>NW_027206137.1:0-612500 GCF_024711535.1 Dipodomys merriami | reverse complement strand
CATTTTCTTTATATTAATTCTGTATATTCAGCAACAAGGGATGCCTTTCTATCTTCTAGTGTCTTTTTAAAATTTCTTCTTCAATGTTTCATGCTTTTAAGTATAGAAATCTTTCACCTTTGTTAAATTTATTCATAGAAAAAATTGAAACTATTGGGAAATGGAATTATTCTCCTATTTTTCTGTTGATGTACAGAATAGTTATTTGTTTTTTAATGCTGACTTTATATTCTGCTATATTACAAAAGAGGTGGAACTTTAAGGTGCTTTAAGTATAGAATCGTATCATCTGAAAATAACAATACTTTATTTCTTCCTTCCTTATTTGAATCCCTTTTGTTTCTTCTTGTGCATTGTTGCTCTGGCTAGGATTCCAGTGCTATTGTGAATAGAAATAAAGGGAATAGACCGAATGTCTTGTATTGTCCTTGACTTTAGAAAAAATTATTTCAGTTCTGCCTTCATTTACTATGACATTGGCAATATAGGCTTGTCAAATATAGCATTTATTATATTGAGGAACATTGCCTAAACTCATAGTTTCTCCAGAGCTTTTGTCATGAAAAGATGTTGAATTTTTGTCAAAGGATATTTCTGCCTGAATTAAGATGATAATAGGATTCCTTGAGTCTGTTCATATGTGATATTGCATTTATTGATGTAAGTATGTTGATCCACTAACCTTGAGTATCTAGAATATAGCAATTTGGTCATAGGATATAATCTTTTTGATGTATTGCATTTGGCATGCAACAATTTTTTTGGGAATTTCTACATCTATGTTCATCATAGAGATTGGTCTATAAATCTCTTTTTGTTGTATCCTGTCTAGTTTTAGAATAAGTGGAATACTGGCTTCATATGATGAGTTTGTGCCGCGGACCGGCTCTGTCGGGACGACAGAGGATACCTAGTGGAGGTAACTGGAACAGGTGGGGAGATGGCAAACACAACTCACACACAAGAGGAGTGAATGCTGAGTGTGATTTATTGCAGAGGATAACAAGCTTTTATAGCAAAAGTCTCCATGAGAAAGGGCAAAAGGTTACACAATCTTGCTGCAAGGCTTCATTCTTGGGTGGTCACCAGCTGGTCACCTGATCTTGTTTTTTGGATGAGGAGCTATGACGATAGGCACTTGTTTTCGGCTTTAGCTCTACTTTTAAGAAATACAATTGGTTTCGATGTTTATCATCTATTAACCATTAACCAGAGCATATGGGCAAGGTGCTGGACAGAAAGGCATGAACTCTAGTACTTTATTGTTACTTTTGTTTAGTTTTGTACTTCATGCGTTTCAAATCTTTTCTAAGCAATTGTGATCCTTTGTCATTCTTTAGAGGGTCCCCAATTTGTGGCCAAAATCATGATATTCAGTATACTTAGTTAAATCTGGCCATATATCAAATTTAAGTTCATAGTGTCTTTTCTGTAACCCTTTCACATAATCATTTACTCTTTTCCATAGTGGCCTTAACTGTCTCATAAGATCTTTCTTATTCCTTCTTTGATAGTAAGCACCAAGGAGGCCTAGATCTAGCAAGTCTCTCAGTAAATGAAAGAGAGTAATAGGAATTTCTTTCTCCTAAGTAGTTTTCCCAACGGTTGCCATCCTTATCATACATACCTGTAAAAGGCTATGGATCTGGGGGAAGTCTTTGGGGTCCTCTAGATAATGGAGGATCCCACCATTTTCCTCTGATAAGCCATTGTCACCTTTCATCTATCAACCTTTTAGGGATCTTTTTTAGCTTTTGGTCCAAATATCCCTCTGCATCTTTTTTATCTACAGGGTATCTATATGAGTCTATTGTATATGCTTTAAGATTAAAAGGAAGTCTCCAATAGCCATACATTCTTTTTGCTCTAGCCGTGCCTACAGCTTCTTGTAAATTTCTTACAAACAATTCCTTCTGCTGAAGTGACGTCATGAAACCCCCAATACTTTTATATTTACTTATGACTTGTCTAATACCCTCCATAAGAGGGGTTTTTAGGGTAGCACTTAAGTCTGGTGAGTTAGTCATAATCTCAGGACACTCATCAGATGTTGGAATCATCAACACTTCCAAGAAAGAGCCTTGAATAAGGGAACGTTGAGCATTAGTAAGTAGAACAAGCAGCAAGAACAGTAAAAGATTAATAGGCACTCCTATACAGCGAAGAAAAGAAAAACAGAAACAGAAAGACATCTTTACCAGGGGCTTGCCAGCCTTTCCAGGTAGGCCTCTTTGAAGCCCCATTCTTTGAGGTAGACTTCGGTGAAGTCCCATTCTCAGAGGTAGGCCTCTTTGAAGCCCCATTCTCTGAGGTAGACTTTGGTGAAGTCCCATTCTCAGAGGTAGGCTTCTGTGAAGCCCCATTCTCAGGTCTGAAAGCAGGTTTTCCATGCTAAGCAGACTCCACCGGAGTAGGCGTGGCAAGTTTGAAAGTATTTTTTCCCCTCTAGTCATGGAAAATTTTGAATATTTATGCTTGTTTTTCTTTAAAGGTCTGGTCAAATTCAGCACTGAATTATATGATCCTAGACGTTTTGTGGTCAGGAGAATTTTATTACTGCTTCATTCTCATTCCTTATAGATCTATTCAAGTGATTTATATTTTCTTGTTTGAATTTTGGTAGTTCAAGTACCTCTAGAAATGTGTGTCTTCCTTTGGGATTGTCCAGTTTACTTGAATATAAGCTTTCAAATATTCCCTCACTATCCTCATTATTTCTTTTCTTTATTATTTTTGGGTTTTTTTGGGTCCAGTCATGAGGCCTGAACTCTAGGCCTGGGCACTGTCCTTCAGCTCTTCAGCTCAAGGCTAACGCCCTACCACTTGAGCCACAGTGCCACTTCCGGCTTTTTTCCTTTTGCTTATGTGGTGCTAAGGAATCGAACCCAGGGTCTCAGGTATGCAAGGCAAGACGCTCTACCACTGAGCCACCTTCCCAGCCCATTATGCTCATTATTTCATTGATGTGTGTGTTATCCCTTTTTGTTTTTTTGTTCTTTTTTATTGTGAAAATACTGTTGAGAGGGGTTACAATTACATGGGCAAGATAATGAAAACATTTCTTTTTTCTTTCTTTTTTTTTGGGGGGGGGATCCGGTCATGGGGCCTGAACTCTGGGCCAGGGCACTGTCCCTCAGCTCTTCAGCTCAAGGCTAATGCTCTACCACTTGAGCCACAGCGCCACTTCCAGATTTTTTCTTTTTGTTTATGTGGTGCTGAGGAATCAAATCCAGGGCCTCAGGCATGCAAGGCAAGTGCTCTACCACTGAGCCACCTTCCCAGCCCCAATGAGTACATTTCTTATCAAGCATCGTAGCCTTCTCCTTTGTTTCCCCTTCCCATCCTTTCCCATCCTCCCCTCACCCCCCTCACCCAATCCTCCCCACTCTCCCCACTCCCACCCACCAAAGTTGTAAAGTTCATTTTCGACATAACAACTTGTATGTCTCATTGTTGCAATGGGTCCTCCTGTATCCCTATTTAAATGATTTGTTTTTTCCCTTCCCCTCCACAAATTATAACAATATCAAATACAGTGAAAGCAGATGTTATACCATGGGGAAGGGACATACAAAACAACAAAGAAATCATCTTATAAATGTGTTAGAAACAATTGCATGAAAGAAAAAAATACATTTGAATACCTATCTTAGAGTTCAGTTCCCTAACCTATCTGATCTTTTCTGTTTGACTCAGACATACACTAGGAATTGAAAATAGAGAAAACCATGGGACCTATGTTTCTTTGGGTCTGTCTTACTTCACTTAATATAATTTTGTCCAAGTCTTTCTATTTCCTAACAAATGAGACAATGTCATTCTTTCTTATGGAGGCATAGTATTCCATTGTGTATACATACCACATTTTCTGGATCCATTCATCTACTGAGGGGCATAGGGTTGGTTCCATATCTTAGCTATGGTAAATAAGGCTGCAATAAACATAGTCATGCTGGTAGATTTAGTGTGGTCTGGTTTGTGAGCATTTGGGTAAATGCCCAAAAGTAGGATTGCTGGGTCATTGGGGAGCTCTATGTGGAGTCTTTTGAGGAACGTGCATATTACTTTCCAAAGTGGTTGAACAAGTTTACACTCCCACCAACAATTTTATTCATTTGAGCCTGTTTCCGCCTTCCTTTAGTCAGCTTAGCTGAAGGTTTATGTATCGTTTTTTATCTTTTAAATCTCCAACTTCTTGTATAAATTGTTCTATTTTTATTCAAGTAGCCATGTGTGGGTGTGGTGGCATGTGTGCACACAATCGTACATGTGTGCACATGTACTAGTCCCAAAGGTTGAACTCAGGACCTGGGTGTTGTCCTTTACCTTTTTCATTCAAGGCTTGTGTTCTACCACTTGATCCACAGCTTCAATTCTGGCTTTTGGTGGTTAACTGGATATAAAAATCTCACAGATTTTCCTGCCTAGGCTGGCTTTGAACCATGATTCTCAGATCTCAGCCTCCTGAGTAGCTAAGATTACAGATGTGAGCTACAGGTACCCAGTTCATAGGCTTATATAAATTTCTTTAAGACATGAGAAAAAGAAAATTACCTCCCAAAGTTTTCAGTTCCTCACTTCCAGATCATGACCTTGATTTGCATTTCTTTTATTTTTTTGGGTCCGGTCGTGGGCCTTTAACTCTGGGCCTGGGCGCTGTCCCTCAGTTCTTCAGCTCAAGGCTAGCACTCTACCACTTGAGCCACAGCACCACTTCAGGCTTTTTTCTTTTTGCTTATGTGGTGCTGAGGAATCGAACCCAGGGCCTTATGCATGCAAAGCAAGTGCTATACCACTGAGCTACCTTCATTTCTCAGTGAGAATTGCATCAACAGGAAGAAAACTTCACAAGCTCTCATCACATCTCATCTGTCCACATCTGAGCTATGCACTCGGCCTCCTCTTCTGTGCATTCAGGAAATCTCCATGATCTTAGATAAATCCAGTCCTTCCACTCATGTATCAGATCCAATCCCCTCTTGCTTATTCAAGAACATTACTCTGCTCCCTCTCTTCTTCCTTTCCTGTACCATCAATTTTCTCTTGCTCAGTAGCATGAAACACCTCTCATCTCAAAAACCCTTTTAGAGTGTACTTCTCTTTTTAGAAAACCATCCCAATTCTCTGCTCACTTATATACTCTTCCTTATACACCTCACTTATACTCTTCCTTCTCAATGTATTATCTAATTCTTTTTAGACACTGTTCATAATTGATTTTTGCCCCAATGTTTTAGTAGAATTGGAAAGTCACCAATAAGCTTCAAGTTGCTAATAGTTCTCATCTATTTCCCCTTCACCATCAGTTCACAGAGCCTATCACTTGGTTTCCAACACCACACATCTCTGGAAGCTCCTGCTTAATCACCTCAATTATTCTTTTTTTAATAATTTTTTTATTGTGAAAATATTGTACAGAGGGGTTACAGTTACATGAGCCAGGTAATGAGTACATTTCTTATCAAGCATTGTTGCCTCCTCCTTTGTTTTTCCCCTACCATCCCTTCCCTCCCACATCTACAACTACACTTCCCTGTAGCTGACCTTCACCTACATTATACTTCCCTTGTCCCCTTTATCTCATCCCCTAAATAATTGGAAATTTCTACTTATTAGTCTACAGACAGCTACCTTTTCTACTTAGACTCAGTTCCTTTTGACCTTATCCAACCTTTGGGCTTTTTGATACCACTACTAACCAGGTGACTTCCAAAATCTGTATCCTTAAATCCAATTTATGGGTCAGTCATCAATTCAACATCTCCACCCAGGTGCTCAGCCTAACATATCAATAGAACTCCAGTTCTATAGCTCCAGTTCGTTTTCCTCAATAGAAGACTCCTCTAGGATTAGCAGCATAGGGAAACAAGATTTACCTTGACCTTTTTATGTCTCTTGCTCTATACTCTAAGCATCTGTTACAACATTTCATGATATATTTTCAAAATGAAAAATACAAAATAAGAAACAGGAATCAGACAAGAATAATTGCCTAAACTAATGCTGCTGTTTATATATAGGAAAACAGGAAAAAATGAGCATAGGATAATGAAGTTTCTGGCAGTAAATTATCTGGAACATGGTGGCTAAATGGACTTATGAAGAAGTGGGAAAAGTAATAATGATTGCAGATTCTGACTTAAAAATCACCTTGGACACTGATGACATTGAGATAGGAAATATATGAAAGAATATAATTTTAAGGAAAAGGAAATAAATAAGAGGTCTAATTTTAGTGTATTGCAAGCTCATGTCTACTAAATAGTAAGAAGCAAATGGAATAAATGTTCACATAATATAAATACAGATGATACGTTCATAAATGTGAAAGATAGCCTATAGTTGTGAGAATTAGTACTACAATATGGCCAAAACACCTGAATTTTGAAGTGAATCAAATTAAGGAGCATCAAGTATAGATTGCCTTTATTTTCCACATTTGACAGAAGAAACACAAACAAACAATACAAACTAAAATCAGTGCATATCTTTCATATATTATCTTTATATAGCAGTGGGGAAAAGGCAGTGGCCAAGCTGGTGCAAGTGAAAATGTGAGGTGGTCATCATGAAGCTATAACCTTTGAAACCCTACATGAGGTCCTCATGTTCTTGTGTAATCCAAATATTTACCTCAACCTGACACATATGAATTCCACCCATTCTAACCCTCATCCCTCAAAAATAACTTCCAAAGAAACCAGTATGCACTCAGGTTCTCTGTGATCAATAACATAAATGCCAGTGCATCTTTCTGACAACAGTCATTCTGGAAGCTTTAGAGCCATGGAAAACACAGGGAAACTGGGACAGAAGTGGATTTGCATCATATTTCATTACTCAAATTATGATTGTGATTGTGAAACCTTTACTACTGTGATTTACAATAATCCAAGAGAACATAGCTGGATTCTTAGATGGTAGGTGGAGAAAACAACTTCTGGCTGGAGACAAATCAGTTTTGCAGTTCTGTATTGTGTTAATTTGATAAGGACGTCACAATGAGAGAATATGTGTGGAATACTGCAGTATCCTTATTACAGGTGCTTTTTCTAACAGTAAGATTTTGATTAGAATTTAGCAGCATACAGAGATCCCTATAGGGAATTGTCTTCATACAGAAACTTTCAGAAATCTGATTAACTGAAATTTACTGAAAGTGTATCTGTTGGTCTCATGGAAAACAACAGAAAAATCAAAAACCTCTTCAACTTGGCCCCAATCTACATTGTTAGGACTAACTTTTTACTTACCTCTTAGTCACATTTCAACTCATTTCTTCTCATTACACTGTTGTCTGGATTGCAGCTTTCAAGCATTGCTCTATTCTCTCCTGAGCTCTGTAAGATTAGGTTAAAACTCATACCCTTATGCACAAAGCTTTTAAGACTTCTACAGATTAAAGCGATGCTGGATTCTTTGTCTTTAGAGAAAACAGAGAAAAGGATATTCATTCAAAAGTGCCTAACAAATACTTGAAATATTATTATGATACTTGGTCTCATAATTTGTTTAGAAAATAGTTTATTTATGAACTTTTAGTCATTTTGAGCTTTAAAGGACTTAAGAACTCCCTCCTTTTTAGTAATTCACTGGAAAGACTTGAAGACCTGGGTAAAGCAGTGCCATTTATTGCAGTGAAAACTGAAGCAAAGGCATTAAAAACAAACCCGACAGCAAAGTCCATCAGCAAACTTTGAGTTATTCTCGACTAATATAGTAGAAGCAGACAGAAGTTAATTCCCCCAGCAACAGTATGAGACAAGGTTTGGTACCAACCAGAGAAACTCACAAGAGTGTTAACATCAGGGTTTTTACTGGGGGCTGCTCATGGAGGCATGAATCAGCTATGAGACTCAGTCCCTATAACCTCCTGTCTTCATTGAAGTAAACTTACATACTATGGTCAGCATCCTAGGATAACAAAAACATTCACACGTGTCATCCTTAGTATAAAGCCTCTGGTTTGTCCCAAATTCTCTGTACAAAGATAGAGCTTTCCAAAGCTCCCAGAGGCTATGATCCAGGCCTTTGATATGGGCACATGGCTGCAGAGTAAAATCTTCATGGCACAACTTGTTTGGTGATATTAAATTGTTCTACCATATTTTATTGTCCTTTGCTGTCAGTGTAGAGTGAGGTTTACATATTTTATTAAAATATTACTTAATTTTAGAATTTTTGCATCATTATATATTATATGAATATGATAAATATGAAGTGTATGTCTCTCATTTATATACCATGGCTTTTGTTCAGAGTACTATAAAAACATCATTTCTTGGCTTAATTTTCCTCTGTTTTACAATGATATTTTTTGTAGCTATTTCACCTAAGAAAATGTAGTTGAAGCTATAGAATGACATTTTTCAAGAGAAAGTAGGGATATGAAATGTTCAGAGTGCCCATTTTCACTATAAAACCTGAAGAAATAAATCTGAAACCTAAATTCTTTCTTGAAGCCTAATGAGTTTCTCCATCAATTTTGAATAAGGGTTTATTGTTGTCTAATATTGAGTATGATAAAGAAAATATCCCAAATTCCATCCATTATAAGAATAATAATATTTTTTTAATATTTAAGTTAATATTTTTAAAGCAAGGAAAGCTAAGAATAAACAGTTCTTAGGGATACAAATTTTCTTTGAATAACATCAGACCAGATTCAAAGTTCACAGTATCTAAGTTGAGACACAGGTAAGTGTCACGATAAGAGTAAGTGGCTGAGTATAAGGACTCATTCTGATAGGGACATCTGTAAGAAGGCTACATTCCTGCACACATTCTGAAAGTGAGGTTGAGATCATTTGTTTTCATTCTTTGTAAAGGAATTTAATGTGTCACTTCCAGTCTAAGGCAGTAAGGGAAGTAGAATACATTTCTCAGGGTGTTCTGAATACCTAGTAGCCATTATGAAAGAATAAATCACAGTTTTCTATATTAAATCCACTGAGATTCAAGTTTGCTACAACCTTGCTTAACGTAGCCTTGCTATTGTACCTTATAATTCCAGCTCTGTAGTTCACAATATAGTCAAAGGCAAGATACTTCAGCTCTTTGGCTTTTAGTATACTGAAATAAAAAAAACATATAGTTCCCACTAGTTCTATAATATTACCTTCAATTGCAATTGGTTAACAGGAGCCACCTAGATCCAATTCCTAGATAATATCACTGACTATCTGTGATGTTAGCCTCCATATTTCTTCCTCATAAAATTTAGATATGAATGTCTGATATATAGCATCATTTCAAACAATTTTACACATAAAAGGACTTGATAATTCAATAACTCATAAATATATCCAGTATAAACCATTCATGTGAAAAACAAATTGACAAACTACCAATTTGTTTCCTACAGATCCTTAATTTAAAAATAGTATTGTTGGGCTGGAAATGTGGCCTAGTGGTAGAGTGTTTATCTAGCATGTATGAAGCGCTGGGTTTGATTCCTCAGTAGCACATAAACAGAAAAAGCCAGAAGTAGTGCTGTGCCTCAGGTGGTATACTGCTAGCCTTGAGCAAAAGCAGCTCAGGTACAGTGCCCATACAGAGTTCAAGCCCAGGACTCGTGAAGGAGGAGAAGGAGAAGGATGAAGAGGAGGACAAGGAGGAGGAGGAGGACGAGGAAGAGGAGGAGGAGGACGACGAGTAGTAGGAAGAGGAATATTATTAGCCCCTTCCATATGGTTCCCTGGAATGATTTCAAATAAATATTAAACACTTAAAAATAGTATTGTTAACTGAAGTAAATACATACTTATATGTTGATTCTTAAAACCTTTTTTCTAATGAAGAAAAGATCACAAATTTATCCCAACCATTATTGTCTTCTAGTCATGCTTGTGACACTGAAGAATGATAAACCAAGTTCTTGCTTATCAAAACACAAAGCAAAATTCAGAGTATTCTGCAACATTTGTGACTAAAATGATAAATATAAGTATCAAAAGATTATGTCTTCTTGACATGATTACTTTCAACTATGAGACAAATCCATTTTGAATTTCCTTCAATCTATACTTTAAAGTTGCTAATTTTTATATAAAGAAGATATAATTCATATCTTTGAGGTAAATACATGAATGTTAACATACAAAGATTGCGTACAGATGCTTTAAATAAAATGTCAATGTACCAGATAGTGAGATAGTAAGCTATAGTATCCATCCTTGGCCTGTGGTAACCCTCTTTTTATGCCCAGTGTGTTTCACAGGCAAGAAGTGATGTTTCTTAGAATCCCTCATCTGCTGGACTTGAAAGGCAGAAGGTTGGCAGCCAGTACTCTGATGGCAGTAGGCACATCTTTAGGAGGCCAGCAGAGGCTCCTCTACAAACTCCTGAGTACCATCCACATTGAGATTCAATTGTACTTCAAGCAAAAGCTGTTTCCACATTGAGATGTTACTAATATGGGTAGAACATAAGATTTTTTTAGAGCTATTTTCAATAATAGATTAGACAATAATAAATAAATAAAAGCTCATTAAGATTGGCAAATTAGTAGTTTCAAACTTTTTTCTTAAAATCTATATCATCTATATTCAAGGACGTGGATTTGATTATAATTTAATTGCTTTTCAAAAATATATAATAGTCTATCCTGTATATCTTTCTCTTTAAGCCTATAGTTACATTTGAACTGTCATGAAATCTCCAAAACAGAGGTGGCTTAATAGAGTTGGCTTATGCCTATAAGCTTAGCTACTCAGGAGGCTCAGATTCAGAGGAACACTGTTCAAAGCCAGCCCAGGCAGAAAAGGACTTGGGAATCTATCTCCGAAATAGACAACAAAAAACAGGACTGGAGACATGTTCAAGTAGTAAAATGCCAGCAAAGAAAACAAGCTAAGCAAGCACAAGACCTTGAGTTTAAACCATGGTATCAGCAATAAATATATAAATATTATGATATAATAAATACACTATAAATATAAATAAATATGAAATAAAAATAGATTTATATGGCATGTACCATTGCTCACATATTTTGTCAAAAGTCTCAGAGAAGCTGTATGCTCCTACCATGTGTAATTTCTCTGCACTGATGTTATAGCTCTAAATGCCCATGGATTCTTTTTTAAAAAGTAAATTTTCATAGTAGTTAGTGTATCAAAGCCCATCAAGTGGAAGACACAAAGCCAACAGACTCATAGTCCTAATATTGCTTAGTTTTCTTTTCTTTTGTATTATTTATATGCAAGATATCTAATTCTTGCTTATTCATTAACTATGAGCAAAAACTAAACTGGAAGGAAATCTACTGACATTTAGTTTGATATGAAACTGTTCATGAGAAGATATGGTTGAGATATAACAATTTCTTTACAAAATATTTCCAGGTGGTATGAGATGTTGCTAAGAGAGATTTCTGAATTTGATAATGGGTCATGAATTTATTAATGATAAATTAAGTTGATCCCATTCAAGAGAGAATATATATCATTAAAGGATATTTACTAACATTAGTAAATATTACTTACTCTACTAGTTTTACTTACACTTACTCTATTTATTCTATTTACTAACATTAGTAAATGTGACTTTCTCTATTACGTTTACTCCTATTTTGCATTTTGGGTGAGTATGCTTTGATTTTATAAGACAGGATAACATCCCCTAGCATAATGCATCCTTATTATATCACACTGAGAGAATATGTTAAATTCAAAGAGGAAAGGTCACAAAAACTGCCCAGATTATATCAATTTGTCCCATCTCCCTTATGCCAGATAGTAAAGAGCACGTTTTTAAGTATCATGTGTAAGTTTTTTCTTTCCTTACTTTTTCCTTCCTTCCTTCCTTTCCTTTCCTTCTTCTTCTTTTTGTATGTGTGACTCATGGTGATTGAACTCAGGATCTGAGTACTGTCCCTGAGCTCTTTTGCTCAAGGCCAGTGCTTTCCTTTCCTTTCCTTTCCTTTCCTTTCCTTTCCTTTCCTTTCCTTTCCTTTCCTTTCCTTTCCTTTCCTTTCCTTTCCTTTCCTTTCCTTTCCTTTCCTTTCCTTTCCTTTCCTTTCTTTTCCTTTCCTTTCCTTTCCTTCTTTCCTTTCCTTTCCTTCCCTTCCCTTCCCTTCCCTTCCCTTCCCTTCCCTTCCCTTCCCTTCCCTTCCCTTCCCTTTTTCCTTCCCACTTTCATTCCCTCTTTCGTTCCTCTTTTCTTTCCTTTCCTTTTTTTGTGTGAGTCGTGGTGCTCGAACTCAGGGTCTGAGCACTGTCCCTGAGCTCTTTTGCTCAAGGCTAGTGCCCTACCACTTTGGGCCATGGAGCCACTTGTGATTTTCTAGAGTTTGATTAGAGGTAAGAGTCTCATGGACTTTTGTGTCCTGGCTGGCTTCAAACCATGATCCTCAGACCTCAGCTTCTTAAATAGCTAGGATTACAGGCATGAGCCACCAATGCTTGAACTGTTTTACCTATTAAAATTTGATGTGAGATACATTTACTAGGTAAATGAATATGAGACAAACAAAATTCCTTAAAGTTTATCTGATTCTGTTCTTAAGTAATTACAAAATGAATTCAGATTTCAGAAAGGAAGAACTTGGCTGGATTTCAACCCACTGGATTTTGCCATCTGGGAAATAAACAAAATGTTTCCAATTCATTCGTTTCCATTGTAAGAGGATACTTCTAGGGAAGAGAAAAGATGACTAGTTAAATATCCTTATAAACAAATATTCTAAGGATAATATCCTTTAACCAAAAACCCAGGGTATTGCTAACAAGAAAGTTGTCATTCACAGCGGGGTATACCTGGCATAAGATTGTTTATTGTAAACAACAGGAATCCAATCGTATAGATTCCCACATAGACATGCTTCATATAAGGTGTTATTTGTATGAAGTAACACCTGTTTGAAATGGATATATTTTATGGCCAAAGTATTAAAGCCTCTGTAAGTAACCTAATTAACATCTAATCATTAGAGACCTTGTATGTTAACCTAAACCCAGGATACATTGAGATTTAATTCTTAAGAATTGGCCCTTACTCTGTATTAGCAATTCTGTTACCTAGCTCTTGTCTGCCGTCTGTTATCTGAAAACCTCCCTTAACAAGATTGTTGAGTATATCAGTTCTTTTTGTTTGTTTGATTGATTTTTTTTTGGTATGTTACAGCTTGAACTCTGAGCCAGCTTGCTGTTCCTGAGGTTTTTGCTCAAGGTTAATGTTCTACCACTTGAGTCACACCTCCTTTTCCAGGTCTTTGGTACTTAATTTGAGATGAGTCTACGGAATTGCCTGCCCAGTCTGGCTTTGAACCTCAATCCTCAGATCTAAGCCTCCTGAGTAGCGAGGTTTCAGGAATGAGCCACCAGCCAGCTAACACCTGAATGTTTTATGACAATATTTGGCCAACATTTTGAATCTTGCTACAAGGCCAGGCATGGTCACTTTTGACTTCGTGTCCATTAAAAACTATGATTGATAACTCTTAGAACCAACTCCTGGAATTTGTGGGCACTGTTTTTGTTGTCTCGTGTCAGAAAAATCCTCTAAAAGAAAAAAAAAAACAGGAGAGGGGGTAACACTGTTCAACAAGAAATGTACTCATTGCACTATTTATATAACTGCAACTCCTCTGTATAACACCTTTACAATAAAATTAAAATTTAAAAAATCCTCCAGTGCATGCTGCTGAGTGTATAAGTGCTGTGTCTGCAGTGACTGGCTTTATTCTCGCTTCACTATTAAGAATAATATCAGGTTTATCCCTCTTACTGTTCCCCTTTCCACCCAATCATACATAACAGAAATTGTATCTGAGCATTAATTTATATTTGTCCACAGAACAGACCTGTGCACAGAAAAAGAAAGAGAACCCACATAAGGCCTACAAATTGCTTATGATCACTAACCATCAGTCAAAGTATGAGGAACATCATATAATTTTAAATCTTCAAAAAATATATCCTCAAAATGGACCATTATTTAGTAATAAACACTGGCTTTATCCAAGGCTTTCCTTTCAGAAGAGGAGAGATACAGGGAAAGGATTTTCTGGATTCTAGCATAAACTTGCTCATAAGTCCATGGGAGTTCCTTGTGCATTCTCTAGTTCATTACTATACTCTTTTCACCAGCAATTAAGGCAAAAGAAGGAAATCTTATCAACTGCATCATCGGAATTTAACAGAAATAAGCAATAATCTGTTTAGACTATAGAGAAAGATGGTGCACACCTCATAGAATCTAGGGAGAAAATGAGACAAAAAACACTTCATGTTAATATTTTTCCTACTTAATTTAAATTTTGTGTGAAGAGGTTTTCCCCTATTGTTTAAGATACATTGTCTTGTGTCTTCTTTTTATCATTTGTAAATACATATGAAAAAATTAATTTTGAACACATAATTTTCATTTGGTGGGTCCAAATTAGGTTACATAGATTTGACCCATCTTAAAAATTATTTACAATGATTTATAGTATAGTGATGTCAGTAATGGATCTTCACACTCTTACACAAACTTGATACATAGGACTCCAAGTGAGAAATTTAGTTTTGCTATTTAATCACTAGAGGGAAAGCAAACCAGGCAAAAATATACTTTAAAATAAACAGAAATGTGCTTATTATTAGTCAAAAAACATGTACTTTTTTGATATATCATGTAGAAAAAGCTTATAATGTTCTCAGTGGATGCCTCATGTCACAGGACAATTTCATTTTGACACTAGATGCTAATCCTCAGATAGATCTAGTTGTTTCAGTGCCTAGAATATACCCAACATCTTAAGAAATGTTTGTCAACAAACTTCAAATAGTATCTCTTCTGCCTGTGAAATCAGAAAGAAAAGAGGTGGAATAGAGCAGAAAGATAGGTAACAACTTACCTCTTCCAATTCCTACTTTTAAAAAAATCCTGTAGCAATTATTACATAAAATTCAATTTTTTCAGTAAAAGTGTGTTGAAACTCACCACTTGTTCAGAGGTTAACAGAGCTGAAATTAGAGACCAGATCACTGCTATTTTGAAACACAACAGATTCAAAGGGAAATTTCTTCACAGAAAAACAAAGATACTGAAATCACCTAACAGAACTTAATTCAGAGCATTAGAAAGTTTTATTTAAGCTAATAAGTGGAGTAGAAATTATCCATACCTCACATTTGATAATGAACCAGAAATAGTATTAAATAAATCCAACTTATCCCAGTTATTTTGGCATATAATAGCTTTACGTTATATCTTTAATCTAAAGAAGATAAAGAGTTAACATATAGCTAGTGGCAAAAAGCTTGCCTAGCAAAGGCAATGTTAGAGGTGGTGGTTAAACAGACTTGTATACTTATTACTTGGGAGGTTGAGGCAGAAGGATCATGCTTTTGAGGCTACCCTAGGTTATTCAGCAAGCTCTTACTAAATAAAAACGTGGAAAAATTATAAACTCTTTTTTGCTGTCCTTTTTAGGAGTGTAAGAATTTAGTTATTCTGAAACTTTGTGTATATTGTAGAACTACATAAATTGAACAAGTAAGGAAATGTATTTATAGTGGGAACAAAATTTCTCATTATAGATGGGCATTACAAAAGGAATATTGATAGTAAAGGAAAAATTCTATGAAGTCTGGATTAGAATGTAAAGCTTAGTAGAAGTTTGAATGCATGGACATATTTTGTGTTTTCTAGCTTTCTTTACTAAAGAAAATTAATTAAACACATTATCAAGCACTCAAATCTTTTTTCCTTAGTACCTTTCCACACTAATAAGATCTAGAGTTCCTAGGAAAATAATATATATAAATATCTGGGGACACCACAAAAGAATATGGCAATTGATCAATTCTAAAAAAGTCCCATTTGGCCATATCTATGAAAATGTAAGTAGACAATAATCCATTGGATAGAATAAGAATCCAAGGCTACACATTGGTTCTTCCAAAAGTGCAAGACACCAGTGATGATAGACAGACAGACAGACAGATAGATAGATAAATAGATAGATAGATAGATAGATGGCTATGTGGGTAGATGTATGGATAATTATATAAATTAGATAGTAAATAGATGTGAAGAAAAGGCTTCTTTTTACAGTAGAAGTGTGACACTGAATACATCAGAGAGAACAATGTAGTTAGAAATTTACCATTTTATATTTATGATAAATGCTAAGAGATAAGTCAGACAAAATTACTGGTTGCTAAGTGAAAAGCCTTTGGAGGAAAGGGACTACTGGAAAGAGGATGGCTCTTCTGTGATCTTGCCCCTGGTAAAATGCCTATGTGTGTGTGTGTGTGTGTGTATGTGTGTGTGTGTGTGTGTGTGTGTGTGTGTGTATTTGTAGAATTTGACCTTCTGTTTCAAAACCCTCTATGAGAATGACTGGAGTTTTCCCTCATAGGTTGATGCAGGAGAAAGTGTGCCTGTCTTCATGCCACACCAGTGCATACTCAATGTAACATGTGGTGCATGACCATTGGTTCTGTTATACAATATAGGACCTAAGCCTTGCACCTGCTAGCTTTTCAAGGACTTACATAAGTGCTGGAAGCATAAAAATACTTTGAAATTAGTTTCGAAATATGAAACTGACTAAAGTCAAAGTCCAGAAATAACTAATGAAATATTTAAATTAGTTATGTCAACTTCATTCTTAGTATTTATAATCATTAATTTTATATGTAAAAAGCAATTTTTAAGCTAAGATTTACAGGGGTGAGCCACTAGTGCCCAACAGAACATACACCTTTAATAGTCAAAAACTTTGAGACACACAAGTTCCAAGCTAACCAGAACTTAACACTCCAACTCTTGGCTGCCTAATCCCTCTACAAAATCCCAATGTCTTCCCTCTGCTTTAGAGTTGGGGGTTGAAATACTCATAGTTTTATGTCTGTATATTTACTTGATATTTTCATGGGGGTCATTCCTCTCTATAATGTTATGATATAAAGTTTAATTACCAAAGCAATCAGAAGGGATACTTTCCACCAAACCCTTAAGCCCTATCACACTCTCAGTTTCCATATCTATGTGCAGTGTGTGTGTGTGTGTGTGTGTGTGTGTGTGTGTGTGTGTGTGTGTGTGTGTTCCCTTTTTTCCCAGTACTGGGGCTTGCTGAGTGCTTTCCCTTGCTTTTTTTCATTCAAGGCTGGCTCTCTGCTCTCTACCACTTAAACCACTCATCTACTTCTTGTTAATCAGAAATAATTTCACAGGCTTTCCTGTCTGGCTAAGCTCCAAATCAGGATCCTCAGATTTAGTCTCCTTAGTAGCTGTGATAGCAGGCACGAGCGCTTACATATATTTTATCTATTGTTCTAGTTCCCATTGCATATAAATCTTCCTCTTATACCCCTTCTCTTGTCCATTGTATAGAGATCTCTACTTTCATTATGTTTATCTTTCTTTTTTTTTTAGAATTAATTGAGAAAATGTTTTGAAATCAGTTCTAAATTTTACACATTTTTTCTATTCCTTATGGTTATAATTATAGTCCTATTCCTTATGGCTATAATTATGGGATATGATTCTGTTAATTGTGTATCATTCTTATCTTTTATGAAGATTTAAAGAAAGTTATTTAGGCCCTAAAAAGCTTTGTTCAATGCATTGTTTGACATATTTCATGTATTTTGGAGCTAGTTATTTATTGAAAATTGAGTATCACATGCAGATCTAGAGAACAAAGAGATTTATGTCGTAATTGAAGACATGAGTTTCTAGGTAACATTCATGTGAGTCTTAAAACCCTCATAAATGTGAGGCTTTAAATCCTCACATTGTAAGTAATTAACACATTCAATGTGAGTGTTTTGGATAAATTATTTAAGCCTTAGTTTTGTTAGCGCTAATTGGGAATAATGATACCAGCTTCATAGAATTGGAAACGGCTGAACATTCCTAACCTGAACATCTAAAGTCCAAAATACTTGAATCCAGAGCTTTCAGAGAATTGACACGACCTCACAAGAGGAAAATTCCCAATTGCCTCTGATGTAATTCAGCGAAAATGAAGGTACACACACACACACACACACACACACACACACACACACACACACACTGTATATATATATATATATATATATATATATATACATATATATATATAATCACCTCAGAATATGTACATTGTATATGAAACAGTAAATTTCATATTTTTATTTCAATCTTGTCCTAAAAGATACATGCAAACACACACACATGTACAAATATTCCAAAATCCAATCACAGATCTGAAATCTAAAACACTTCTGATGCCTAAAATTTCAAAGAAAGGATAGTTAATCTATATAATTGAAATAATATAAATGAAACACTTGACCATTGAGTTGAAACCACTTATACAATAATAAAAAATGTTAATTAGAAATAAAATTAATTTAAAAATGAAACATTCAATTCACAATAAGCACTTAATGAACAGTAGTTACCTATATCATTAATGCCATCGTCATAATTAACATGTTCAGTGTATCTAAAATTTTTGAAAGTACTGCTCAAGAGGAACAGAGTATGTATATACCTAGTTCTGTAGCTCTATAACAGAGAGTTCTCACATACCAGAGGAATATCACTTCTTTTAATTTCATGACTATTGTTATACCCAACCCTTTAGAAGTACTCTGTATTCTTAGAACCAATCAATCAAGTTGAAATAATTTGTTTTTACAATCAGTTCAATTTCTTTCAAGTCTGTAATTTTCCGGAATACTTTTGTAACTTATCTATTGTGTTATCTTTGGAGACAGAGTGATTTCAAGTGAAGTATTACAATGGAATGACATTTTTATCATTATCTTTGTTTTAGTAGATAATAAATATAGTAGGCATAGATAGATTAATATTAGAAATTACTTAAAGTGCCTAACAAAAATTACATCAATCACTTGCTCTATTATGGCTAGAAATTTTGAGGAAAATGTACTATTGACTGAATACTCCTTAAAAGTTTCAGTTATGACAATGTATTGTTTTCTTCCTTTTTTATAGTCTATCCTTTATCTGACATCTTAGTGATCTTTTAAAAGGCAAATTTTTAAACCTATTTTATTTTATTTTTATTGTGAAAATACCGTACAGAGGAGTTACAATTACATAAGCAAGGTAATGAGTACATTTCTTATCAAGCATTGTTGCCTCCTCCTTTGTTTACCCTTCCCATCCCTTCCCATCTCCCCTTCTTCCCCGCACCTCCCCGTCTTTCTCCCCCCTCCCCCGCACCAAAGTTATAAAGTTCGTTTTTCGACATAACGTCTTGTACTTCTCATTGTTGCAATGGGTCAAACTGTATCCCTATTTAAACACTTTGCTTTTTCCCTTCCCTTCCCCAAATGATACCAACATCAAATACAGTGACAGGGGTTATACCGTGGGGGAGGGACATCCAAAGCAACAAAGAAATCATCTCATAAATATATTAGAAACAATAGCAAGTAAGAAAAAAAACATTTGAGTCCCTATCTTGGGGTTCATTTCACCTAACATCAACTTATCTGACCGTTTCTACTTCTGAACCAGGTACCAGAGGCTCGTATCTATAATCACAGATGCTCAGAAGGCTGAGATTTGAGGACTGAGGTTAGAAGCCAGCTAGAGGGAAAAAAAGTCCAAAGTCCCATCTTCAATTAACCAGGAGAATGCCTTGAGGACAATACCTAGCCTCTGAATTCAAGCTCCAGGCCCAGTGCACACATGCTCTGCACATATGCGTACCTACGCATACACACACATGCACACACAGTGCAAATCTGACCGCATTTCCCTTGTTTATCTTTTTCTGAACTCTCATATAACAAAGCCCCCATGAGGTGTTTTCTACGATGCAATTCATCCGTATTCACCCCATGTCTCAACCAGATAGAACTATTTTCAGTTGTCAGAACATATGATATTTTACTCAGAATATCCTCCTTGCCTTGAAGGCCCTTTCACATTGTTTACTAAATTTCTCCGTGGATTGTAGGACTCAATTCTTTTCTTTTTGAATTATTTCTGTATATTTTATCAAATGAAATTGAGCTCACTGACTTGTACCCACCTACCTGCTGTTATCCTTTATTGTATATACTTTGTATCTGTCCCATCAGCTGGAGTATTGGCTCTATGAATGCAAGGCAGAGATTTCTGCAGTGAGAGTGATTTCTCCTGTATCTTCTGATCTATACCTATATAGATTACACTTCTGGCTTGTCATACTTAATATGGCATGTCTAGGGGAAGAGATGTGGTACTTAAGGACATGTCCTTGAACTTTGCCAACCTCAGCATCCTATACTTTTTACTTTCTCATAAGCAAACTGGAGATGGTAATAAAATGAGTTTATTGCTTGGCACTCAGAAAACAATATGATGTCATTATTATCCTTTGTCTGTACAATGTATTTTTTAAAATAAGATAATACATAGTCTCACTACATGAGCTATTTATTTTTAATAAAGGAATTAATGAAGATTATCAGAATAAACTAGTATAGCCAAAAGTAAATACATGAATAATATTTTTTAAAGTGATCAGAAAAAGGTGGGCATTGTGGTATATATCTGTAAGTTCAGCACTTGAGAGGCAGAAGTGGGAATTCTGATAAAGAGTTCCAGGCCAACCTAAGCAACAGGGAGACCTTATCTCAAGAAAGAAAAGAGTAATCACAAACCAAATGCCTATTGAAAGCATGGTAGTCTATTCCTATATGGCATCCTCTATAGAAATGGTTCTCAAGATACGATCCCCATTCCAGCATCACATATGGGCATTGTTAGTAAAACCAGTCCTTAAAACTTACCCTAGAGTAGCTAAAACAGAAGTTCTGAAAGTGGATCTAGAGATCTGCTTTAATAAACACTCCAGATTTTTTCTAAACATACAAAGTCTTGAAAACAGTGCTATGCAGTGTGAGTATAAATAATCTACCAATAAATACACGAATATGGAAGGATCTCACAAATACAGTGTTGAATGAAAGAAACCAAACAAAAGAAAAACACATAGTACATAAATCTATTTACATATATCTCAAAAACAGTCAAAATTAATCAGAATTGTTAGAATCCAAGTAATTATTATTGGTCACTCTGGCTACATAATTTGAAGGGCCCAATAGAAAACTAAGAGGCAGATACTCTTGTTAAAATCTAGTCCTTTTAAGTATTTAGCATTCATCTCGGGTTCTAGGATTTCTACTCTGTCAGATTCCATTTTAGAATGGGTTGATTTTTAACATCAGACTTAGTTCTTCTGCAATGTCAATGTCTGGCTGTCACTCAAAATTTTCTTCAAATATTTTTATTCTCATTAAAATAATTCATGTGACATGGTTAAACTCTCATTGGTACTTCAAATCATAACAAGAAAGCATTCCTCCACTCTACCTCTCCCACCATGTCCACTTCCTGTATGACAGTTACCTTCAACTCTAAAAATCACTCCTAATATTTTCTACTCTTCTTTGTATAGGATACTATTAAAAAAAACCTACTACTTCATTTTCAATAAATATCTGTGCTATGTGTAGGACATTTGTTTTTGGTTGGTCGTGGGGCTAGAACTCTGGGCTTGGGCGCTGTCCCTCAGCTCTTCAGCTCAAGGCAAGTACTCTACCGCTTGAGCCACAACTCCACTTCCGGTTTTCTAGTGGTTTACTGGCGATAAGAGTCTCCCGGACTTTCCTGCCCGGACTGGCTTTGAACTGTGATCCTCAGATATAATCCTCCTGAGTAGCTAGGATTACAGGTTTGAGCCACTGGCACCTAGCTTTGCTATGTTTAGAATATTATTGTCTTCTCAGAACTAGCACTGAAACTTCATCATCCAAGGCCTATTAGAAAGAGGCATTGCCTTTAGGAGGTACTTGACAGGTAAGTAGATTACAAGTCCTTGTATGTGTTTGATGAAGAGAATTGTCCTCTCCTTGCCCTTAGATCTCCTATAGTGAAGATAGAGCACCCCTCTTAGAAGAGTGCAGTGACAAGATATCATCTTGGAAACAGAGAGCCTGGGTCCTAACCAAAAGAGACCTTGAGCTTGGATTTCCTAGCCTTCAGAAAAAATGCTATTATTTCATAAAAAGCAACAAAAAAGGCATTCAAAGTTCATAAATGATAAGATATTTTTATCAGTAGGGATTGTATTTTATTTCTAAGAACAAGTTCCTGCTGTGGTGTCATATCTAAACTCCTAGACTATAGTTCCAAGTCTGGAAACCTAGCACTACGTTCATTTTCAATGAGTCACTTGTTCCCTTCATTGCATTTATCAATGGTAACAACAGGAAAACTCTGGAACATTATGGGATAGATGGTGGAACTAGTTTTGTTGCATTTTTGAGGTAGGAGTCACATAAAAATGATTCAGAACAAGTCCACAAACAGTCATAAAGTCTTGAGAAATAACATTGTCTGCTTTTTTTTTTTTTATACTGAGTTTGTTAAAGCTGACAACACTGCCTTGTAATTTTCAATTAACACTTACATGGAAGAAAACCTTGCAAGTGAAAATTTACAAAAAGCCTTCCCCCCAAATGGTTGAAATATTCTAATAGCAGCAGAGGAAGACTCTGAATCATAGAAGGCATCTGATCCTTGAGACAAGAAAAAAATATTGGCAGACAAGAGCTAAATAATATGACGAATCTTGTTTACCTTGAAACAGCAGAGAATGAGGTAATTTATCTAGAAATACATGAAGTACTTGCAGACCCAGTTTACTACTCTTATTAGAGACCATAATGTAATATACTACCATAAAAAATCTAATAGACATAGTCTTGTTATTCTAAGGCTAGACGTCTAGGACAAACAGAAGTTCCAAGAATCTGAAGCCTATTTAAAATGCAGTCCAAATGACAGCCACCTCCACCGAATTCACCGCTCCCTATACCCCCATCACCAAAGTTGTAAAGTTAATTTTTCGATATAATGACTTGTACATCTCATTGTTGCAATGGGTCAAACTGTATCTCTATTTAAACGATTTGTTTGTTCCCTTCCCTTCCACAAATTATACCAACATCAAATACAGTGAAAGCAGGGGTTATAGTATGGGGGAGTGACATACAAAGCAACAAAGAAATCATCTTACAAATATGTTAGAAACAATCACATGAAAGAAAAAAATTGAATATATATCTTAGGTTTCATTTCCCTAACATCAACATAACTGAACTTTTCTGCTTCACTCAGACATATACTAGTTATTGAAAATAAGGGAAACTATGGGACCTTTGTTTCTTTGTGCCTAGATTACTTCACTTAATGTAATTTTTTCCAAGTCTTTCCATTTCCTAACAAATGAGGCAATGTCATTCTTTCTGATGGAGGCAGAGAATTCAATTGTGTATATATATGGCATTTTCTTGATCCATTCAGCTACTGAGGGGCATCTGGGTTGGTTCCATATCTTAGCAATGGTAAATAATGCTGAAATAAACATATTCGTGCTGATAGCTTTAGTGTGGTCTTGTTGGTGATCATTTGGGTAAATGCCCAAAAGTGGGACTGCTGGGTCATAGGGGAGCTCTATGTGGAGTCTTTTGAGGAATATCCATACTGCTTTCCAAAGTGGTTGAACAAGTTTACACTCCAATCAACAATGCAGTAAGGTTCCCATCTGTCCACATCCCCTCCAGCATCTGTTGTTATTAGAGTTCTTGGTTATAGCCATTCTAACTGGGGTGCGGTGATATCTCAATGTTGTTTTGATTTGCATTTCTTTTATGGCTAGAGAGGTTGAGCTTTTCTTCCTGTGTCTATTGGAAATCCTCTTTCCTCTTCAGAGCAGTTTCTCTTTAAGTCTTCAGCCCACTTATTTATTAGGCAGTTGTTTCTTTGAAGATTTGTTGTTGGGGGATTTAATTTTTTGATTTCAATCTATATTTTAGATATGAGACCCTTGTCCATTGTGTGGCTAGTGAAGGTCTTCTCCCAAACCGGGGGTTTCTATTGATCTTGCTAGCTATGTCCTTTGCCATACAGAAGCTCTGCAACCCCATTTGTCCAATCTTTCTTTTATTTGTTGAGTTTCTGGGTATCTATTAAGAAAATTTCTGCCTGTGCCAAGGAGACCTAAGGTTTGTCCTCTATTCCATCCAGAAATGTTTTCAGAGTGTCTGCTTTAACTCTGAGGTCTTTGATCCATTTGGAATTGATTCTCGGGCCGGGTGATATATAAGTATCTAGCTTTAGTTTTCTACAAGTAGTTAACCATTTTTTTCCAGCACCATTTACTGAAGTGGCTGTGTTTCTTCCATTCTATTTTTTATCTCCCTTATCGAAGATTAGATGGCTATAGGTCTGTAGGTTCATTTCTGGGTTTTCAATTCTATTCCATTGGTCCTGAGGTCTGTTCTTATGCCAATACCAAGCTGTTTTTACTACTATGGCTTTGTAGTAGAGTTTGAAATTTGGTATTGATATTCCTCCAGCAGTGTTCTTTCCGTTGAGGAGTGTTTTTGCTATTCGGGGTCTTTTATTGTTCCATATGAATTTTTGGATTGCCTCTTCTATTTCCTTGAAGAGTGAGGTTGGAATTTTGATAGGTATTGCATTGAATTTGTAGATAGCCTTGGGAAGTATTGCCATTTTCATGATGTTGATCTTTCCAATCCAGGAGCATGGGAGTTTTTACCACTTTCTAGGTTCTGTTTTGATTTCCTTTTTCAGGTTTTTAAAGTTCTCATCATAGAGGTCCTTAATTTCTTTGGTTAAGTTAATTCCTAGGTAATTTATTTTTTGTGGGGCTATTACTAATGGAGTTGCATTCCTAATTTCAGCCACACTTTTCTCATTGTTGGCATACAGAAAAGCCATTGATTTTTGAGGGTTAGTTTTATACCCTGCTATTTTGCCAAACTAGAATAAGTTTGAGTAATTTGGTAGTGGAATCTGTGTGATTCTTTAAATACAAGATCATGTTACCTGCAAAAAGGGAGAGTTTAACTTATTCTTTCTCTATTTAGATCCCATTTATATTTGCATCTTGTCTTATTGCTGTATCTAGGCATTCTAATAGTATTTTGAACAGACGTGGAGCGAGTGGAATTCCTTGTTTTGTTCCAGAGTTAAGACGAAATTGCTTTAGTTTCTCACCATTAAGTATAATGCTGGCTGTAGGTTTGTCATATACAGCCTTTACTGTATTGAGGAATGTTCCATGGATTCCTAATTTTTCCAGAACCTTCATCATAAAGGGGTGTTGGCTCTTGTCAAATGGTTTTTCTGCATCTATTGAGATAACGTTGTGGTTGTTATGCTTTCTCTTGTTTATGTGATGAATTATATTAATTGATGTGCCTATATTGAACCAGCTTTGGATCCCTGAAATGAATCCTGTTTCATAGTATGATTTTTTGGATGAATTGTTGAAGTCGATTGGCCAAAATATTGTTGAGAAGTTTTGCATCAATGTTCATCAAAGAAAACTGCCAATAGTTCTCTTTTTTTGATGAGTCCCTGCCTGGTATGGGGATGAGGGTATGATGGCATCATAGAATGAGTTTGGTAGTGAACTTTCTTTTTCAATTTTATTGAAGTGTTGGGGCAGTATTGGTGTGAGCTCTGCTTGGTGTGAATTCTGCTGAAAACCATCTGGTTATGGGTTTTTCTTAGCTGGGAAGTTTCTTATTGCTGTTTCTATTTCAGTGCTTGATATGGGCCTGTTAAGATGGTTTAACTCTTCTTGGCTTTCTTTTGGCATGTCAATATTCGCTAGAAAAAGGTCCATTTCTGTCCATTTGTCACACTTATTAGCATAAAGTTTTGAGAAGTATTCCCTTATAATATTCTGAATCTTGGTTGTTTCTGTGGTGATGTTTCTGGGTGTGTTCTCTTCTTTTTCTGATAAGATTTGATAAGGATCTGTAAATTTTGTTCATTTTTTCTAAGAACCACCTCTTTGTTATGTTGATCCTATATATGTTTTTTTTCTAATCCTAATTCATTTACTTCTGATTTAATTTTAATTATTTCTTTCCATCTACTGGATTGGGGTTTATCTTGCTGCTCTTTTTCAAGGAGGTTCAGATGTGTCATTAAACTGTTAGTTTCAGATCTCTCCAATTTGTTGATGTAGGAACTAAGAGCTATAAACTTGCCTCTGAGTACTGCCTTTGCTGTGTCCCATAGGTGCTGTTAATTTTTGTGTTCATTTTTGTTCAATATCTTGAACCTTTGAATTTCGTTTCTAATCTCTTCCATGACCCACTCGTGATTCAGCAGTGTGTTGTTCTGCCTCCATGTGTTACGGGATTTTGGTGGTTTTTGGTGTTGAGTTCTAATTTTATACCCTTGTGGTCTGAGAGAATCCAAGGTATAATTTCAAGGTTTCTGAATTTGGACAAGTTTTCTTTCTGACCCAAAAAGTGGTCTATTTTAGAAAATATTCCATATGTTGCTGAGACAAATGTGTATTTGGATGCTGCCTGAATGAAATATAAGGTAGATGTCTGTTAAATCTAGTTGACATATGCAGTTGTTTAGATTTGTGGTTTCTCTGTTGAGTTTTTGCTGAGTTAATCTATCTAGTGGGGAGCGTGATGTGTTAAAAATCCCCAATTAATATCTTTGGATCTATGTGGGATTTGAGGGAAAGTAGTGGCTAACTATTAGTGCTCCGTTTTTCGGTGAATAGAGATTTAGAATTGTAATATCCTCCTGAAAGAGAGATCCATTAATTTGTATGTAGTGACATATTTTATCCCTTCTCAATAATTTTAATTTGAAGTCTATGTTATCTGATATTAGGATTGCAACTCCCGCCTGTTTATGGGGGCCGTTTGCTTGGTAGAATTTGTTCCAGCCTTTCACCTTGAAAATGTGTTTGTTTTTATGGGCAAGGTGTGACTCCTGAAGGCAGCTGATAGAAGGATCTTGATTTTGAATCCAACTAGACAGTCTAGGTTGCTTAATTGGAGAGTTAAGTCCTTCAACGTTGAGAGATAGGAATGAGAGGTATTTGGGAGTTTGTGCCATGTTATCCACCTTCTTGTGTGCTGCAGCAACTGGGTTCTTCCTATGATTCTTGGATTCTCAGTTTAGGGGCTATTTCTTGGCCTTTATTGTGGAGTTGCTGGTTTTCTATGTGTAGGACATCTTTAAGAATTTTTGTAGGACTGGTTTGTTGGATATATATTGTTTCAATTTTTCTTTGCTATGGAAGGTTTTTGTTTGACCTTTGGTTATGAAGGAGAGTTTAGCTGGATACAGTATTCTTGGTTGATAATTGTTTGTCTTTAGGCCATGGCATACATCATTCCAGGTTCTTCTTGCTTTAATTGTGTCTGCTGAGAAATCTCAGGTGATTCTGACTGATTTCCCTTTATATATGATTAATATTTTCTCCTTGACAGCTTTAAGGATCTTTTCCTTGGTCTGAATTGATCCTGTGTGGATTATACTGTGATGGTGGGATGTCCTATTCTGGTCTTGTCTATTTGGAGGTCTAAAAGCTAATTGTATCTGAATAGGCCTATTTTTTGCATGTTTGGGAAGTTCTCTGCTAAGATTTTGTTAAAAAATTTCCTAGACCATTAACTTCTGTCTCTAAGTGCTCCTCTACACCCATTATTCTCAGATTAGGCCTTCTGATGGTGTCTGCCAAGTTTTGGATAGATCTATCATATTTCATGGATTTGTCTTGTACGGTTGTATGTTCTTTCTCTATAATATCTAGGCTGTCTTCAATCCCTGATATTCGATCTTCTGCATGGTCTAGCCTACTATCAAGACTTTCAACTTTGTTTTTATATTTCTTTTCCTTCTATTTGGTCGGCTTTGATGGCTTCAAATTCTTTGTTGGGGCTTTGTTTTACATCTTGTATGAACTTTACTTCCTTAATTTGGTGTTCAGTGTTTATTCTCAAATCACTTAGTTGATTGGTTATGGTTTCCTTGACTCCCATTCCTTCTGTTGTTTTCCATTCAGCATTCTCTTTGTGGACTCCCTGACTTCTTTCAGCTTCTTTCAGACATTCATGGATTCCATGAATGTCTTTAGTGATCTTTGTGTATTCTCATCCTGCTCTCTCTATTCCTTTATTACTCTTTGATTAGCTTCCTCAGTTCATGCAATTCCTGTAGTTCTCTTTCAGTGTTCTGAGCATTCTCACAGCATTCCTGACTTTCTCTTTGTCTGTCCTCAGCCAGCTGATGCAATTCCTGTCTCTTTGACTGATCTCAGCCTGTTCACACCATTCCTTTATTTCTCTTTGAGTGTTCTCAAGCTGCTCATGCAATTCCTGTATCAATCTTTGAGTAGCTTCCTCAAGCTCATGATATTCCAGTATTTATCTTTGGTTTGCCTCCTCTCTCCTTATCACGTTCACAGTGAGTCTTTTGCAGGTTTTAATCTTTTCATTTACCATGTTTACCAGTAGTGTATGTAGAGCTTTATGGGAGCTCTCCTCTGGATTATTCATTGTCTCTTCTGTCCCCTGATTTTCATGAGTGGGACTTGAGATACCAGGACTTGCCATTTTTCTTTTGTTTTTCCATCTTCTTCTGCCCATTTGGGATGAAAGTAACACCAGTTTTGTGCTAGAATACTATCTTAATGCAAGCATCAACCAAAGTGTGTAGTTGAACAGTCAAAAGTCTGCAGATACAATCTAGTTCAACAGGTATATTTATTCAACATCAAACAACTGTGTATTAATGGACTACGAACAGCAAAGAAGAATTTGGCAAACCAGAAATTATTAGGTTTAGGGTAAGATGTGGGTAAAAATAGGAATAGAGGGCTGTGGAAAGATAAAGGGAGTGTTGAATTAACTAAGTCCTACTCTCAAAGAGGGAAATAGATTGGATAGAATGATAGTAGAGAGAGAGAAAAAAAGAAGAAAAAGAAAAAAGAGAGAAGAAAAACAAGAATTATAATTAAAAAGTGAAACACTTTAAAATTCTGCAAAATTAGAAATGTAATATACCGAGAAGAACGGGGACAGGATGAGAAAGGTGGAGGGATAGGAAGAAGACCTGAAAACCTAAAAAATAAAAATGCTTAAAATAGTATATAGGTATAAAGAGGTAGTACTGCTAGTAAGGAATTTAAGTCTAATCAACCACGGGTATATTTGAGGGTGAGCAGAACAGCAATTAAGTCACGCAAAAATGAACAAAAGAGAAGAGAATGTGAAAAGAATGAGAAAGAAAGAAAATAAAGGATCAAAACATTAGTAAACCTATATGAACAAAAACACCCACACACATATACCCCTAAAATAAAAATTATGAGGAAGAAAAAAAGTTTAATAGAAAACAATTTTTAAAGTTAAAAATTAAAAATTAAGAAAAGTTAAAAAAGTTTTTTTTTAAAAAACGGTACAATAAAAGAGTTCTTTGATATTTTTGAGGGGCATGGGAAGATCCTGTATGTCCCTTGTGTCCATAACCAGTCTCTTGTTGGAGTCTCTGGTATGATTATGGTGTTTGATTTTCCTGTGGGTTGATTGGTTTCTTAAGTCAGTTTGTTTGGGTAAGCAGAAAATTGCTCTGCTTTATCCAAGATTTTGTGATCCTCCTCCTAGGGTAGTTCTCTGGGAGGAGATCTGCTTTGAGTATCACAAAAGAGGGAGATGGCTGTTTCCTCTATTTTGGAGATGCTTTGATGAGGCTAGGTTCTGGGTAGAGTTGAGGCCTTTCAGCAAACTGTAGCTTTTCCCTGAGGGGCTAGCTTCTGAGACACTCACAGAGCCCATCCTGGAGCCATTCTCATGCTTTATGTTTACTGAATTTCCATTGATTGTCAAGGCTGCTGTAGGAAGGGGCTGCCTCTGGCTCTATTTACCCAGTGAACAAAACCACTCCTGTATGGGTGGAGCTTTTTCTGCCTGGGCTGGGTGACTTTTCCCTGGGTGTTGCTGAGCCTGCCAAGTCAGGTTAGGTTCCTGTGACCTGCTAAATCAATCTTTTGTTTTCTTCCAAGTCCTGAGTTGGAGCTAGCTGCCCAGCCAGCCCTTTGTCAGTATCAAAGATGGAGATCTCTGGTAGTGGGGATGGGGAGGGGTGGCCTTCCCTCCTCTGCTCCCTGAGAAGGAGTGAGGATGTCATGCTTCTACTCACGCCAGAGTCTTGGTTCCTGGGTTGTCTCTCTTCTGAGATCTGCAGGATGAAGATGTCTTCTCCTTGTCAGTTCTTGCTGGTGTTGAGTAGAATCTGCATGCCCACTGCGTCTGGCACCTAGGTCCCAGACTCGATGTGTTGCAAGTATGGTGGCTACGGACCCTGCCACCTCTGCCGTCACTGCAGCTGCGGCTTCTGGCATTTGCTCAGGTCTGTTTCCTTCCTTGGATTTTCCCTCTCTGGCCAAAGTCTCTGTACTGTAGTGGCACACTTGGTGTGATTCCTTGGCTTAAGACTGTTCACTGGAACACTAAACCTGCTTTACATGCCAGAGCTTGTTTAGCCTCCAGCTTCTCCTCTGCCATCTACCCAGAACCACTGAAGACAATGATCTCTTTCTGAACAGATATCTCCTGGTTGATATATTATTGGGAAAAATAAATGAAATCTTCATATTCAATTTGTAGAATACCTGAAATTTCAAATGCACAGAACTTCAGACTGCAGTTATATAACAGAATTCTTTCAAAAAAAAAAGATGTGACTAGCTATGTAAAAATAATTTTTAAATTAAAATTAATTAATTAAAATATGAACATTTAGTCCTGTAATCATTATCTTTATTGTCTCTGGAGATACATTGCTCTAGGGCATATCTCAATGACGTCTGTCTTAAGTAGTGTCCTGATCAGATTTATTCACCAAGAGGTATGTATTGCAAATACAATTGTTTCATTACGAAAATGATTATGTGAATGTACAGTACACAAACACACAAGCTCCTCTATTTTAAACAGCAAATAATCAAATCAACTTATATCAGTCATGACAAATGTGAAGTGTCATGATTCCTTTTCAATATGCAAATGAAAGATACTAGAATTCTAAAAAGTTCATAAAATCCTGAACAAAGAAAGCATCTTAAAATAAACATAGTGTGTTTCAATTTTCATAGGATGGATTTTTTTCTTCTTTAGTAAAAAAAATAACATAAAGCTTTAAATTTCTGAATACTAATTTTGACAGGATTTTTAAATGCCAAGTATGTGCTAAATAATTCAAAAATTCACTAAGGTCTTTTTGTGCATCTAATGAAAATCTTATGAATCTTTTGAAAGTTTGGAAACAAATATTTTTCTGAGCATCTAACCATTGATTACAGATGTGAGTATTTCGTTATTTATTTAGTTAATTTTTTAATTTTAATTTTTGTCAGTCATGGGGCTTGAATTCTGGGCTTGGGATGCTGTCCCTCAGCTCTTCAGCTCAAGGAGAGTGCTCTACCACATGAGCCACAACGCCACTTCCAGTTTTCTAGTGGTTAATTGGAGATGAGTCTCATAGACTTTCCTGCCCCGGCTGGCTTTGAACTGTGATCCTCAGATCTCAGCCAGCTCATTTGCTAGGATTACAGGCGTGAGCCACTGGCGCCCAGCAGATTTGAGTATTTCTATACAACGTTGCAATTATAATTTAACATAACTGATTCTTTTAATACATCAAATCTTTGCACAGCAAAGGTCCCACAAATTCAATGACTTACAAAATGTGTTACGAAGTATACAATTAAATTTATTAAAACATATCAGCACCATGTGTTAACGTTTTATGATTTTACACCAGACTAAGACCAGAGCTACACTATAAGACTTACTCTCTTCATCATGTTTGGACTTATTTTGACATCTTCCAAGGTTTGTGATAGTCTCACCACATCAGTAAAGGATACCAGTTTGTGGCAGATTGTTTATTGTTTAAACCAAATGACTTAATTTCTTCTTTAAACTTGGATTCAACTCTAAACTTTAGCAATCCATATTTTTAAATATGTTTCTCTTCTATGTAACTTGATGGCACAACTTACCAAAAAGTGAAACTTTTAAGAATTATTATAACATTTTCCAGACAAAAGTATAGCGAAGTATAACATTTCTAACACCCATTCACTACCTGAAACCCCCATCAACATGTTTCCAAAATTATTTTATTTCTTCCTACTCTCTTTCTCCTTGAATATTTTAAAGCAATAGCAAAATCATGTTATTCCATGTTTTAACATTTCAAGATGTCTCTGACAAAGGAGTATTATCACAGCTACCCAAATTAGTGAGTCTTTGTTATATTTCAATTAGGAGCCCATTTCCAAATTATCATTACCATTGTTTTATTTCATTTTGTTTTGGGAAATAAGCATAAAAATCAATCTGCTGATATTTATTGTCTTACTTTTTTGTTTGTTTGCTTATACTGGGATTTGAATCCAGGGTTTTTTAGTTGCTCGGCAGGTGATCTCCTACTTGAGACATGTCCCAAGCCCTTCTTTTGCCTTCGTTATTTTTTGGAGAGAGTCACCCATTTCCATTTTCTCTCGGGGCCTGCCTTGGACCATCATTTTCGTATCTATGCTTCTTGTATATCTGAGTTTATCTTGTATTGCTCCTATTTGTTGGTCTTTTAAGTTGTCTTAAAATCTCATGCTCTTTCTTTCACTCTCTTCCTTTATGTTTTTAGCTTATTATAGAAATTAGTCAATTATTTTCTTGAATATCTGCAAATGCACGTGGTTATTTCCTCCTATGGCAATTGACGTGTACTAAAGTATTTCCCATTGATTGGAAATGAGCACTAAATACTGAAGTGAATCAGATTCATTATTTGAAGGAGAAAGTGCTCTTAAGGATAAATAATAGGAGGTGCTATTGCTTTAGTAATATATTATGCCAGAAGTTACTGGTGCTGAGACCATCAGTGAATTCAAGGATTTGCCAACTTGATTCCTTTCATTGTAAAGCTCTACATCAAGATTTTAGCTAAAAGTTCTGGCATATATTGATCATCATTACTTAGTGTTTAAATATGACTTTTTTTTATCCTTCACAATTAACTAACTGGAATCTTTCTGTATTCCTTTATAATTTATTTCTTTATAGTTATCTGAAATAACATTTGTAAGTAAATATAGGATAATTGCTTAACTTTTTTTAAAGTTACTAATAGTTAAAATAATGAGTTGATGTTTTAACAATGACATACATATTTCAATGAGTTTGGTATGTGATTTTCATTTTTGTTCCTCTGCCTCCTTTTAAGTACCAACAGAAGCAACTTATATTACGTTGCAATTTTATTCTTTTTAGTTTTACTTTATTTTCCTTTTGTGCACTTTTATTATTATTATAAAGTGATGTATGGAGATGTTACAGTTAAGTCAGCTAAACATGTTTTGAACAATATCATTACCTTCTGATTTTCTGGTGGTTGGCCAGAGATCAGAGTCCTACCCTGGCTGACTTCAAACCTGAGATCTCAACCTCCTGAATAGCTAGGATTATAGGCATGAGCCACTGGCACCTAGATTTTGCATCCTATTTTTGACATAACCTCATTAGTTTTTGTTTCTTGCTTTCTGATACAAAAATACATCAGATGTTCATACTGAAAGAATACTTCCTGTCCTACACAAAGAACCAACCATTTTCCCAAGGAGCTCTGGTTCCATTTAGGAGCACATTTTTATATGACAATTTGGAATTCTTCATGTTCATTGCATCTGATTTGTCATACTCCCATGCCTTAAAAACAGCTGCATTTTTCCTTAGAGGGGAAAATAGCAATCATGAATTCTGTCTAATATTTCTAACTTAAGTTTAAATACACAAGGTTTTTACTTCAACATCTTTGAATTTCTCTCCTCAGCTTTCTCCTCTTCTTTCATCTCTGTCTCTGAAAATATTTCTTACTAATAGTATTAAAACATTTATTTGCCTTTTATGTATCCAGAATAACATCACAAATATTACAAACATGACTACAAAAGTGACCACAATTCAAAATATCTTCATGGTTCAGGGTCTACAACTAAAATGATGCATTCCACAGTCAGTTACACTAATCATTTTATCTGCATAGTTATGTTGTAAGTTTTACTTTTAAATAATGACAAGGTTAACCATAATCCATTGTTCATCTTAAGATATCGACCTGTATTTTTAATATTGTTACACTTCTATATGTTTATTATTATTTTTTAATATTATTAAGATCTTCTAGAGTTGTCTCCAAGGTGGTAGAGAAAAACTGAGTTATCGTCATTAATCCCTTCTTGGGTCATTTGAGTCCTTTTTCATCCTGAACACAATCTGTCATCCTTCGTTATGATGTGCAATTGCTGATGCTCAATTCTCCTGAACTGTTGTGACCACCTGGTGTAAACACTAGGCTTTGGTGTAATTTTGGTTTAAGTGCTATTTTTACTGAGACCATCTTAGTATTTTCATATGTTCGGATAAAAATAAGTAACCATATATACTTCCTAAATGGGCAGCATTATACTGAAATCAATTAATATTCTACAGTAATTTTTTCCTTCTTTCTACTCTATCTTACTCTTCTATCCCCCTCCTTAGACATGAACTCCTTCTCAATCCTAGTTTTGAAAGAGCAGAGATAAAGGATCGAAGATAAAAGATAGAAGATAAAGGATAGAGATCAAAACAAGCAGAAATCCAGTTGCTACTATAGTGACAGAGATGAGAATATAATGTTTTTCACTGATCAATACTGATTTCATTTCCCAAGTTAAAATTTTTCATGGCAAGCATTGCCTTTGTTATAAAACATCGTTACTTTGACAAGATTTTCTCCTACATTGACAAAAGTTGTTAATGAATACCTTATGGTGACAAGGTAACAATACTGACAGAGGCTATATCTTTGATCAAAAGGACTGAATTTTTCTAAGAATACCTTTCCTCTCATCTAACAATTATTAGACACTTACATGTCAAGCACTGGGCTTAGAGCTAAGAGTACAAAAGTAAGAAAGCTGACGGTAAATAATTTAGATATTTTCCTGTCAGAAATTTGGACAATTAAAAAGGGCATGTTGTGATATTTATAATTCTATAAAGGTCATAAAAGAAGGTATCTTGGGTATTGAAAATTGATTCTTATTCAGGACAGGGAAATGAATGTATCTTTGCAATGTTTAGGAACATTCTTACTTTGCCTCATCTTTTTATAAACCTCATTAACTCTAGAAGAAATATAATGCTACCTGACAAACTAAATTCCCAATCAAAAAAGCAGTATATGACTCCAATTAGCATTTTAAATATAAAATTCTTTCAAAAGTTTTCTCTCTACTTGAGAATTTTGTGAGTGGTTTTCAGAAATAGATGAGAAATATGTTTGAGAGTGTGTAATTTGCAGGACCACTATATGTTTTAGAGTATATTTGTGTGGATTAATTTCACCTATTTCTCCTCACTTGTTTGTAATCAGTATGGAAATTTCCAGGAACTGAGAACTTGAAAAGCCATAAACATTCACTTTCCCACTCTAGATTTCTACTCAATATTGCTGATTCAATGTCTAGTAGAAATGATTACCACTGTCACCTGCTAAATGCAGACAAAGCTTTTGGGCTTTTAGGTCATGATCCTTTGGAGATAATATAAACAGATTACAGAATAATTTGCTCCTTTTTCCCTCCTGGTAATAGACATATCCAACCCAAAATTTCTTCATATTCCCTTGTTTTTCTTTTGTAGCAAAAACTCTTGCTATGAAATCTAAACATCTTAAATTTTGGCATATGGAATATTGAATTGTTAACTACAAGCACCATATTGTAAACCAATCTCCAGAACATACTTATCCAACATAAAGTTTTTTTCTTACTGGGCACCAGTGGCTCATGCCTGTAATATTTGCTACTCAGGAGGCTGAGATCTAAAGATCTTCGTACGAAGTGAGCCCTGGCAAAAAAGCCCATAGAACTCATCTCTAATTACGTACTAAGAAATTTGGAATTGGAGATGTGGCTCAAATGGTAGAGCATTAAACTTGAGCAAAATAGCATCCAGGCCTTGAGTTAAAGTCCCAGGATAGTCACAAGAAAAAAAAATCCCAATCATTATTCTCATCAAGCAACTTTCCACTTTCCCCTTCCCCTCAGTTGTTGGAAACCACCACTATGTTCCCTGTCTCTCTAGGTTTGATCATTATAGATACCTCAAAGAAGCCAAATCTCGTAGGCATTCTTCTGTGACTGGCTTATTTCACTTAACATAAAGTCCTCCAGTTCACACCTTTTGGGGAACGTAGAACTTATTTTTTTATTGTAAAGATACTCTACAGAGGGGCTATGGTTACATGAATAAGGTAATGAATACATTTCCTATGGAGCATTGTTACTTATTCTTTGTTTTTCCCCTACTATTCCTTCCTTCCCCATCTCCCGAACTCCTCCCTCTCCCCGACACCGAAGTTGTACAGAGTTGTAAAGTTCATTTTCAACAAAGTGTCTTGTACATCTCATTGTTACAATGGGTCAAACTGTATCCTTGTTTCAGCACTTTGTTATTTCCCTTCCACTCCCCACATTAGAAGATGAAGAGCACTGAAATCAAATAGAGTTTCAACAGGGGTTATACCATGATGGGAAGAACATACAAAAAAATCACCTAGTAAATTAAAACAACAGTGAGAAAGAAAAAACCACTTTTGTCGCCATCTTGGGGTTAATTTCACTTAGGGTCATCTTCTATGGCCACATGTGCATAGCTTTTGACCTTTTCTGTAGCAGAATTTTTTAAGGCTCATTTATATCCCTTTGTATGTACATACTGTACTTTCTGCATTCATCTATTGGGGAATGCTTGGTTTGGTTCATTATATTGGCTATTGTGAATAATTTTGCAAAAGATATAAAATATTTATGTCTATTTGGGATCCTGATTTTATTTTATTTATTTATGTATTTATTTATTTATTTATTTTTATTGTGAAAATACTGTACAGAGGGTTACAATTACATGGGAAAGATAATGAGTACATTTCTTTTCTTTTCTTTTCTTTTGGGGGGGAGTCCAGTCAAGCTCAAGGCTAGCACTCTACCACTTGAACCAGAGCACCACTTCCATTTTTTTTCTTTTTGCTTATGTGGTGCTGAGGAATCGAACCCAGGGCCTCATGCTTGGAAGGTAAGCGCTCTACCACTGAGCCACCTTCCCAGCCCATGAGTACATTTCTTATCAAGCATTGTAGCCTCTTGTAGCCTCCTCCTTTGTTTCCCCTTCCCATCCCTTCACATCCTACCCCTTCCCTCGCACCCAATCCTCCTCCCACCCCCCCCCGCACCAAGTTTGTAAAGTTCGTTTTAGACATAACGATTTGTACATCTCATTGTTGCAATGGGTCCACCTGTATCCCTATTTAAACAATTTGTTTTCCCCTTCCCCTACACAAATTATACCGACATCAAGTACAGTGAAAGCAGGGTTATACTGTAGTGGAGGGACATACATAGCAACAAAGAAATAATCTTATAAATGTGTTAGAAAAAAAGCATGAAAGAAAAAAACATTTGAATACATATCTTAGTGTTCATTTCCCTAACATCACCTTATCTGACCTTTTCTGCTTGACTCAGACATATACTAGATATTGTAAATAAGGGAAACCATGGGACCTATGTTTCTTTGGGCCGGCCTTACTTCTCTTAATATAATTTGTTCCAATCTTTCCATTTCCTAACAAATGGGGCAATGCCATTCTTTCTGATGGAGGCAGAGAATTCCATTGTGTATATATACCACATTTTCTTGAACCATTCATCTACTGAGGGGCATCTGGGTTGGTTCCATATCTTAGCTATAGTAAATAATGCTGCAATAAACATAGTCGTGCTGGTAGCTTTAGTGTGGTGTTGTTCATAAACATTTGGGTAAATGCCCAAAAGTGGGATTTCTGGGTCATAGGGGAGTTCTCTGTGGAGTCTTTTGAGGAATCTCCATACTGCTTTCCAAAGTGGTTGAACAAGTTTACACTCCCACCAACAAGCAGTCAGGTTCCCTTCTGTCCACATCCCCTCCAGCATCTGTTGCTGTTAGAGTTCTTGATTATAGCCATTCTAACTGGGTGAGGTGGTATCTCAATGTTGTTTTGATTTGCATTTCTTTTTTTGGGGGGGTCTGGTCGTGGGGCCTGAACTCTGAGCCTGGGCGCTGTCCCTCAGCTCTTCAGCTCAAGGCTTGCGTTCTACCACTTGAGCCACAGCACCACCTCCGGCTTTTTTTTTCTTTTTCCTTATGTGGTGCTGAGGAATCGAACTCCGGGCCTCATACATGCAAGGCAAGCGCTCTACCACTGAGCAACCTTCCCAGCTCCTGCATTTCTTTATGGCTAGGGAGGTTAAGCATTTCTTCATGTGTCTATTGGCCATCCTTCTTTCCTCTTCAGAGAAGTTTCTCTTTAAGTCTTTAGCCCACTTGTTTCTTTGAAGATTTGTTGTTGGGGGATTTAATTTTTTTGAGTTCAAGGTATGTTTTAGATATGAGACCCTTGACCAATGTATGGCTAGTGAAGATTTCTCCCAATACGTCGGTATTCTATTGATCTTGCTAGCTATGTCCTTTGCCATGGAGAAGCTCTGCAATTTCATGCAATCACATTTGTCCAACCTTTCTTTGATTTGTTGTGTTTCTGGATCTCTATTAAAAAAATTTCGGCCTGTGCAATGGAGACCTAGGGTTTATTTCTACTCCATCCAGTAATGTTTTCAGAGTGTCTGCTTTGACTCCAAGGTCTTTGATGGGATCCTGATTTTAATCTATTAGATATATATCCAAATGTAGAATTACTAATCATATAGAAGTTTTATTTTTATTTTTATGAGGCATCTTCATACTGGTTTCCATAGTTATTGCACTATTTTGAATTACCCTCAAGAGAGCACAAAGGTTCTGAGATCTAGGTTCTGAATTCTCTATCTGATTGACAATAGTTGTTTTTACTCCTCTTATCTGTTTTCTTATCTTTTTTTATAATAGCGATCTTAACAGCAATAATATCTTAAGATAATTTTACTTGCCTTCCCTGATAATGATGGCGAACATACTCTCAAAGACTAATGATGATGATTTGTATGACTTCTTTGGATAAACATCTGTTTAAACTGACATTAAAAATAGTTCACACATATAGATTGCTTCTTTTTATTTCTCATACAGGGAATATTTAAAGCAGAATAATTTGAGACTCAGGAGAGTCATAAAAGTTTACATTGCCTTCCTGGACTCTGAAATGGGGGAAATACTACCAATTTTGCATAAAAATCCCTTGAGTTTTTCTTTGTTCCCAAATAGTAAGTGAAAAGAATTTCAACAGCATGTTGGTAAGAGCTATGAGTCAATTATGAATGGTATACATAATGGATAATAGCTTTTCCTGAAAACCCATGTAATGGTCATGGACAATATTAGCACAAAGCAAGTGAAAACTTTTGGATACTGTAAATCATTCGGAGCAAAGCCTCAGTGATGTTCTCATTGATTTATTTTATTTTTCTTAGGTTTCTATGGGAAACTTTACCAATAGAGAATATTTTGTTTTATTTTAAAATAGAATGTTAACCATTTGTTTATTTATGCAAACCAAAAATGTTTGATATATTTCTGAACCCTGAATAAAATATAATTTCATCATTATTCATCTCCTAAAAAAGTCAAAATCACTAGAGACAACATTCCAAAATCTTTTGCAAATGTGCATTTGAGAAGAAAATTATTTCTCATCTCTCAAATAAAAAGGCTTAAATTATTTATTTTAGAAGTGAAATCCCAGGCAATACACATCTTAAGGCATTTAATATTTCACAAAGTCTGGCTAAATTTTTAATTCAACTAAGTTTTATTTTCATATGTTTCATGGTTTTTCTTAAAAGAGAATATTTAAAAACATACAAAACACAAAAACATGCATAGACTTATCAGGTAGCCACTGACTCATGTCTCATGCTTGTAATTGTAACTATTCAAGAGGCTGAGATCTGAGGATCACAATTTGAAGACAGCCAGGACAGAGAAGACTTTATCTCCAGCTAACTAGGAGAAGTTATATTTGGAACTTCTAGAGCACCAGCCTTGAGCAATAAGCCTATGGGGTAGTACCCTGGCCTTGAGTTCAAGTCCCAGTGCCCAGTGACAACAGCGTGCGCGCATGTACACACACACACACACACACACACACACACACACACACACACACACACACACACACACACACACAGATCATCTATGAATCATCCACCTATAAAAAACAATTAGTTTTCCAGAAAACAGCTTTTATTTCTATTTCATTTATGCAAATCTTTGTTGCCCATTCCTATTCCTATGATAATTTGTTTTCCATATATCCCATATTCCTCTTCAGAGAACTACAATGAACTACAGTTCATCTTTATGGCTATATACACTTGTTTATTTCAACTTATTAAATATATTTGCAACAATAGTGGCTGCCTTTAGTTAAATATTTTATCCTCACTGTTAACCCGACCATCTTGCTCCACGAGGCCCATCTGTCTTTCTTTCATCATTTTATTTGATAGGAAATGGCTGTAGCCACTTTTTCACTCATTTGTTTTTATCATATCACGTCATTTTAGTTTGCTTTCTTGGCAGGCGGGTCTTGTCTGGACCAATTCTGTAGTCAGACTTCCAGCTACCATGCCAGTGCTTCATGAGCTGTACCTCTGAATAATGTAAATTGTCACCATCTTTTGTAACCTCACAGCATATAATAATAAAGAATCAAATTACAATATAACCTTCTCCTCTATGTTCTGCAATATATAGCCTCGAAATTGTTTCTAATTCTTTCTTTTCATAAAATTTAAAGACAACATGTCATCAGGCAGAGCTAACTATTGTTCCCATAGCTAAAAATATGTTCTTCAAATTAGATTGAAAATTGAGAAAATGGATTTCCTTTTTCACTTGGATAGTTGACTTTTTAAAGACATAACTAGTTCTAAAAGTTGTAGGCTTAAAACCTAAAATGGGAGATTGAAATTCTTTATACAATCATTTTATTATGAGCACCCAACAGCCCAATAGCTTACCTTGCAGTATATGAAAAAGCTGAACCTTCAAAATAAATTATTGTTTTGTAATACCACACTTTCATCATTTGAAATTCTTTACTTCAAAATGGTTCTAGAAAACCAGTTGCCTGTAAATTTAAGATATTCCTGTATACACATCGGCCACTCTAACTAGGATGATAAAGGATGACAAATTTTAAGCCTATTTTATTTGGAAGCATTGTTAATTGAAGGCACTGAGAAACAATGACAATTACCAAGCAACAAATTAGCATAACTCTTTTAGATCTAGATGTTACTTTATAAAGCAAAGGTCATACATTTGTTCAAAACCTGAAAAGAACCAATCATTTTTTTCTCTTTTCTTCCTTTTCCTTTGCTTGAGACATTTAAAACTACAGTGCTATCAAATGAAAATCTTGCTTCTGGCTTCTCCTCAGGAAAACAAAACCAAACGAAACAAAAGAACAACACCCAGAAGATCTGGCAGGTCATATTTCCATGGGCAACAAGCAGCTTGGGATTGAGTAGCTGAGTCTTTCGGGTAAATTATGATCTGTGCCGTATTGCACAACAACCCAAACAAATCCAATCCCTGAAATTACCTTATCATTGGGTTTAGGGTCTACTCTAAATTCACATGTTGTCTCACTAAGATCCTTTATTGACTACATTTGCAAAGAGCCTATGTTTAAATGAGATCATACTCCCAGGTACGCAAAGGTAATAGAAGGGTCAGACTTTGTACCTATTTTTGAAGGTCACAATTTAAACCATTAAATATTTATTTATCTTTTTGACAGATTAAAGTAAATCTGTGTCCTATTTGTGTTTTAACTATTTAAGCTTATTTTCTAATTTAAAAGCAAGTACTGAATAAACTCTGGCTGTAACTGTGAAGTTTTACTTTGATTCTGAATCTAGGATCAGTGCTGGATTATCAACAGTTGAAGCCAATAAGCCACCTGTTAACCATAGAGTAAACTGCACTGAAGGAAGTCTTACCATCTAAGCCACATATTTTAGTTCTGAAATGACAGAGTAACTGTTATTTTTCTATCTTGGCCAATGTTTTTGAAGAGGAGTTTCATAGTATAATAGTCAGCTGGAAGGCGAATGCATCTTTGATTTTACAAAAATCCGTGACAAAGTACTTAGAAATATAAAAGGACTTAACTTTTGATTAGCTTTAAATAGCCCATTATGGGACTACTTACAGCACAAAATTTGGCAAATGCTGCAAATCAAGGTCCTTCCTCCCCAGAGTCACCACTAACTTCAGGTTATCAAATAATCTGTTGGTAGTTTGGAAATTTCAGAGAAAAGGTAATTAAAAACTTAATTTTTCTCACATACATTTCATTAATGTAAAATGCAAGAGCAGTTATTATAGTCCCCAAACTAGTACTTCCTATTATTATTCCTTAAGTGATCCTTAAGATCACTGAAGATAGGTACAAATTTAAAAAGATGAATTGATCTCAGAGAATAAATTTTTAAATCATTTGCCAGAGACTGGACTTGTTATCACAATGTTATTGACTACAGAAATAATGACCCAATTTCAGAAATTATTCATACTGTTCTGATGAACATTGCAATAGAAATATCACTATTCATCAAACATATAAACAATATTCCAGTGTAAAGTTTGAAATTCAATGTGCATAGGTTTATTTGCAAGCAAAAATAAAACAAACAGAATTAGATTTCCAACGCCTGTAATTCTAGCTACTCAGGAGGATGAGATCTGAGGATCATGGTTTGAAGCCAGCCTGAACAAGAAAGTTGGTGTGATTGTTATTTCCAATTAGTCACCAAAACCCTGGAGTGGAGCTATCAAGTGATAGAGCAGTAGCCTTGAGTACAAAAGTTCAGGGATAGTGTTCAGGCCCTGAGTTCAAGCCCAGAACCAATACACACACACACACAAAACCCATAGTCTGGGAATGTGGCTTAGTGGTAGAGTGCTTGCATGAAGTTCTGGGTTCAGTTCCTCATTGAAGGCCAGAAGTGTTGCTGTGGCTCAAGTGGTAGAGTGTTATCCTTGAGTAATAGAAGCTCAGGGACATTGCACAGGACTTGAGTTCAAGAGTTAGGAGTTGCAAAAAACAATCCACAATTAGAAATATTTACAAAATAGATTGTTGAGCAAGAGATATAGAAAAATTTATCCCTTTGTATGGGTTTGCTCCTGGAGAGGACCTAGCACCACAAAGCTCTTCCATTTTCAAAAAATGCATATCTGGCAAACTAACTACAGTTTAGCAGAATAAGTTCAAAATAATGATTCCATCATAAAGTTGATTAACTGAATCAATATAAGGACACAGGCCTGCCTGGTATCATTCCCCATTGCACCTTTCACAGGAAAAAGATGTAGAGGTTTGGTTGTCATTGAGATGCTTGTTAAATTTGCTACAAAGTTAACAAGTACCATGCTCACAGGGAAACACAAAAAACTCCATTATGTAATGACACTATTAAATGGAATTTATATTACAATCCCATGACAGAGCAATGGCTGTGGCATGTTCACAACGTGTGCTGGGATCAGGGTTGATGTGTGTGTGTATTGAAAGGTGTATCATTAGACATGTAGAGAAATCACACCCAAAGGCCTTCTCTGTGGAAGTGCTGTCAATTATCATCCTGATTTTTTTTATCTTAACTCAATATTGAAGGAAATGATTGAGATTGAAAAGATGGTTTATATCTTATTATATCTGCCAGGTACTGGATTTAGGGAAGTAGGGATAGGTGACTGATGAAGCAGATAAAATGTCTTGTTTTAATGTTGGACCATGTGGAAGTAAACATAGAAACCAAACAAGAGCTTCTACCCTAAGTGAATCACAATTTCTTATAGTTCAACTTGTTATTTTAGAAGACAGTAAGTAGTGTGGAGAAAATGAAGACAGTGTGAGCAGAGAGACAGAAATTGGGGTTAGAGAAGTGTCTAGGGACAGGGTAGTAGGAGGTAAGGGAAGATTTCTCTGGGACGATTGCTTAGGTGCTGTGGAGGAAAATTGGTATAGAACAGAGTACTGCTACCTGTTCCAAGGGCAGGTGATCACAGAGGTTTTGAAAAGTTAAAAATATTTGTTATAGGAGGGTGCCAGCGGCTCAGGCCTGTATTCTAAGCTGCTCAGGAAGCTGCGATCTGAGGATCACAGTTCAAAGTGAGCCTAGGTAGGCAAATCCAAGAGACTCTTTTCTCCAATTAACCCACAAGAAGTCAGAAGTGGAGCTGTGGTTCAAGTGGGAGATCACCAGACTTGAGAGAAGAATCCAAGCAAGAGTGCAAGGCTCTGAGTTCAAGTCTGAAAGTTAGCAAAAAATGTTGTCATAAATTCAAAATGCCAAATAGATGGCTTATGAATATAAGCATCAAAGATACGTCCATTAACTTTGATAGATGAAACCCATTGTTACAGGGTCCAGGAATATACTCCTGGTTCCATAGGTCCAGTCTAAGCATATATTTTCTTCTTTTTTATGTTTTTTATTATAAAAATAGTATACAGAGGGACAGTTACATGAGTAAGGTAATGAATACATTTCCTATCGAACATTGTTTCCTCCTCCTTTGTTTTTCCTCTACCATACCTTCCCTCCCCACCTCCCCAGCTCCTTCCTTTCCCCTCCCAAGTTGAGTACACATTTTCTTTAGCTTTATATAGGAGGAAAAGGCAGTGGCAGGAGAGAAATGCATATTTTTTTGTTTTTGTAGTTTGGTTTTTTGTTCTACTCTTAGGTCTTGAACTCAGGGCCTGGATGTACTCCTTTAGCTTTTATAGTCAAGCTAGCACTCTACCACTTGTGCCACAGCTCCACTTTGGGCTTTTCAGGGCTACCTAATTGGAGATACATATCACTGACTTTCCTGCCTTGGCTGGCTTTGAATCAGGATCTTCAGATCTCAGCCTGCTGAGTAGCTAGGATTACAGGTGTGAGACACCAGCATCCAATAACAAATGCATAATTTTAAAGTCCCAGTCACACACGTGTTCATGTGGTGAGAGTTGGAAGGCAGTACTCATAGAGAGTCAGGCAGTTCATCATCTCAGGATTTCTCAGCTGGAACCTGGATACAGTAAGTCATTGGTCTGGTAGGTGGATATAAAGTGGAAGCTGAGATACCAAGCTTTTATACTGCTTTTGGTTAATCTCTGAGCCCAAATGATAGTCCCCCTCAGTCAAAGGGCCTTCGGACCTGTTACAATATTATGCTCAAAATGGCACAAAATATTAAGATTGGGGAACACCAGGTTTCTTCTTGGTAGACGAAGTGAGACAAGTATTTGACTTGCTAAGGTTTTGGATAATCTACAATGCTTATTAGAGAATCTCAGAAATTGGACTTTATTTTAAGCAAAATGCAAATCCTACAAACAGAATATGGTTTATACTTTCAAAATTGATTATTACATAAAAATAGATTGGAAAGTAATTGGACATATCTCCCAATTGAAGCTTTCAGAGTTTGCAGTGTGTGCTAAATTATCTAGACCAGTGGAAAATTGCTTTATAATGCTGGGTCCATATATAGTCTAAAAGTCTGAAACAATAGGACAGAGTAAAAAAATAATCACTGCCGTTTCTAAGACCTAAAATTACAACAGAGGAAATAAAAACAAAGCTATGGAACCCATAGCAAATGCTATAGAATTCAAAGTGAAATTGAAATCCAGGTATGGAATTATAAATGCATCCTATCTCACAGAAGTGGCACAGAGAGGAGTACACTGCACTAAGGCACAAACACCAAATTCTGGTTTGAGCCCCCGGTCTGCCATTTAAACCGCCTCATAGAATTGAACAATTTATTTTGCATCAATTTCTTTCTGGAAAATTTGTAGTTACACCAACCTCAAAGCATAATGTAACTATCACACAGGTTAATAATACATGGAAAAAAAAACTAGAATAGCACCTAGTATAAAAAGGGATAAATAAGTAATAAGATTTCACAGTCTTTGTGATAACTTGATAGACTTGAAGTCATTAAAAATACATTAAGATGGAAAGGTTCTGGTTCTCACACCTGTATTCCTAGCTATTCAATTTTTTTCAATTGATTCAGACTTATCCTGCTTGATTTCTTCTTGTGTAAGTTTTGACAGATATTTTGGAAGAAATTGGTCTATTACATTTAGATTATCAAATTTGTGGCATAGGTTTGTTCACAATATTCCTTTGTTATCTTTATTATACTTTAACATCATTGAAATTATCAGATATCTCTTTTATTTCTCATATTGTTAATTTATCTTATCCTCATCTTAAGTAGTATCTTACTGATTTTCTTGATCTTTTCAAAGAATTACTTTTGAATTTATCATTGCAGGTTTCGGTGTATGGATTTTCTACAAGTTTCATTTATTTTTTCTGGGTGGTGGTAGTGGTATTAGAGATTGAACTCAGGAATTTTTCTAGTTAACTAAAATAGAAACTTGGTTTAATAATTTGAGGTCTACCTCCTACTGTATGCATTCAGTGCTAGACGTTTCTTTCAAAGCACTGCTTCTGATGCATTTCACAGTTTGAGATATACTTGTTCGTTTCTTTGTTTAGGTGACACTGGAGTTTGACTCAGGCCCTCACATTTGCTAGTCAGGTGTCATACTGCTGATCCATATCTCCAGTCTTTTTAGCATTGGTTATATACTTCTGAGATGTGTCTCACCTCCTTCCCATATGGATTTTCATCATTGCTGAGATGACTGGTGTATACCATCTTCATTCCATTAAATGAAGTTTTGAAGACTTTTGTTTTCCACCCTGGCTGGCCTGGAACATCAATCTGCCTAGTCTCAGCCTTTCACATAGCTAAGACAACAGATATGTACCCTGGACACCTAGCAGTGTTTAATCTTTAAGTATCTTTCTATTATTAATTTATAATATGGATTTCAAGTTTAATTCTATTTGGTCCAAAAGCAGGTATTATATTATTTCTATTGTTTTCATTTATCTTCTTACCTGGAATTTTCTCTGTCTCGATGAAAGCTCATGTGTGACCTTTTTTTTTTTTTTCATGTGTGAACTTGAATACAATCCCTTCTAATGTAGATGTCAATTATATTTATCTGACTGATGAAGGATAATTTCATGGGTTCAGAATTCCAGGTTGGTGATTTTTGTTTTTAGTAGAGTTTAAGTATTTCACTTCATATTCTTACTTGTTTGGCTTCTAAAAATGAAATTCTTGTCTTTGTTCGTCCATAGAAAAATATATTATAATCTCTCTGTACAGTATTTTCACAATAAAAAAGTAAAAAAAGGAAAAACATATTATATAATCTATATCATAATTGGACTCTCTTACATGTATAAATTGATTATATATTTTAAATTATAGCTGTACGTATTACATGCGTATATAATATAAAGTTATAAATCTTGAGCCCCTTCTAATACTCAAAAACTTTCCTTTAGCAGTATTCTTTTTTATTTTTTATATTTTTGATGCTCCCCTCCCCCCATAACAGTATTCTTTTAGTTTGTTTTTCTGTGTGCCGTAATTGAGACTTGAACTCGGGGCCTTGGATTCTCTCTCTATTTATTTGAGATTTGAGGCTAGCATGCTACCATTTGAGTCATACCTCTGGCTATTTCCTGGTTAATTGGAGATAAGATTTTCTGGTATTTTTCTGCCCAGTCTGACTTCTTTGACCTGCCATCCTAGGATCTCAGCCTCTTGAGTAGCTATAATTACAGGTATGAACCACTAGCAGTGTTATGTAGAAAATAGAAGCAGGTCCAGGGCATGTATATGGTCAGTAGTCAGCTGACTAACTTTGAGAATTCCATTTTCAGAGTTTAGGAATGCTTTCCATTTTCTTATTCTTATATTGAGCTATCAGTTCTTTCTTTCATAAATGCACTTTAAGCAGATTTTGCAGGAGTAAGCTTCATTTTAAGATTCATATAGCTTATAAGTAGTGTAATGACTTTGTCCCCAGGGAAAATAAGGTATTTCAGATTCATTGTCATAGGAACCTCGTAATCCTCTAGAAAGTTCTGCTCTCATGGGGTCAAGGAAGGTTTCCCTCTGATTGTCATAGACATCAGGAAAGTGTCCAGGGACTTGTCATCACCTGTACTACAGTTCTGCAAGATGCTTAGACCTTTTGGCTATTTTTAATTTATAACCATGAACTATTACAGCATGCCACATATACCTGTTTGTGTGAGGATTTTTTTCTTCTTTTAGGGGCCTTTATTGTTGTTTGCAGAATTCATTCTGGTAACTTGCTGTTACCAGAGTTTCTCCTGAAAGTGTAGCTCATACCTGACATTAATTTGGGGAAAGTTCTGTCATTATTATTTCAAATACTTTTTCTATTTCTTTTCCTTTACTCCTTATGATATTCCCATCATCCATATGTAACGTCTTTTGCAGTTATCCCATATTCCTTTGGTATCTTTTTTTTCATTCTTTGAAATGAAAAGGTATTTTACTATTTTAGGTTATACTATAAATCTTTTGTAAAATGATAATTGTTTATTAGTATATTTTATAAAAAATAATTCATACTTTCATACAATATATTGACTATATTTTCATTCTTCCATATTTTCAGTTTTGAATTGTCTTGTTTGTGAAATCCTCTCTCTGAAGTTTTTTCTAGGTGAGTTCTATATTCTCAGATCCTTTTATTTTTTTCCTGTCCAGAGACTAACCTTAAATCATTTTCAACTTACTTAGACACTCATTAACCTGTGTGTCTAACAATTATGTTGCTTTCATCAATTTTAATTGTATATATATCAATCAGCAAGAGAACCAAAATATTCTCTCAATCTATGTGATGAATTCCTCTTCATTAACAAATGATTAAACAATTAAACAGCTTTGCTCAATGTTTCTATTAAAAATGTGCCATAAAAATTATTGCTACAGTACAATCACTATCAGTAAATAAATTATTCAATATGTGATTATCAGAGATTTCTGTAAAGTCAAACTAAATGAATTCCAACTCACATTCTCCTTAGTTAATCTCAAAATAGTCCTAGCCACTCTAGAAAGTATAACAGACCTGAAGTGGAACAGACTAGAAGGCGAAGAAATGAATACAAGAACCCACAGCTATCTGATAAAATGTATGGTGGAAAAAGACAGCCTCTTCAACAAATGGTGCTGGGAAAACCAAATGCCATATATATGACCTCTCTCACACCTTAAATTAATATCAATTCAGAGTGGATCAAAAACCTCAATATAAGATTTAAAACTTTACTACAGGAAAGAGTAAACATTAGAATGTATTGACATAGGCAGAAACTCCCTAAATATAACTCCAGGAACTTAGAAAATAGAAAAGAGACTTGGCAAATAGGATTGTATCAAGCTAAAAACCTTCTGTACAGCAAAAGACATGGTTATTAACCTAAAAATACAACCTGTAGAAGACCTCTAGCCAAAAAAGAAATGCAAATCAAAACAGAATCAAGATTTCATCTCATTCTAGACATAATGGCCATCATCAAGAATACAAACAGCAACAAATGCTGACAAGAATGGAGTAGGAGGGGAGAAGGAACCTTAATTGGTGGAAATATAAATTAGTACAACTTTGAACAACAGTTGAACAAAAAGAATACTAAGGAGCTCAAATATGAGTGAGAGGGATGGGAAATAAGGAGAAGTGAGTAGACAAATAGAGGGATGAATGGTGGGCAAATATAGTCATAATATTCAATTTGCACATATGGAAATGGAACTCAGACATATTAGAAAATAGGCAAGGAAATGGATAGGTGGAGGGGAGAATGATGGAAGCATTAACTGATCAAAATGCACTGTACATGTAAAGGGACACATTTAGTTGAAACTCCTACAACTATCTAAAAATAATTAAGAAGGGAAGAAAGCATGCCAAATGACACAGGAGATATTGGGTTAGAAAGATATACTAGTTCTATCCATTTGAATTTATATGTCTCAAAATGTATCAAAATTTTTGACTGGGTGACCACAGCTTGTTCCTCTTCCAGGATCTTGAAGGGTTCCCAAGAGGATAAGCTTAAACTTCATTAGCTTCATACAAACCTATCTCTGCAGATTTTTACTTGACCCTCAAAATTATCTATTAGCTTAGTGTTTTCAGAAGCCTGGGCAGCTCTGGGAAAATGTTTAGTGAATTAATGAAAGTGGTCAAATTTTAATCAACACAATGAGCAGTAAGTCCATCAGAGGTGTGGTAAAAATAATGTACAGAGGGGATTTTTAATACACTAAATCAAGCAGTATTATAGTGTCAATGGTGTGTTAAGTCCTGTGGGTTCTAAAACAGAATTCCTGGCTTCCTCTTCTAAAATATCCTCTGATCTTTCCCATGACTCAGTTTCCTCATCTGGAAAATAAAATAGTATATATAATTCTAGTGACTTTTCGTGTGTTAACTATAGGTATTAGTTAACACAATCATTTTTGTGAGAAGTAAAATTATTATACCTGTAAAGCTTAAAATTTCATGCCAAGTGTTGTAGTGTGTGTGTGTGTGTGTGTGTGTGTGTGTGTGTGTGTGTGCGGTAAAATTGGGCTTGTTCACATGCTTGCTTGGTTTTTACTCAAGAATGGTGCTCTGCCACTTGAGCCATACCTTGCCTTCTAAGAGTTTCAATACAGAGTAAATATTTTAAAGGGTAACTATCTTTATTTTTCAAACAGAACATTCCTTCCTTTGCACAAATATTTTAAGGAAAACAAAAATAAACTATAATTCTTAAAATTAAAATGAAATTGATACTTAGAGTGAATTAAGTGATCCATAAACTAAAGATAAAAAACTTGCCAAGAGCTGGTGTATGGACAAAGTGGTAGAATGCCACCCTGAGTTCAAACCTCAGTCAAACAAAAAAATGAATTAATTTTACATTGAACACGGTGGCATATATATAATCCTAGCTATTCTGGAGGTGGAGATAGGGAAGATTGCATTTTTTAATTGTGAAAGTACCATATAGAGAGGTTACAATTACATGAGCAAGGTAATGTACATTTCTTATCAAGCATTGTTGCCTCCTTCTTTGTTCCCATCCCTTCCCCCATATGCGCCCCCCCCCACCAAAGTTGTAAAGTTCGTTTTTTGACATAACGTCTTGTACATCTCATTGTTGCAAAGGATCCACCTGTATCCTTATTTAAACAATTTGTTTATTCCCTTCCCCTCCGCAAATTATACCAACATCAACTACAGTGAAAACAGTGGTTATACTGTGGGGGAGGGACATACAAAGCAAGAAAGAAATCATCTTATAAATATGTTAGAAATAATCACAAGAAAGGGGCAGGGAAAGTGGCTTAGTGGTAGATCACTTGCTTGCATGCATGAGGCCCTAGGTTCAATTCCCCAGCACCACATAAACAAAAAGAAAAAAAGCCAGAAATGGTGCTGTGGTTCAAGTGATAGAGCGCTAACCTTGAGCTGAAGAGCTGAGGGACAGTACCAAGACCCAGAATTCAGGCCCCACAACCAGACCCCCCCCTCAAAAAAAGAAAAAATCACAAGAAAGAAAAAAAACATAAGTCCTTATCTTAGGGTTCATTTTGCCTAACATCAACTTATCTGACCGTTTCTGCTTGTCTCAGACATATACTAGTTATTGCAAATAAGGGAAACCATGGGACCTATGTTTCTTTGGGCCTGACTTCACTTAATATAATTTGTACCAATCTTTCCATTTCCTAACAAATGGGGCAATGCCATTCTTTCTGATGGAAGCAGAGAATTTCATTGTGTATATATACCACATTTTCTTGATCCATTCATCTATGAAGGGGCATTTGGGTTGGTTCCATATCTTAGCTATGGTAAATAATGCTGCAATAAACGTAGTCGTGCTGGTAGCTTTAGTGTGGCCTTGTTTGTGATCATTTGGGTAAACGCCCAAAAGTGGTATTGCTAGGTCATAGGGGAGCTCTATATGGAGTCTTCTGAGGAACCTCCATACTACTTTTCAAAGTAGCTGATATGGAATAATAAAATACCCCGAATAGCAAACATGATCCTTAACAGAAAAAATAGTGCTGGAGGAATATCAATACCAAATTTCAAACTTTACTACAAAGCCATAGTAATGATACCAGCTTGGTACTGGCACAAGAACAGACTTCAGTACTAATGGGATAGAATTGAGAACCCAGAAATGAACCCACAGACCTATAGCCATCTAATCTTCAATAAGGGAGCTAAAAAAAAATAGAATGGAAGAAAGACAGCCTCTTCAGTAAATGGTGCTGGCAAAATTCGTTAATCACTTGTAGAAAACTAAAGCTAGATCCTTATATATCACCCTGTACCAGAATCAACTCCAAATGGATCAAAGACCTGGGTGTCAAAGCAGACACCCTGAAAACATTACAAGATAAAACAGGAGAAACCCTAGGTCTCCTTGGCACAGGCAGAAATTTTTGTAAAAGAGATCCAGAAACACAACAAATCAAAGAAAGGTTGGACAATTGGGAGTGCATGAAATTGCAGAATTTCTGCAAGACAAAGGTCATAGCTGGCAAGATCAATAGGAAGTCCACTGATTGGGAGAAGATCTTCACTAGCCATACAACGGACAAGTGTCTCATATCTACAATATACCTGGAACTCAATTAAATCCCCCAACAACAAATCCTCAAAGAAACAACTGCCCAATAAATAAGTGGGCTAAAGAATGAAAGAGAAATTTCTCTGAAGAGGAAAGAAGGATGGCCAATGAAGAAATAAATGCTCAACCTCCCTAGCCATAAAAGAAATACAAATCAAAACAACATTGAGATTCCACCTCACCCCAGTTAGATTGGCTATAATTAAGAACTCTATTAACAACAGATGCTGAATGGGATGTGGACAGAAGGGAACCTTACTGCATTGTTGGTCGGAGTATAAACTTGCTCAACCACTTTGGAAAGTAGTATAGAAGATTGCATTTTGAAGCCAGCTTGGGTAAAATGTGAGTTTCCAGATCAACCAACAAGCAGGGATAATGGTACACATTATAATTTGAGCTATGAAGGATGAGTATGTAGAGGATTGTGATCCGAGGCTGGCCCCTGGCAACAACAGAAATGGATACCTAAACCTACATGCTCAACGTTATCTTCTGCAAAATGTGGAAGAGAAGCCCTTTAAGGCATATGTGTGTGTGTGTTCTATCTGAATGTCAAGGGTTGAAGTGTTGAAGTAGCATGGAAAATAAAAACATGGACCTCTTCTTGTTGAACTGAGGAGCATAACGTAAATTCTTTTTTTTTTTTTTTTTTTTTTTTGTCGGTCGTGGGGCTTGAACTCTGGGCCTGGGCGTTGTCCCTTAGCTCTTCAGCTCAAGGCAAGCGCTCTACCACTTGAGCTACAGCGCCACTTCCTAACGTAAATTCTTCTATGAACTCAGGAATGCAGCTCGGCTGAATCCCAGCTTTGAGATATTGCAATAACAGACTTTCATCAATTTTTCCTGCTACTGGAAAAAAGATACTAAACGAAATATTAGTGCTTAAGTCTCAAACACCTCTCTTTCTCATCCACTTCAGAGTTTACATGATGGAGAATGATCAAGTTTTCCTGGGGGGACAATGCTCACCAATATGGGGCAGGATTTATCAGGCAAGTGCTCACTAATATCTGAGAAAGCAAGATTGGAATAAAGGGGATATTTGGGGGTTTTCTCTTGGGTGGTATTTTTTGTTTGGTTTCGTTTGGTTTTTGCTAATCCTGGAGCATGAACTCAGGACTAGGGTCCTGTACTTGAACATTTCTGCTCAAGGCTAGTACTTTACCACTTAAGCCACAGCCCTATTTCTGGCTTTCTTTGGTGGTTAATTGGAGATAAATTTCTCAGGAAGTTTTCTTCCTGGCCTTTCAACTGCAATCCTCAGATCTCATCCTCAGCTAAGATAACATGTATGAGCCACCAGCAACCAGCTGGAATACTTGGATTTTCTTGCTTTTTTTGATCCTGTGGGGCAAGTCAGACAAAATGTAACATTATCTTTTACCAAATAAGAAAGAGAAACTTTTAAATCCAACTGTATGTGATCTGTTAGAATGAAGAGTTTTAAATTTTATAAAAACTTCATATTTTCATTGTGCTAATACACAGAATCTTCAAAATCCAGAAAATATTCATTCTGATTATTATTATTATTTTGTTGTCTCAAAAAGAAATTGAGGCATTCCTAAATGGTCGTGTTATTCTTTCCCATATTTTCTTCTAAAAGGTCTTTGATGTGCCTCTAAATGTTACTGGTTTCTGCAAGATAAAAGAAATTCCCTAGTACCACTTGAAATATAATGCTCTCCGTTAGAGTTTATGAGAAATTTCTACCTTCCGCATAAATTATCACTTCAGTTAACTCTGTTAGTGTAAATTGTGTCTCTCTTAGGAGCCACAGATTTGCTAAACATTAGTCAAAGAAATAATAGAAGCCATTCTTATAGGAAATGATCAGTTAAAACAATACTTTTGTTTATGAGTATGTGTGTTGTGATTTGGAGTTTTTTCATAGAAGTCGTGGGGATGGAGCACAGGGTCTTGTGCACACTTCGCAAGAACACTACCACTGAGCTGCATCCCTAGCCCCTTGTGTGTTGTTTTGAAATCATGATGTCACAAGCCTGTAATAGAAATCAGTATAGCAATTCTGGGATTTGCCATGCATTTATGGAAACGCTGAGGAAAGATGAATTTTTAAAAGTTCCTGGATGTGGTTTTCATATCCTAACATTAGGGAAACATTGAGAAAGAACAAATATTAGTAGGTTTCTTGAGTGCTGAGAACAACCATTATCATTTGGGTTTTTTTTTTTTTGTTCTTTTGTGCTAGTACTGGGGCTTGAGCCCAAGTCCCTTAGCCCTTTTCACACAAGGCTAGCTCTCTACCATGTGAGTCACAGCCACAATTCTAGTTTATTTTGTATATAATTGGAGATAAAAGTCCTGACTGGATTAGCTGCAAACTGTAATCCTCAGGTCACAGCCTCCTGAGTAGCTAGGATTACAAGCATGAGCCACTCATGTTGAGCTGTCATTTTGGCTTTTATCAGCTCATGAAACACATCTTTAATACTAATTTTCATGTTTTGACATTTTAAACTGTGGTGAATTATAAATAACCAAATTTCCAATATATAAGTGTTTAAGTTACATTGCTCATATTCAGAGTGTTGTGCAACCATCACCAGTATTTAAATTTTTTATTGCTTCAAACAGAAACTGTAGAGCACATGGGCAGCAAAGATGGCGCTGGGAGGGAATAGAGTGGGCAGAGCCCAATTGACCTTCTGATCAGTTCCTAACCAGTCCGTGAAGGCTTAGGTGCATGATAGGGTATGACCTTGACAGTGATTGGTTCCTCTTCCTCCCTTGCCTTTTTGTCTTTAAAAAGGGCTGCTCTCTGTTAATAAATGAGTTTTCTACCTGCTGGATTTGGCTCCCTCCTGTGTCTGATTGTCTCCTGGGCTGAGGGAGGCTGGGGAATGGGCGAGCACCGCACTTACCTTTCCTCAGACCCCGTCCGTCTTTCGTGGGAAGGACAAAGACCCGACAGAAACTGTATCATCATTAATCAATAAATTGTCACTCATCTCTTCCTCCCTCTAACTGTGGACAATCTCTAATCTGCTATCAGTTTCTGTTGTCTATTCTAGATATTTCTTATAAGTACAATCATACATGAGCTATGCTTTTGTGTCTGGTTTGAAATACTTAGTTTTATAATGTTTTTCAAGGTTGGTGCAGTCCATGTTACAGCATGGACAGAGTGTCATTTATTTCTTGTGGCACATTAATTTCCACACTATGAGATGCCATATTTTGTTTATTCATTCATCTATAAATGAACATTCGGAAGGTTTCTCTCCAGTATTTATAAATAAGGCTACAATGAACACTGGCATCCATGTAAGTTCTATTGTCCATTGTTTGTATCTTTACAAATAGAATTGTTGAGTCATATTGTAATTCTATGTTAGACTCTTGGAAGATTCACCAACTTGTTTTCTATGTGGTTGTAACATTCTACATTCTCATTACCTTAGCTGTGCCAAAAGAGTTCAACTCCTCCTCTTTTTTTCCTAGTCCTGGGTCTTGAACTCAGGGTCTGGGCACTCTTCCTGAGCTTCTTTTTCTCTACCACTTGAGCAACACCATCAGTTCCAGCTCTCTCAGTTTATGTGGTACTGAGGAATTGAACCCAGGGCTTCATGCATGCTAGGCAAGCACTCTACAACTAAGCCACATTCCCAGACCATTTTCTGTATTTTTTTTAAGTCACAGTCATTGTAGAAGGCATGAAGCAGTATCTTCCTGTGATTTTTATGGCATTTTCCTAGCAACTTTGGGGTTGCTTAGTGGTGCTTTATCTCTCTGCTTTGAAGAAATGTTTGTTGAAGTTCCACAACTATTTTAAAGTGAATTTCCTTTTGTGTTACTTGATTGAGGAGTTCTTCATATATTCTCTGAGGTTAAAATCTATAATATATAGTTATTTTCTCACATTATTTAGGTTTTCTTTTAGCTTTCTTGGTAATGAAACTTGGTCTGCTTAAGAATAGTATCTAATTTTTTTCTTTGGATAAAAAGGGATAGAAAAGTTCTTAAAATAATAATAACAGCCATAATTAAAAATGCCATGGGTTTTTCTCTCAGAGGTTCATTCTTCTTAGTGTATAATAGATTAATTAACCTCTTTTCTTGTGTGTGTAAATGAAAGCTGCTTTTAGTTAGGACCTCTAGAGTTTTTCAGAGGTTAAAAATGATAAAATTTGATAAAACTAAATATTTATTTCACTTATAGAACAACTTTCTCTCCTCAACCTGAGTAATTATTTATACTATACTATTGGAGTTAGCTAATATTAATTAGAGGAAGGACTTTTTATCAAAGGAAGGGATTGCATAAGTTGTGGGAATACATGATGTATTGAGGAATACTTACAGGCTTCTGATATATTTTAGAAAAAAATTAAATTTAAGAGAATCTTCATCAGGCTGGGAAGTTGGCTCAGGGGTAGAGTGCTTGCCTGGCATGCCTGAGGCCCTAGGTTCAATTCCTCAGCATCACATAAGCAAAAAGAAAAAAGCCAGAAGTGGCATTGTGGCTCAAGTAGTAGAACGCTAGCCTTGAGCTGAAGAGCTGAGGGACAGTGCCCAGGCCGAGTTCAGGCCCCACAACCAGACCCCCCCCCACAAAAAAAGAGTATCTTCATCATAGAATCTACAGAAGTTAAATGAGTCGTGAACAAAGTTGAAGTTTGCCCAAACGCACAGAGTACAGAGATGAGACCAAAGTGGGTAAGTACTACCTGGATCTCCTTACTGTGAAATATCCTCCACATATTAATGGGATAAATGGAATTTTTCCCAAGCACACACAATTCATACCCTCAAGATAGAAGCGATTCCATTCAAGTATAGGCTTTGGAGGAATTTAACATTCAACAATAATTTTAAGAGATTCTTGATTATAGTAGACAAAAAGGATTATATTGACCTTTCAGTCTCAAAGCTTTATCCCTATTAGAAAATCTTCAAAAAATGATTTTGTGACTTTGGAGAAAATAATTAACTATAAAGCTTCATAAATTATATTAGGAAAATAAGTTCATAAAATGAAGAGTTGATGCGGAGTTATGAAAGACTTCATACTATTTTTCAAAGTCTCTTGGAATCAAAATCTCTTCTCAGTGTATTGAGAAAGTAGAAATGTATCTAATGTTAGAATCATGGATACCTAAAACATTGAGTCATCCCAAAATTCATTGTATCCCTGAAAAGTACGTAGAGTTCTAGTATCTTAATGGCACTCTCATGTGGAACCCAACTATTTGTCTTGGCATTTAAAACTGGGGAAGTGTTTTCCAGGGAATGAACCTTTAAAATATTCTTTTCTAAATAAAACAAAGGAAAAATCTTTCTTAAATAATTCTTTAAAAGGATTCATCAGCTGCAGAGATCTGACCTTATGGGTATCCGGGAATGTGCAGGTACAGCAATGCCCTTGCGGAAGGGCTCTGGGAATATGGAGCCACACTGAGCTCCTGGCTAGAATATGCTGCCAACTACAGGCAGAGCCCTGTGCAGTTAGGTGACCTATTGAAGTTCTCATTTATTTCTTTGTCATTGAAGGCAACTTTTTTTTGGGGGGGGGGTCCGGTCGTGGGGCCCTTCTGGGCCTGGGCACTGTCCCTCAGCTCTTCAGCTCAAGGCTAGCGCTCTACCACTTGAGCCACAGCGCCACTTTCGGCTTTTTTTCCTTTTGCTTATGTAGTGCTTAGGAATCGAACTCAGGGCCTCAGGCATGCAAGGCAAGCGCTCTACCACCGAGCCACCTTCCCAGCCCATTGAAGGCAACTTTGAGATAGTGGTGCAGGCCCTGGAATCAGCAGGTATGGCTGCTCTGCAAATGCACTGCCCCTCATTTAGGGAAGACAGCTTGAGCCCTGGGTAGCTTCTGCAGGTGTTAGGCCTAGCCAGGACAGGTTAGCTGTGCAAGCTGGAAGTGGCCCACAATGTGCGGCTACATGCTGGCATGTGCAGCAGTTGTTAGCCCAGGTGGGATTCCCTCGTCTCACTTCACTCATCCTCCCCATTAAGGCCTTTGACACACCCTTCATTTCTGTCCCAACTTCTAAGCATGAAGACTGCCTCCTTGGCTCCATCTCCTGAGAGCTCAGTCACATGACTTACCTGATAGAGCTGAGTGTGGCCCTCTCCATGCTGACAGGGAAGATCCAGATTCTCCTAGGGTGAATCTCAGAGACTGAAAGGAGGAGGGATGGGTCAAGCACTCTGGTCATTGGCTTCACAGGCTGTAGGGGCACTGAGTGATAGGTAGAAGAACAGCTTATTCACAAAGCCCCAAGCTTAATGCTCTCTGGAGCTGCACATAAGAGAGCACAAAAGAGAAATAAAGAAGTTGGAGGATCAGGAGTGATCCAGAATAGTGAGGGACCTTAGGGGACTGCTTCTAGTTAGAAAGAGACAATGTGTAAGGTAGGCATCAAAACCAGGCTTGCAATCCCAACACTCAGAAGCCTGAGGAAGAAGGAAAGTGAGTTCAAGTCCAGCATGGATAACATGGGGAGACTGCCTCAAAAAACAAGGTCTGGAGGTGTAGCTCAAATATTAGAGTACCAGCCAGTGAGCAAAAGCATCAGATACTGAGTTTGAATGGTGTCTTGGTCTTCAAAATAGGAAAATAAAGAGAGAAAGAGACAGACAAGAGAGAGAGAGAGAGAGAGAGAGAGAGAGAGAGAGAGAGAGAGAGAGAGAGAGAGAGAGAGAGAGAGAGAGAGAGAGAGAGAGAGAGAGAGAGAGGAAGGAAGGAAGAAAGAAAGAAAGAAAGAAAGAAAGAAAGAAAGAAAGAAAGATAGAAAAAAAAAGAAAGAAAAAAGAAAGAAAGAAAAATAAGGGCTAAAATGTGCCTTGATGCTACAGTGTTTGACTAGCACATGAAAAACCCTGGCTGTAATCCCTAGCATAGATAGGAGGAAGAGTGGGGGAAAGCAAGAAGAGCAGGACAGAGAGGGAAAGGGGGAGGGGGAAGGGAGAGGGAGAGGTCTCTGTGAAAAGAACATGCTAACTAATGGGTATAGAATGTTGCTTTATAAGGCAAAGCTAACTATAGTGACTCCTGTAGCTGTCTATTGTGGTGCAAAAAAAGTTCCCAACACTGTGTGACTGGCATTATCTCAGGTCAGGTATAGAAATCTGGCTCAGCTGGGTGACATGAGGTTGTTGTCAGCTGACTGTGGGACTGCAGTGTCACCCTGGCCTTTCTGAGCAGATATTAACCCAAGATCATTCATGGGAATTGGGGGAATGCCTGGCCTCCTCCATAAGCAGGATTATCATAAGGTCTTAGCTAATAGTTTCACCCATTTGCAGTTATGATATCAGGAGGGGCATGCACAGACAGTGAGGGACTCAGTCAGAGACAGGGCCCAGCTGCCCCTTTGCTGATGCTTGCTGCCAACACTATCTAAATCAGAATTATTGGATTGTGGATATGGTGCCTCAGTTGGGGATGTCTGGCTTTCCCTTCCTGGCTCTACAGTAATGGATTCTTCTATTGTTAGAGTAATGGCTCTTTTTTCTTACTAATGCCTCATTTCCTCTGTAGCAAGCTCTCAGAGTGGATGTTCTCTCCAGGATCATGTACATAACTCCTTTCATATGAAAATGGTTGTTGATAAAATCTGCCATTTAGGTGAGATGAAGACAAAGGTTTCGTTGGTTCAGGTTAATTCTGAACCACACAGCAAGCCCAGCAGCTGTAGACTGTCTGAAAGCAAGGGAGCCAGCCTGCATCCCAGTGAACCATATTTATGGACACAGATATTTGCATTTCATGTAGCATCTTGTGTCACAATCTATTTTCATAGACTGCATGCAGTCAGGTAAGAACAAGACTTGCCCTGCAAGGTGTAGTCTTTGTTCTCTGTGACAGACAAGCAGATGGATTGCTCACATCCATTGTTGCTCACATGGAACTCCTCTGATTAGTGCTGATTATTCCATGTTCTACAGCCCGTTCAGGACATGATTGAGAATGCTGGACCTGGCCAATTGTGCTCTGAACCATGTGGACATGAACTTCTTGGCAGACTGTATCCATGCTGCCCAGCTGGATATGTTGCACCTCAGTAGACACAATCTGCTTCATTTATATCCCTCTACTTTCCTCAAGCTCCGGCAACAGGTTGCCCAGATAGTGTGGGTGTGGACCCCAATGGAGTGTGCTATTACCCATAGCTATGTGGTCATGATGATCCTGGGCCTGTGTTCCTGCCTCTATCTCTAGGAGCTCAAGTTCCTTGCTAACCTGCTGTCAGCCTGCACCCTCAAGCGCCTCTTCTCTGCACTGTGTAAACTCCCTGAACTTCATTACATGGAGTTCCTGGTGCCTAAGAAATACTACCTGGAGAGTACCAGTATGAGCTGGCCATGTCCACATATGATCAGTAGAAATATGCTTGATTGCAGAAGAGCTGCATGCCATGCTACTATGGGCCAAGCAGGAAGACATCCCCACCTCCCACCACTTTTCTGGAGTTTTCACCCAATAGTTAATGAGACCAGCCATGAGCTTGGTGCTTTCTTGTTTCAAACTTTCAAAACTGCTTTAGAAAACTTTCCCAGGGGCTGGGAAGGTGGCTCAGTGGTAGACCGCTTGCCTTGCATGCTTGAGGGCCTGGGTTTGATTCCTCAGCACCACATAAGCAAAAAGAAAACCCCGGAAGGGGCGCTGTGGCTTAAGTGGTAGAGTGCTAGCCTTGAGCTGAAGAGCTGAGGGACAGTGCCCAGGCCGAGTTCAGGCCCCACGACTGGACCCAAAAAAAAAAAGAAAAAGAAAACTTTCCCAGAACATTAAAACAAGTAGAGTAGGCCCTTGAATTGTGCTAAGGAAATGTCTTGCATTTCAACCAGCCCTGTTGCCCAGAGATCAATCCCTATATCAGATCCTAAGGCTAAGATGTAAGCAACTGTAGTTTCAATGAAAAACCTTTGTTAGAGAAAGCTGTAGATACACATGACAGACAATGTAGGAAGAAAGCATGCCTTCTAAATGTGACATCGGAAGCCCTGGGGTTCAATTCTTTTTCCTTTTTTGTGCCAGTCCTGGGGCTTGAACTCAGGGCCTTTGCACTGCCCCTGAACTTCTTTTACTCAAGGCTAGCACTGTACCACTTGAGCCACAGCACCACTTCTGGTGTTTTCTGCTTATGTGTTGCTGAGGAATCGAACCCATGAATTCATGCATGCTAGGGAAGCATTCTATCACTGAGCCATATTCCCAGCCTCCTGGGATTCAATTATAGGACTAGGTGAAGCTGTTACAGCAGAGGTCCAGGCATTGTGGTAGAGTGTTCAATTGGACCTAGGGCAGCATGTGCTGGAAGCAGTAACAGGGAAAAATCAGATCACTTGTCACAGAATACAAATAAAAGGTAATGGGTACATTTCTTATCAAGCATTGTTGCCTCCCACTTTGTTTCCTCTTACCATCCCTAATAAGAAATGTACTCATTACCTTGCTCATGTACTCATGTAATTGTAACTTCTCTGTAAGGTATTTTCACAAATGTGTGTGTGTGTGTGTGTGTGTGTGTGTGTATAAATACAAATAAAAGAAGATCTCATAGAAAAACAAACAAGAGAAAAAGACTGAAAATGAAAAGTAAAATGGAAAGGGAACCCGACTTTTGGGCCTAGCAGAAACTCAGCAGATCTGGTAGGAATTGTTCTACATGGTGTGGCAATATTTCCTGGAGAATGTTTGCAGGGAATAGAAGCAGGGCTGGTTTTTGGTTGTTACCAGTGGCTTTGTGCTTGTTTTGCTCTGCATCCAGCTCAGTGAAAGCCTGATTTGAGGGTATCTCATGACTAAGAGATGCTCCAGTATTTCTTAGTAAAATTCATATTCCATTTTCTGCTGAGCAGCTAGATTCATTTGACCACCAGCCTCTACCACTCCCAAGCCTCGTCCTTTGGTTCTACTAATCAGAGCCAGCCCTAGCTCTGGGAACAGGCATTAGAACTCTATTCTGTTACAGTAACATTCTTACCTGCCAGTGGCAGTCAACAGAGAGACCCAGTTCTCCTTTAGAGATGCCAGAGACCTTCTGCAGCTAGCTGAATCACAACTAGCTACCAACACTTTTCTGTTCAAGAGTTCCTATGACTCTAACAGAAGTCACATACTGGGGACTCTTTTCATTGCTCTCACTAAAACGCCACAGCACTGTATAACCTGATGTCCCCACATTCTGCTGCAGGAAAGGTAACAGGCTGGAATCTGTGCAATTTGGCTTGAAAAATTTGTTACAGTGAGTGAAAGATTGATTCCTGCCTAATTCCTCCAGCTCAAGCAAGACACCAGGTACAAGAAAACAAGCGTGGCCACATGCCTGTCAGCAGGCAGGTTCCAATCAGTGCCTGGCCAAGGATATAACACTTGGTCCCCAGGGGACAATAGCCCTTCATCCAGTGTACAACATTCAACTTGTGGGCCTGGTCAAGGAAGTCTCCTTGTGGCCTAAGAGAGCATAAGCCACTTTTTATTTTCTGCTTCTTTGTGAAAACAAGCCCTATATAAGTCCATCCAAAATATAGTCCCTCAAACAACCTCCAAACCTGAAAGGTCTATGCACCTTGCTGGCAATAAACAGTCCCCACCTGTTGATCATTGAGTCTGGCCTATTCCTTTTCTGTTTTCCTCCATTTTCTTAACAGTGAGAATGCTGAAACAGGTATGTGGGTTCAGGAGACAATCATTCCCAGGTTGCCAATGGATGTTCATGGCTACTTCTAGATTTTAGGTCTGATCCTACTCTATTCTTACTTTGAGGTTACCTGAGATATCCTTAAAACAAATTCCCCTCATTAGTGTCTAAGACAACTTAATCACTGTTATTTCAATTCTTACAGGGTCTGAGAATGAGTCCATCAAAGCGGGCTTAGAGATTAAAGAAGTTTGTTAGGTGTTACAGAAGTAGTCCTGCCAGGGACACAGTGTAGACTTGGGAGCTAACACTATGACCCTAAACATGAACACAGCCTAGGCTAATGAAGGCAAAAAACACAAGCAGGTACAAGCTGCAAAGTTCTATTAATATGATAACATCAACTTTTTTTTTTCAAACAAGGGACTTTTACAATGGCAATTTCCTGTTATTTCATTCCTCAGTTTCAAGCAAGAGATTATTGCATTCCTCAGTTCCCCATAAGAGGTTAATATTCTGACTAAGTGTCCTTGCTTGGTCTTGGGGTCTTTAATCCTAAGAGATCCTTACATTCCCCTTTCTTTTTGTAACTGAGTCAAATTCTTGACTCTTTTTCCTGACTTAGGAGACTGTACTGGGCCTGAAGGGCCATCAGCTTGACAGTCCCAATTATTTTTTCTATAAGTGATATCAAAGACTTAACCACACAGGAACCAGTAATAACAAGTAGAAGAAATAGTATAATTGCTGGTGGCTAGGGATACTAGCCACCAGGCCAAAAGGCTTTGAACCCATACTAGATCTAGTTTAGCAGATGGATGCTGGTGGAGTCCTTCACACAGTTTACCTACAACCTTTATGTTTTCTTCTCCAGCCGTGATTCATTTACACAGTATCAGCACTCTTCCCTTAGAAAAACATAGGTTCCCTCTTTGGAAGCTGTGAGAAGGTCTAGTGCCCTCTGATTCTGCAAGGCCACCCCCGCTAGAGAGTTCAGTTGTCTTTGTATGCATGCCAGAGACACTGAAGAGGCATGAGTATCCTCATCTACCCTCTCCTCAAATTCTTGAGCAAGTTTTAAACTATGTCTTACAGCACCTCCAGCAAAAGCTGCTCCTCCAACAGAGGTAACCAGACTCACCCCTAACATTATAGGAATAAAATCTGTCCTCTTGGTTAAGAGGTGGGATAACAATCTCTGAAAATTTTCACTTTTGGTATAAAGATTTAATTGGGGAACTGCTGTTATCAAAATCCAAGAGACCAAGGTTGGATTAATGTATGACCATAGGCTTCCATTGCACGAGAACATAGTAGGAGAAGGGGTGTGACATCAAGATACCTGAAGCAGTTTGTCATATTCCACAAGTTGAGTTGGTTGGTAAAATTAAATTGCTACAATCAGGGACATTACAATAGCAGAAGTAAGAAAACTGTCCCCTTGTCTCTGATTTTAAACTGCCAGTGGTAGTTAACATCATTTAGAGCACAGAAGCATAAATGAAAAATTATGATGAGATAAGTCTTAGCTTGAGAGGCTTTTCAGGGTCCTTATACACCATCCATTTGTCTCTTCTGGTAGCAGGGCCACCTTAAGTGGTGAAGCGTGGATCCAGGACCAGATCCCATTCACCTTGACAGTGGTTGGAGCTGTTAGGATAGCAGTATAAGGTCCTTTCCACTGAGGATAGTTAGTTTTTTTTTATGTCATATGACCCACACAGTGTCTCATGATCAGTAATTAGGGCCAACTACAGGGGCTGCCTGCAGGAGTGCCTGAAATTGGGAATGGAGTTCCTGTTGAACAGTCTGCAGTGCCTGTAAAGACTGGAGCAGTCATCTATGTCAACATTGCAGTTTTTAAGCGAGGACACAAGAAGGATGGTCTGCCAAACATAATTTCACAGGGCATAAACCCTTTGGAATAGACAATGCAATGGGAGCGCAAAAGGGCAAAGGGAAGGAGTCATTCAGTCATGGTAAATTTAAGAGAAACCCCTCTCACAACGAGTCTACCTGGCTGCTCTAATTAGCTAAACCAGCATCTAGATTGAAGTGGGCATATCCTTCCTCCCTACCATACAGATAAACATAAAGAATAGTTCCACATCAATTCACCCATCCTGACTCTATGTATATGAAAGCTAGTTTAATTTCATACCAACTTACTCATAAGCTTCATTTTTAAGACATACTCCTACCATTTGTTACATACTTAAACTTTCTGGGGTTTGTCTTCTTCCCCTTTTCACTGTGACAAACATTTTAAGACAATCCTTATTTTTATATCTTTTTTTTTTAATCCAGATGAGATTTTATTTCAGTTCCTTTCTAAGGCTTTCTTTACTACACTCTTTCTTTCCCTGAGTTTCTTTGTGGCTTTTGGGCCCATTTTGCTTCTTTGGCTTGAGGAACCAGGTTATCAGAACTGCCTCAAGGCATCCCTTGGGTGGAGAATTTTGTTAAATTTTTAATTCTAATAGCAGGGGTGAGTTTCATTCCTCTTCCTACCTCCATTGATAAAGATCTCTCCTTTATAGCTATTGTTGGAAGCGGCCTTTTACCACACCCAAACCAAGCAAGGCTTTGATTGTAGAGTGGATTTCTAGTTTCCTAATCCTTGAAGTGCCTGAGGCAAGCCAGTGATATCATCCTTGCCCTCAATATCTACTGTGGGAATAGAGAGAGTTACTGGATATCACTGAAATAATATACCACAGACTCAGTTTCAGCAGATCCAAAGCAGCTTTCCACTGGGAAGCAGTCAGAGGTGATGGAGTCAGGCAGGAGTCCAGTCCACTGTCACTATGGTCAACATGGTCAGGATGACAACATAGATTTCCTTCCAGATGACTATAAGGCCGTCCTTGAACTTTATCCAGAAGGGTGGGTAGAAGCAGCAGCAGGGTCCCACACCGACTCAAAAGGGTTATCACACATTTTTCTGGGCTGCAAATTTCTACTAAGACTGGTTAAGGATATGTGGCATAGGCTTGATAGGCGGGTGTCCAGCTGGTTTTTAAGGCAACATTTGAGGCAGTGGCCCAGGACAATTGACCAGGGTGACAACTTTTATTAACTAGATAGTTCTTTTAATAAGGCTTGTAACCATTTCTAAAATGTGCAGTCTCCACACTTACACACTGTTAGCACTATGTCCCATGCCTCTTCCTTTCCAGGTAAGGAAAAAATTATTTCTGACCCCTTTTTCTGGCCATCAGTACTTTAATACAAGAACACATACACAAAGACATTAGAGAGGGATATGATACAATTCAAATAACATCTGGAGCTTGAAAATATTGTGCAAATGTGAATGTCTTAGAATCAGTAAATGAGAGTGGTTATATAAGATGTTAATAGTATGTTCATAGTAAAAAAGCAGTGAAGAAGTATGTGGGAACTCTCACTACTCTTTGCAACTCTTCTTTGAGTTTAAAATAATTTCAAAACAAGAAGGCTTTCAAGACAAGATATGGCTTAAGTATATCCATCCCATATTTTTTGGTTTTGTTTTTGAGAAAAGTGTTAAATCTTTGAAGAGGAAGCATTCACCCAAAGGGAGACAAAACATTCAAATCCAACTTTGACTCCCTAACCTGTGGCATATATCTCTGAATTTTTTATTTCCCTATAACTTCTCAAAGTACAAGATAGTTCTCAATTTGACACTTCGAGATTTGACTCATGGAGGTCGTTGGCACCAAAGGTGAGCAAGTAAGAAGCAACATTAGCCAGGCACCAGTGGTTCACACCTGTAAACCTAGCTACTGAGGAGGCTGATCTGAGGATCACGATTCAAAACCAACATGGGCAGGAAACTCCCTGCAATTCTTTTTTATTTTGGCGTGGGGGTCGGGTGGTGGGGCCTGAACTCTGGGCCTGGGTGCTGTCCCTCAGCTCTTCAGCTCAAGGCTAGCACTCTACCACTTGAGCCACAGCGCCACTTCTGGCTTTTTTTTCTGCTTATGTGGTGCTGAATAATCGAACCCAGGGCCTCAAGCATGCAAGGAGAGCTCTCTACCACTGAGCCACCTTCCCAGCCCTCCCTGTGATTCTTATCTCCAAATAATCACCAGAAAACCAAATAGAGTTCTCGACCTCAGCTGAAGAGCACAAGGACAACGCCCAATCCCAAGGTTCAAGCCCTACTACCACCAAAAAAAAAGAGAAACAACATTAAAGCTGTTTGTTTTTTGGGCTTTGTGTATAAGCTACACATCCCTCAATTGTGAAATCATACAGTTTGGCTTTCCTTACCATGCCTTTTTCTCATAATATTCTGCATAATCTCCACTTATTTATGATGCATTAGGCTTTGCAGCAATAAATAAGCCCCATGATGAAAGTACCTCATTCTGTTCACAGCTTTGTACCCAGTATTCAGGACAACACTTGATATTCACTGAAAAGAAAAGAGACCATTATAATAAGAGATAATGCCTCGATAAAAGACATAAGGTCTGGGGATATCAACTTCCCACCCCCGCCTCTACCTCGAGAGCCCTCAAACAAGCCCAGATGAGCTGGTTTCTAAGATGATGTCCAGGTCCAATAGGCACTTTGGGCAGGTGACGTCTCTCCTGGGGACAGAGCAGCCAAAGCTTTTGCAAAACTATTGCTGGAAACTTATTTTGGAACTCTTGTGACAAAAGAACACTGAGAATTGCTTTGATGTGCTGATGTTTTCATCATTTTCTTGGTACTTCAAAGACAAAATAGTCGAGAAGCCAGCAGCAACAGCTAGCTCTGCTCAAAGCTTCAGGGTAATCCGTTTGTATGACTCTTCTAGCTCCACTAGGATTAAGGTGCACTCCCATCCATAGATGTTGAATTTGCCAACACAATGCTACAAATGACCAGACTTCATTTCTTTAGACAGCCTAAGTAGTTTGTGTGTAAGTAATAGGTAGCTACCTCTTACTGTCCCCTCCAATGTCCCTGGGAACATCAGCTTTTGATGTTACATTGGCAATATAGGAATTGTCTACATGACCAAGGGTGGAGCCACAAAGAGGCACTCCAGCCCAGGAATGCTAGCTAGTAAATGGAGAGGCCTCATGGAGGGAAGACCATATTCCAAGCAATTTCCAATCTATGACTCTTTCTCTAAGCTCTTTTGGGAGGTCTTCTATTTCACTGTTGTCTTTTTCATTCATTCCATATTAGCTGCAGCTCTGAGTGCCCAGTCAAAATCCTGGCAGATGGGATTGGGCAGAAACCTGAGTTACTGCCCAAAGAGGTATTATGTCTCATGCTCCCTGGAGACAGAATGCATCTTCCAAGAAAGCTTGCTCAGCCTTTTGGAGAGGAGCACACATGAGCTGAATCCTGACAACAGGAGGAAGAAAACTTCAGAGGAGGTTTCAGGAGCCAGGGGGCAGAAAAGTCTTTTTTGTTTGTTTGTTTTATTATTAGTAAGTTTTATTGTGAAAACATTGTACAGAGGGGTTACAATTACATGAACAAGGTAATGAGTACATTTCTTATTAAGCATTGTTGCCTCCTTTTTTTTCCCCTTACCATCCCTACCAGCCCAACACCCTCCCCCCCCCCCGCTGAAAAGTCTTTACATTACAAGGGACAGTCACTTCCATAGGAAGTGTCTAAAGACTAGAAGTACCCTGTGGACAGTGTCAGCTGGCAAAGGCAGACTCAACCATCAGTTGATTTCATTCAGGCATAACATCCCAGTACTTGTAATATTCAGTTGTTGAAACTCAGGGGTTTGAGGACAACACAGGACTTACATCCAAGTTCACTGTAGAAAAAGCAACTGAAATGTGCTCTTTCCTAAGGTTGTAAACAAGTAGCCTTATTCAAACACCAAACAATAAAACCAGATTACATTATGTGTTTTAATGCGTATTTGTGTACATGCACAACAGACCTGGGCCTGTACATGGTCCCTGAACTTTATTACTTAATGCTAGCGTGTTCTGTCACTTGAACCACAGCTCAACTTCTAGTAGTTAAGTGAAGGTAAGGTTCTCGTGGGCTTCACTCTTACTAAGCTGACTTTGACCCACAATCCTCAGATCTCAGACTCCTGAGTTGCTAGGAATACAGGCTTGAGCTATTGGAATCCAGGGGTTCTTTAAATGCCAGGAATGGGATGGATAGATGACTAGTTCCAAGGTAACGATGAGATTATGCATGTCTGGGTAGAAGGTGAGAAAAGGGAGAAAGGATATAAAAAGATTGGAGCTAGAACATGGCAGGGAGATGCCTCATGTGGTGAAGGCTTCGGTAGGGTCTAGTGGGATGAAATCACAGGCTTTGAGACTGTCAGTTTTGGCTGCCTCCATCTTGAAACCATGGACAGAATGGGTAAGCTTTCTATGGCTAGAAGCCCTTTGGGTGATGACACAAACCATAGGAGGTGTATGAAGGTAAGAAGTCACCCAGGGGTGGCTCACATTTGTAATCCTAGCTACTTGGAAGGATGAGATCTGAGGATTGTGTTTCAAAGCCACCCTGGGCAGGAAAGTCCATAGCCTCTTATATTTAATTAACCAGCAAAAAATTGGAAGCAGAAGTGTGGCTAAAATGGGAGGCTGACAACCTTGAACAAAAACAGCTAAGGAAGAGCATGAGGCTTTCTGTTCAAACTCCAGTACTGGCACACAAAATAGAGCATAGATAGACAGACAGACAGACAGACAGACAGACAGACAGACAGACAGACAGACAGACAGACAGACAGACAGACAGATAGATAGATAGATAGATAGATAGATAGATAGATAGATAGATAGATAGATAGATAGATAGATAGATAGATAGATAGATAGATAGATAGATAGATAGATAGATAATGGACTAATGGACTAATGGACTTCAGGTACTGTAAGGAATATCCTATCTCAAGTTGGGAGACATGGACTGGAGATTGGGGTGGTCAGTCTTCAGTGTGCAACCATAAAGCTTCCCTAACTGATAGAAACCTGGTGGGAAGAAAAAGCCATGCCAGTGTGTCAGGTTGATGTCAGGGCCAGCTCTAAAGCAAGAAGGCTATCAGAATCTGTGTTCTGCCTATGAAGAAGAGAACTCATTGCTCTAGAAAGTGAGGGAATTGATACCTAAATTACCCATCTTGAATAGAAATGGAAGTGGAGTTGTTTTTACGATAACTTAATATTCTGTCTAAGAGCTATTTCTGTACATACTACCTCCTAAATAAAAGCAGGTTTATTGACAAAAATACCAGTTACGTATGATTATACATTTCAATAAAACAATTGTAGTACTTAATACTTTAGGGAATATACTACAGTATTTGTTCTGAAAATGTTTATTCCCTATTTTTACCTGATACATAATGTACTATGTGCTACCACATGTTGTTCAGATGCATGTATAACATGGCATATTTTTTAAATCAGAGTAATTCTAGTGTGAGTTAGTGCAAAGTAGTCAATCAGAACATGTGGTCTATAGAACTGGCAGATGGCATGATCAGCTGCTAAACCAAAGCTAGCTGACATGGATATGGGCGAAGAGGGCTACAGAAGAATAAAGAGTATGCTCAAAATGTTGAGTACATAAGGATGGGGCAATAAATCTTTGAAGTCATAACATTACAAGAAACAGAAAGGATAGCCACCAATCGGAAAGCCATCTTCAAGGTCTACAATTCTCCCTATTTAACCCAAGACCAATCTCTGTAATGAGGAAGATGGCCAAGATGGCTGACCTGGGCCGAATTGCCCTTTTCTCTGTGGTGTGTCTATAATATATGCTCTTTGTTATTTTTCTCTTCTACTAAACCCTTCGATCATCTTTACATATGTTTTCTTCTTACCTGAATTCTCCTTATGCTGGATGCAAGGACCCAGGTTGGATAGCTGCCTTATAATTTGTGGTAACATGTAATGGATTCGATTAAGTATGTTTTATTCTGATTTAGGCTCAATGAATGGACACAATTCTATCTGTCTGTCTGATCTGTTCAAATACATCATTTATAGTGAACACAATAAAAATTCTGTCTTCAAGCCTTAAATATTTGTCATTACCTATCTGTCACCCTTGTATGTGAAGGTACACCTGAACCTCTTCTTCCTAAGTGTACTTTATACAAACATTTGGGACTACATAATTTCTTGAGCATGGTCTGGTTGGATGAAGACAGCTATTTGTGTTTAGACAGTATCTCAATATGTTGCTTAGATGAGCCCTGAACTAGAGTTCAAGTGAGCTTCTGGCTTTAGATTCCAGAATAGCTAGAACTATAGACATATGAGACAAGCAGAGATGGTCAGAAAAGATGATGCTAGGCGAAATGAACCCCAAGATAACTCTATTATTTTTAACACTTTGTTTTTGTTTTGCTTCCTGTGTCAAGAATACCTTTTCCTTTCAATAGGCATGTAGTATTTTAAGAATTGCTTTCCAGTTAGTTGAATACATGCAGTAATAATTTTATCACCTAGGTTATTTTTCCAGACCTTGCCTAGGACGGACATATGGTGCTGAGGCATGCTTGCCCAGAATATCTTCCTCTCTCTGTGACTTATTTTGAGGAATATTCAGATGTATTTAGCTGGGTCAAAGATGAGGCATATTTCATTACTTAATGTACTTTGTCAAGCTGTCCACAAAACATTTAATTAATTTGCTCTCCCAACAATAGATTCTAATTTCTTGCTTTCTCTGCAAATCTCACAGTATTTAAAAAAAGAAAAAAGAAAAAATTTCTGCCAGGTGCTGGTGGCCCACGACTGTAATACTTGTTACTCAGGAGGCTGAAATCTGAGAATTGTGGTTCAAATCCAGCCCAGGCAGGAAAGTCTGTGAGACACTTATCTCCAATTAACCACCAGAAAACTGGAAGTGGAAATTTGGCTCAATGTGGTAGGGCTCTAGTCTTGAGCAAAAAAGCCCAGGGACAGTGCCGGGACCCTAAGTTCAAACTCTATGATCAACAAAAACAACAATTCTAATAGACACAGAGAACTCTTCTGATATTTGCTAAAAGCATATTTCTTTGTCCCCTTGCTTATATGTTATACCTCAGAAAGTGAGACAACTGAGAATTAAGGAATTTAAAATTAAAAGAGAACTCCACCTCCTAGGATTTCTATCTTGCCCCATTAGCAACACTGCTCCACCAGAGCCTTGCGTTACAAGAGAGATAGTATATACAAAGAAACTTGCATGAAATAAGGAAGGCAGAAGGAGGCTGTCCTCTGCTGCCCTACCAGCACCCCAGGCATTGATTCCTGGTAAGCAGAGACACATCAGTGTGGAAGATATATGACTTCAAGTATTTTATTCTCTAGATAGAACTGGAGTATAGGGAAGTGGGCACTGAGCATGGAGCTAGTTAGCTGGCAGGCAGGAAAAGAGAATTTTCTTATTTCAAGGTCAGAAAAGACAAATGAAGTGTAGGTTCACAGCTGGAGTCATAGATCCAAGTGCCAGCATTGCTGCTTACCAAGGAACTCAGGCTCATATCCCTGAGCCTCAGTTTATTTAAAGAGTGTTGAGTACAGTGTACTGTATCATCCTTGGCATTTGGGTGAATTGTAAAGGGAAACATGCAGGTAGGCAGAATCCAGGAGGCACAACTCAGTGAATGATTTTATTTCACAAATCAAGTGAGGCTTAAATTGAGGGCTTCCACATGTGTGCACCTCCTCTTCTAAGATCCCTAACAAGGGGCTAGGACAACTCTGTGTCTCTGTGGCCCTTTCGATCCCCTCTGTTTTTTCCTTTCAGTGTCTTTTCCAAGACAAGCTCTAGTGCATTAAGCAGCCTTTAATGTAGGCAAAAGAAACACTGAGAGCTATTCCCAATGCTTAGACAAGAATCTCCCACTGGCATTACTGATGATATTGTCTAATGTAAAATCTCACCTATCCCCTAGGGTCATTAAGGCCAGCGATGGACACAGCTAAGTCCATCACTTTGTTGCCTGTATTTTCCATGCCACATATTAGTGAGATACCCCTTCTATTGTTCAGCTATCTTGGGGAGGGCAGAGATAGCTATGCCAGCAACAAAGAAAGGTACTTTCTGCTTTATTAAGCTGGCACAGGGAGGAGCTTCTCTGTGGAACAAGTGGCCAAGGATGCCGCTTGCTTCGATGGCAACCCAACATGCAGCCAGCATTCAGGGTTAGCTCTGTCCACCACATTTAACAGAACTGAAAAACGTGGCAGAATTTCTGTTATTTCTGAAAGACCAGGTTACACTTTAATCACTGGTTGTAATAGCTAATCTGAGAGGGTGATCTATCCCACTGCCCAGGGGCCTTGAAAAATTAGCTCAACTTCAAGGGTTACCCACAATGTTTTCCATGGTGTCAAGTGAGTACAACATCAGCAGAGTGGGAAACAAATAAAAATAGATGCATTTGGGGCTATTCCAGTTTCCCATCCAGGAAACACTAATTAAAACAATCTTGAAAATACATTCTTAAAATATGGCTGCAGAATTTTAGCTCAAAAACACGAAGGAGAGATGGGAATTCCATTGCTTATTTGTCAGGACTTTTGATTGGGGAAGGCAAAAGGTGAACTGTTTTGTAAGACGTTGGTTGGGGTGAAGCCCCTGTCTCTGAACAGGTTAGGAGAATGGCTTTACAGCCCAGAAGGATAGCAGAGGTTGGCAAAAATTTTTTCAGGGGACTGTAGTAAGGGCAGGGCTGGTCTACATCCCAGTTCAGCTGCAAATATGTCTGAAATCTGACCTGCTGCTTCCATTTTTAGTGTCTCAAAGCAATGCTTGACATTCTTCCTCGATAAATTGCCAATTTCTTCTGAAGCTCTCATATTCATTCTAATTGCCTATTATTCCCACCATAATATAAATAAGATAAATAAGCCATGTTTGCTGCAATTGCAATTTGTTGAAATTCTTATCTCTTTCTAAAAATTCCTGTATAGATTTGATGGCTAAATGGTTATCTAGAAATATCTACACAGTATCAACTTTGATAATTCAGGATTTTTTCTCTTCCTTTTCACTTTTGTTTCCCCTGAAGATTGAACCAAAGCCTGTGCATGCTACGTAGGTGCTATAGTATTTGAGTTATGTCCACAACCCCTTTTGTTTATACTTGGGGGTTAATATAGTTTTGCTAATCTACTAGGGCTGGACTTGAACAAGAAATCTTCCTACTTCGGCCTCCAAAGAAGACAGTATTATACCTATATACCAGAACACATAGCAATTTTTTATTATTGTTTTTTATTGTGAAAATACCACACAGAGGCATTACAATTACATGGGCAAGGAAATGAGTACATTTCTTATCAAGCATTGTTGCTCCTCCTTTGTTTCCCCTTCCCATACCTTTCCATTTCCTCCTCCCTCCCCCCCTCCCCGCTAAAGTGGCAAAGTTTCTTTTTTTTTGCCCCATGACCGACAAAAATTAAAAATAATGAAAGGCATAGAAAATTTTTCTAGCTAAAATCTCCACAGGATCTATTTGTATATGAAAGAATTTTCCACAATTATTTGAAACTCATTAAAAAAAGAGAATGTACCAAAAAAACGAAAAAATCACATAGTACATTAAAAGTGCAACAACAGGATGGGAAGGTGGCTCAGTAGTAGAGTACTTGCCTCTATTTATTGCAATCATGTGGCCCTGGGTTCAATTCTTCAGCAACATCTAAACAGAAAAAGCCAGATGTGATGCTATGATTCAAGTAGTAGAACATTAGCCTTGAGCTGAAGAGCTGAGGGACAGGCCCCAGCCCAGAGTTCAGGCCTCATGACCACCCGCCCCCTGCCAAAAATAAAAAATGAAAACAAGTAAATTTTTTGTATTTTCTTCCCACTATGATATATCCCCTGTTGTCACTGTATTTGATTTTGGTACTCTGGTATTTTATATACATTTATCTGAATAAGGAAAAGGAAGGGGAACAACAGAAAGGTGAGAAAAGATGACAGAGCAGCAATATACACAGAATAATATGTCGGAAATGATTGTACAACTTGGGGGGAAGGTGTAAGAGGGGAGGGAAATTATGAGAAAAATGAGGGAAGTGGTAACATGTTTGAGAAGAAATGCACATTCTACTTTACTTAGGTCAATGTAACCCCTCTGTACATCATCTTGAAAATAAAAAAAATATGAGTAAACATATGAATGATTAAGTGCTTGCAGCTGCACTAGTTCAAAAGACAGTTACCTTGATGGAATGCCATATGCATTAAATAATTGATGGTGATGTAATTAGCAAAGCAGATCTGTAGAAGGTGCATTTCTCCAATGTTTCAATTAGAGAAGATGGAAAAAGTTTCAAAGTAGATCACTGGACAACATCATTAATGTACTAAATTGCATGGAAATGCACATTTTAAAATATCTAAGTTGGCAATAGTAGATCTACTATGTGATCTTGTCCATATTTATTGCAATCATTAAGAAAGCTGTAGGTCCACCAATGATGAATGGGTAAAAGAATAACACAATCCCTACGTATGTGTGTGTGTGTGTGTGTGTGTGAGTATGCACATTTTTGGTTATGGGGCTTGTGCTCTGGGCCTGGGCGCTGTCAGTTAGCTCTTCAGCTCAAGGCTAACACTGTACTTGAATCACAGTACCAGTTCTGGTTTATCTTGTGGTTTATTGGAGATAAGAGTCTCATGGAGATGGAATTCCGGGAAGATGGAGGAGCAGAAGCTGGAGTCTAAACAAGCTCTCGCATAGAAAGCAGTTTTAGAGTTCCAGTGAACAGTCCTAAGCAAGAGAATCACACCAAGTGTGCCATCACAGAAAAGAGAGTCAGGCCAGAGAGAGAAAATCCAGGCTAGGAGACAGATCTGAGCTCTTGCTAGCAGCTGCGGCAGCAGCGGCGGTGGCGGCAGCGGTGGTGGCGGCGACTGCAGGGGCCATACCTGAACCACAGAGAGTCTGGCATGAAGGAGACAGATGCAGCGGGCAAATGGATTCTACTCAACACCAGCAAGAACCGACAAGGAGCGGACATCTTCATCCTGCAGTTCAGAGAACCAGAGATGACCCAGGAACCAAGACTCGGCGGGAGTAGAAGCCTGACATCCTCACTCCTTCCCAGGGAGCAGAGGAAGGAAGGCCACTCCCCCCACCCCCCCCAGTACCGGAGATCTCCATCTTGGATACCGACAAAGCTCGTTGGAGCTGCTAGCCCCAACTCAAGCCTTGGAATAAAACAAGTCATTTAGCAGGTCAAAAGAACTTAACGGCGGCGTGACCTGCCAGACTCAGCTCCACCCAGGGAAAAGTCACCCAGCTCAGGCGCCAGCCCTAGCAGTGGCTTTCTTCACTGGGTAATCAGAGCCAGAAGCTGCCCCTCCCTTCAGCAGCCTCGACAATCAATTGAAATTCAGTAAACAGAAACCCTGAGAATGGCTCCATAGTGGGTGCTGTGAATTTCTCACAAACTAGCCAGCGGGAAAAGCTACTGTTTGTTGAATGGCCTCAACTCTACCCAAAACCTAGCTTCATCACTGCAACTCCCTCTTTTGTGATTCTCAAAGTAGATCTGCCTCCCATTGAACTAGCCTTGGAGGAGGATCACAAAATCCTGGGTAAAGCAGAGCATGTTTCTGCCTGTTAGAAAAAACTGACTTAAGAAACCAACCAAGACACAGGACCACAAGCAGACCAGAGACTCCAACAAGAGGCTGGTTACATACACAAGGGAGATACTGGATTTTTCCCACCCCTCCCCAAAAAATCAAAGAACTTTCTTCCTCCTCCTCCTCCTCCTCCTCCTCTTCTTCTTCTTCTTCTTCTTCTTCTTCTTCTTCTTCTTCTTCTTCTTCTTCTTCTTCTTCTTCTTCTTCTTCTTCTTCTTCTTCTTCTCCTTCTTCTTCTCCTTCTTCTTCTTCTACTTCTTCTTCTTTTTTTGGTACCTTATATAAATTTTTTTTTCTTTTCTAAAACTTTTTTTAATCTTTAATTTTTGCGTTTTTAAAAAAAATTGTTTTCCAGTAACTTTTTATTCCTCTCATAATTTTTATTTTAGGGATACCTGAGTGTGCGTTTTTCTTTCTTTTTTTTGTTTTCTTTCTCTTTTTTTCTTTTTTAATTATCTTTTTGTTTTTTGTTTAGCTCTACTGGACTTCTGATCTTTTTTTCTTCCTTTCTTGTCCTTTTCACCATTTCCTCTCTTTTGTTCTTCTTTATGTGACTTAATTGTTGTCCTGCACATCCTCAGATAAACTCTTAGTTGACTATTAGACAATATCCCCCATTGTGTACACACTTAATCCACAAATTTATTACTCAATTCAAAACCTCTGAGGCTTAAATTCCTTAATAGCAGTACTTCCTCTTTATACCTATATAATATTTTAAGCATTTTTATTTTTATTTTTATTTTTTTGGTCGGTTGTGGGCCTGAACTCTGGGCTTGGGTGCTGTCCCTTAACTCTTCAGCTCAAAGCAAGTGCTCTACCACTTGAGTCACAGCACCATTTCCGGGTTTTTTTGTATATGTGGTGCTGAGGAATCGAACCCAGAGCCTCATGCATGCAAGGCAAGCACTCTACCACTGAGCCACCATCCCAGCCCCTTAAGCATTTTTATTTTTAAGTTTTTCATATCTCCTTTATATCCCTCCCCTTCTCTCAATATATTCACGTTCTTCTCTAAATAGATTGCTTTTGTTCTGCATAATATTATTAATTTTTACTTTTATATTTTTTCTATTCTCTTTCTTTTCCCTTTCCATTTCTTGTTTTTTATCTCTCTCTCTACTTTCATCCTACACAACCTATTTCCTGCTTTGAGATTAGGACTTAGTTAACTCTCCCTGTGCCTTCCCACATCAATCTATTACTTTTTTAAACCACATCTCTCCCTAACCCTAATAATTTCTGGTTGTGAAAATTCTTCTTCGCGGTTCGTAGCCCATTAACATATAGTTGTTTGATGTGGAATAGATGTATCTGTTGAACTAGATTGTATCTGTAGACTATTGTGTGTGCAAATTCAGACTTTGGTTGATGCTTGCCTTAAGATAGTGTACTAGCACAACACTGGAGCTCTTTTCATCTCAAACGGGCAGAGTAAGCCGGAAAAACACAAGAAAAATGGCAAATCCGGGTATCTCAATTCCCACTCTTGATAACCAGGGGAAGGAACAAATAATGAATAATCCAGAGGAGAGTTCTCAAATAGCTCTACAAACACTGCTGGCAAAAATGATAAATGAAAAGACTGAAAACATAAAAAGGACTGTATGAGCGTGATAGGGAGAGAGAGGAGGCAATCCAAAAGTTTATACAGGAATATCATAAGCGTGAGGAAGCTACTCAAAAATTGATACAGGATTTGGGTGAGCAGCATGAGAATTCACAAAGAGAAAGGCAGGAATGGCATGAGCAGGCTGAGAATACTCAAAGAGAACTACAGGAATCCCACGAAAGGGAGGAAGCTAGCAAAGAGTAATACAGGAATTGAGAGAGCAGGATGAGAATACACAAAGATCACTAAAGGAATTCATGGAATACATTAACAAAGAGCTGAAGGAAGTCAGGAAGACCAAAAAGGCAATGCTAAATGGAACCAAACAGAAGGAATGGGAGTCCAAGGAAACCATAACTAATCAACTAAGTGATTTGAGAATAAACACTGAACATCAAATTAAGGAAGTAAAGAAGTTCATACAAGATCTAAAACAAAGCTTCAACAAAGAATTTGAAGCCATCAAAGCGAGCAATTAGAAGGAAAAGAGATAAAAAACAAAGTAGAAAGTCTGGACAGCAGGTTAGACCATGAAGAAGATCGAATCTCAGGGTTTGAAGACAGCCTAGATATTATAGAGAAAGAAGATACTACCATCCAAGACAAGTCCAAGAAATATGATAGATCTGTCCAACACTTGGAAGACACCATCAGAAGGCCTAATCTAAGGATAATGGGCGTAGAGGAGCACCTAGAAACAGAAGTTAATGTTCTAGGAAATTTGTTTAACAGGATGCTAGCAGAGAACTTCCCAAACATGCAAAAAGATAGGCCTATTCAGATACAAGAAACTTTTAGAACCCCAAATAGACAAGAAGAATATAGAACATCCCACTATCACATTATAATCCAAACAGGATCAATTCAGACCAGGGAAAAGGTCCTTAAAGCTGTCAAGGAGAAAAGAATAATCACCTATAAAGGGCAACCAATTAGAATCACCTCAGATTTCTCAGCAGAGACAATCACAGCAAGAAGAGCCTGGAATGATGTATGCCATGCCTTAAAAACAAACAACTATCAACCAAGAATACTGTACCAAGCTTAACTCTCCTTCATAACTGAAGGCCAAATAAAAACCTTCCATAGCAAAGAAAAATTGAAACAATACATCTCCACCAAACCAGCCCTACAAAAGATTCTTAAAGATGTCCTACACATAGAAAACCAACAAGACCACAACAAAGGCCAAGAAACTGCACCCAAACTGAGAATCCAAGAACCTTAGGAAGAACCTAGTTTTCGCAGCCCCCAAGAAGGTGGATAACATGGCAGGAAATACCAAATACCCCTCAGTTCTATCTACTAATGTTAATGGACTTAACTCTCCAAGTAAGCGACATAGACTGTCTAGCTGGATTAAAAAACAAGATCCTTCTATCTGCTGCCTTCATGAGTCACATCTTGCCCGTAAAAACGAACACATTTTCAATGTTAAAGACTGGAACAAAATCTACCATGAAAACAGACCCCATAAATAGGCGGGAGTTGCAATCCTAATATCAGATAAAATAGACTTCAAATTAAAATTCATGAGAAAAGATAAAGAAGGTCGCTACATACTAATTAAGGGATCCCTCCTTCAGGATGATATTACAATTCTAAATATCTATTTACCAAACAATGGAGCACCCAAATGTATCAAAGAAACACTATTCTCCCCCAAAACCCACATAGATCAAAAGACATTAATGGTTGGGGATTTTAACACACCACTCTCCCCAATAGTTAGATCAACTCGGCAAACACTCAACAGAGAAACCGCAGATCTAAACAGTTGCATAGGTCAATTAGATTTAATAGACATCTACCGCACATTTCACCCAGCACCATCAAAATACACGTTTTTCTCAGCAGCCCATGGAACATTTTCTAAAATAGACCACATTTTAGGCCACAAAGCAAACTCAGAAACATTGAAGTTATACCAGGCATTCTCTCTGACGACAAGGGAATAAAATTAGAACTCAACACCAAAAGCCACCAAAGAAATTCTGGTAACACATGAGGCTGAACAACGCACTGCTGAATCACGAGTGGAACATGGAAAACATTAGAAAGGAAATTCAAATGTTTATGCTATACAACAAAAATGAACACACAAATTAACAGCTCCTCTGGGATACACCAAAAGCAGTACTCAGAGGCAAGAGTATATCTCTGACCTCCTACATAAACAAATTTGAGAGATCTGAAACCAATAATTTAATGACACATCTAAACCTCCTTGAAAAAGAGCAGCAAGATAAACCCCAATCCAGTAGAGGGAAAGAAATAATTAAAATTATATCAGAATTAAATTAATTAGAATCCAAAAAGTATAGAAAGAATCAACAAAACAAAGAGTTGGTTCTTCGAAACAATTAGCAAAATTGACAGACCCTTAGCAAATCTCATCAGAAAAAGAAGAGAACACACTCAAATAAATAAACTCAGAGATGAGAATGGAAACATCACCACAAAAACAACCAAGATTCAGAACATTATAAGGGAATACTTCTCAAAACTTTATGCTAATAAGTTTGAGAATAACGGAAATGGACCTTTTCCTAGCAAATACTGACATGCCAAAACTAAACCAAGATGAGTTAAACCATCTTAACAGGTCCATATCAAGCATGGAAATAGAAACAGCAATAAGAGACTTCCTGCTAAGAAAAGTCCAGGACCAGATGGTTTTACAGTGGAATTTTACAAGACCTTCAAAACACACCTCACACCAATACTCTTCCAACTCTTCAATGAAATTGAAATAGGAAAGTTCACTACCGAACACATTCTATGAAGCCATCATAACCCTCATCCCAAAACCAGGCAGGGACTCATCAAAGAAAGAGAACTATAGACCCATTAGTTTGATGAACATTGATGCAAAATTTTTCAAAAAAATTTTGGACAATCGACCTCAACAATTCATCCAAAAATCATACACCGCGATCAAACAGGATTCATTTCAGGGATGCAAAGCTGGTTCAATATACGCAAATCAATTAATATTATTCATCACATCAACAGGAGCAAGAATAAGAACCACATGGTTATCTCAATAGATGTAGAAAAAGCATTCGACAAGATACATCACCACTTTATGATGAACGTTCTGGAAAAATTAGGAATCCATGGAACATTCCTCAATACAATAAAGGCTGAATATGACAAACTTACAGCCAGCATTATATTTAATGGTGAAAAACTAAAGCCATTTCCTCTTAACTCAGGAACAAGACAAGGATGTCCACTCTCTCCACTTCTCTTCGATCTAGTATTGGAATGCCTAGCTACAGCAATGACACAAGATGCACACATAAATGGATCCAAATAGTGAAAGAAGAAATAAAACTCTCCCTCGTTGCAGATGACATGATCTTGTATTTAAAGAATCCCATAGACTCCACTCCCAAATTACTCAGGCTGATTCAAAACTTTCGCAAGGTAGAAGGGTATATAATTAACCCCCCAAAATCAATGGCTTTTCTGTATGCCAACAATGAGAAAACTGTGGCTGAAATTAGGAAAGGAACTCCATTTGTAATAGCCCCACAAAAAATAAAATATCTAGGAATCAACTTAACCAAAGAGGTGAAGGACCTCTATGATGAAAACTTTAAAATCTTGAAAAAGGAAATCAAAACAGAACTTCAAAAATAGCAAAACCTCCCATGCTCCTGGATTGGGAAGATTAAGATCGTGAAAATGGCAATACTTCCCAAGGCTATCTATAAATTCAACGCGATACCTATCAAAATTCCAAACTCATTCTTCAAGGAAATAGAAGAGGCAATCCAAAAATTCATGTGAAACAATAAAAGACCCCGAATAGCAAAAACGCTCCTCAACGGAAAGAACACTGCTGGAGGAATATCAATACCAAATTTCAAACTACTATAAAGCCATAGTAATCAAAACAGCTTGGTATTGGCATAAGAACAGACCTCAGGACTAATGGAATAGAATTGAAAACCCAGAAATGAACCCAGAGCCCTATAGCTATCTAATCTTCGATAAGGGAGCTAAAACAATAGAATGGAAGAAAGACAGCCTCTTCAGTAAATGGTGCTGGCAAAATTGGTTAACTACTTGTAGAAAATTAAAGCTAGATCCTTATCTATCACCCTCCACCGGAATCAATTCCAAATGGATCAAAGACCTCGAAGTCAAAGCAGACATTACAGGATGGAATAGGAGAAACCCTAGGTCTCCTTGGCTCAGGCTGAAATTCTCTTAATAGAGACCCGGAAACACAACAAATCAAAGAAAGGTTGGTCAAATGGGTTTTCATGACTTGCAGAGCTTCTGGGTGGCAAAGGACATAGCTAGCAAGATCACTACAAAGCCCACGGATTGGGAGATCTTCACTAGCCATATAACAGATAAGGGTCTCATGTCTAAAATATACTTGGAACTCAAAAAATTAAATCCCCCAACAACAAATCCTCAAAGAAACAACTGCTCAATAAATAAGTGGGCTAAAGACTTGAAGAGAAACTTCTCTGAAAAGAAAGGAGGATGGCCAATAGACACATGAAGAAATGTTCAACCTCCCTAGCCATAAAAGAAATGCAAATCCAAACAACATTGAGATACCACCTCACTCCAGTTAGATTGGCAAAAATCAAGAACTCTAACAACAACAGATGCTGGAGGGGATGTGGACAGAAGGGAACCTTACTTCATTGTTGGTGGGAATGTAAACTTGTTCAACTACTTTGGAAGCAGTATGGAGGTTCCTCAAAAGACTCCACATAGAGCTCCCCTATGACCCAGCAATCCCACTTTTGGGTATTTACCCAAATGTTTACAAACAAGACCACACTAACGCTACCAGCACAACTATGTTTATTTCAGCATTATTTACCACAGCTAAGATATGGCACCAACCCAGATGCCCCTCAGTAGATGAATGGATCAAGAAAATGTGGTATATATACACAATGGAATTCTATGCCTCCAACAGAAAGAATGATATTGCCCCATTTGTTAAGACATGGAAAGACTTGGAAAAAATTGTATTAAGTGAAGTAAGCCGGGCCCAAAGAAACATAGGTCCCAAGGTTTCCCTTATTTGCAATATCTAGTATATGTATGAGTCAACCGGAAAAGTTCAGATAATGTGATGTTAGGAAAATGAACCCTTAGATATGTATTTTAATGTTTTTTTCTTCCATGCATTTGTTTCTAATGCATTTATAATATTATTTCCTTGTTGATTTGTATGTCCCTCCCCCACAGTATAATCCCTGCTTCCACTATATTTGATGTCGGTATAACTTGTGGAGGAATTGGGGAAAATCAAGTCGTTTAAGGATTCAGGTGGACCTGTTGCAACAATGAGAAGTACAAATTGTCATGTAGCAAAGGAGCTTTACAACGTTGGTGTGGGGGGGGTAGAGGGGGAGGATTTGGTCAGGTGGCGGGGGGGGGAGGGGGGAGGCTGGGAAGGGATGTGAAGCGTAAACAAAGGAGGAGGCTGCAATGCTTGATTAGAAATGTATGCATTATCCCGCCACTGTAATTGTAACCCCTCTGTACAGTATGTTCACAAAAGAAATGAAAGAAAAATTAAAAAAAAAAAGTCTCCTTGACTTTCCTGCCTGGATTGGCTTTGATCCTCAGATGTCAGCCTCCTTAGTAGCTAGAATTACAGGCATGAGCCACCAATGCGTAGCATACAAAAATATAATTGTTAATATCTAAAAATTATAGTTCAAATATTTTATCATAAGTATGACCTTAACCATAGTTATTTTTTGATAATGAGGTTCCATTTCGTATTGTCACTACATGTGCAACATGGACTGGTCAGGCAGAGGAGTCTGTGATATTCTTATCTCCAATTAAACACAGAGAAGTTGAAGTGGAACAGTGGTTCAAGGAGCAGAGTACTAGCCTTGTGCAATAAAAAGCTCAGGGACAGCACCCAGGCCCTGTCTAAACCACAGAATTGGCACACACAGCAAACTCTCTCCCAATTTTTGTTTCAGCTGAGTTGAATAACTCGTATTGTAATAGCCAAAATTCATCTTTGCCCTTTTCATTTTGTCAGGTGAACTTTTCCATTGACACTCTAATAAACTGAGTCATCTAAGGAGACCCACAAACACTCACTTGTTGCCTGCTAATTCATTTAAGTACCACCGTTGTGAGTAATCAAATCTCTACAACTTTGTATTAAAACTTAAAAACACAAACCGTCAGTGTTTCTCAGGCCTTTTGCCTCTGTGCAGCTCCCTTGTCTCCTTTTATGTCTGCTAGTCCTGAGGCTTGAATTCTGAGTCCCTAAACTGCTTTGATAAAAGCCTAATGCCCTACAACTTGAGCCACAGCCCCACTTCTGCCATTTTTCGGCTCTTAATTGCAGATAAAAGTCTCATAGGCTGTCCTGATAGGGCTAGTTTTATCTATGATTCTCAGATTTCACTCTTCTGAGTAGCAAAGATTACAGGTGCGAACCACCAGTACCAAGCTTATCTGTCACTTTGATATACAAAATTTAAGTCAATTAAATCCCCGAAGTTGTAGGGATTTTTAATGACAGCAACAAAATTAATGCACATGCTATAATTAGAATATGCAATCAAAGCTTTTAAGGAGAATAATGATTTGTTCTAATTCTGCATAGAAATGAACATGTTAAGATCTCTATAATAAAAGCTTTCAGGATACTGATGATATATTCATAAATCCCAGCTACTCAGGAGACTAAGATCTGAGAATCATATGTATAGCCAGTCTGGGTAGGAAAGTCTGTAATACTCTTAACTCGAATGAACCATCAACAAACCAGAGGTGGAGCCATGTCTGAAGCAGTAGGGCACAAATCTTGAGCAAAAATGCATGAGGACATTGTCTAGGCCCTGAATTCAAGCCCAGGAAAGGCACAAAAATTAAAGTTAATTAATTACAACTTGAACCCAGATATTTTGTAGACTTTTTTATTGTGAAAATACTATACAGAGGGGTTACAATTAGATGGGCAAGATAATGAGTACAGTTCTTATCAAGCATTGTAGTCTCCCCCTTTGTTTCCCCTTCCCATTCCTTCCCATCCTCTCCACACCCCGCCACCTAATCCTCCTCCCCCATCACAGTTGTAAAGTTCGTTTTCGACATAACGAGTTGTACATCTCATTGTTGCAATGAGTCCAACTGTATCCTTATTTAAATGATTTAAGACACACAAATGCTTGAACTATATGGGCCTACATTGCTGACTGTCTTTCTAATAAAGACTGAAATAATAGTTTATTAGTCTACTATTATTCAATTATGCATGTTAACTTAATAATGGATATCTGCTGCCTGCTGGCTGTGTGTGGACAGGATGTTAGCTATGTTTGACAATATGGACATAGTTTTGCCAGCTTTGGATGTCACATGTTTGTGAAGGGACAGATAACAAATTAAAGAGTGATAAACATGTTTTTCCATCACTCATATCTCTTCAAAAATCAGCCTTTATCATCCTTAGAATATTTTTTTAAATTTCTACTAAAGCAGTCCTCAACACAGTTCCTGCAAATCCAATCTACATTTAATCTACATTTCCCCAAAATCATTTGGATAGGCTCACTCTTACCCTTCTTCTCTAATTAGCTTATCTGGGGCAAAGGAAAAGGACAGCCAACAATTTGGGTTTGCATTAGCCAATAATCTCAGCTACTTAGGAAGCAAGGCCAACTCAGAAAAAATATTATCAAGATCCTATCTCAGGATCAAACCCACCTGTAAATCCAACAACTCAGAAAGCTAGATGATACGATAATGGTTTGAGGCTTGCCTTGGGGTTGTAAACATAGAACCTTATAGGAAAAATAAATAAAGTTTAAAAGGCATGGCTCAAATTGCTAGAGTGACTACCTACAATGTGTAAAACCCTTCATTCAAACCTCAGAACTACCAAAAAATAATAAAAGACAAAAAACCGGACAGTTCTGACAATTCCTCAGTGCTGATGATGTAGGTTTGAGACATACTCTGAGAATCACTGTTCTAATTAAAAGCAATTAACCTCCAAAAATGACAGATTTACGTATTTTTATCATTGTGGTAAACACACTCAAGGGCAGCTTTGTCCTTTGATGAATCTGGGAAGATTTCAGAGAGTCTGCCACATTGTGGTGGAAGCATGTGTTAAGAAAAAGCTACTCAGCTCATGGACCAAATAGGAAGCAAACAGAGCACGAGGATAAATGAGAGGAACAGGCCAGGAAAGGATATCACTTTTAAAACCCCAGGTCTTTCAACTAGGTCTTTTAACCTTCAAAGATTCCATCGCTTCCAAAAGTCTATCAAATTAGGAACTTAACAATGGATTTACTTACTGATGAGGACAGAGCACTCAAATGCAATTACTTCACTGAAGCTGCATCTCTGAACATTAATCGCTACAATGGATGACTATCCTTTTTGGAGACATTCCAGGTCCGAACCATAATGAATATGATTTTAATGAGTAGCATTAAAAATTGGAAAAATTATGTAAGTATATCCTAATTTCTATTTAAACAATATTAACTAATACACCTTAGAATCCTAACGACCACCTCTCTACTCCTATCCTCACCAAGTTTTTAATCTCCTGTTACCTGGGGAAAAATTTCAAGCCCCAACTTTTTCCTTGTATGTCTATCAAACAATGAGATTTGTCTCACCATCAGAGATCTGGTTACTGATATCACTGAATGCCAAAGGAAATGAGTCAGAAAACCACAGAGACTGCCATTGAAAAGAAGAGGGGGGCCGGGCGCTGGTGGCTCACGCCTGTAATCCTAGCTACTCAGGAGGCTGAGATCTGAGGATCGCGGTTCAAAGCCAGCCCGGGCAGGAGAGACCGTGAGACTCCTATCTCCAATAAACCACCAGAAAACCGGAAGTGGCGCTGTAGCTCAAGTGGTAGAGCGCTCGCCTTGAGCTGAAGAGCTGAGGGACAGCGTCCAGGCCCAGAGTTCAATCCCCACTACCGACAAAAAAAAAAAAAAAAAGAAGAGGGGGGACCATGAATCCACAAAAACGAAATTTAAGGCTTAAAAATAGTTTAGAGGTCATGCACTCATTTCTCACGCCTGTCACCCTAGGTACTAAGTCTGAGATCTAAAGATAAGAGATTGAAAGCCAGTCTTAGGAAGAAAGTTTATGAGACTCTTATTTCCAAGTAAGCACTGAAAAGGTGAATAAGCTACATCACAGCAAAAGGTCCTGAGTTCAAGACCACATAACAGCAAACACAAAACAAAGTGATTTAATTGGAGGACAGAGGGCTGTGCATATGTGGGACTTGCCAGGGGAAGAGAGGATCTTCTCAGAGAGCCTGTCCTTTGCTCAGGGTTGGGAGAGATCTCCTGAGAAGTAGTTTCTAGCATACCTACAAGTTAATCTCTGGCATACAGTGCTAGCATCCTGCTTACCTGTGTGTGTGTGTGTGTGTGTGTGTGTGTGTGTGTGTGTGTGTGTGTGTGTGTGTGTGTGTGTGCGTGTGTCCCACTATTAGGTCTTGAACAATGGATCTCTCATTCTTACTGGGGTTCTTTGTTTTATTTTGTTTTGGCTTGTGGCTGGTGCTATGCCATATAGTTATGCCTCTAGTATCATTATTTTTGCTAGTTAATTGGAGATAACAGTCTTGAAAACTTGTCAGCCTATGCTGACTTTGAACGTTGGTCCTCAGATGTCAGCTTCCTGAGTAGCTAGAATTGTATCCATGAGACAATAGTGCCTCGCATAAAATGTATGTTTAAATATGTGCTCATTGTCTTCTGAGGCTGAGTAATATAAAAATGAATATGACATCATCTTTTCCTTCACTAACCTAAGAAACTATTCTTGTTTGACTCTGCTTTCATAAACGTGACTTTTCACTCCCAGTCTGCTATGCTGAAATTTTCCTTTTATTTATACATTTTTATTTATTTATTTTTATTGTCAAGATGATGTACAGTTTAGTGTTACATAAGGTAATAAATACATTTCTTGACAAACTTGTTACCCCATCCCTCAATTTTCTCCTGCTTTCTCTACCCCCATCACCCAGCCCCAAGTTGTACAGATCATTTCCAACATATTGTTTTGTTTATATTGTTGTTGTATTGGTTCCCCCCTTGACCTTTGTCTCTTCATTGTGTTACCAAACGTTTCTTTTAAAAATGCTATTTAGAGTAAGAGATCACTAAGCATGGAATTTTCTGCACTTCATCTGGTCATGTGATTGTTCATTACTCATTCCTGTTGGCAGCGAGGGCTGGTGGTGAGGGTGCCTGGGTACACAGGGTCAGAGAAGCTTCAGAAATTCCTGCCTGGATTTGACCAGAGCTAGCGCTACCGGTGGCCACTGTCCAAAGGCAGAAGCCACATTCTCAAGCAGAACTCATGAGGGAAGGAGATCATTAAAAACACTGGCATAGCTGGGTGCCAGTCGTTCATGGCTGCAATCTTAACTACTCAAGAGGCTGCATCTGAGGATCATGGTTCAAAACAAGCCTAGGCAGAAAAGTCCATGAGACTCTTTTTTGTTGTTGTTGTTCCGTCATGGGACTTGAACTCTGGGCCTGGGCGCTATCCCTCAGCTCTTCAGCTCAAGGTGAGCACTCTACCGCTTAAGCCACAGCACCACTTCTGGTTTTCTAGTGGTTTATTGGAGATAAGAGTCTCACGGACTTTCCTGCCTGGGCTGGCTTTGAACCACGTTCCACAGATCTCAGCATCCTGAGTAGCTAGGATTACAAGCATGAGCCACCGGTGCCCGGTCAGTGAGACTCTTTTTTTTTAATTTTTTTTATTTTATTTGTGAACATACTGTACAGAGGGGTTACAATTACATGGGCAGGATAATGCATACATTTCTTACCAAGCATTGCAGCCTCCTCCTTTGTTTACCTTTCACATCCCTTCCCAGCCTCCCCTCTCTCCCCCCACTCAATCCTTCCCTCCCCCGCCACGACGTTGTAAAGCTCGTTTTTGACATGACAACTTGCACTTCTCATTGTTGCAACAGGTCCACCTGAATCCTTAAACGACTTTTTTCCCCCATCTCCTCCACAAGTTATACTGACATCAAATATAGTGATAGCGGGGGTTATATTGTGGGGGAGGGACATAGAAAGCAACAAAGAAATAATCTTATAAATGCGTTAGAAACACATGCATGAAAGAAAAAACATTAAAATACATATCTAAGGGTTCATTTTCCTAACATCACATTATCTGACCTTTTCAGCTTGACTCATACACATACTAGATATTGCAAATAAGGGAAACCATGGGTTTACAGGCATGAGCCACTGGTGCCCGGTCCGTGAGACTCTTATCTCCAATAAACCACCAGAAAACCAGAAGTGGCACTATGGCTCAAGTGGTAGAGCATTTGCCTTGAGCTGAAGACCTGAGGGACAGTGCCTAGCGTCAGACTTCAAGCCCCATGACCAACAAAAGCAAACAAACAAAACAAAAAACCACTGGCAGAGTCCCAATTGTTCATTTAGTCCATGTAGCTTCTCCCACTCTGTGAGTGTGTGAGTGTGTGTGTGTGCGTGTATATGTGTGTGATGGCCTTAGGGCTTGATTTTTTGGCCTTATACTCTCTCTTCACTTTTGTGCTCAAGGCTAGGGCTCTGTCACTAGAGATACACTTGAGGTTTTTTGTTGATTAACTGGAGACAAAAGTGTCAGTTTTTGGCTATGGCTGGCTTCAAACCTCAAACCTCAGATCTTGTCCTCCTGAGTAGCTCAGATTTCAGACAAGCCACCCTTTCCAACATCTTTTTATTTTATTTTATTTTATTTTTTACTTTTTTTACTATGAGAATTCCATACAGAGGAGTTACAATTACATGGGCAAGATAACGAGTACATTTCTTATCAAGCATTGTTGACTCCTCCTTTCCCCTTCCCATCCCTTCCCATACTCCTCCCCTCCCCCCAAATGATCCTCCCCCAAGTTGTTAAGTTCGTTTTTCGACATAACAACTTGTACATCTCATTGGTGCAATGGGTCCACCTGTATCCCTAGTTAAACAATTTGTTTTTTCACTCCTCCTCCACAAATTATCCCAACATCAAAAACAGTGAAAGTATGGGTTATACTGTGGTGGAGGGACATACAAAGCAACATAGAAATAATCTTGTAAATATGATAGAAACAATTGCATGAAAGGAAAAAAACCAAAAAACATCTGAATACGTACCTTGGGGTTCATTCCCCTAACATCAACTTATCTGACCTTTTCTGGTTGACTCAGACATATACTAGTTATTGCAAATAAGGGAAACCATGGGACCTATGATTCTTTGGGCCTGGCTTACTTCACTTAATATATTTTTTTCCAAGTCTTTCCAATTCCTAACAAATGGGGCAATTCCATTCTTTCTGATGGAGGCATAGAATTCTATTGTGCCCACATTTTCTTGATCCATTCATCTACCAAGGGGCATCTGCGTTGGTTCCATATCTTAGCAATGGTAAATAATGCTGCAGTAAACATAGTTGTGCTGGGAGCTTTAGTGTGTTGTTGATTGTGAACATTTGGGTAAATGCCCAAAAGTGGGATTGCAGCTCTATGTGGAGTATTTTGAGCAACCTCCATACTGCTTTCCAAAGTTGTTGAACAAGTTTACACTCCCACCAACAATGCAGTAAGGTTCCCTTCTGTCCACATCCCCTCCAGCATCTGTTGTAATTAGACTTCTTGATTATAGACATTCTAACTGATGTGAGGTGGTATATCAATATTTTTTGATTTGCATTACTTTTATGGCTAGAGAGGTTGAGCATGTGTCTATTGGCCATTCTTCTTTCCTATTCAGAGAATTTTCCCTTTACGTCTTTAGCCCACTTATTTATTGGGAAATTGTTTCTTTGAAGATTTGTTGTTGGGGGATTTAATTTATCGAGTTCCAGGTATATTTCAGATATAAGACCCTTGTCTGTTGTAAGGATAGTGAAGATCTTCTCCCAATCCGTGGGCTTTCTATTAATCTTGTGAACTATGTCCTTTGCCATACAGAAGCTATGCACTTTCACGCAATCCTATTTGTCCAACTTTTCTTTGATTTCTTGTGTTTCTGGGTATCTATTAAGAAAATTTTGGCCTGTGCCAAGGAGACCTATGGTTTCTCCTACTCCATCCTGTAAAGTTTTCAGAGTGTCTGCTTTGACTCTGAGATATTTGATCCATTTGGAGTTGATTCTGGTGCAGGGAGATAGATAACAATCTAGCTTAATTTTCTACAACTAGTTAACCATTTTTGCCAGCACCATTTACTGAAGAGGCTGTCTTTCTTTCATTCTATTTTTTTAGCTCCCTTATCAAAGATTAGATGGCTATAGGTCTGTAGGTTCATTTCTGGGTTTTCAATTCTATTCCATTGGTCCTGAGGTCTGTTCTTGTGCCAATACCAAGCTGTTTTGATTACTATGGCTTTATAGTAGAGTTTGAAATTTGGTATTGATATTCCTCCAGCAGTGTTCTTTCTGTTAAGGATCGTTTTTGCTATTCTGGGTCTTTTATTGTTCCATATGAATTTTTAGATTGCCTCTTCTCTTTCCTTGAAGAAATGAATTTGTAGATAGCCTTGGGAAGTATTGCCATTTTCACCATGTTGATCTTTCCAATCCAGGAGCATGGGAGTTTTTTGTCACTTTCTACGTTCTGTTTCGATTTCCATTTTCAGGTTTTTAAAATTTTCATCATAGAGGTCCTTCACTTGTTTGGTTAAGTTAATTCGTAGTTATTTTATTTTTTGTAGGGCTATTCTGAATGGAGTTTTTTTCCTGATTTTAGCCACACTTTTCCCCTTGTTGGCATATAGAAAAGCCATTGATATTGGGGGATTAATTTTATACCTTGCTACTTTGCCAAAGTTTTTAATCACCATGAGTAATTTTGGAGCAGAGTCCATGGAATTCTTAAAATACAAGATCACCTCATCTTCAAAGAGGGAGAGTTTTACTTCATTTTCCCTATTTGGATCCACTTTATGTTTGGGTCTTGTCTTATTGCTGTAACTAAGCATTCTAATACTAGATTGAAGAGTAGAGGAGAGAGTGAGCATCCTTGTTTCTTTCCTGAGTTTAGAGTAAATGGCTTTAGTTTTTCACAATTGAGTATAATACTGGCTGTAGGTTTGTCTTATACAGCCTTTATTGTATTGAGGAATGTTCCATGGATTCCTAATTTTTCCAGAACATTCAAAAGGGGTGGTGGATCTTGTCAAATATTTTTTCTGCATCTATTGAGATAATCATGTGGTTCTTGTCCTTACCCTTGTTGATGTGACGAATTATGTTTATTGATTTGCGTATATTGAACCAGCACTGCATCCCTGAAATGAATCCTGTTTGATTGTGCTGTATGATGTTTTTGGATGAATTGTTGAAGCTGATTTGCCAAAATTTTGTTGAGAAGTTTGGCATCAGTGTTCATCAAAGATATGGGTCTATAGTTCTTTCTTTGATGAGTCCCTGCCTGGATTTGGGAAGATGGTTATTATAGCTTCATAGAATGAATTCGGTAGTGAACTTTCTCTTTAATTTCATTGAAGTGTTGAATGAGTACTCGTGTGATTTCTGCTTTGAAGGCCTTGTAGAATTCCGCTGTAAAACAGCAGAAAGGAGGTCTCTGATTGCTATTACTATTTCAATTCTTGATATGGGCCTGTTAAGATGGTTTAACTCATCTTGGTTTAGTCTCTGCATGTCGATATTTGCTAGGAAATGGTCCATTTTTGGCAAGTTCTCAAACTTATAAGCATAAAGTTTTGAGAAATATTCCCTTATAATATTCTGAATCTTGGTTGTTTCGGTGGTGATGTTACCATTCTCATCTCTGAGTTTATTTATTTAGGTGTGTTCTCTTCTTTTTCTGATAAGATTTGCTAAGGGTCTCTCAATTTTGTTAATGTTTTTGAAGAACCAACTCTTTGTTTTGTTGATTCTTTCTATGATTTTTTTTGGATTCTAATTCATTTATTTCTGATTTAACTTTCTTTATTTCTTTCCATCTACTGGATTGGGATTATCTTGCTGCTCTTTTTCAAGGAGGCTCAGCTGTCTCATTAAATTATTGGTTTCAGCTCTCTCCAATTTGTTGATGTAGGAACTCAGATCTATAAACTTGCCTCTGAGTACTGTCTTTGCTGTGTCCCAGAGAAGCTGGTAGTTTGTGTGCTCATTTTTTTTGAATATCATGTACAATTGAATTTTGTTTCTAATCTCTTCCATGACCCACTGGTGGTTCAACAGTGTGTTGTTCAGCCTCCATATGTTACAGGACTTTCTTTGGTGGCTTTTGGTGTTGAGTTCTAATTTTATTCCCTTGTGGTCTCAGAGAATGCAAGGTATAACTTCAATGTTTCTGAATTTGGACAGATTTGCTTTGTGACCTAAAATGTGGTCTATTTTGGAAAATGTTCCATGTGTTGCTGAGAAAAACGTGTATTCTGATGCTGCTAGGTGAAATATTCAGTAGATGTCTGTTAAATCTAGTTGATCTATGCAGCTGTTTAGGTCTGCGGTTTCTATGTTGAGTTTTTGCTGAGTTGATCTATCTAGTGGCGATAGTGGTGTGTTAAAGTCCCCAACAATTAATGTTTTTAGATCTATATGAGATTTGAGAGAAAGGAGTGTTTCTCAGATAAATTTGGGTGTTCCGTTGTTTGGTGAATAACTATTTACAATTGTACTATCCTCCTGAAGGAGAGATCCCTTCATTAGTATGTAGCGACCTTCTTTATCTCTTCTAACTAATTTTAATTTGAAGTCTATTTTATCTGATATTAGTATTGCTACTCCTGCCTGTTTATGGGGACCGTTGCTTTGTAGATTTTGTTCCAGCCTTACAAAGTCAAAATGTGTTTGTTTTTATGGTCCTTGCCCAATTTCTATACAAGACTGCCCAACATCTTGCTACCTTGTTATCATCTCCACTGGGTGAGAAGCACATGTGAAGGCTGTTCTGATCTAATTCACTTAGTAAAGAAAGGCATATGCAACGTGAGTAATTTTCTACATTCTGGAGTGGGAAAGCTAAGGTATAAATGATTCTTGATTTCTAGATCCGTTCCTGTTGGTGAGAAGACAAACATACTCATGAAATATTTTATTTATTATTAGTATGATCAATGAATTAATTCAGATCAGGCCTGAAGAAGCACCAAGCTCTTCTCCATAGCTGGTACAGGGCTGACGCTGGATGTGATGGAAAAAGATGGGGTCAGCTGAAACAAAGAGGCTACCCCTCTTGATCTTTGTCACTGTGTAGTTGGTATGTCTGAAAGAAGACCCCTCTCTCTGCCAGGTGATTGTGACTCATGCTTATAATCCACGTTATTCATGAGGCAAACATCTGAGGAATGAGGTTCAAAGCCAGCCTGTGTAGGGAAGTTCATGAGACTCATCACTAATTAGGAGCCCAAATATCTGGAAGTGAAACTGTTGCCTAAGTTCTACTCTTGACTAAAAATCAAACAAGCAAGAAAAAATAAACAAACAGAAAAACTGACTGAGCCAGTCCCTGAGATCAAGCCCAAGACCAGCACAAAAGATGGAGGGGGAAGAGAAGCCCTCTCCCATACTGGAATCCCCACTCCGCACCCCCATAGAGAGTTCTCAGAGGGCTGGAGCTGACTCCTCTACTAAGTGTCAAAGAGCAGAAATGGAGAAAATGAGCATTTCTGGTGAAAGGAGCACTGGTGCAACAGCAAGCTGGGGCAAAAGGAAAAGGCTTCAGCCTGGCCTTTCCAATTGCACAGCAGTTATCCCAAGCCTTTTTATGTCTGAGGCCTCTGGACATATCCAAGGCAGAATATCTCTATTTTAGATTATAAAAAATACTGTGCTACTTCATCAGCTGAAACCTTTAAAATGGAGATATTTGATAACTATTTTCCTATACACAAAGATGAAATCTACTGCTCATTTAAAAACAAATCCAAGGAAAGAAATATAAGTGCAATGGGAAAGTGCTTGCCTTACATGCATGATGTCCTGGTTTCCATCTAAAGCATTGGAGAAAAAAAATGAGAAAACATGGAAAAACCGCCCAGAGTTATCAGAGCATAAAAAGAGCATGTCTGTGCAATGGATGCAAAGTCTCTCTCCCATGGAAGTTCTCTTTTACTTTGGCCTTGAGCAGTCCTGTGTGCAGGCTCCTTGACATCATATCATGGCCCATCGCCCCTGGAACAATGAACACTGTGATGAGGTGACTATACCCCAGAGGTAGGTACCAAAATTATAACTTACTCAGAAGGACTAAAGAATGCATAAAGATCTTGGGTTGGCTTTGTGGAGCTTCTGACTAGGCCTGGGGAGTGATATGACCTGCAGACTGTCCAATGGTCATGAGAGACATATAGTTCATTCCTAAAGACACCTCATTAATACCTACATAACCCACACCAACTAGTGCCTTCCCTCCCATGGGCCTCTCCTGTCTAGCAAGGGTTCTGATGGTCTTTTCCTTCAATAAAGTTATGCTGTCTTACCTCTTCCTTTTTGTCTGTAGACTCTTTCCTCAAACTAAGGAGACAAAGGACCTGATCCAGGTGTTACATTTTATTTTTCTTGTCAGTCGAAAGGCTTGAACTCAGGACCTAGACACTGTCCCTCAAGGCTAGTGCTTTTGCACTTTGAGCCACAGGACCACTTCTGGTTTTCTGGTGGTTAATTGGAGATAAGTCTCAAACTTTTCTGCCTAGGCTGGATTGAAACTCTGAAGTTTAGACCTCAGCGTCCAAAATAGCTAGGATTACAGGTGTGTGAGCCACCAGTGCTGGACAAATGGTTGTGTGTGTGTGTGTGTGTGTGTGTGTGTGTGTGTGTGTGTGTGTGTGTGTGTGTGTTGGTCCTAAGGCTTAAATTAATGCATAAACATTGATTTGGATTTTTTTTTGCTGAAGATTAGTGCTCTACCACTTCAGTCATAGTTCTACTTTGGGATTTTTGGTGGTTAATTAGGGATAAGAATCTCACTGAATTTTCTTGCCTGGACTGGCCTTGAACTTAGATCCTCAGATCTTAGTCTGCTGAGTATCAAGAAATAACAGCTAGAGCCACCACCACTACAGCTGAGTATTCTATTTTATTCCATTCTCTGCTAACTCATGATAAAGAGGCTCTCTCCTAAATTCCCATAGATTTTAGAGTGCTGTGTGGAATACCAGCTATACACAAGTAATGAAAGCTGAAAATCTCAATGGGAAACTGGTGCCCTTCTATGGATATTCTGCATCATTCACTATAGTACTGAGCAGTCCCATATGCAGACACTATACATCCCATCACCATGGCACTGAGCAGTCTTGTGAACAGAGCCATAGACATTGGATCAATATGGCCCTGAGCAGTCCTGTGTGTAGACCCCAACGATATCAAATAACCATGACCTTGATAGTTAAGCATGTGACCTCTACATTAGGATAAAAACCCAACAGTGAAGACTTTCATAGGGGAGGCTGGACGTGAGGGAAGTGTTTATTAGAGGAAAGTGGCTGCTAAAAGATCTGAAGTGGGTGGGTGACATGATGGAGTAGGGTCTTGGAAAGCCTCTACTGAGAGGTATGTGGCCATGGTGTCTTCAAGGAGCAGATGTGTCAGTGTTAGGGAAGAAATGACTAAAAGAAGGATTCAGCTTGTTTCCCCTGGGGTCTATGGAATTCATTTGCTAGGAACAACCAGGATATAATCTGTGTATGAGAAACAAAGGTTTCACCTATCATCCACTCAATGCATGGGGATGAGACTCTGGTCCAGGGAAACCTTGTGCTGAGTGGCTGACATCACTAAGTCACACATCTGTGAGTACCCATCATGTTTGCAGACTCAACACCTAGGTATACCATGTGTGATTGGAACAAACGCATTCCCGGTGTGTCCCTTGGGCACTGATGATACTCTAGCACAGGTTTGGTGGCAACACAAAAAGGGCTCAAGATAAAAGCATTCAGGATCCACCAGCTTTGGTGCCCAGGAAGCAGATAAAAGTTCTGTTTTGAAGCAGGCCATCATGTTGATACTGAAAACCTAATAACTGAATCACATCTTTTGTCTCTATGATCTCAAAGAATGAGTTCATGGATGCAGAGGGAAGAATAAAACAGCAATGATTTATTGAAGAAGAGAATATCAAATGTCTTGCTAGACAGGAGGGGTCCTAAGGGAAGGTACTTACTGGGATGCTTTGTACAGGGTTTAATTGTCTGTAGGAGAGAGCTATATGACTCTCAAGGTCATAGGACAGTCTGTGGCCATATCCATCCCAGACCCAATCAGAGATGTTACACAGCTTGTATGAGATATCTGCATCCTTTAGCCCTTTTAATGGATGTCTGGTCCAGCAGACACCTGTGAGGCTCAATCAGGTCACTGTTCACATGGAAGTCTACTAGTGGCTCAATTGATAGGGCTTCTCTTCTAGCTTTGTGTTGTGTTGTGGTGCGTGTGTGTGTGTGTGTGTGTGTGTGTGTGTGTGTGCGTGTGTGTGGTTAATTGGAAATAAGAGTTCCAAGTACATTCCTTCCCTCTGAGCCAACACTGAACCATGATCCTCAGATCTCAGCCTCCTGATTAGCTAGGATTATAGATTTGATCCATAAACAAAGGGCTGAAAAAATAGTCTTTTAATAAGTTCATAAATTCATTTAAAGAAGTATGAAAACAGCACCATTACTTAAAATTCAATCACCCCTCAGTATCCTCATGGAATGGGCTCGAGGACCCCCACCAATAACAACATCTTCACACACTCAAGTTCTTTATATAAAATAGTATTTGTATAGAACCTACAAATAATCTGCCACACACATTCAAGTGTCTCTACATGACATCATACTTAATAACAGGTACATGCTATGTAGCCAGTGGATTTACTATAGAGTACAGTACAAGTATATGAGAAGAAAATAGTGTATAATTATTTCCCTTGACAAGCCACATTTGGTGGAATCTACAGTGTTGGAATGTGCAGAGACAATAGCAGGTGAATTAAAGGTAAACCTGAAGATGAAAACTGGCAGGAATGGAGACGAGAAAAATGCAAGGAGGTGGAGAACGAATGGGTTAAGGCCTGAAGCATTTGGAACTGGAGAAGAGGAGCCAGTGGCCCAATTAACAGTACTAGGGAAGGAAAAGGGATGAAGAGGAAGGATTAGTTCACATATATTTGTTCTTATCCTATCAAGATTTATTTAGCTTCCTTCAGAATTGAAGTTCTAAGAGAATTATCAGAATTCTCAAGTCCATTCCTTACTAAGTCAGAAATGGATTTCATCTCACAACAAGATGGTAATCACAAAAATATTCAACATCTCCATGGAAGTTTTAAAGGCTAATATCAATCAATGACTTGAATTACCTTGGCAAGGAAGACACCTGTAAGAATTTATGGGTGAGTAACTTTAAAAAACTCCAACAATGACAACTGGCTCTTAACAGCCCAACACTCATCATGAAGCAATGAGCTTTTCCTTCAATGTTGTCTTTTCCATTTTTTTTTGTGAAGCAAGATTACCATATTGCTCCTCTGTAATTTGAGAGACAGTGTCAAGAAAGAGAATGGATAAGTTTGAATCACCTCTTGATGACAAGAAAGCTGAAGCAATTTGATTGTCTCATGACTGTCTCATTGGCCAAGGGGCAAAAAGGGTAGTCACAGTTGAGAGGCATTTTCCATCCACCTTCCAAATGCATTTCTACTTTCTTCTGCCTGTTCTGAATCCACATAAGCTAGCTTATATTGACTGCATCAGTAAAGACTGACTAGCCCTGGAGGATTGGCAGGGATGGGATGGTGTGCAAAAGGCAGAAGTGACCAGGAGGCCTGAAAAGAAGGGAGGGCTGAAGTGAGAGAACCACTGCTAATCTCCTCTTCAAAAAATCCCTCAATGGCTGAACCAATCTTTTCTGTTTCCATGTCTCAAATGCTGTAATTTCTGTAATGAATGCTGAGAGTCACTCAGAATCATAAGCTCTGCCCCTAAGTTTCTTGTCAATTATAGGCCTAAGTCAACTCTTGTCTCCACAGGCAAAAAATATGTTCCTTGGGCCATCATGGTGGACCTAGAGCCTGGAACCTTAGACTCAGTGAGATCAGGACCATTTGGCCAGAGCTTCAGGCCAGACAACTTCATATTTGGTATGTCATCATGGTCTATGGGTCCTAACATCCAGGCACTCCAGTGCTGGGCTGAGCCTTTATACACCTAGATATTGTCCTCACCTAACCCACCTATTCCAGTCCACTGGAGTCATGCCCCTGGCCACTCAGACAGCTCAGATCAGTGCAACTCTGCAAGCCCTCCATGACAAAGAAGCCTCTGAAGGGAAAGATCAGCAATCAGGGAAAGCCTCCAACAAGGTTTCAGCACTGCTGGTCATTTCAAATGCCCGGCAATAACAGAGAACTACTTCAGGACACCAGAAATCAAAGCATAGCTATGTGTGAGCAAGGTGCAGACAAGTGCTTGCAGCTTAGCTTTCCTATGATCACAATGTGCTCCTGTCCCTCCTGTGAAACTAATTACATTTCCAGTATTGAGGCAGGCTCTGTTCTTCATTTCTACAAGTAGTTGATTTGGGTTAAAATGTATCTTCCTCCACATTGTCTTTATTTCTTTAGAACCTGGGTGATTTGTAGGGTCCCAGATACAATGAAAACATTTCCTTTATTTCACCAAAGTTATCTAAATTAAAAGCAAAGCTTGGCTCAGAAGAGTCCTGTTGTCTTCACAATGCAAATGGCACAGTAAATATTCTTGGAGTGTGTGTCCCATCATGGCTTCTATCTGATAGGCCAGAGCGGGGCAACCAATAACTGGACCAAGGGCTACTACACAGAGGAAGCTGAGCTGGTGGAGCCGGTACTGGATGTGGTGAGGCGGAAGTCAGAAAGGTGTGACTGTCTACAGGGTTTCTAGCTGGCCCACTCTTTGGGAGGTGGCACCGGGTCAAGCATGGGCACCCTGATTCTCAACAATATTCAAGAGGGGTACCCAAACCACACCATGAACACCTTCAGTGTCATGCCCTCCCCGAAGGTGTAAAACACAGTGCTGGAACCCTACAACGCGATCTTCTCTGTCCACCAGCTGGTGGAAAATGCAGATAAAACTTTCTGCATCAACAACAAGGCCCTGTACAACATCTGCTTCTGTAACTTGAAGCTACCCACGCCCAACTATGACGACCTGAACCACCTGTTGTCAGGCACCAACAGCGGGGTTACCATCTGCCTGTGCTTCCCTGGCCAGCTGAATGCAGACCTGCACAAGCTGGCCTTGAATATGGTGCTCTTTCCCGCCTGCACTTCTTCATGCCTGGCTTTGTGCCCCTGGCCAGCCGTGCCAGCCAGCAGTACCATGCTCTCTCAGTGCGCGAGCTTCACCCAGCAGATATTTGACCCTAAGAACTTGATGGTCACCTGTGATCTCCGCCATGGCTGCTACCTGACAGCGGCTGCCATCTTCCGAGGCTGCATGTCCATGAAGAGGTGGATGAACAGATGCTCAACGTGCAGAACAAGAACAGCAGCTACGTTGGAGACTGGATCCCCAACAATGTGAAGACGGCTGTGTGTGACATCCCCCCTTCCCTTCCCCCCCACACCACCCCCACATGGACTCACGATGTCGGCCACCTTCATCGGCAACAACATAGCCATCTAGGATCCCTTCAAGTGCATCTCAGAGCAGTTCAGTGGCATGTTCCAGTGCAATGCATTCTTGCACTGGTACATAGGTGAGGGCATAGATGAGATGGAGTTCACTGAAGCTGAGAGCAATATCAATGACCTGGTGTCCGAGTACCAGCAGTGCCAAGATGACACTGCTGATGAACAGGGGGAATTTGAAGAAGACTTGGTGGAGGAACTAGTTTAAGACTTCCCATTGCTAGCAGTGCAACAGGAGTGTCAGAGCCTGCCTACTTCTCAAATTAATGGTGCTTTCCTGAGCTCCTGTTGTCCTGGAGTGGGATCCTTGCTGTGTATCATTATGCACAGCCTTTCCTGTCAGAAACTCACTGGTGGTGAATGTAAAAATACAGATTTCTTTTAAATATAATTGTATGAAAGCCTTATTTATATAAATAAAGAAGTATACATTTTATACTCTTAGTCCTTATTCTTCTTAAGAATCCCTTTTATTCTTTCAATGTATTTGAAATATAAAGGTGGCCAGCAGGATTTAATCTTAGCAATATAGGCCTGGTGCTCAAGAGGAGTTTCAAATTCATGGTATTCCTGCTATTTTGAAGAGGAGTATGACAAATGCCAATATTTTTTATTTTCCCTGGCCCAGTTTTAAAGTTAGCAATCTCTCAATAGCATGCCAGTAGCAAAAAAGCAGTTTGAAGAGAAAGAAAACGAAAACTAAATGTTACAATTTTCCTAGTACCAATTTGATGTTTGGAGTACTGACAGGATTGACGTTCAAGGCTTGTCTGGGCACTGAGGTAGCAGGGCCTCTTCCTCCTTTATTCTGACACAGGACTGGCTATACCTGCCACCCATTACACATTCCTCTTTGGGAATGGAACCACAAAAGGCAGTTATGAATACTGGCCATTAGAGATCTACTTCTCCTTCACACAATGATAGGTTCTTGTCTCATGCCCCATCAGAGGGATTGCAGTCACATTCTCCAGAAACTGTAGCAGGAACCCCGATCCCTGTGCTTACAGTTCAGTTTACAGTGAAGCAGAACTCACAGGATGAGTGCAAGATCTTGGTTGCCAGGGTAGTTTCTCAAGGCATCTGGCAACATTAAGGACAGAAGTGAGTCTAGCTCTTTGAGGGAGTGAAAAGCTGACCAGCCCCATAGTGTATCAAGAACTGCTTGATTCTGTCCTTCCAAGTGAAGGAGAGAAGGGGAGATATGGCCCAATGACCCATTCTCATACTCACTTTTCCAGCATTCAAAGCTATCTGAGCCCCAGGGGGGAGTTGTAAGGACAAAAGGGATGCATGGAGCTAGACTATTGGGTATGGTTACTTTACATGAGTAAGATGGAAATCTCAATTGCTTAGAACCTACAATGGCCAGGAAGAGGTCGAACACTTCTGTTTTCACAGGAGGCCACATCAGTCAAGGGTTCTTTTTGCCAGAATCTTTCACTCTTCTTGCAGTGAGGCTTCAGGTAGGTTGTCTGTGCCAGGCATTCCTCCATGGCCACCAATAACCTGTAAGCCCCTTTTTATTCAGAAACAGGACCTATGGGAATTTAGCAACTTTTAGAAAGCTCTAAGGAAAAGATACTACTGGGTGAGGTGCAAGTTCCTTGCTGCTAGTAAAGTTGGGAAATAGTAATTTCCCTAAGCTTTCCTCTACCAGGCCTGAGGTTGGAGTAGGGTGGAGATGATGGGGTATAGATCTTTAAGCCAAGCTGATCTCACTCATTAGAAAGTAAACTTCCCCAGGGGGTGATCTGTGACTAGAAGCAAGATGTTTTCTGTCCTTGCCCCAAGGCATATCAAAGTGCAATTAGCTTCTAATGTGGAAGACCTAGGGAGTAGGTGTTGGCCAGCAAATTGACATTCCTGGGTCTCTAGTACTGGAACTGATCAGGTTGGATGATCCCCAAACCCAATAAGGCTACTGGGTCAGAACTGAAGGCAGGTCTGGCCAAAGCACTCTCACTCCTCAGTGGGTTAAGGATTGAGGCCAAGCTGTGATGGAGGTCCCACCTAGCATATCTACCAGTATTTGACTAAGAATATTTTTTAAATTTTATTTTATTTGTGAACATACTGTACAGAGGGGTTACAATTACATGGGCAAGATAATGAATACATTTCTTACCAAGCATTGCAGCCTCCTCCTTTGTTTACCCTTCACCTCCCTTCCCAGCCTCCCCCCTCCCCGCCCACCCAATCCTTCCCCATCTACCCCCCACCGACATTGTAAAGTTCATTTTTGACATGACAATTTGTACTTTTCATTGTTGCAACAGGTCCACCTGAATCCTTAAACGACTCGTTTTTCCCCATCTCCTCCACAAGTTACAATGACATCAAATATATTGAAAGCGGGGGTTATACTGTGGGGGAGGGACATACAAAGCAACAAAGAAATAATCTTATAAATACATTAGAAACACATGCATGAAAGAAAAAAAAACATTAAGATACCTATCTAAGGATTCATTTTCCTAACATCACATTATCTTACTTTTTCCACTTGACTCATACATATACTAGATATTACAAATAAGGGAAACCATGGGACCTGTGTTTCTTTGTGCCTGGCTTACTTCACTTAATATATTTTTTCCAAGTTATTCCATTTCCTAACAAAGGGGGCAATGTCATTCTTTTTGATGGAGGCATAGAATTCCATTGTGTATATATACCACATTTTCTTGATCCATTCATCTACTGAAGGGCATCTGGGTTGGTTCCATATCTTAGCTATGGTAAATAATGCTGCAATAAACATAGTTGTGCTGGAAGCTTTAGTGTGGTCTTGTTTGTAAACATTTGGGTAAATTCCCAAAAGTGGGATTGCTGGGTCATAGGGGAGGTCTATGTGAAGTCTTTTGAGGAACCTCCATACTTCTTTCCAAAGTGGTTGAACAAGTTTACATTCCCACCAACAATGAAGTAAGGTTCCCTTCTGTCCACATCCCCTCCAGCATCTGTTGTTGTTAGAGTTCTTGATTTTTGCCATTCTAACTGTTGTGACCTGGTATCTCAATGTTGCTTTGATTTGCATTTCTTTTATGGCTAGGGATGTTGAACATTTCTTCATGTGTCTATTGGCCATCCTTCTTTCTACTTCAGAGAAGTTTGTCTTTAAGTCTTTAGCCCACTTATTTATTGGGCAGTTGTTTCTTTGAGGATTTGATACAATAGAATGGAAGAAAGACAGCCTCTTCAGTAAATGGTGCTGGCAAAATTGGTTAACTACATGTAGAAAACTAAAGCTAGATCCTTATATATCACCCTGCACCAGAATCAACTCCAAATGGATCAAAGACCTCGAAGTCAAAGCAGACACTCTGAAAACATTACAGGATGGAATATGAGAAACCCTAGGTCTCCTTGGCGCTGCCCGGAATTTTCTGAATAGAGACCAGGAAACACAACAAATCAAAAAAAGATTGGACAAATGGGATTGCATAAAGTTGCAGAACTTCTGCATGGCAAACGGCATAGCTAGCAAGATCAATAGAAAGCCCACAGATTGGGAGAAGATCTTTACTAGCCATACAACGGACAAGGGTCTCATATCTAAAATATACTTGGAACTCAAAAAATTAAATCCCCCAACAACAAATGACTAAGAATATTTTTTTGTTTTCTCTTAAATACTCATTTATGAGCCTTTTCTGGTGTCTTTGGATTATTAGTTTACACTCTTGATGAAGTAGTTCTTGTTTCACAATTAATAACTCTTGCCTCACCCCTCAGAAAACTCTTCTTGATAATTATATCAGTAGATCACCATATATTTCTCAGGCATGGCTTTTGTTTCCTCCCAGCCAGAGGTCTGCACTCATTGCCACACAAGCCAACATTGAGGTGACTCCTATAGACAGGGTGATTGTTTTGTCCAAATGCTAAGTGCAGCATCTCCCTTATTCTCATGTACCTTGGTAATTGTATCAAATACTTAATAGAGTCCTTGACTAGTATGATACGCAAAGCTCTGGGTGAAGATGCAACTCAATGGTAGAGTACATCCCTGGCATGCACAAGACTCTCTGTTCAGTCCTCAGCACCAAAAGGAGGAAAAGGTAACAAATGTTAGAAAAGTGGGGCTGAAATTAGGAAAGCAACTCCATTTGTAGTAGCCCCACAAAAAATAAAATACCTAGGAATTAACTTAACCAAAGAAGTGAAGGACCTCTATGATGAAAACTTTAAAATCTTGAAAAAGGAAATCAACACAGAACTTAGAAAATGGGAAAAACTCCCATGCTCCTGGATTGGAAAGATTAACATCGTGAAAATGGCAATACTTCCCAAGGCTATCTACAAATTCAATGTGATACTTATCAACATTCCAACCTCATTTTTCAAGGAAATAGAAGAGGCAATCCAAAAATTCATATGAAACAATAAAAGACCCCGAATAGGAAAAACGCTCCTCAACGGAAAGAACACTGCTGGAGGAATATCAATACCAAATTTCAAACTCTACTATAAAGCCATAGTAATCAAAACAGCTTGTTACTAGCACAAGAACAGACCTCAGGACCAAACGAATTGAATTGAAATCCCAGAAATGAACCTACAGACCTATAGCCATCTAATCTTCGATAAGGGAGATAAAAAAATAGAATAGAAGAAAGACAGCCTCTTCAGTAAATGGTGCTGGCAAAACTGGTTAACTACTTGTAGAAAACTAAAGCTAGATACTTATATATCACCATGGAAAAGAATCAATTCCAAATGGATCAAAGACCTTGGAGTCAAAGCAGACACTGAAAACATTACAGGATGGAATAGAAGAAACCCTAGGTCTCCTTGGCGCTGCCCGAAATTTTCTTAATACAGACCCAGAAACACAACAAATCAAAGAAATGTTGGACAAATGGGATTGCATAAAGTTGCAGAGCTTCTGCATGACAAAGGACATAGCTAGCAAGATCAATAGAAAGCCCACGGATTGGGAGAAGATCTTCACTAGTCATACAACGGACAAGGGTCTCATATCTAAAATATACTTCAAACTCAAAAAATTAAATCCCCCAACAACAAATCCTCAAAGAAACAACTTCCCAATAAATAAGTGGACTAAAGACTTAAAGAGAAACTTCTTTGAAGAAGAAAGAAGGATGGCCAATAGACACAGGAAGAAATGCTCAACCTCCCTAGCCATAAAAAGAAATGCACATCAAAACAACATTGAGATACCAACTCACACCAGTTAGAATGGCAAAAATCAAGAACTCTAATAACAATAGTTGCTAGAGGGGATGTGGACAGAAGGGAACCTTACTTCATTGTTTGTGGGAGTGTAAAGTTGTTCAACCACTTTGGAAAGTAGTATGGAGGTTCCTCAAAAGACACCACATAGAACTCCCCTATGACCCAGCAATCCCACTTTTGGGCATTTACCCAAATGTTTACAAACAAGACCACACTATAGCTACCAGCATAACTATGTTTATTTCAGCATTATTTACCATAGCTAAGATCTAGAACCAACCCAGATGCCCCTCAGTAGATGAATGGATCAAGAAAATGTGGTATATATACTCAATGGAATTCTATGCCTCCATCAGAAAGAATGACATTGCCTCATCTGTTAGGAAATGGAAAGACTCAAAAAAATTATATTAAGTGAAGTAAGTGAAGCCCAAAGAAACATAGGTCCCATGATTTCCCTTATTTGCAATATCTAGTATATATATGCGTCAAGCAGAAAAGGTCAGATAAGGAGATGTTTGGAAAATGAACCCTAAGATATGTATTTTATGTTTTTTTTTCTTTCATGCATTTGTTTCTTACCCAATTATAAGATTATTTCTTTGTTGCTTTGTATGTCCCTCCCCCACAGTATAACCCCTGCTTTCACTCTATTTGATGTCGGTATAATTTGTGGAGGGGAAGGGGAAAAAGAAGTCGTTCAAATAAGGATACAGGTTGACCTATTGTAACAATGAGAAGTACAATTCGTCATGTCAAAAACGAACTTTACAACTTGAGGGAGGGGGATTGGGTGGGGGGCAGGGAGGATGGGACGGGATGGGAATGGTAAACAAAGGAGGAGGCTACAATGCTTGATAAGAAATGTACTCACTATCTTGCCTATGTAATTGTAACAACTCTGTATAGTATTTGCACATTAAATAAAATTAATTTTTGCAGCAAGAAAAAACATAAAATAAAAATAAAATGTAAAAAAAATATATCAACAAAAAACAAAAACAAAAAACAAATGTTAGGCTCAGAAGACAAAATATTAGGACTCATGGAAAAACACCCAGATTGGCACTGAAGAGTTGTGTCATGAGGGAACACTGGTTGAATGTTTGTAGCGGGAAAGAAGAGAGCCCCTTGATGTATGTACCCTTTTAGAAAGCAGAGGTAGGAACAGGGAATGAACTTCTCGTAGTCATCCTAGGCCCTGGAATGAAGAAGCCCTGACATGTATGTTGCTCTAATGGGACCAGAGTCTAAAGTGGCACCACCATACCAGGCCGTGGCCCAACAAGAACAGGTTTGTCAGAAGGACCTTCTTGCATTGGAGAGATTTCTTTTGACCACTTCGGCCTTGTTAATCATATTTCCTTACGCTGTTTCCTTTTTCCTTCCACCTTGTCATACCTATAGCAGATCCTGTCCAGAAGACCCATTCTCTCTAATCTCATTCTCTAAAAGTCTCCCAGTTTAGAGCTGTACATATCCTAGACCAAAAAAGTAGGGGGTGGTTATTCTGTCAGACATAGAATTAAACTAAAAGGTATCTTTAAGTAGACTTTGACAAGGTTCTCATATGGACAGTGTTTTGTTGGTAAGTCCTGGAATTGCGACCCGCTTTGGGTCTAATTCTGAGATGATAGTGGAAGACAACTGGTGATAGGACTTCACAGACCACTGTGATTTCAAAACCTTGGCAGGTACATCTCTATTCAAGGATGTGCTATCAGCCAACATACATATGTCTGTTACAGGAGTGATGACTGGGAAAAGGAATTTATTGGCGACAGAGGAGACCAGCCTTTAGACAAGTTGTTGCCTTTCAGTGTGAGGCAGACAAAGAGTGCCTATGGATACAGAGTAATTTCAGGAAGCTTCCCCCAAGTCTTGTTATCCACAAATCATCTGAGAATAACTGTAAACCCAGAGGTGAGAGACATGTGCTTTGTGCTTTTGCACCACTGCTTTGCTGCATGGCTCTTTATGCTCTTCTGAAACCTCCTTCTGAGCTGGTCCACAATGTTCCCAGGAGGTGGGAAGCAGAGGGGACTTGGCAGCTAGGCTGCTAATGACTCTGGCCACACGGACTTGGGGCAGTAGGCAAGTGCTGGGCATCTGCTGCATTCTAGTGGTATGTGCTCAGTGGAAAATTTTTCTCTTACTAAGAGCAATTCCTCTGTCCTTGAGCCATATCCCAGGTCAGGATGTCTTTATCTGCAGAGGCTGAAGCTTTGCCATAGCTCTCATCTTGACAGGTGTCTTTCTGTTTTTCAATTTTCCCTTCCTTTCTTCCTTCCTTCCTTCCTTCCTTCCTTCCTTCCTTCCTTCCTTCATTCCTTCCTTCCTTCCTTCCTTTCTTTCTTTCCTTTCTTTCTTTCTTTCTTTCTTTCTTTCTTTCTTTCTTTCTTTCTTTCTTTCTTTCTTTCTTTCTTTCTTTCTTTCTTTCTTTCCTTCTTTCTTTCTCTCTCTTTTCTTTCTTTCCTCTCTCTTTCTCTTTCTTTCTTTATTCTTTGTTCCTTTCTTTCTTTTTTTTGTTGGTCATTGGTCTTGAACTCTAGGCCTAGGAACTGTGTCTTAGCTCTTCGGCTCAAGGCTAGTTCTCTATCGCTTGAGCCATAGTGCCACTGCTAGTTTTCTGGTGGTTTATTGGAGATAAGTATCTCAAGGGCTTTCCTGTCCAGGCTGGTTTTTAACTGCCATACTTAGATCTCTGCCTCCTGAGTAGCTAGGTTCACAGTCATGGGCCACTGGTGCCCAGCTTGACAGCTTTCTTATTCGTGCAAGATAACAATGGCTATGTTGTGTTCTGTGAGGAGTTTCCCTATCATCCTACAACACTAATGGTCTTAGTGTTGTGGCAGAGCACACAGCAATGGAGCTTTCTAAGCATGCACATTGACTAGTATCTGAAAAGCCAGCATGCAAAGGCCAGGAAAGCTCTACAACTGCACACATCTCAATTTGCACTGGGAATAACCAAATATTAAGTTCTAGTGTTGGTGGTTTTCCTTTGTATACAGTTTAAGCAGGTTGTTTCCAGATGTCTATCATTTAACTCAATTGACTCAATCAACTTATCTGCTCTTTCTATGGGTCTGACATAAATGTCTGCTTACCAGAGGCCAATAACTGATTTTAAGTCTAAGTGAAATCCAGCAAGTGCTCAGGCATGGTGATTAAGAGTGCTGTATAGATAATGTACAGCTGCATAGTACTTGTGCTGCACACTTCTCATAACTTCACCAAATTCTAAATATTTCTTATAGAGTGGAAAGAAGCCGTACTTTTATGGCTTCTTGCATAGGTATTTGAATCCATCTAATGAGCACATCTTACATTTGTTTGCTTTTTTTATAGTATTGTTGTTTGATTGGACTCAAAGCCTTATACATGCTAGGCATGCACTCTACCAAACCACCAGCCCGCTTCTTGTTTTCAGTATTTAAAGTAATTTTTGGGCATTGAGTCCATACACCTCCCTCAGAGCTGGGATTGCAGGCATGAACCACCTAGCCAGAAGTATTTCTTGAGATAAGGTCTTCTTGTTAACCCTTTGCCTAGACTAGCCTGGGACCTCAGTCTTCCTCATCTCTATTATTCCCCAGAATAACATGCCTGTGGTTTGAAATGCTATAATCCCATTATTATTCTGGGTTCTTTAATTGGAGTTTTGTGATGTAGTACTAGAAGGCACTGCCTTATTACTTGACTTGAAATTATAAACCTTAATCAGTGGATATAATTCTGCTCTAGACTTTCAAAACCTCATATCAATGTGTGGACACTGCTTATTGTTAAACCATAGTTTAGGATATGTTGCATGACTTTAAGCCTCACTTTTTACACACACACACGCGCACACACACACACACACACACACACACACACACACACACACACACACACACACACACACACACACCATTGTCTTCTGTGGTGACTTTGTACATCTGACCTTGACAGTGGCTGAGGCTTGTAGAACTGGGATTAGAAAAAGAAAAATGATAGATACAGATAGTTAAGCAGAAACCGCATCTCTTGCACTTTTAGGTGAGTTTCGATGCATGTTTTCATCAGATCCTCACTTCTACTTTTTCTACCAGCGTCCCACTGCCATGTTCTTCTCCTGGCTCCCACAGAAGGTTCAGCTGATATTATAGGAAAGAGAAACATTGTGCTTCTGCAAAACCTGCGTTATTGCTGCTTTGAGTGAATCTATTTTTGTCACGAGAATTTTTCTTAATGGAATATGGGAGAATCAGAAAAAATACTTATTTAAAACAATTTCACTTAACCTTTTTCTTTCTTACTCATTTCATTTAAAAAAAACTTTATTTGCCTAAGAGGACATTACACAAAACAATCTTTCTGTATATTTTTTTTTTTGCTTATTTCTCTGGGGTCATGTCTCAATTTCTTAAACTTTTTGATGCTAAGATCCACATTGTGGCAAATATCCAAAATGGAAAGGAAGGGAAGTGAGAATGCAGATCAAATAACATCTTACATCATCCACTGTCTAGGGCTGCTATTTCAACTATTGGATTGATGATGGTCAGTTTGCAGATTCATTGTCATAAAATGGCCCTTACATCATTTATAAAACTGAGTAGCTTGGGTTCCATTTGTAGCATTGGTCTTTTGATGTCTGCAGACTATGTGTCTGAAGGATGCAAAAGCAAGCTCCTCTCCACAGAAGTGAGATCTCCTCTCATGATAGAGTGAGATAACGTGGTGTCGCTGTCGCTCAGCTCTTCAGCTCAAGGCTTGCGCTCTACCAGTTGAGCCACAGCACCACTTCTGGCTTTTTTTCTTTTTTATGTGGTGCTGAGGAATCGAACCCAGGGCCTCATGCATGCAAGGAAAGCGCTCTACCACTGAGGCACTTTCCCAGCCCTAGAATTTGATTAATTTTAAAAGGGAAAATATTATCAGAATTAAATCATCACTCAAAAATCAATATTAAAGGACATAAAGCAGAAGAATTTATGTGGTGCTTTATATATTCAGCCTTTCTTGCTTATAAGGTTTGCTGTGACCTGTTAGTAACAGATTTGCAATGGGTAAAAGTCCAGTTGTTCAAAAAAAGTTGTTACTTCAGCAAAGGTATGACAATGTATGAGAATGTTGAACCCTAGGTTTTTAAGAGGAAGAAACACAGATGTAAGACCTCAAAGATGCTGACTAAAATGAATGAAATTCACAGTCCATTAAAAGGAGTGTTTGCTATCTTCAACAGCCAAATGCATTTTTCTTTGCATGTGACTATCAGCAAAGATAAGATTGTAGACAGACTCAGTTCGTGGTTCTTATTCAATGAAGAGAATAAGGAGCTGTGTGGATGGCTGGTGTAGATGGACAACAGTTCTACAGACAGCAGACAGCATCATTGAAGAAAGGCTTGAGAAGTTTCAGAAGGTGAGCCAACAGTGTCCAGGCAGGTGTAGTTTGAACACCCTTCTCACTGTTGAGAATCACATGTTACAGGCATGTTTCCTATAAGGGTTGAAGAGAACAGTTGCTTTGTTTGCATTGGCAAGTCAGATAGGAGGACTTGCTTGGGTCTCCTGAAGTATCTTGGTGTCTCAGACCAGTGAATGTTATTGCACAAGAACAGAGGTCATCTACAATGAAGTTGATCATTTCAGATAGTCACTAGGCCTCAGATGTAATGCAGCTCAGTAATACATGTAACAAGAGTGGTATTCATATAGTTAAATGAAACTGAGTTATATACACTTGTGAATTCCCAAGTAAATTAGAATGGAAGATATCCATGAGAGAAATCAGTGGGGCTGTTACATCAAGAAAGTAAGAACAAACCATAATTTGAATATGTTTAGTGAGCCTTTCTTGACTTTCCAACCTTTCCCTGTGAAATTGCATTAACTATCACATATGATGAGAATTTCTCATTCATAAAACTCTTTAGGAGTCACGCCATGTTTGTGGCTAAGGAATAAATGCTTTTGAAGGCTGGGCACTAATGGCTCAATCTGTAATCTTAGCAAATCAGAAGTCTGATTACTGAAGATTGAAGTTCAAATCTAGTCCAGAGAAAATCTCCCTTTAGTCCTCAAAACCATGGAAATGTAGCTTTAGCTCAAGTTATAGAGCACCTTCCTTAACAGATAAAGCTAAAACACCATGCCCAGGTCTTGAATTGAAGTTCTCAGAGTGGAACAAATAAAAGTAAAAAAGAGAGATGCAGTAATAATGGAGCTTTATGTTTTCATAACTTACCAGGACCATATGGAGGTCATACCCGTGTTAAGTTAAAAGAAGGCCCAGCTGAAGCAAATGGGTGAACAGTTGAAAAGGGCCAGCAGCAAGGCAAGAGTGTTCAAGATGGATGGCAAGCTTAGCAACATCAAGGACATTCATCTTCAAGAAAGCACATCTCTCTAATTACATATTCACCTTTCATTATTCTCCTCATCGCTATGAACATCCTCTGATTGGCTACACTTATCCACGAGAGTCAGCCGACCACAGCATACGATTTATGACATTTCCTGCATAAAGCTGCTTGTTCTCATTGTCATCAGCCTTTCAGCAGCTTCAGTGAAGAGCATGTTCTCCCACTTTCCCTGTAGTCAATAGTACCCTCTTCTATTTCCCTGCAAAGAAACTGTGGCTAGCAGGCTTGAGAATTGTTACATTCAGAGGTTCTTCAGTTTTGCATTTTTTCTTTCATTTCTTGGTAGGTGAGTTGGAATAAGAAAAACAAATAAGAAATTTGTTTTAGTTTAAAAGAAAAAATATTTATTTGAAAACACAAGTTATCATTATTTGAATTTATTTTTAATTTAAATATAATAGGGATGGTTTTAGTGCTGCATGCCTTTAAACCTAACTATTTAGAAAGTTGAAAGCTGGGGCTGGGAAGGTGGCTCAGTGGTAGAGTGCTTGCCTTGCATGCATAAGGCCCTGGGTTCGATTCTTCAGCACCACATAAGCAAAAAGAAAAAAGCCGGAAGTGGTGTTTTGGCTCAGTGGTAGAGCGATAGCCTTGAGCTGAAGAGCTGAGGGATAGCACCCAGGCCCAGAGTTCAGGCCCCACGACCGGACCCCCCCCCCAAAAAAAAAGAAAGCTGAAAGCTGAGGATCATATTTTCAAGACAAAGTAAAATTTACCATGAGACTCTTATCTTCAGCTAAGAACCAAAAGCTACAGGGGGAGCTGTGGCTCAAATGGAAGAATGCCAACCTTGAGCAAAAAGCAAAACCAAAAGAAACTAAGCACTGAATTTAATTCCTACTCCTAACACAAAAATATGTATGTGTGTATATATATGCATATATTCATATATGTGTGTCATATCTATATAAATTGTATATGCATATGCATGTATATATAATTATATAATAAATTTTTAGCAAGTGTCAAGAATATGCAAGCAAACATTTAGTCTTGCTCCTAAAAACAGATTCATATGTAAATATGAACCCCTTGAATTTATAGGAGCCAACAAATATAAAAACGTAAACCACCAGACTAGAAATTGATAGAATGGATTTTGTTATAGAATAGAGTGTATGCACAAGATTAGGCATATGATAGTAAGTCATTTCCCAAAACATTGAAAGCAAAAGCGTAATAGTACAAGAAATCATATTTAGAAATGGACTATGCCACTCAATGGACAGGTAGATCAGGAAAATAAAACTGTGCATTTTCCCTTCTACATTTGATTCATATCCCCTCACTAAATTATCTATGATTGGTTCAGTTGCTGCCATAGTACCTCTCTGGTGGCTCCACTGTAATTCACTTTATTCTACTGAACCAGAAATGGAGGAGAGACGGACCACAGTACATTTGCTCGTTTCTCAATGAGCAGTGATTGGCAGGGGAGTTTTAAAATGCTACCCATGTTCTTGGTTGCCTAGTACCACCTTAGATTCCAGATTAAATCCTGGTAAACAGATACAGAAGTTACATGTAGTTTATTGTTCCAGATTCACAGCTAAAGAGGCAGATGGGAAATTGGAAGGGTTTGGTGTGAAAGCCACAGGTTTATGCAAAGCAGAAATCAAAGGATGTGGAGATGAAGCAAGCTATCTTGGAGGAAAAGGAGAGACATTTGAAGGTGATGAGCACCTCGACAGTGAAGACAGAGCAAGTGCTCTTGACCATTTCAAATGAGCTCCCAGAATGCCAGGGTAAGAAGTGAGAGCTTCCCAGAGCACTGCTGCTGAGCACTCCTCAGATCCTTTGCTATCATGATAATTGATTTTAGAGAGGAACAGTGAGGTTTGTAAAAGTTGATTGCAGCTTACTATGTGGAGCCTGTTCTGCAGCATTGTGGAGTGTGGTCCCTCAGGATGCTTAGGGCAAAGATCCTATAGCTCATGTCAAAGAATGCAATATACTTGGAGTAGACATTTATGGATGGCACATGCCTCATACCAACATGCTGACAATGAGCTGGTAGCAGTAGTTCTCTAAAGATCTAACAGCAAAAACGGGAGAGGGAATTCCTGAGCTCTACACCACAACAGTCTACCATGCCAATTGCTTCTATCCTAGTACTGGCTACCCAGTTTGCACACCCATGACCTTGTTACCCTGATTGTGCCACATCCTAATCCCTCACAATTTTTAGTCTTTCACTTTGTCTTTGGATTCCTGTCCCTGATAAACTGTCTGGATACCTGTATTAGGTAACCCAATCCCTTCTAAACTCTTTCTGCAACCCAATATCCTGCCAATGCAACTCAGTGATTAGTCACAATTCCCCTTTCCTTGGTATCCTAATCTCTGCTACTCTGTTCTGCTACCCATAATTCATAACACCATGGTTCCAGCCACCTGATCCCTGACACCCCTGTTGCTGATACCCCCTTCCCTAACCAAACAGGGGAAGAATGGGAACAGCCAGTTGAAAAGGGTACTGCTGTCCTCTTGCAGACACATTGTGACAAGTTATTCCTCAGGTATTTAACATGAGGGACTAACTGGAGGTGGAAATGAAAGAGGTTACTCAGAGGTGACTAAAATCTAGGGACAATGACATATCACTGGTTGATAGGAAAAGAAGGGCCCAAAGAGAAAGTTAATGAAAAAAGAAAATTTTACAAAAAATATTGGAAATTATACAATAGGTTTAGCTTATTCTTTTCTAGTAGTGATCTGAATTATTTTTTGACATAGATATATCACTGTTTTACAGTTTAAAAATTATATGAAAATGCACATTTATGTGGTGCTTATTCATAGAATATTTGCATATAATCACGTTAATGATATTCAATATTTTATGTTCTATGATATTTTCATGAGTCTGCCTTTGTCAATATGAATTGAGCTTTATATCAATAAATGGAATTTCATTGTCTAATATTAGAAGATTACTGATGCTAGTACCGAAATTAAAGCTAGAACAGGAAAATTGAATAAAGCTACATGTTTGAAGGGAGGGTCAGTGGTAAGTGCTATGATGAAAGAGAAATTCTTCACCATGTAATCTGCGAAGAATAGAATGTGTTTTGTTGAATTATACTGTATTTAATCTTCTTAGAAAGCAGAACATTATCTTTATTCTTGCTTTATGGAAACTCTTGAATGAATGGTTTACAAAAATTATCAATATCAATTTGAAAATTCACTGATGTGAGTTATCAGATTATCATTATACTCAAAGCTGTCTTGAGATGCAGGCAGTCTGGATTCCTTTCTATGAAATTAATGGAATAATCTTACTTTGGAAGGGATGAACAGTCCTTGACACTTGTTCCAATACAAGAAAGATACTGAAGAAAAAAAAAAAGAGTAAGGAGACCCAAGGCTGCTGAAATGAGCATATATCCCATTTGGACTTAAAAGGGTTTTTGTGCAAACAATAAGAATTTCATCTTAATAATATATTCCAAAATGTAAGTGCTATGTGATACCTTTTAAATGTAATATTTAATGCTGTTTGATTACTTGGAGACAAAATTTTACAGAAAACCTTAAATTCCAAAAAAACTGCAATGCTCCAATAAACACCTAGAATAAATATATTTTAAAAATTCAGACGGATTGTAGGAAGATGGCAGCACACTCACAGGTAGCCCCACTAAGTGTCTCTTACCAAAAGAGCCACACTTTCCATCAAGAGATCCACTCCAATCAAACTTTAAATACCTAAAGGCTTTTTCTACTACAAAAGGTCTATCCAGCAGGCAAATAAATACAAGGCAAAAGAGAAGCAGTAAATGGGGCTCCTCCAGAGCAGCTGCACCACGTAACTCCACGCCATGCTGCCCTGGGACTTTCTGTATACTTTAAACGGAGGAACACCCAAAAGCTGAAGAAAGTGCACAATACTAGACCCGCAGAAATTTAGGAGGGAATCTGGTGAAATGTTGGAAAATGCCCTCACAAACCCTCCCTCCCCCCAGAGTGGCTACAGGGAAGGAGTGAATTAAGCAAAACGACCACCATTACAATTGCCATAAATTGGCACCACCAGCTAAGCACCCAAATCAGCTTGTACCTGGAGCACTGGCAGGATCCCCGTGAGCCCCCCCCCACCAACTCCGCACAAGGTCCCCAGCAAACCACAGCTGCAGGCAATCAATTGCTATATGCTCTGCTGTCAATTGCCCTGCTGGCAACTGCCCTGCCAACTGTACACTTTTCTGGGACCGGCTCTCTCCCTGCTGCCACCCTGCGCAGACCCCAGGCTCTCATAGCTGCTGCACCACGAAGCTGTTGCAGGCATCTCTGCTGACACACCTAGTAGCCACAAGCCTAAACCTCCAAGGCTGCCCAACACCACGCACCACCTCCTACCACATCTGCTGCAGACCAGCAAGGACTGCCTCAGTCCACACTAGCCTGCTGCACCAACCTCCATCCAGTCCTCCCAGTGCCAAGAATCCCCACGCTGCAACAGAGGAGACCCTTCAGAATCAGCAGAGCCACCCTCCCCCCACACACACACCTGGACCTGCTAATACCCAGACCCTCTGACTGAGAACTGGCCAACTCCATCTTACCCACCACAGCACAGTCTCTGTGGTCCAGCACACTGCCAGCTACAGACCTTGTGTGTAACACAATGGGGTCCACTCCCTGGGGGTGGCAATTCCCTGTAGAATCCCAAAGCCACCTGACACAAGCCCCCTTCCAAAAGGGAAGGATCACATCAAAACAGAACACAGAAAAAAGCTCTGTTCCTAAGGCTCTTGTGGCTATCTTGGAAAGCCTGGGAACCCAACTCCAGGTCTATGATAGCAGTCTACAAACCTGAAACCCAAAAAATAACCTCCCTGCCAATGGGCCTGAAAGTGGGACTCTATATAGCAGGCACCCTCCTCCATCAAAAGACCATCTGCTTCCAACTGTAGAGAGCTGCGAGAGGCCGCACCTGGAAGATGGCGCCAGCTTCAGCCCTCCGCCTTCCCGATGGCGAGTGCTCTCATGGTAAACAACTCCTTATATGGCTAAGGCAAAGAATCTGGCTTGCTTCCGCTCACCTGAACCTATTGGTGGTTCCCACGTGGAGTATCAGGGTTGGCTACCCAGCGGGTACTTAAGGCTGTGGGGAATTCTCCCTGGCGTTGGGGTCAGAAGATTACTCAAAGGTCCTGAATAAACTGCAGAGAGAAGAGTCCGGTGTCGCGTCTTCCATGCTGGTCGAGGCGGTAGCGACACGTGGTGGCCCGTACGGGGAACTCAGCCATAACCCCAACGAGGACTCAGAATTCTCTGCGGTCAGGGTGGTGCACTGGTAAGTTCCCAGGTAAAAGGGGAATCCGCGACAAAAGCGGGGGTAAGTCCCCAGGTAAAAGGGGAATCCGCGACAAAAGCGGGGGTAAGTCCCCAGGTAAAAGGGGAATCCGCGACAAGAGCGGGGAGTAAGTTCCCAGGTAAAAGGGGAATCTGCGACAAGAGCGGGGTAAGTTCCCAGGTAAAAGGGGAATCCACAACAAGAGTGGGGGGGATTTTTGCTCTTCTCTGTAGATAAAGAGAGAGCGAGAACCCGGGGCTAGTCAATAGAGTAGCCAAAAGTGAAAGTAAAAGTTTGTTTACCAGCTTTAAATGTTTAAAACATGGGCACTTCTTCTTCGCACCCAATTTTTTTGGCTCTCAATGAGCTACTGCACTCAAAAAAGTTAAAAATAAAAAAGAGTACTTTAGAGAGATTTTTGAATGAATGTGACATCGTTGCCCCGTGGTTCGCTGTCTCCGGAAGCCTCACGGTGGCCTCTTAGGAGAAACTAGGGAGGGACCTAGATTTTGCCTCTGAACAAGGAACGCTTAAGAGCGGAGTGAGACCAATATGGAAACTGAAAAGAGGCTGTCTCGAGGACCAGCGTTGCAGTGAGGCGGTAGAGAATGGTCAGGCCGCCTTAGAAATGCTGCAGGAAGAAAGATCGGAAAGGGCAGACAGTGAAAAGGAGGAGAGCAGGGGGGGTTATACCCCGATTTTGCCGAACTAGGAACTACAATCACTCATAGAACAAATAGAAAAAACAAAGATAAGAAAGAGGAGTAAAGGGAAGGAGAGAGAGGACCCAGATAAAGACGAATGCACGCCCTTCGTGCACTGCCCCACTCCTTCGGCCCCTCCGCTCTATGCGGAGGACCCCGGAAGTGGCAGCCCCGGCTGTTCTTTCAGCCCAGGCATGTGGAAAGCGGTCAGAACCGAGTTACATCTAGCCTTCCAATATTTCAGGATCCACAGCGTCAGCGGTATCATGAACCCTTAGATTTTAAGGTTATAAAATCTTTAGCTGAGTCTGTGCGGACATATGGAATCACAGCCTCCTTTACTGTAGCCCAGGTGGAGGCCCTAAACAGACATTGCATGACACCCGGTGATTGGAGTGGGCTCGCACAAGCTTGTTTGAGCCCAGGTCAGTATTTAGATTGGAAGGCCTTTTTGATTGAATTTGCTAGTGAAGAGGCTGCAGCCAATCAGGCTGTGGGGAACCCAGCTTGGGACAGAGATATGCTGCTTGGACAGGGAAGATTCGCCAATCAGCAGATAGGCTACCCGGTTCAAGTTTATGAACAAATCAATAAAATTGGCATAAAGGCATGGAAGGCCTTACCAAATAAAGGCGAGGTGAGTGGCAATCTCACCAAAATCCTGCAGGGCTCTATGGAGCCGTTTTCGGACTTTGTTGCCCGTATGGTCGAGGCTGCTGGCAGAATTTTTGGTGACCCAGATGCAGCCATGCCATTAATTAAGCAGCTTGTTTACGAGCAGTGCACTAAGGAATGCAGAGCCACCATAACCCCATATAAGAATAGGGGACTAGAAGCATGGATAAGAGTTTGCAGAGAGCTGGGTGGACCACTAACTAATGCTGGATTAGCTGCTGCTGTGGTGCAATTAACCCAGAAGAATGGGGCTGGGAAGGTGGCTCAGTGGTGGAGCGCTTGCCTTGCATGCCTGAGGCCCTGGGTTCGATTCCTCAGCACCACATAAGCAAAAAGAAAAAAGCCAGAAGTGGCCCTGTGGCTCAAGTGGTAGAGCGCTAGCCTTGAGCTGAAGAGCTGAGGGACAGCGCCCAGGCCCAGAGTTCAGGCCCAGGAAAAAACCTATTTAAAAAACGCTGCAAATTTGTCTAAACAGTTGTCTAGTTATCTTTTAGGTAATTGAACTGGGGAGTTCGACAGCCTGATGGAACAGCTCAGGGTTGCCATCGTCATGGTGAACTCGACCCGAGTGGATGCCGGATTGGCGGAGGGGTTATCTTCATGGATCTCCTCTGCTATGAATCATCTTAAGGAATGGGCGGGTTTAGGAGCCCTGACAGGCCTTCTGGTGTTAGCCTCCTTGGTATGTCTGTGGTGCATTTGCCAAATTAGAGGTTCTCAGCGTTGCAGTGCAGCCATGATTATCCAAGCCTTTACAGTTATTGGAGCAGGTCAGCCCCCCCAAGCGTGGCTTGCCACCCTAAAACAATGAACACAGATTGCAAAGCCAAAGTACTGCAGTCGAGAGGCATGAGTTTTGCCCTCGAGGAGAGCATGTTTGATTGCACACGGGTTCGATTCGCCTTTTCCCGTCCTTGTGAAAAACGAATCAATGGACAGGCTGAGTCATCCCTAGAGAAGGTACCCTCTGGGAGAAGGCTTGTATGCAGTCCTTGCATTGCACATCAGGAATCAGACCTCTATTCTCATCTGTGTTCTTTAAACAAAAAAGGGGGAACTGTAGAGAGCTGCGAGAGGCCACACCTGGAAGATGGCGCCAGCTTCAGCCCTCCGCCTTCCCGATGGCGAGTGCTCTCGTGGTAAACAACTCCTTATATGGCTAAGGCAAAGAATCTGGCTTGCTTCCGCGCACCTGAACCTATTGGTGGTTCCCACGTGGCGTATCAGGGTTGGCTACCCAGCGGGTACTTAAGGCTGTGGGGAATTCTCCCCGGGGTTGGGGTCAGAAGATTACTCAAAGGTCCTGAATAAACTGCAGAGTGAAGAATCCGGTGTCGCGTCTTCCTTGCTGGTCGAGGCGGGTAGCGACATCCAACCAAGTCACAAGGAAAGTGGACTACAGCAAGGCATACAATGTTCCACCTGGAAGCTGCTCTAAGGATTACAGGGAGAATAAAGCTCCCACAAAGAACCCGAAAACCCCATTCTTTAGTATTTTATTCTTGGTCTTATTTTTGCTTTGTTAATTTTTTTGTCTGATCATTTGTTGTTCATTTGTTCTATGTGTAACTTATTTGTATTGTAATTTAGGATTTGCTATTTCACTTAACGCTTCTATTTTTCATTATTAGTTGGTTTCTTCTTCCACTTTCAAATTTTCTAATTTGTATTTTTTTCTTCTTTCTTTTCTTCTCACTCCCTCCTTCTCCTCTCTCTCCACGTTATACTATTACTCCATCAGAACTACCCTGTCTAGTTCTATATACAAAGTAAGGCCTCCATTTATGTATGTAAAAAATAATTACAGGAGTTAACTTAGATTAAACAACTCTCCAATAATATCTAAATGATCTTTTTCTAATGTCAGCAAGTCTCCCAAATACACTTATACATAAGTTATTTTTCTTATCTTTATCTCGATCTCTAAGCTACTCCCTACATAACCTTTCTTTGATTTCTTTTCAACCTCTTACACTCAGTAACAAGATATTTATTCTCCTACTGCTACATATACCCCCAATCTGTTCTTCGCCCTCTACTATCATTATACTCAAGTTCTCTTCAGAACTTAAGTTCATATCTCTCCAATCACACCCTTCACATCCCTATCTGATCCAGCCCATTGATCCCTAATGACTTATACCTGACCCAACTACAGTTGGTTCTATATATGACTACAAAATTGATTCCATTTGACAACTTTCAGTACAAGGGGCCCCTCTTAACTCTAAGGAGCAGACTAATTAGCCAAACTTAGATTGTCTCAAAAGTTACAACTATATGTAATGTCGATGCCAAAGCCACAATATTCCCTCCAAGCAAAGAAAAAGAGAGCTAAATAGGAAAATGTCTACCCATAACTTTGAAAATCTAAGATCTACACATCTACATGACACCAGGTTGGCTTCTCTCATAAATGACTGTCCTACTGTGGTACCAGTGTGGTTCTTGTCTCCAAATGGGTAGAACTAACTGAAGAAACACAAGAAAATAGCCAATCAACAAACCCCAACACCATCTTCACATAAGCAAGCTAGAGAGCAGTCCCAGAATTACCTAGAGGATAAAGTTAAAGATATATTAAAAGTATGGCTGATAAACCTGCTGAATGAAAAATTGGACACCTTACATAGAGTTATCAGAACGAAATGAGGCCAACTAGAAGCTAATAGGTGATTTCATGGCCTCCACAAATAAAAAGATAGAGGAACTCCAGCAGAGGTAGAAAGAATCAAATGAAAAGTTAGGAACCCAGATTAAAGAGTCTAAAGAAAAGTAGGATAAACAAATCCAGGAGGTAAGGCAATCTATTCAAGACTTGAAAGCAAACTTTAATAAGGAACTGGCCACCATTAAGAAAGACCAGCAAGAAGAAACGGAGTTAAACACCAAAGTTAAAAGCCTTCAACATAGAATGGAGGAGGCCGAAGAAAGAATATTGGTGGCTGAAGACAGTTTAGACTCCATAGAGAAACAAAACTAAGAAGCATGACAGATCACTGCAGGAAATACAGGATACATTCAGAGTGCCTAATCTGAGAATAATAGAAATACAAGAGGGCCTGCAGAGTGAAGCCAATGGATGAGGAAATGAATTTAGCAGAATCCTAGCAGAGAATTTCCCAAATATACAATAGGACAGGCCCATCCAGATACCAGAAGCTTTTAGTAACCCAAATATACCAGAACAGAAAGTTCATCCCACCAACACATTATAAGCTGTACCAGCTCAATAGCCACAACAGAAAGAATTCTTAAAGTTGCCAGGGAGAAAAGATCAACCACATGTAATGGAGACCCAATGAGAATTAACTCAGACTTCTCAGCAGACACTATAAAAAGCAAGGATGGCCTGGAAAGAGGTATGTCATGCCCTAAAGACAAATAACTACCAACCAAGAATAATCTACCCAGCTAAGCTCTCATTCACAGCACAAAGCCAAATAAAAACCTTCAACAACAAGGAAATTCTGAAGCAATATATTGCTACCAAACCAGCTCTTCAAAAAGGCGTCAAAGACGTTCTACCTGTAGAAAACCAACAAGAACAGAATACAGGCAATGATGCAGTCCACAAACAGAAATATGTAATCACAACAAGAACAGCCAAGCCACAGATTCCCACCCCCCCAAAATAAATAAAAAAGTAGGGAAAGACAAGCACTTCTCAGTCCTAACCCTCATTATTAATGGTCTTAACCCTACAATTAAGTGACATAGATTGTCCAATTGGATAACAAGATAAGTTCCTTCTATCTGCTGTCTTCAAGAGAAACATCTTGCCCACAAAAAAATAAGGAGGAGTCTACAATGCTTGATAAGAAATGTACTCATTATCTTGCCCATGTAATTGTAACCCTTCTGTACTGAATTTTCACAAAAAAAATTATAAAAGTTAAAAAAAACAAAAAATAAACATTCTGAAAGTGAAAGGCTGGAATTTAAAAAAAAATATCAAACAAATGGACCCTATAAACAGGCAAGCCTTTAAATCGAATAGTAAATAAATAGACTTCAGGTTAAAATAAATGAGAAGTGATAAAGGTTACTACATACTAATTAAGGGATCTCTCCTTCAGGAGGATATTATGATTCTAAATATCTACTCACCAAATAATGGAGCACCGAAATTTAACCAAGAAAACATACTTTCAATCAACTCTCACATCGATCCAAAGATATTAATTGTTGGGGTATTTAACACACCACAATCCCCACTGGAGAGATCAACCCGGCAAAATCTTAACAGAGAAAACTTGGATCTTAAAATCTGCATAGATTAATGAAACTTAACAGACATGTACCAAATATTTCACACAGCAGCCTCAGATTACACCTTCTTCTCAGAAGCACATGGGACATTCTCCTAAATAGTTCACATTCTAGGCCACAAAGCAAATCTGTCCAAATTCAGAAAGATTGAAATTATGCCCTGCACTCTCTCAGACCACAAGAGAATAAAATTAGAATTCAACACCAAAATCCATCAAAGCAAATACTGAAACACATGGAGGCTGAACAACACACTGTTGAACGACTAGTGGGTCAAGGAAGAGATTAGAAAGGATATGCAAATGTTCACGATATTAACAAAAATAAACACAAATTACCAGCTCCTCTGGGACATAGAAAAGGCAGTAGTCAGATGGAAGTTTATAGCTCTGAGTTCCTACATTAACAAATTGGAGTGATCTGAAACTCACAATTTAATGAGGCACCTAAAGCTCCTTGAAAAAGAACAACAAGCTAATCCTCAATCCAGTAGACACAAACATATAATTAAAATTAAATCCAAATTAACTGAATTAGAGTAAAAAAACTATAGAAAGAACTGACAAAACAGAGTGAGTTATTAAAAAATTAATAAAATTGACAGACCCTTTGCAAATATTATGAGCAAAAAGGAGTACACACCCAAATAAACTCAGAAATGAGAATGGAAACATCACTACAGAAACGGCCAAGATTCACAATATATTAAGGGGATACTTCTCAAACCTTTATGATAGTAAGTTTGAAAATAAGAAATGTATGAACAAATTTCTAGCAAATATTGACGTGCCCAAACTAACTCAAGATGATTTAAACAATCATAACAGACCCATATCAAGCATTGAAATAGAAGCAGCAATAAAAGACCTCCCACCAAAGAAAAGCCCCGGACTGAACGGATTTACAACTGGATTCGACAAGGCCTTCAAAGCAGAACTCACACCAATACTCCGCCATATTTTCAATGAAATTGAAAGCAAAACTTCTCTACCACACTATTTTAATGAATTCAGCACAAAACCTCATCCCCAAACCAGGCAGGGTCTCATCAAAAAGAGAACTACCGACCCATTTCTTTGATGAACATTGATGCAAAACTTGTCAAAAAACTTGGCCAATCGACTTCAACAACTCATTAAAATAATCATACACCACAATCAAACAGGATTATTTCAGGGATGTAAAGCTGGTTCAATATACACAAAACAATTAATAAAATCCACCACATCAACAAGAGCAAGGATAAGAACCACATATTATCCCAATAGATGCAGCAAAAGCTTTGACTAGATCCAATAATCTATGATGCTGGCTCTGGATAAATTAGGAATCCATGGAACATTCCTCCATATGATAAAGGATGTCTATAACACACCTACAGCCAGCATTATACTTAATGGTGAAAAGTTAAAACAATTTCCTCTAAATTCAGGAAAAGACAAGGATGTCTATTCCCTCCTCTCTTCTTCAACCTAGTATTAGAATGCCTAGCTAGGGCAATAAGACAAGATGCTGACGTAAAGGGGATCCAAATAGGGAAAAATGAAGTAAAACTCTCCCTCTTTGCAGATGACATGATCTTGTATTTAAACCCCATAATGTCAACTCTCAATTACTTGATCGGAAACTTTGGCAAAGTAGCAGAGTATAAAATTAACACTCAGAAATCAATAGCTTTCCTGTAACCCAATAATGAGAGGAGCATGGCTGAAATTAGGAAAGCAACCCCTTTTTTAATATCCCCACAAAAGAAAACACTTAGGGGTTAACTTAACAAAAGAGGTAGAGGACCTGCATGATGAAAACTTTAATAATCTGAAAAAGGAAAGTAAAGGAGAACTAAGAAAGTGGAAAAACCTTCCATTCTCCAGGATTGGGAGGATAAACATCGTGAAAATGGCTATACTACCATAGTTTATCTACAAATTCAATGTGATACCTATCAATATCTCAACTTCAGTCATCAATGAAATAGAAGAATTAATCCAAAAAATCATATGGAACAATAAAAGCCCCAGAATAGCAAAAACAAGCCTTAGTTGAAAAAGCAGCACTGGAGGAATATCAATTTCAAATTTCAAACTCAACTACAAAGCCATAGTAATCAAAACAGCTTAGTACTGGCACAAGAACTAACCTGAGGATCAAGGGAGTAAAACTGAAGACCCAGAAATGAACCCACAGGCCTATAACCACTTAATCTTTCATGAGGGTGCTAAAGATATTGAATGGAAAGGAAAAAAACAGCGTTTTCAGTAAATGGTGTTGGCAAAATTGGGTAAATTCATGTAGAAAACTAAATCTGTATATATCACCCTGCACCAGAATCAACTCCAATTTGATCAAAGACCTCGAAATAAAGACAGATTCCATAAAAACATTACAGAAAGGAATCAGAGAAACTCTAGGGCTCCTAGGCACAGGCCGAAATTTTCTTAATAGAGATCCAGAAGCACAACAAATCAAAGAATGTTTGGGCAAATGGGATTGCATGAAAGTGCAGAGCTTCTGCAAGGCTAAGAACATAGCTCGCAAGATTAACAGAAAGCCCACGGACTCGGAGAAAATCTTCACTAGCCAAACAATGGACAAGGGTCTCATATCTAAAATATACTTAGAACTCAAAAAACTAAATCCCCAACAACAAATCCTCAAAGAAACAATTGCCTGATTAAAAAATGGGCTAAAGACTTAGAGACTTCTCTGAAGAGGAAATAAGAATGGCCAATAGATATATGACAAAATGCTCAGCTTCTCTAGCCATAAAAGAATGCAAATCAAGACAACACTGAGATTCCATTTCACCCCAGTTAGAATGGCTATAATCAAGAAATATAGTAACCACAGATGCTGGAGGTGATGTGCCAAAAGGGAACACTACTGAATTGTTGGTGAGAGTGTAAACTGTTCAACCACTCTGGAAAGCAGTATGGAGATTCCTCAAAAGACTCCACAGATAGCTCCATTATGACCCAGCAGTCCCACTTTTAGGCATTTACCCAAATGATCACAAATAATGTCATACCAAAGCTACCAGCACAATCATGTTTATTGCAGCATTATTTACCATAGCTAAGTTATGGAAAAAACCCAGATACCCCTCAGTAGATGAATGGATCAAGAAAATGTGGTATATATACACAATGGATTGTTATGCCTCTATCAGAAAGAATGACATTGCCTCATTTGTTAGGAACGGGAGAGACTTGGAAAAAGTTATAGTTGAAGTAAGCCAGCCCAAGGAAACATAGGTCCCATGGTCTCCCTTTTTTGCAAAGACTAGTACATGTCTATGACAAACATAAGTCAAAGTCTATATACATATGACCACATGCGATAATGTTAAGCAAAATGTACCCCGACAGGGACACTTTTTTTTTCTTTCTTGCTAGTGCTAGTGTTTTTAATGTACTTATAATGAACAATGTGAATGTTTGTTTCTCTTGTATGTACTTCCCCAACAGTATAAACCCTGTTTTACTGGATTTGATGCCAGTGTTCTGCAACTTGTATGTATATTTTTGTAATATGGGGACTGGAAGGAACGCTTAAATGAAGATACAGGCTGACCCATTGTGAAGACAAGATGCACAAGACACTATGTTGAAAACGAACTTTACAATGTGAGTGGGGTCAGGAGGTATTGGGGAGGTCAGGAGGGAAGTGATGGTAGAGGGAAAACAAAGGAGGAGGTAACAAATCTTGCTATGAAATGTACTCACTACCCTATTCATGAAAGTGTAGCCCCGGTGTACAACATTTTTACTATATATATATATATATATATGTACATATATATATATATATGTACACATATATATATACATATATATATATATATATATATATTTATTTAAAGAAAACACACTTTACAACTTTGGCTACAGAGTGGGTGTAGTTGGTGAGGTGGGAGGGAGGCGATTGTAAGGGGAAAACAGAGGAGGAGGCAACAATGCTCAATAGGAAATGTACTCATTACCTTGTTCATGTAACTGTAACTCCTGTGTACAGCAATTTTAAAATTAAAAACTTATGGTTCAAAGCAAGCCCTAGCAGGAAAGTCTGTCAAACTCTTATCTGCAACTAATCACCAGAAAACAGGAAGTGGAACTGTGGCTCAAGTGGTAGAGAGCTAGCCTCGAGCTGAGGAGCTCAGGATGTGTTAATCCCCATGCCCAGAGTTCAAGCGCAATGACCAATAAAAAGAAAAAAAAAAACTAAAGCATCAAACAAGCTGAAGATGTTGTCCAGAATAATGAGTGGAGCATTATGCAGTTACATGACTTAGTCACTTGCTACCCAGTTTACAAGGAGAGATGATGGGTGATTTTTGTGTGTACCAAAACCTGCAAAATTATTTTGCTCTTTCCCAAGCAGAGAGGAAGGGGGGAATGGAGTTGGGTAGAAGGTGTTTGGTGACCTAGCCTTTTGGTTCAGTGACTGTTTTCTGGAGTCAAATTCAGAGAAATTCGTTTTGTAATCTTACTTGCATGGAGAACAAAGTCTTGCCATGGAAGTGGTCTTTATAATGTCATTAGCCAGGTCCCGTCCCAACCACCATTGGGTAATCCAAGTCTCACTTCAGGACCAAGATGCCTTGACGACAACTGATCCACTGGGCAGGTGGACGTAACCACAGCCAGAAAAGGCAGAAAGTGCCATGCTGAGTGCAGCACTGGAGATCTAGACCGCGCAAAGATTTTTTTTTTTGTTATTCTCATTTTGTATTACCACTTTGAGTCTGTACAATAAACCATGGATTTTATCTTTCTTCCCTCTCTTTGGATAAAGCTAATAAACACTCTGCCTCTAGTGAGGCACTTAACTCTTAGGTCTGGCCAATCATTTCCAGGATAGGGAATTACTATGGAAGTAGTGTATTTCGATCTTACGAGAAAACAGCCTTTTTTCCCTCTTAAATTTATTTATTGATAGGAATTTTTAGGGGCAATCTGTTTGGATTTTTAGATGAAAGGCTTGTAGGAAACTATGTTCATAATCTGGATCCTCCTCACCTCAACACCTAAAATACAAATTTCACAACACTTTTACAAGAAACAATTCAAAAACCATACAGTGGAATGCTCAAATACAGAACGTTTTACACAGCCCAGAATGTAACTCTGCTGTCTGAAGGTGGGGCTCTTTTTGTATAAAGTAACAAGCCAATCCAAAAGAGCAGCCACGAATACCAGACATGAGTGTCAATGGCTGCTACTCCCCAGACAAGAAGCATGGAAGGGCAGCCGGAGCCCATGAGAGCAGTGCACAGAGGAAAGTTTCCATGCCAGCCTCGGCACAAAAGTTGGCATCACTCTGCCTAAGCCTGCCTTTCTTATCTTCTCCCCACAGCCAAGCAGAGTCATCTCCTGCTCCACGTAGGATAAATACTGTGCAAGTGAATCAGGAGTGTGTCTTTTATTCACTCTGCACTCCGGGGCAGGTGGCCCCACCACAGTGTGTGTATGCACTCCCAGGGCTGAATAGTCAGGGCTCAGGCCCATGGGGCAGGTGGGCACTAGATGTGTCAGTGGCATCTGCCATACATACAGTGGCCACTGGGTGCTGCCCTAGCCCAACAGCAGGTACAACCTGATCTCCAACAGTCCCCAGGCCTGGCGCTTTAGAATGCTGGAGGTGGGTGGGCTGCAACTAGGTTCCTACTAGCTCAGCATGCCAGATAATGCAACTGCTGCCTGAATTACTAATTATTTTATGGAGCAGTTTTAATCAAAGTGATACACATTACTGTATGATATTTAATGTTATATCATTCAGTCTGTAGTATCCAAAAGACATTGAACTAGATACTAGGAAGAATGGACTTTATTGTTTGTATTTATAAGACCATAATGGCAAATTGAAATAAAAGTAAAATAAAATTGTTTTCCAAAAACACATTATTAAGTCTAACAAGTTGAAAAATTGCAAATGAAGTAACTGCAAATGAAGTTTGATAAAATGCACAAACTATATTACTTTAGTTACATTCAAAAGTAAAAAAAAAATGACAGAAAAAATACCTATTGGATATAAAATATTACAATTATTTAACAGGTTGAAGTGATATAGGTTATGTATTTTGTTGAAATAAAATATAATATTTTTCTCTTAGTACTGTTTATCTCAGTGAAGGAAAACATTATAAATTGTAAATTATATATGTCGTGTTGCTTCTGGTCCCATAAAAGGGAGTGACATTTCCACTGGGAGTCCTGGGAAGTCACTCTCACCCAGCCCATGTAGACCAATCAGAGGTCTTTGTGGTGACCCTGAGGAGGTGTTGGGCACCACATTTCTGCTGCAGCAAATGCAGCACCCATTGTGGTGGGCTGCAGCCAACAAGACTCCATCTGTGACCAAACCAAACAACACAGCCTCAGGGGCCAAAGCCAGGAGGAGAGGCAGGGCAGACCCCAAGTTCTGCTTTCCATCTGGGTGGCCTACACTCCCAACGTCAGAACCATTCCCCTGCTTTGGATCCCAGCGAGAGAAGGTGAGCCTATTGCCTACAGACAGTGTGTCCCTAGAATGGCACCCACAGCCAGGCTCACGTGGACCAGGAAGATGATGGAGGGAAAGTGGCAAAGAAAGGTGAGGGGCTTCAGGTCCCCAGTGCTGTGGTGAGTGTTCTGTAAGTCCAGGCTCCTCTGGTGATGATGGACATATGCTGGGATGGCCATGTAGCGGACCAGAAAATGGAGGTCTGTGGAGATGTTGAAGTGGCTCCAGGGATCTGAGCTGCTGCAGCTGTCACAAGCCCACTTGGAGAGGGACCAGCACAGGGCTCCAGTCCCCCGACTGGCATAAAGACTGGTGAGATAGACCCAGGCTGGGCTGCTCAGCCACCAGGGTGCTGTCTGTCTGCCCTGACTTTCTTCTCCCTTGGACTGTTCAGTATGCAACTAAGGGGGCAGGTGGTGACCTCAGAATGGAGTCTCCCTGGGATGACACTCACACCCAGGACCACTGCAGACCAGTACCAGCACAGCTGGAGGAGGAGAGGGTGGCAGTGGACTCGACTCCAACCCCATGGTTGCCGTCTCCTGGATGAAATCAGGGAAGCAAGGCTGGGAGGGGAGGCAGTCAGGGTGGGAAGTATGGGTAGGCTAAGACCCCCAGCCAGCCTCTGCAGTTCCACTCAGGCTCATCTGGCAGTGCTGTGGAGCATGTGCACACAGCCTCTCAATGTGCATACACCCCAAGAGAGAGGGCCCCACTTCCCAACAGGTGACCTGAAGACGGAACCCACTCCCACAGGAACTAGTAAAATGGAAGTTCACATGGTGACACAGAAGGGGATTCAGGGCACAGCCTTGGTGTAGCACTGAACAGCTGGCAAAAAAAGGAAAATCATCCCCTAAATATTTATATCAGTGCTAACTTATACTTTTAAAACAGTTTTAGGGCTCGGAAGGTGGCTCAGTGGTAGAGTGCTTGCCTTGCATTCATGAGGTCCTGGGTTCGATAACTCAGCACCACATAAGAAAAAAGTAAAAAGCCAGAAGTGGCACTGTGGTTCAAGTGGTAGAGCGCTCGTCTTGAGCTGAAGAGCTGAGGGACAGCACCCAGGCCCAAAGTTCAGGCCCCATGACCTGACCAAAAACAAAACAAAACAAAACAAATAAAAAACAGTTTTACTTTCCTCTTGTCCTATAAGTTTTCTTCAGACCCTCTGAATTAACCAGAAATCTCCAGGATTTCTTCATGCACAGTAACACAAATGAATGTAGCTTCTATTTTTTTTTAATTAAGGAAGGTTTCATTTAGTTCTTTCCCATATATGATACATGAAAAAGAAATCCTGAGGTGAATCTGTAAAACAGCAAACTCCAGATGCCTTCTGAACTCCTCAATGCAGAAATGTGGAGCAGTGCATGCCTTCAGAATAAAGTGATCTAGCATCAGGTACTTACCCACATTGTCATTGGGCTAGCTGTCTCTCTGATTAAAAAATAATCCTGCCACACACATGCATATAACTTATGAAGAATGTTTTCCAACATTCTTCTTGTTATATTGCACTTATCTTTCTCCTCCTGTCTCCTGTCCTCCTCTTTCCCCTGGTCAATTTTCCTATTCCTTCCCACATTGTCCCCTCTTCTTTCTCCCTTTTTCCTCCGCCTCCTCTTTCTCCAGTTCTTCCTTTCTCCTCTGTTTCCTTTTCCTTCTTCTCACCCTTTCATTGCCCTTTTTATTTTCTTTTTCTCCTTCCCTTTCACTTTCTTCTACTTCTTCTTTATTGTCCTGGGGCTTGGAATCAGGGCCTTGTACTCACAAAGCAGATGCTATGCTGCTTACGATAAGCCTCCAGTCTGGGTTTCATTTAAATGACACTTATTTGTGATTATTTTAAGTACCACACCCAGCATAGCTTTTAATTCAGGATAAAATTCATTTTACATATTCTATATAATAACTATATGCTACTCACATGTTGTGGCTAATGGGTTTTGATTATGCTCTGGGCTTCAGATAAATTCTTCAGAAACAATGTGTTTGAAGGCACTCTAATTGTGATTCTGTGTAACTCCCAATTAATGAACTGGTTACTTTCCATCTTGCAAAAGTGACTTCCATATTACTCCTAATTCAATGAACTGTCATTTTGTGGCAGCACTCACAGTTATAGTGGGGGATCAGAAAATTAAATCGACTGGAAAACCCCTGGCTATTTAGTAAGAAGCCAGAAAAAGACTTGTGGCTCAGTGGTTTAGCGACATCCTTGCACAGAATAATCAGTTGAAAGGACCTAGGCTTGAATTGAAGACCTGTAGGGGGTGGATACACACAGACACACACACACACACACACACACACACACACACACACACACACACCCAACACACACACACAAACACACACACACAATTCTCAGCTAGAGCAAGTAGAGTATCTGTTTCTCAGTAACATGTCTGAGATTCTTTCCTATGTGTTTGGATATTTTGAAAGCTACATCATCAACTTCCTTAATTTCAATAAATAACGGTGTATTCACTACTATTTCTTCCTGGTTGGAAAATATTTTAAGACACATTTTCCTGTTGAAAGTTTAGTTTGCTCCCAATATGCTGACTCTCTTGGATTGTAAGAAAATTAATAATTCTGCCTTTAATTCATTAGCTCATAAGTTAAGTTATATGCTTCACCTAGGAGTTAAATTGATTCTCAGTGGGAAGTGTTTGAAGTCACTTGTCTGAAGTTTTAAAGTGGAGTAAAAATTGCAAAGAAACCCGAGGTAGTGAAAGCGAGAGACAGATGAAAAGAAATCGAAAATGAACTTCAGACTCCTCTTCAGACCAATTATATTACAAAGGCCTGCCCTTGAACTGAGTTTGTAATGCTTCTGCTCATTAGCAGGCACTCTTCACACTGAGCCACACATCTAAGCCCTAAAGACTTTCATTAGAGAGAAGCATTCCTGGATCTTGAACTCAGGGTCTGGCCTCTATCCTTGAGCTTCTTTTGTTCAAGCATTTTAGCACTTGAGACACAACTGCACTTCTGCATTTGGTAGGTAATTCAAGCTAAGAGTCTCAAAAACTTTCCTTCCAGGCTGGCTTCAAACTGGGACCCTCAGATCTCATCTTCTGAATTGCTAGATTTTTAGGTATGCACCACATCTACCAAAAGCCAGGAGTTTCAATGAGGCTCTTATTTCCAATAAAATTCTCTAACACACACACACACACACACACACACACACACACACACACACACACACACAAGAAAAAATTTGAGCTACTGCACAAGTGTTATAAAGAGTGTAAACCTGTAGCAAAAACACGCTGGGACAGTGGTCAGGCCCTAAGTTCAAGTGCTAGAAGCAACAGAAAAATAAATAAATTCATTAATTAAAATTTAACAATGTCAAACCAAAAAATAAAAGGCAAAAATTAGTTGGAAGAAAAGAGGCATTAAGGGCATAGAGAGGCCTGGCTAAGTTAGTAGAACCATGGAGTGAAAGCATTAGTTGGCCTTTGGGAGTCCTGGTCTTGGACTTAAAAATATAGAAAAAAGAAAAGCAAGTAAGGCTTCCACAATGAGCCTGGCAGTAGTAGCTCACATCTGCAATCCTAGCTACTAAAAATCAGCAATCTGAGGATCACAGTCTGACCAGGAGGGAATTCCTTCTTCCTTCTTGCAACCAGCAGACAGGCAGCATCAGCCCTGTGCCTGTACCACAACTGGACCCCTCTGCCTACATAGCTCCAGAAACCAGAAACACACCCAGCTGGACCCAACAGCAAAATCCAATGCTTCTTCAACTGGATTCAGAGCCCAGAGGCACTTCCTGCGTTTAGTTACACCATGGTTTTGCTGCTCCAGAGCAACTAATGATACAGACCCTTACTTCATAACTCCACTCTACCTTACCTCGCTGGCTACCTTGGTTTAGGAGCCTGGCACACCCTTCTAGGAGCAGAGACTTCAGCCCCGCTATTTTCTGAAAACACATTCAGATAATTTTTATTTTCTAGTTACCCCAACTAAATGGAATTAAAATCTGTGTTCAGAATCTGCTTCTACTTCCTTTTTCTGGATAGCCACCATTTTCTACTGGTATATTGTGGTCAGTAAATAATCTTTACATAAATAATGCATTCTTAATTATGACTTCAACAATGAAGGCTCAATTTAACTGATCATATCCTCCCAAGATTCCCGTTATCCTACCATTTCCTTGACAGTCATGAAACAGAGAGAGTTGAATGAAAATACACGACTCCACAATTAACAAGACACTTCATCCCCAGTCTCACATATATTTTGCTGATAGAGACCCCTGAGAGAGGATGCAAAGCCTTTAAGAAGTGCAGAAAGGAGACAGAGGGAGAAGAAAAGCAAGAGGGAAAAGAGGGAGAGAGTACACCAAGCCAATAGGGATAGGTTTACCTCAGGCAGAGGTTTGGCAGGTTTTCAGTGGATTTCTTCCACGAATTCAAAATTTGGTAAAAGTACGCTAGGGAAATCAACATCCCAGTAAGTCCTAAGGAGCCATATTTAGGTTTGACCATGAGATCAAGGATTGTAAAGGGTCTTCCTGAATGGAGAAAAGAATATGATAGGAAGGATCATGAAAAACTTTGCCCTAAAATACAGCACATAATTTAATTAAATAAGTTGAAATAATGTAGGTAAGACATTTAGATATTGTATTTTGATAAGGGATATTTGTTTATAATGACACATGTATTACTCTGTATATGAAATACATTTTCTCAACGCTATAAAAGTATCAAATAAAATATTAGAATCATATGGATGTCTAGAACCAATTATTAATATCACATACTCTAACAAAGCTTTCCTAGGAGGTTTCTCCAGTTTATCATGAATTTTGTTGATCCTTGATTTATTTTCCAGAAGAGTAAGTTTTTGAGAGTCTGAGTAAATTCTGAGTGGTGCTACTGCATTTGTTTCATATTAAGAATTGATAATATTACTCTCCACCTCTCAAGGAAGAGAGAGAGATAAAGAGAGACAGAGAGAGAGAGAGAGAGAAGAGAGAGAGAGAGAGAGAGAGAGAGAGAGAGAGAGAGAGAGAGAGAGAGAGAGAGAGAGAGAGAGAGAGAGAGAGAGAGATGCAGTCATTAATGCATTTTCTCTGGGTGATAGACAATATTTAATCATTGTAAAGGATCTTTCCTACAACTATATGTAAATGATTACTTTATAACTGAGAAAAGTAAGCTACAAAAGATGGAACATTTTTCTTTTTGAACATAGTTTTGGTGATAAATCACCAACTGTAAGAAGTAAATCTACATAGCTGTACTCATTAAGACATTAATGAGATTAATACTTTATTTTCTTGCTTTTTGTACATGTCCTGGGGTTGATATCAGGATCTGGGTAATGTTTTTGAGTTTTTTTATACTCACTCAATTTTTAATGTTATTATGGAGGTGATGTAAGGAGGGGTTACAGTTGCACAATCAGGTAATGGGTGAATTTTTTTAGGTTAATGTCAAACATTCTCTCCCTGATCTTTTTTTTTTGGTCAAAATTAGCACTCTACCACACTTGGGCCACAGCTCTACTTCTTCTCTTTTGTTGTTTCATTTGAGATAAAAGTCTCACAGACTTTTCTGGCTGAGCATGTTTGAACTATTAGCCTCCCATGTAGGAAGGATTACAAGTGTTAGCACTTGGTACCTGGAATATTATTCTTTAAAGTGACATAAAACTATACAAATACATAATTTTCTGGAAATGTAGTCTATGATTCAAGTAGCAGAGGTAGTCCTTCTAGAAATGTTTCTGAATGAGGATGGCCAGAGAGATTTAACTCCTTCTCTAATGTAAGCCTTTCTTTTCATTGATCTGTATTTCTTTCGGGTGTTTAGGATTGGTATTTACTTCAGCTGACCTTTAAAGAAACAGAAAATCTAGGATTAAATCATAATAATAAATTGCAGAGAATCTGCAAGGCAAAGAACATAGCTAGCAAGATCAATAGAAATCCCACGGATTGGGAGAAGATCTTCACTAGCTTACAACGGACAAAGGTCTCATATCGAAAAAATACCTGGAACACAAAAAATTGAATCCCCCAACAACAAATCCTCAAAGAAACAACTACCTAATGAATAAGTGGGCTAAAGACTTAAACAGAGACTTCTCTGAAGAGGAAGGAAGGATAGCCTTTAGACACATGAAGAAATGCTCAACCTTTCTAGCCATAAATCAGCAGTGAGATACCACCTCACCCCAGTTAGAATGGCTATGATCAAGAACTCTAATAACAACAGATGGTGGAGGGAATGTGGACAGGAGGGAACCTTACTTCATTGTTGGTGGGAGTGTAAACTTGTTCAACCATTTTGGAAAGTAGTATTGATGCTCCTCAAAAGACTCAACATAGAGCTCCCCTAAGACCCAGCAGTCCCATTTTTGGGCACTTACCCAAATGATCACAAACAAGACTATACTAAAGCTACCAGCATAACTATGTCTATTGCAGCATTACTTACCATAGCTAAGATATGGAACCAACCCAGATGCTCCTCAGTGGTGAATGGATCAAGAAAATGTGGTATATATACACAATGGAATTCTATGCCTCCATCAGAAAGAATGACATTGCCCCATTTGTTAGGAAATGGAAAGACTTGGAAAAAATTATATTAAGTGAAATAAGCCAGGCACAAAAAACATAGGTCCCATGGTTTCCCTTATTTGCAACAACTAGTTTATGTCTGAGACAAGCAGAAAAGTTCAGATAATTTGATGTTAGGTGAAATGAACTCCAAGATAAGTATTCAAATGTTTATTTTTCTTTCATGCGATTATTTCTAACATTTTTATAAGATGATTTCTTTGTTGCTTTGTATCTCCCTCACCCACATATAATCTCTGCTTTCACTGTAGTTGATGTTGGTATAATTTGTGGAGGAGAAGGGAAAACACAAATCATTTAAATAGTGATACAGGTGGACCAATTGGAACAATGAGATGTACAAGTCATTATGTTTAAAAACAAACTTTACAACTTTGGCGGGGAGGAGGGAGGCGGGGGGGAGTTACGAAGGAATGGGAAGGGGAAAGAAAGGAGGAGGCAACAATGCTTGATAAGAAATGTGCTCATTACCTTGCCCATGTAATTGTAACCCCCCCATACGGTATTTTCACAATAAAAAATAATAATTTAAATGGCAGTTTATCTAGAACTTCACTATAAAACTGATTACATTTCTTCTCATTAAATGTTTGGAAGAACAGCTCATTGTTTCTCATATTCATTGTCAGGGAAGAAGCGGGGAGTGTACACAAAAGGAATTTTCAGTACTTCAGCCAGCAGTTCTCCAGAGGGAACCAGGGGGTCTGCTAGCAGGACATCAAATTTTCTTGTTTAAAACCATGTCTTTACAGAGGATTTCAAAAACAACAGAAAATTCTACAGAAATGCTTTGCGATATTGAATAAAATTTCCAGAATAAGTATTTTGGGAACTCATCTGTGCATTCATTGACCCATTGTTTGAAATGACTTTCAAGTCCTTCGTACTCAAAGACATTTGGAAAATCTCAAATTTAAAAGGGGCTGATTTTCTGGAATCCACATGAATGGCAGCAGAGAATGTCCAGACAGTGATCTCGTGGCCTCTCTGCATGAGCTCATGCAGGATCATCTTTGCATTGACCCAAAGGCTGTACCAATGTGACATTAACTAGAATTCTCTGTCCTATTAAGGCGAACATAAAGAGAAAATGAACATGATTCATTAGCTACCTTTTATGCTTAAGAACACCTTGGGAAGAACACCTTGAATTCTATTTTTATTTGAAATATGGCTAGGTAAACTGACTGAATTTTTAATTTTATATAATTTTGCTTAATTTAAGTATTGTCATTCACAGGTTTGTGTCGGGCTACTCAACTGAGTAGAACAACTCTGGCCTCTGATGAATTCACTAGAATACCTCCAAAGTCATCTAGGAATACAAGCCATGGAAGTCATTCAGCTTTTCACTAGTCACAGTAAGAAACAATAAAATAGGAAAATAAATAAAACTTACAATAAAAAACACCAAAGGAGCTTTAATCAAAATTCAGCATAATTTATCTAGTATTTAAACGTTAATCTTCAGATTTCATCATTCTGAGTAGCTAGGATTACAGATGTGAACTACTCTCAGGTGTTTGTTAGTTTTTTTTAAATACCAAGACAGCAGTGTATTTTATATTAGACTCATCTCCTGCCTGCACTCAGCTGTCACTTGGACCTAAGTACTATTAAAATGTATGGGGTACCTCTAGACCTACTTTGTAGTTGCTAGGAACTACAAGGAGTAGAGAAATCAGCTAGAACTCACCATAACAAAAGAAAAGAGGAAGCTGTGTGCAGATGGATCACACATGTAAACCTTACTACTCATGAGTCTGAGATATGAGGACTGCAGTTCAAAGCCAGCCCAGTTAGCAAAGCTTATGAGATTATTTTTTTGTTTCTTTTTTTTATTGTAAAAATAACATACAGAGGGGTTAAAATTACATGGCAAGGTAATGAGTACATTTCTTATCAAGCATTTTTCGGTCCTCCTTTATTTCCCTTTACCATCCCTTCCCAACCAATCTACCCCAGTACACCTCTCACCCACTGCCGAAATTGTAAAGTTTGTTTTTCGACATAAGGACCTGTACATCTCATTGTTGCAATGGGTCCACCTGGACCCCTATTTAAAAAAATGTTTTTTATCCCTTCCCCTCCACTAAGTACACCAGTATCAAATACAGTGAAAACAGTGGTTATACTGTGGGGGAGGGACATACAAAGCAAAAAGAAATCATCTTATAAATATGTTAGGAACAATCACAAGAAAGAAAAAAACATTTAAATTCTTATTTTGGGGTTCATTTCACCTAATATCAACTTAACTGACTGTTTCTGCTTGTCTCAGACATATACTAGTTATTGCAAATAAGGGAAGGGTTGGACCTAGTGTTTCTTTGGGTCTGGCTTATTTCACTTAATATAATTGTTTCCAAGTTTTTCCATTTCCTAATAAATGTGACAATGTCATTCTTTCTGATGGAGGCATAGAATTCGTTTATGTTTATATACCACATTTTCTTGATGAATTCATCTACTGAGGGGCATCTGGGTTGGTTCTATTTCTTAGCTATGGCAAATAATGCTGTAATAAACTTAGTTGTGCTGGTAGATGTAGTATGTTCTGGTTTGTTTTCACTGGGGTTAATGCCCAAAAGTGGGATTGCTGGGTCATAGGGGAGCTCTATGTGAAGTCTTTTCATGAACCTCCATACTGCTTTCCAAAGTGGTTGAACAAGTTTACACTCCCACCAACAATGAAGTAAGGTTCCCTTCCGTCCACATCCCCTCCAGCATCTATTGTTATTAGAGTTCTTGATTATAGCCATTCTAACTGGGGTGAGGTGGTATCTCAATGCTGTTTTGATTTGCATTTCTTTTATGGCTAGGTAGGTGAGCAATTCTTCATGTGTCTGTTGGCCATCCTTCTTTCTTCTTCAGAGAATTTCTTTTTAAGATTTAACCCACTTATTAATTGGGCAGTTGTTTCTTTAAGGATTTATTGTTGGAGGATTTAATTTTTTGAGTTCCAATTATATTTTAGATATGAGACCCCTGTCCGTTGTATGGCTAGTGAAGATCTTCTCCCAATTCATGGGCTTTCTATTGATCTTGCTAGCTAAGTCCTTTGACAAACAGAAACTCTGCAAATTCATGCAATCCCATTTGTCCAAACTTTCTTTGATTTGTTGTGTTTCTGGGTCTCTATTAGAATATTTCAGCCTGTGTGAAGGAGACCTAGGTCGTTTTCTATTCCATCCTGCAATGTTTCATTGTCTACTTTGACTCCTAGGTCTTTGACCATTTGGAGTTGATTCTTGTGCAGGGTGACATACAGGGATCTAGCTTTAATTTTCTACAAGTGATTAACCAATTATGCTAGCACCGTTTACTGAAGAGGCTGTCTTGCATTCTATTTTTTTAGCTCCCTTATTGAAGATTAGATGGCTATAGCTCTGTGGGTTTATTTCTGGGTTTTCACTTCTATTCCATTGGTCCTGAGGTTTGTTCATGTGCCAGTACCAAGCTGTTTTGATTACTATGGCTTTGTAGTAGAGTTCGAAATTTGTTATTGATATTCCTTCAGCACGGTTATATAAGGATCGTTTTTGCTATTCAGGGTCTTTTATTGTTCTATATGAATTTTTGGATTGCCTCTATTTCCTTGAAAAATGAGGTTGGAATTTTGATAGGTATCATATTGAATTTGTAGATAGCTTTAGGAAGTATTGCCATTTTCATGATGTTGACACTTCCAATCCAGGAGTATGGGAGATTTTTTACACTTTCTAAGTTCTGTTTTAATTTCCTTTTACAGGTTTTTAAAGTTTCCATTATATAGGACCTTCAATTCTTTGGTTAAATGAATTCCTAAGTATTTTATTTTTTGTGGAGCTACTACTAATGGAGTTGCTTTCCTGATTTCAACCACGCTTTGCTCATTGTTGGCATACATACAGAATAGCCATTAATTTTTGACAGTTAATTTTATACACTGCTAGATTGCCAAAGTTTTGAATCAGCTCGACTAATTTGGGAATGGAGTCTGTGGGATTTAAGTATAGATCATGTCATCTGCAAAGAGGGAGAGTTTTACTTCATCGTTCCCTATTTGGATCGCTTTTATGTTGCCATCTGGTTTTATTGCTGTAGCTCGGCATTCTAATACTAAATTGTAGAGAAGTGGAGAGAGTGGAATTCCTTGTCTCATTCCTGAGTTAAGAGGAAAAGGCTTTAGTTTTTCACCATTAAGAATAATGCTGCCTGCAGGTTTGTCATATACAGCATTTATTGTATTGAGGAATGTTCCCTCTATTCTTATTTTTTTCCAGAACCTTCATTATAAAGGGGTGTTGGATCTTGTCAAATGCTTTTTCTGCATCTGTTGAGATTACCATGTGGCTCTTATCCTTGCTCCTGTTGATGTGATGAATTATATTATTTGATTTGCATATATTGAACCAGGTTAGCATCCCTGAAATGAATCCTGTTTGATCGTGTTATATGATTTTTTGGATGAATTGTTGAAGTTGATTGGGCCAAATTTTGTTGATAAGTTTTGCATCAATGTTCATCAAAGAAATGGGTCTATAGTTCTCTTTCTTTGATGAGTCCCTGCCTGGTTTTGGGATGAGGGTTATGATGGCTTCATAGAATGTGTTCGGTAGTGAACTTTCTCTTTCAATTTCATTGAGGAGTTTGAGGAGTATTGATGTGAGCTCTGCTTTGAAGGCCTTGTAGAATACTGCTGTAAGTCCATCTGGTCCTGGGCTTTTCTTGGATGGGAGGTGTCTTATTGCTGGTTATATTTCAATGCTTGGCATGGGCCTGTTAAGATGGTTGACCTCATCTTGTTCAGTTTCGTCATGTCAATATTTGTTAGGAAATCGTCCATTTCTACCATGTTCTCAAACTTATTAGCATGAAGGTTTGAGAAGTATTCCCTTATAATGTTCTGAATCTTGGTTGATTCTGTGGTGATGTTTCCATTCTCTTCTCTGAGTTTATTTATTTGAGTGTACTCTTTTCTTTTTCCAGTAAGATGTGCTAAAGCTCTCTCAATTTTGTTATTTTTTCAAAGAATCAATCTTTTTTATTCTTTCTATGGTTTATTTGGATTCTAATTTGTTTAATTCTAATTTAATTTAATTATTTATTTCTGTCTACTGTATTGGGGTTTATATTACTGGTCTTTTTCAAGGAGGTTCAGATGTTTCATTAAATTGTTGGTTTCAGATCTCTCCAATTTGTTGATGTAGGAACTCAGAGCAATAAACTTGCCTCAATATTGTCTTTGCTGTGTCCCAGAGGAGCTGGTAAATTGTGTGTTAATTTGTGTTGAATAGCAAGAACATTTGAATTTCCTTTCTAATCTCTTCCATGACCCACTGGTGATTCAACAGTGTGTTGTTCAGCCTCCAAGTGTTACAGGACTTTCTTTAGTGGCTTTTGATGTTGAGTTCTAATTTTATTCCCTTGTGGTCTGAGAGAATGCAAGGTATATCTTCAATGTTTCTGAATTTTGACGTTTGCTTTGTGACCTAAAATGTGATTTATTTTGAAAAATGTTCCATATGCTGCTGAGAAAAACGTGTATTCTGATGTTGCTGGGTGAAATATTCTGTAGATGTTTGTTAAATCTAGTGGATGTACGCAGTTGTTTAGATCTGTGTTTTCTCTTTTGAGTTTTTGCAGAGTTGATCTATCTAGTGGGGATAGTGGTGTTAATGTCGTTGGATGTTTGTGAGATTTGAGGGAAAATAGTGTTTCATGGATAAATTTTGGAGCTGTGATGTTTGGCAAACAGATATTTAGGATTGTAATACCCTCCTTAGGGAGAGATTCCTTAATTAGTATGGAGCTACCTTCCTTATCTGTTCGCACTAATTTGAATTTGAAGTCTATTTAATCTGATATTGGGATAGCAACTCCCGCCTGTTTATGGGGACTTGTTAGATTTTGGTAGATTTTGTTCCATCATTTCACTTTCAAATTGTGTTTGTTTTTATGGGCATGGTGTGACACCTGAAGGCAGCAGATAGAAGGATCTTGCTTTTTAATCCAATTAGACAGTCTATATCACTTAAATGGAAATAAATCAGTTACTATTGAGAGTTAGGACTGAGAGGTGTTTAGGAATTCCTGCCATGTTATCCACCTTCTTGGTGCTTGCAGGAACTGGATTCTTCCTATGGTTCTTGGATTCTGTTTGCATGCGGTTTCTTGGTCTTTATTGTGGTCTTGTTGGTTTTCTGTGTTTAGGCCATCTTTAATTAACTTTTGTAGAGCTGGGTTGGTGGAGATATATTGTTTCTGTTTTTCTTTGCTATGGAATATTTTTGTTTGACCTACGGTTATGAAGGAGTTTAGCTGGGTACAGTATTCTTGGTTGATAGTTGTTTATCTTTGGGTAAGGGCATACATCATGCCATGCTCTTCTTGCTTTACTTGTCGCTTCTGAGATATCTGAGGTGATTCTAATTGGTTTCCCTTTTTAGGTGATTGATCTTTTCTCCTTGACAGCTTTAAGGATCCTTTCTTTGGTCTTAATTGATTCTGTGGAGATTATGATTTGATGGTGGGATGTCCTGTTCTTGTCTGGTCTATTTGGGGTTCTAAAATCATCTTGTATCTGGATAGGCTTATCTTTTTGCATGTTCAGGAAGTTCTCTGCTAGGACCCTGTTAAACAAATTTCCTAGACCATTAACTTCTGTCTGTAGGTGCTCCTCTACAGCCATTATCCTCAAATTAGGCCTTCTGATGGTGCCTTCCAAAAGTTGAATAGATCTATCATATATCTTGTATTTGTCTTGGATAGGCAAGGTTCTTTCTCTATAATATCTAGGCTGTCTTCAATCCCTGAGATTCAATCTTCTGCATGGTCTAATCTACTGTCAAGTTTTTCAGTTGTTTTATTTCTTTTCCTTCTAATTGGTATTCTTTCATGGCTTCAAATTCTTTGTTGTGTCTTTTTATTAGATCTTTTATGAACTTCTTTACTTCCTTAATTTGGTGTTCAGTATTTATTCTCAAATCAATTAGTTGATTGGTTTGGTTTCCTTGGGTTCCCCTTCCTTCTCTCAGGCTCCATTGAGCATTTCCTTTGTGGGCACCCTGACTTCTTTCAGCTGTTTATGGATTCCATGAATTCTTGTGTTGTTCTTTGTCTATTGTCATCTTGCCCTCACAATTCCTGTATTACTCTTTGATTAGCTTCCTCACATTCAATCAATTCCTGTGATTCTCTTTGACTGTTCTCAGCCTGCTCACACATACCTGTCTATTTTTTTTTACTGTTCTCAGCCTGATCACGCAATTTCTTTATTTCTCTTTTTTTCTCTTCTCAACCTGTTCACACAAATACTGTTTCAATCTTTGAGTAGCCTCCTCACACTCTCGAGATTCTTGTATTAATCATGGGTTTGCCTTCTCTCTCTCCCTATCATACTCAAACTGAGTCCTTTTCAGATTTTCAATCTTTTCATTCACTATGTTTTCCAGCATTGCTCATAAAACTTTTTGGGAACTCTCCTAGGGATTATTCATTGACTGTTCTGTGACCTGATTATCATGAGTGGGAGTTGAGCTACCCTGACTTGCCATTTTTCTTGTGTTTTTACAGCTTGTTCTGCCCATTTAGTATGAAAGTAACACCAATTTTGTGCTAGAACAATATTTTAAGGCAAGCATCAACCAAAGACCTGTAGTTGTTCAGTCAACATGGCGGCAGATACATTCTAGTTCAACAGATACAATCTATTCAACATTTAAAAACTATGAATTAATGGGCTAAGAACAGCAAAGAAGAATTTGACAAACCAGAAATTATTAGGTTAAGAGAGAATATGTGGAAAAATAAAAAGAGAATGAATTTAACCAAATCCTAATCTCAGAGATGGAAATGGATTAGACAGAATGATACGAGAGAGATTTTTTTAAAAAGGAAAAAATGGAGAAACAAAAATTTAAATTTAAAATGTGAAATACTTAATAATTATGTAAGTTAAAGAATATTATTGAGAGAAGAAAAGGATAACATGGGAGGAGATAGGGAAAACTAAAAAATAAAAGTTCTTAAAATTATTTACTTGAGAGTTCTGGGAAGATGGTGGAGAAGAAGCTGGAGGTTAAACAAGCTCTCACATAGAAAGCAGTTTTAGTGTTTCAGTGAACAGTCCTAAGCCAGAGAATCACATCAAGTGTGCCATCACAATACAGAGAGTTAGGCCAGAGAGGGAAAATATAGGCAAAGAGACAGATCTGAGCACTTGCAAGCAGCCGGGGCTGCGGAGGCAGCTGCCATACCTGCTACACAGGGTCCGGGACAAAGGCACCAGATGCGGCCGATGAGCAGATTCTACACAATACCAGCAAGAATCGACAAGGAGCGGATATCTTCATCCTGCAGTTCGCAGACCAGAGAAGACCCAAGAAACAAGATTCGACGTGAGTAGAAGCCAGACGTCCTCACTCCTTTTCAGGGAGTAGAGGAGGGAAGGCCACCCCTCCCCACCTCACTACCTGAGATCTCCATCTTTGGAGGCCCAGCTGAGCTGCTAGCTCCAGCTCAGGCCTTGGAAGAAAACTAGAGTCATTTAGCAGGTCACAAGAACCTAACCTGACCTGCCAGACTCAGCTCCACCCAGGGAAAAGCCACCCAGCTCAGGGGGCCAGACACAGGAGTGGCTCTCTTCAATGGGATAACACTACAAGCAGACCAGAGAATCCCACAAAGGCTGGTTACGGACACAGGGAAATACAGGATTTCCCACCCCTCCCAAAAAAATCAAAGAACTTTTTTTTCTGTTTTTTTGTACCTTTTATGAATTATTTTTTCTAATTTTTTAATTTTTACCTTTTCTTTAAAAAATTTGTTTTCTAGTACCTTTTTTTTCTTTCTTCCTCATATAATTTTTATTTTAGGGGTATATGTGTATGGACATTTTTCTTTTTTTTTCTTTTTAAAAGAATTTTTTTTTGTTTAGCTCTACTGAACTTCTAATCTTTTTTTGCTATCTTTCTCATTCTTTTCACTTTTTTTCTCTTTCGTTCTTCTTTGTGTGACTTAATTGCTATTCTGCACATCCTCAGATATACCCAATGTCGAATAATAGAACTTATACCCTATTGTGTACACACTTAATCAAGAAATTTATTACTCAATTCAAAACCTCTTAGACTTAAATTCCTTAATAGTAGTACTACCTCTTGATACCTATATAATATTTTAACCATTTTTATTTTTTTAGTTTTCCACCTCATCTTTATATCCCTCCTCTTCACTCATTATATCCACGTTCTTCTCTGAATATTTTGATTAAATATCCACATAATTTTTAACCATTGCTATTTTCAATTTTTAATTTTTGTTTTTCTATTTTTTTGTGCCTCTTTTTTTCTCTTTCTTTTCTTCTTTTTTTTCCTCTCTCTATTTTCATCCTATCAAACCTATTTCCTGCTTTGAGATTAGGACTTAGTCAAGTTATCTCTCCCTGAGCCTTCCCACATCTCTCTATTCCTATTTTTACCAACATCTCTCCCTAAACCTAATAATTTCTGGTTTACCAAATACTTCTTTGCCATTCGTGGCCCACTAATATATAGTTGTTTGATGTTGAATAGATATATCTGTCGAACTAGATTGTATCTGCAGACTTTTATCTGTGCAAATACATACTTTGGTGATGTTTGCCTTAAGATAATGTTCTACCACAAAATTGGTGTTACTTTCATCCCAAATGGGCAGAGTAAGCAGGAGAAAAACAAGAAAAATGGCAAGTTCAGGTATCTCAACTCCCACTCATGATAATCAGGGGACAGAAGAAATAATGAATAATCCATAGGAGAGATCACAAATAGCTCTACAAACACTGCTGTTAAACATGATAAGTGAAAGATTGAAAACATACAAAGAACTCTGTACGACCGTGATAGGGAGAGAGAGGAGGCAAACTAAATGTTATATAGGAACATGATAAGCGCAAGGAAGCAACTCAAAAACAGATACAGGAATTGCGTGAGCAGCTTGAGAACACTCAAAGAGAAAGGCAGGATTGGCATGAGCAGGCTGAGAACACTCAAAGAGAACTACAGGAATGGTGTCAACGTGAAGAAGGTAAGCAAAGAGTAATACAGGAACTGAGAGATCAGGATGAGAATACACAAAGATCACTAAAGGCATTCATGGAATCCATTAACAAAGAGCTGAAGGAAGTCAGGGAGACCACAAAAGGAATGCTGAATGGCACCCAACAGAAGGAATGGGACTCCAAGGAAACCATAACCAATCAACTAAGTGATTTGAGAATAAACACTGAACACCAAATTAAGAAAGAAAAGAAGTCCATACACGATCTAAAACAAAACTTCAACAAAGAATTTGAAGCCATCAAAGCTGACCAATTAGAAGGAAAAGAAATAAAAAAAAAAAAAAAACAAAGTAGAAAGTCTTGACAGCAGGTTAGACCATGCAGAAGATCGAATCTCGGGGATTGAAGACAGCCTAGATATTACAAAGAAAGAACATACAACCATCCAAGACAAGTACAAGAAATATGATAGATGGATTCAACACTAGGAAGACACCATCAGAAGGCCTAATCTGAGGATAATGGGTGTAGAGGAACACCTAGAAACAGAAGTTAGTGGTCTAGGTTTTTTTTTTTAGACTTTGAATAGAATTTGATTTTTTTTCTTATTTTTTGTTGTACATTTTTTAATTTTAATTTTATTTTTTTGTGACCATACTGTACAGAGGGGTTACAATTACATGGGCAAGATAATGAGTACATTTCTTATCAAGCATTGCAGCCTCCTCCTTTGTTTACCCTTACCATCCCTTCCCAGCCTCCCCCCTCTCACCCACCCAAGCCTCCCAAACCCAGCACCAAAGTTGTAAAGTTCGTTTTCGACATGACAACTTGTACTTCTCATAGTAGCAACGGGTCCACCTGTACCCTTAAACGACTTGTTTTTCCCCATCTCCACAAATTATACCGACATCAAATATACTGAAACCAGGGGTATACTTTGGGGGAGGGATATAAAAAGTTAAAAAGAAATAATCTAATATATGAGTTAGAAACAAATGCATGAAAGAAAAAAAAAACATTTAAATACATATCTAAGGGTTCATTTTCCTAACATCATATTATCTGACCTTTCCTGCATGACTCATACACATACTAGATATTGCAAATAAGGGAACCCATGGGACCTATGTTTTTTGGGCTTGGCTTACTGCACTTCATATATTTTTTTCCAAACCTTTCCATTTCCTAACAAATGGGAATATCTCATTCTTTCTGGTGGAAGCATAGAATTCCATTGGGTATATATACCACATTTTCTTGACCCACTCATCTATTGAGGGGCATCAGGTTGGTTCGATATCTTGAACTATAGTAAATAATGCTGCAATAAACATAGTCGAGTTGGTAGCGTTAGTGTGGTCTTGTTTGTAAACATTTAGATAAATGCCCAAAAGTGGGATTGCTGGTTCATAGGGGAACTCTATGTGAAGTCTTTCAGAACCTCCATACTACTTTCCGACGTGGTTGAACAAGTTTACACTCCCACAACGAATGGAGTAAGGTTCCCTTCTGTCCACATGCCCTCCAGCATCTGTTGTTGCTAGAGTTCTTGATTTTTGCCATTCCAACATGGGTGAGGTGGTATCTCAACGTTGTTTTGATTTTGATTTCTTTTATGGCTCGGGAGGTTGAGCATTTCTTCATATGTCTGTTGGCCATCGTTCTTTCCTCTTCAGAGAAGTTTCTCTTCAAGTCTTTACCCACTTATTTATTGGGCAGTTGTTTCTTTGAGGATTTCTTGTTAGGGGATTTAATTTTTTGACTTCCGAGTATATTTTAGATATGAGACCCTTGTCTGTTGTATGGCTAGTGAAGATCTTCTCCCAATCCGTGGGCTTTCTATTGATCTTGCTAGCTATTTCCTTTGCCATGCAGAAGATCTGCAACTTCATGCAATCCCATTTGTCCAACCTGTCTATGATTTGTTGTGTTTCCAGGTCCCTATTAAGAAAATTTCGGCCTGAGCCAAGGAGACCTAGGGTTTCTCCTCTTCCGTCCTCTAAGGTTTTCAGAGTGTCTGCTTTGACTCTGAGTGCTTTGATCCATTTTTAGTTGATTATGGTGCAGGGTGATATATAAGGATCTAGCGTTAGTTTTCTACAAGTAGTTAACCAATTTTGCCAATACCATTTACTGAAGAGGCTGTCTTTCTTCCATTCTATTATTTTAGCTCCCTTATCGAAGATCAGTTGGCTATAGGTCGGTAGGTTCATTTCAAGGTTTTCAATTCTATTCCATTGGTCCTGAGGTCTGTTCTTATGCCAATACCAAGCTGTTTTGATTACCATGGCTTTATAGTAGAGTTTGAAATTTGGTATTGATATTCCACCAGCAGTGTTCTTTCCATTGAGGAGCGTTTTTGCTATTCGGAGTCTTTAATTATTCCAAATAGAATTTTGGATTGCCTCTTCTATTTCCTTGAAGAATGAGTTTGGGACTTTGATAGGTATCGCATTGAATTTTTAGATAGCCTTGGGAAGTATTGCCATTTTCACGATGTTAATATTTCCAATCAAGGAGAATGGGAGTTTTTGCCATTTTCTAAGTTCTGTTTTGATTTCATTTTTCTAGACTTTAAAGTTTTCAGCATAGAGGTCCTTCACTTCTTTGGTTAAGTTAATTCCTGGTATTTAATTTTTTGAGGGGCTATTAAAAATGGAGTTACTTTCCTAATTTCAGCCACACTTTTCTCATTGTTGGCATACAGAAAAGCCATTGATTTTGGGGGTTAGTTTTATGCCCTGCTACTTTGCCAAAGTTTTATATCAGCTTGAGTAATATGGGAGTGGAGTCTATGGGATTCTTTAAATTCAAGGTCATGTCATCTGCAAAAAGGGAGTTTTATTTCTTCTTTCCCTAATTGGATCCCCTTTTTATTTGCATCTTGTCATATTGCTGTATATAGGCATTTTAATACTATATTGAAGAGAAGTGGAGAGAGTGGACATCCTTGTCTTATTCCTGAGTTATGTGGAAATGGCTTTACTTTTTCACCATTAAGTATAATGCTGGCTGTAGGTTTGTAATATACATCCTTTATTGTATTGAGGAATGTTCCATGGATTCCTAATTTTTCCAAAAGCTTCATCATAAAGGGGTGTTGGATCTTGTTGAATGCTTTTTCTGCATCTATTGAGATAACCATGTGGTTCTTATCCTTGCTCCTGTTGATGTGATGAATAATATTAATTCATTTGCGTATATTGAACCAGCTTTGCATCCCTGAAATGAATCCTATTTCATCGTGGTGGATGATTTTTTGGATGAATTGTTGAAGTCCATTGGCCAAAATTTTTGTTGAGAAGTTTTGCATCAATGTTCATCAAAGTAATGTGTCTATAGTTCTCTTTCTTTGATGAGTTCCTGCCTGGTTTTGGGATGAGGGTTATGATGGCTTCATAGAATGTGTTCGGTAATGAACTTTCTCTTTCTATTTCATTGAAGATTTGGAGGAGTATTGGTGTGAGCTCTTCTTTGACGGCCTTGTAGAATTCCGCTGTAAAACCATCTGGTCCAGGACTTTTCTTAGCTGGGAGGTCTCTTATGGCTGTTTCTATTTCAATGGTTGATATGGGCCTGTTAATCTGGTTTTAGTCATCTTGATTTAGTTTGGCATGACAATATTTGCTAGGAAAAGTTACATTTCTGCCAAATTCTAAAATTAATTAGCATAAAGTTTTGAGAAGTATTCCCTTATAATGTTCTGAATCTTGGTTGTTTCCGTGGTGATGTTTCGATTCTCATCTCTGAGTTTATTTATTTGGTTGTGTTCTCTTCTTTTTCTGATAAGATTTGCTAAGGGTCTGTCAATTTTGATAATTTTTTCAAAGAACCAACTTTTTGTTTTGCTGATTCTTTCTATTTTTTTTTTTTTTGGATTCTAAGTGATTTCATTCTGATTTAATTTTAATTATTTCTTTCTGTCTACTGGATTGTGGTTTATCTTGCTGCTCTTTTTCAAGGAGGTTCAGAAATCTCATTAAACTCTTGGTGTCAGGTCTCTCCAATTTGTTGATGTAGGAGCTCAGAGCTATAAACTTGCCTCTGAGTACTGCCTTTGCTGTGTCCCAGAGGAGCTGGTAATTTGTGTGTTCATTTTTGTTGAATAGTATGAACATTTGAATTTCCTATCCAATCTCTTCCATGACCAACTCGTGATTCAGCAGTGTGTTGTTCAGCCTCCATGTGTTACCAGACTTTCTTTGGTGGCTTTTAGTGTTGAGTTCTAATTTTATTCCCTTGTGGTCAGAGAGAATGCAAGGTATAACTTCAATGTTTCTGAATTTGGACAAGTTTGCTTTGTGTCCTAAAATGTGGTCTATTTTAGAAAATGTTCCATGTGCTGCTGAGAATAACGTGTATTCTGATGCTGCTGGGAGAAATATTCGGTAGATGTATGTTAAATCTTGTTGATCTATGCAGCTGTGTAGATCTGTAGTTTCTCTGTTGAGTTTTTGCCGAGTTGATCTATCTAGTTGGGGAGAGTGGTGTGTTAAAATCCCCAACAATTAATGTCTTTGAATCTTTGCGGCATTTGAGGGAGGCTAGTGTTTCTTGGATAAATTTGGTTTCTCCATTGTTTGGTGAATAGATATTTAGAATTGTGATATGCTCCTGAAGGAGAGACCCCTTAATTAGTATGTAGCGACCTTCTTTATCTCTTCTCACGAATTTTAATTTGAAGTTTATTTTGTCTGATATTAGGTTTGCAACTCCCGCCTGTTTATGGGGACCGTTTGCTTGGTAGATTTTTCTCCAGCCTTTAACATTGAAAATGTGTTTGTTTTTACGGGCAAGATTTCACTCCTGAAGGCAGCAGATAGTAGGATCTTGTTTTTTAATCCAACTAGATAGTCTATGGTGCTTAATTGGAGAGTTAAGTTCGTTAATCTTAGATAGAACTGAGAGGTATTTGGGAGTTCCTAGCATGTTATGCACCCTCTTGGGGGGTGCGATAGATAACTGGGTTCTTCCTATCATTGTTGGATTCTCAGTTTGGGTGCAGTTTCTTGGCCTTATTGTGGTCTTGTTGGTTTTCTATGTGTAGGACATCTTTAAGAATCTTTTGTAGGGCTGGTTTGGTGGAGATGTATTGTTTCAATTTTTCTTTGCTATGGAAGGTTTTTATTTGACCTTCAGTTATGAAGGAGAGTTTAGCTGGGTACAGTATTCTTGGTTGATAGTTGTTTGTTTTTAGGGCTTGGCATACATCATTCCAGGCTCTTCTTGCTTTGATTGACTCTGCTGAGAAATCTGAGGTGATTCTAATTGGTTTCCCTTTATAGGTGATTAATCTTTTCTCTTTGACAGTTTTAAGGATCTTTTCCTTGGTCTGAGTTGATCCTGTGTGGATTATAATGTGATGGTGTGATGTCCTATTCTGATCTGGTCTATTTGGTGTTCTAAAAGCTTCTTGTATATGAATAGGCCTAACTTTTTCCATTTTTGGGAAGTTATCTGCTAGGATCCTGTTAAACAAATTTCCTAGACCATTAACTTCTGTTTCTACGTGCTCCTCTACACCCATTATCCATTGATTAGGCCTTCTGATGGTGCCTTCCAAGTGTTGGATAGATCTATCTTATTTCTTGGACTTGTCTTTGATGGTTGTATGTTCTTTCTCTATAATATCTAGGCTGTCTTCAATCCCTGAGATTCGATCTTCTGCATGTTCTTACCTGCTGTCAAGACTTTCTACTTTGTTTTTTTATGTCTTTTCCTTCTAATTGGTCAGCTTTGATAGCTTCAAATTCTTTGTTGAAGCTTTGTTTTAGATCTTGTATGAACTTCTTCACTTCTTTAAATCACTTAGTTGATTTGTTATGGTTTCCTTGGACTCCCATTCCTTCTGTTGAGTTACATTCAGCATTCCCTTTGTGTTCTCCCTGACTTACTTCAGCTCTTTGTTAGTGGATCCCATGAATACCTTTAGTGATTTTTTTGTATTCTCATCCTGCTCTCTTCATTCCTGTATTACTCTTTGCTTAGCTTCCTCCCGTTCGTGCCATTCCTGTTGTTCTCATTGAGTATTCTCAGCCTGTTCACACCATTCCTGCTTTTCTCTTTGAGTATTCTCAAGCTACTCACGCAAATCCTATATCAGTTTTTGACTACTTCCTCACGCTCATGACATTCCTGTATAAACCTTTGGATTGCCTCCTCTCTCTCCCTCTCACGCTCATACAGAGTCTTTGTAGGTTTTCAATCTTTTCCTGCAGTGACCTATTGTTTGCCTCCTCTCTCTCCCTCTCACGCTCATACAGAGTCTTTTGTAAGTTTTCAATTTTTTCCTGCATTGACCCTGTTTGGCTCCTCTGTCTCCCTATCACGCTCATAAAAAGTCTTTTGTATGTTTTCAATCTTTTCATTTATCTTGTTTGTCAGAAGTTTTTGTAGAGCTATTTGGGAACTCTCCTCTGGATTATTCATTATATGTTCTGTTCACTGATTATCCTAAGTGGGAGTTAGGATACCTGTACTTGCCATTTTTCCTGTCTTTTTCTAGCTTACTCTGCCCATTTGGAATGAAAATAACACCAGTTTTTTGCTAGAACTCTATCTTAAGGCAATCATCAAACAAAGTTTGAATTTGCACAGTCAATAGTCTGCAGATAAAATCTAGTTCAACAGATACATCTATTCAATGTCAAACAACTATATATTAATGGGCTACGAGCCGCAAAGAAGAATTTGGAAAACCATAAATTATTTGGGTTAGGGAGAGATGTGGGTAATAAATAGGAATAGAGTAATGTGGGAAGGCACAGGGAGAGTTAACTTAACTAAGTCCTAATATCAAAGCAGGTTGGATAGGATGAAACCATAGGTTGGATAGGATGAAAGTAGAGAGAGAGAGAAAAAGAGGAAAGAGAAAGGGAAAAGAAAAGAGACCAGAAAAAATAGAAAAGTAAAAATTAATAATATTATGCATATAAGAACAAGCTATTCAGAGAAGAACGTGAATATAATGAGAGAAGGTGAGGGATATAAAGAGATGTGAAAATTTTAAAAATAAAAATACTTAAAATATTATATAGTTACAAAGAGGTAGTACTGCTATTAAGGAATTTAAGTCTCAGAGATTTTGAATTGAGTAATAAATTTGTGGATTAAGTGTGTACACAATGGGAGATAGGGTCTAATAGTCAACTACGGATTTATCTGAGGATGTGCAGAACACCTATTAAGTCCCTTAAAGAAGAACAAAAGAGAGGAACAGGTGAGAAGGATACGGAAGAAAGAAAAAAAAAGATTAGAAGTTCAGTCGAGCTAAGCAAAAAACAAAAAGAAAAAAATTTTAAAGAAAGAAAAACGCACACATGCATGTATCCCTAAAATGAAGATTATAAGGAGAAAAAAAGTTACTAGAAAACAATTTTTTTCAAAAAAGGTAAAAATTAAAAATTATAAAAAGTTTTAGAAAAGAAAAAAAATTTTTGTAAAAGGTATTTAAAAAAGAAGAAGAAGACAAATTTTTTTTGATGTTTTTGGGAGGGTTGGGAAAAATTCTGTATCTCCCTTGTGTCTGTAATCAGACTCTGGTTGGAATCTCTGGTCCTGTGTCTTGGTTGGTTTCTTAAGTCAGTTTGTTTGGACTGGCAGAAAAATGCTCTGCTTTACCCAGGATTTTGCAATCCTCCCACACAGTTCGTTCAATGGGAGGGGGTTCTGCTTTGAGTATCACAAAAGAGGGAGATGGTTTTTTCCTCAAGTTTGACGATGCTGTGATAAGGCTAGATTCTGGGTTGAGTTGAGGCCTTTCAGCAAACAGTAGCATTTCCCGGGGGCTAGTTTTTGAGAAACACACAGAGCCTAGCCTGGAGCCACTCTAATGGTTTATGTTTACTGATGTCGAGACTGCTAAAGGGAGGGGCAGCCTCTGGCTCTGATTACCCCGTGAAGAAAGCCACTCCTAGGGCTGGCGCCCGAACTGGGTGAATTTTCCCTGGATGGAGCTGAATCTTGCAGGTCAAGCCATTAAGTTCTTGTGACCTGCCAAATGACTCTTATTATTCCAAGACCAGAGTTGGAGCTTGCAGCTCCGCTGAGCTTTGTCGGTATCCAAGATGGAGATCTCCGGTACTGGGGGGAGAGGGGTGGCCTTACCTCCTCTGCTCCCTGAGAAGGAGTGAGGACGTCAGGCTTCTACTCACGTGGAGTCTTTGTTCCTGGGTCGTTTCTTGTCTGCGAATTGCAGGATGAGGATATCTGCTCCTTGTCAGTTCTTGCTGGTGTTGAGAAGACTCTGCACGCCCGCCGGCCCACCCACCTGCCGCGGCATCTGGCTCTTTTGTCCCGGACTCTCTGTGTTTCAGGTATGGCGATATGACTGCCGCCACTGCCACTACCGCTGCAGCCACAGCTGCTGGCGAGAGCTCAGATCTGTCTCCTTGCCTGGGTTTTCCTTCTCTGGCCCAATTCTCTGTCATGTGATGGCACACTTGGTGTGATTCTCTGGCTTAGGACTGTTCACTGGAACTCTAAAACTGCTTGCTATGTGAGAGCTTGTTTAGCCTCCAGCTTCTCCTCTTCCATCTTCCTGGAACTCTCTGGTCTAGAAATTTTGTTTAACAGGATCCTATCAGAGAACTTGCCAAATATGCAAAAAGATAGGCCTATTCAGATACAAGAATCTTTTAGAATTCCAAATAGACCAGACCAGAACAGGACATCCCACAGTCAAATTATAATCCACACAGGATCAATTTAGAACAAGGAAAAAATCCTTAATCTGTCAAGGAGAAAAAGATTAAACACCTATAAAGGGAAACCAATTAGAAACTCTTCAGATTTCTCAGCAGAGACAATTGAAGCAAGAAGAGCCTGGAATGATGTATGCCATGCCCTAAAGTCAAACAACTATCCGACAAGAATACTGTACCCAGCTAAACTCTCCTTCATAATTGAAGGTCAAATAAAAACCTTCCATTGCAAAGAAAAGTTGAAACGATATATCTCCCCCAAACCAGCCCTTCTAAAGATTCTTAAAGATTCCTACACATAGAAAACCAACAATACCACAATAAAGGCCAAGAAACTGCACCCAAACCGAGAATCCCAGAACCATAGAAAGAATCCATTGGTGCAGCCCCCAAGAACGTGGATTAAATGGCAGGAAATCCCAAATACCTTTCCCTCCTATATCTCAACATTAACAGATTTAAACCTCCAATTAAGTGACATAGACTGTCTAGTTGGATTAAAAAACAAAATCCTTTATTTGTTGCCTTGAGGAGTCACAACTTGCCCATAAAAAAAAACACATTTTCAATGTTAAAGGCTGGAGCAAAATCCACCAAGCAAACAGCCCCCAAAGACAGGCTGGAATCACAGTCCTAATATCAGATAAAATTGAGTTCAAATTAAAATCAGTGAGAAGAGATAAAGAAGGTCACTACATACCAATTAAGGGATTGCTCCTTCAGGAGCATATCACAATTCTAAATATCTATTCGCCAAACAATGGAGCACCCAAATTTATCCAAGAAACACTACTTTCCCTCAAATCCAACATAGATACAAAGATGTTAATTGTTGGGGATTTTAACACACCACTTTCCCCATTAGATAGATCAACTCGGCTAAAACTCAACAGAGAAACCGCAGATCTAAACAGCTGCAGAGATCAACTAGATCTAACAGACATCTACCAAATATTTCACCCAGCAGCATCAGAATACACTATTTCTCAGCAGAACATGGAACATTTTGCAAAATAGGCCACATTTTAGGCCACAAAGCAAACCTGTCCATATTCAGAAACATTGAAGTAATACCTTGCATTCTCTCAGACCACAAGGGAATAAAATTAGAACTCAAGCAAAAGCCACCAAAGAAAGTCCGGTAACACATGGAGGCTGAACAACACACTCCTGAATCATGAGTGGCCATGGAAGAGATTAGAAAGGAAGTTCTAATGTTCATGATATTGAACAAAATTGAGTACACAAATTACCAGCTCCTCTGGGCCACAGCAAAGGCAGTACTCAGGGGCAAGTTTATACCTCTGAGCTCTTAAATCAACAAATTGGAGAGATCTGAAACCAACAGTTTAATGAGATTTCTGAACCTCCTTGAAAAAGAGCAGGAAGATAAACCCCAATCCATTAGACAGAAAGAAATCATAAAAATTAAATCAGAATTAACCAAATTAGAATCCAAAAAAACTATAGAATGAATCAACAAAAAAAGAGTTGTTTCTATGAAAAAATTAACAAAATTGACAGACCCTTAGCAAATCTTATCAGAAAAAGAAGAGAACACACCTAAATAAATAAACTAAGAAATTAGGAGGGAAACATCACCACAGAAACAACCAAGATTCAAAACATTATAAGGGAATACTTCTCAAACCTTTATACTAATAGGTTTGGGAACTTGGCAGAAATGGACCTTTTCTAGGCAAATATTGACATGAGGTAAAACTCTTAACAAGCCCATACCAAGCATTGATATAGAAACATCAATAAGAGATCTCCCATCTAAGAAAAGTCCAGGACCAGATGGTTTTACAGCAGAATTCTACAAGGCCTTCTATGCAGAGCTCTCACCAATACTCTTCCAAATCCTCAATGAAATTGGAAAGGAAAGATCACTACCGAACACATTCTATGAAGCTATCATAACTCTGATCCCCAAACCAGGCAGGGACTCATCAAAGAAAGAGAACTATAGACACATTTCTTTGATGAACATTGATGCAAAACTTCTCAACAAAAATTTTGGCCAATCGACTTCAACCATTCATCCAAAAAATCATACACCACGATCAAACAGGATTCATTTCAGGGATGCAAAGCTGGTTCAATATACGCAAATCAATTAATATAATTCATCACATCAACAGGAGCAAGAATAAGAACCACGTGGTTATCTCAATGGATGCAGAAAAAGCATTTGACAAGATAAAATACCCCTTTATGATGAAGGTTTTGGAAAAATTAGGAATCCATGGAACATTCCTCAATACAATAAAGGCTGAATATGACAAACCTACAGCCAGCATTATACTCAATGGTGAAAAACTAAAGCCATTCCTTCTTAACTCAGGAACAAGAAAAGGATGTCCACTCTCTTCACTTCGCTTCAATCTAATACTAGAATGCCTAGGTATAGCAATAAGACAAGATGCAAACATAAAGGGGACCCAAATAGGGAAAGAAGAAGTAAAACTCTCCCTGTTTGCAGATGACATGATCTTGTATTCAAAGAATCACACAGACTCCACTCCCAAATTACTCAAGCTGATTCAAAACTTTGGCAAAGTAGCAGGGTATAAAATAACCCTCAAAAATCAATGGATTTTCTGTATGCCAACAATGAGAAACTGTGGTTGAAATTAGAAAAGCAAGTCCATTCTTGATAGCCCCCCAAAAAACATTCCTAGGAATTAATTTAACCAGAGAAATGAAGGAACTCTATGATGAAAACTTCAAAAACTTGAATATGGAAATCAAAACAGAACTTAAAGAGTGGCAAAAACTCCCGTGCTCTTGGTTTGGAAAGATCAACATCATGAAAATGGCACTACTTCCCAAGGCTACCTACAAATTCAATGCAATACCTATCAAAATTCCAATCTCATTCTTCAAGGAAATAGAAGAGGCAATCCAAAAATTCATATGGAACAATAAAAGACCATAAATAGCAAAAGCGACCGTCAACAGAAAGAACACTGCTGGAGGAATATCAATACCAAATTTCAAACTCTATTATGAAGCCATAGTAATCAAAACAGCTTTGTACTGGCACAAGATCAGACATTAGGTCCAATGGAATAGAATTGAAAACCCAGAAATGAACCTGCAGACCTATAGCCATCCAATCTTCGATAAGGGAGCTAAAAAATATAATCGAAGAAAGACAGCGTCTTCAGTAAATGGTGCTGGCAAAATTGGTTAACTACTTCTAGAAAACGAAAGCTAGATCCTTATGTATCACCGTGCAACAGTATCAACTTCAAATGGATCAAAGACCTAGGAGTCAATGAAGACACTCTGAAAACATTACAGGATGGAATTGGAGAAACCCTAAGTATCCTTGGCACAGGCTGAAATTTTCTTACTAGAGACCCAGAAACACAACAAATCAAAATAATTTGGACAAATGGGATTGCATGAAGTTGCAGAGCTTCTGCATGGCAAAGGACATAGCTAGCAAGATCAATTGAAAGCCTTCGGATTGTAAGAAGATTTTCACTAGCCATACAACAGACAAGGGTCTCATATCGAAAATATTCTTGGAACTCAAAAAATTAAATCCCCCAACAAAAAATCTTCAAAGAAACAACTGCCCAATAAAGAAGTGGGCTAAAGACTTAAAGAGAAACTTCTCTTAAGAGGAAAGAAGGGTGGCCAATAGACACATGAAGCAATACTCAAACTCTCTACCCATAAAAGAAATGCAAATTAAAACAACATTAAGATACCCCCTCACTCCAGTAAGAATGGCAAAAATCAAGAACTCTAATAACAACAGATGCGAGAGGAGATGTGCACAGAAGAGTACCTTACTTTGTGAGTGTAAACTTGTTCAACTACTTTGGAAAGTAGTATGGAGTTTCCTCAAAAGACTTTTGGGCATTTACCCAAATGTTTACAAACAAGACCAAACTAAAGCTACCAGTACGACTATGCTTATTGCAGCATTATTTACTATAGCTAAGATATGGAACCAATCCTGATGCCCCTCAGTAGATGAGTGGATCAAGAAAATGTGGTATATATACACAATGGAATTCTATGCTTCCACCAGAAAGAATGACATTGCCCCATTTGTTAGGAAATGGAAAGACTTGGAAAAAATTATATTAAGTGAAGTAAGCCAAGCCCAAAGAACATAAGTCCCATGGTTTCCCTTATTTGCAATATCTAGTATATGTCTAGATCAAGCAGAAAAGGTCTGATAAGGTGATGTTAGTGAAATGAACCCTAAGATATGTATTCACATGTTTTCTTTCTTTCATGTGATAGTTTCTAACACATTTATAAGATTATTCCTTTGTTGCTTTATATTTCCCTACCCCACAGTATAACCCCTGCTTTCACTGTATTTGATGTCTGTATAATTTGTGGAGGGGAAGGGGAAAAACAAGTCGTTTACATAAGGATACAGGTGGACCCGTTGCAACAATTCAAAATGATCTTTACAACATTGTTGGGGGAGAGCAGGGAGGATGGGAGGGTGGATAGCAAGGGATTGGAAGGGGAAACAAAGGAGGAGGCTACACTGCTTAATAAGAAATGTACTCATTATCTTGCCCATGTAATTGTAACCCCTCTGTACAGTATTTTCACAACAAAAATAAATAAAAGTTTAAAAATTATTATAATAAAAAAGTAACATGTATTCCACAGACACCTGTATCTGTTTGGGGGAATATCTAGTGAATTCACTTGCCTATTTATTGATAAGATTATTCTTCTTAGGGTATTTCATTTTTTTTTTTTAGTCTGTACATTACAGATATTAGGATTTCTTCTGTTACTCAAAAGGCAGGAGCTCAGACATATTTTATTTAATCTTAACAAAAGATGACTTGTGAGCTTCAAATTATTTAATAAATGATTGATTAAAAAATGATCAGAAGGCTGTGGCTCACACAGGAGAGTGCCTGCCAACAAAGGTAAGTTCTGAACTCAGAGTTCAGTGTCTACAAAAAAGAGATATATTTTATTATTTTAAAACATAAAAGCTAATCAGGTATACTATCTCAAAATATGTAATGCTAAATATTTCTCTATTGTGCATGATAAAACTATTGCAAATTTTAGCACACACTAACAATTTTTTTTTTTCCCTTGGTAAGCATTCAAGGCAGCAAAACTGAAAAAAATGCAACTTTGGCCAAGTGCTGGTGTCACACTTCTATTTCTAGCTACTCAGGAGGCTGAGATCTGAGGATTGCAGTTTGAAGTCTGCCTGGACAGGAAATTCTGTGCGGATTATTTCTAAATAGGCACCAGAAAAATAGAAGTAGTGCTGTGGCTCAAGTGGTAGAGTGTTTCCTTGACCTGAATAGCTGAGGGATTGCCCCCAGGCCGAGTTCAAGCCCCATGACCAACAAAAATCAAAACAAAACAAAACAGGAAATCCAACTTTGTATAAAGAAGAAGAATCTCCAAGTTTTTATTTAAGGTTTTGCAGTTTGTGGCAAATGTTTTCATTGGGTAGAAAGCAGAGAGCTTATATCTGTCATTATGATAAACTTGCTACTATGTAGTTGCTTTTGTCCAATTTATAATTTCATTCATCTAACCTTGTTGAGGATGAAAAAGCCATCAAGGACAAGACATACTATTTGGCAAAACTGGTAAGTTGAAATGACTATTAATTTCTAGTTTGGCTAAGAAGCTGTGATTTTCCTTCCCTCCCCAGGATTTGAACAATGAGAACAATTGTCTTGATTTTTCCCAAATGTGAAGAAGACAGCTCATATTCAGATAATTAGAAGATAATGAAAAGAATGTTTAGGACACAAAATATATTTAATTTTGAAACTTCCGCTCAAAAAATCTTCCAAGAAACTTAGAAAACTTTGCTTATAGATATTTATATCAAAGAGCTCACTGCAGGTGCCTTATACTTATAATTTCCTACTTAGAAGGATGAGATCTGGGATTGAGATTGAAGACAGAGTGGGAAAGCAATAATTGCATGGATGTTCCCTGCTTTTAGATCATATGTCTCTTCCTCCCATCCTCAATGTGAAGCTGTCTCCCCACATCACCATCCTTCTGATTCACTGACTTCATCATTGTTATTTCTGGTTTTCTCCTTCAGCATGAAATTTGCATGGAACAGGCCATTTGCAGCTGTATTCACATCTGTTTCTCCAGTTGCCTGCATCAGTGCCTGGTCCTTAGTGCTTGTGTGGAGATGAATCTGCTCTGCTCATGTAATCTCAGAATTCATTCAAGAAAGCTCATCAAGTTGTGGTCTTGTGCTTAGTAGTCATTTCTTCTAATTATTTTTTCCTCGTGTATCTAAGTCCACATAAGGGCGAGATAAGTGGTTGACACCTATCCGTTGTGATGGCAAAGTTGGTTATAATAACATCGAAGTTTATTGTGAAGCTGTAGGAAGACCCATCTACCAAAGCACCCAAAATGGCATGTTCCCATGTCCAGGAATACATTTAACAGCTCTGCAATCAAACCATCATTCACTCTCTGCTGGGTTCAGACTCAGCATTTCTCTTTCCTATTTAAAATAAAGAAAAATTTAAGACATGCCTTTTTTCATATGTCTTTGAATTATTGAATTGTATCTCCAAACAAAAATACAAGAATGCCACTAGTGGAATGTAAATATAAGGCAAGGGGAAAAAAGCATAAAAGTTCCTAAGGAAAACATCAAAAGTGGCAGCTGTACAAAATTTGGTTCTTAAATCCAGGATAGTCTTCACACACCAGTAATCCTAGTATAATACAAGCTAATGAAAGTTTTCTTTTTGTGCCAATCCAGGGGCTTGAACTTGCAGCCAGAGCTCTGAGTTCTTTTGCTCAAGGCAAGCAATTTACTACTTGAGTCATACTTCCACTTCTAGTATATTTGGTAGTGTAGTGGAAATAAGAATTTCCCAGACTTTTCTGCTAGTGCTGGCTTCAAACTGTGATCCTTGATGTCAGCCTCCTGAGTCGGATTACAGGTATGAGCCACCAGTACCAAGCTAAAAGTTATTTTTGTGAGATATAAAAATTTACTTATACAAGATATATAAAGGAACATAAACAAGTGAAACATTAGAACAACAGAACTGAAACAACTTATATAAAAGACATAAAAGGATCAATACCAAGGCCCAAGTTCAAGCCTCAGGACCAGCACAAAAGATATAAAGAAGTATAGAAGAAGAGAAGGAATAGCCAGTGACAGAGTTTTAAATTAATCAATCACTGATGGCTTACACATGTTGTGTTAACTACATAGGAGGCTAAAGTCAGAAAATAGCATTTAAAGGCAAGCCCAAGCAGGAAAATCCATTGGCCATTTTTCTATGTGTGTCAGTCATGGGGATTGAATTTGTTTTACTTTACTCAAGGCTGGAGTTCTATCAATCTCAGCTTATTGGTGAAATCACTACTAGATAATTGGATATAAAAAGCATCATGGAATTTCCTATGCAAGCTGGCTTCGAACTGTGATCCTCAGATTTCAGCTTCCTCAGACATTATGTGCTTTGCATGAGACTCTTACTTCCAATGAACCACCATAAAGAAGAAAAAAAACTGGAGTTTGAGCTGTGGCTCCAATGGCAGAAATGAGACAATGACTTCTGGGACAGCACACACACCTTGAGATCAAGCTGCAGAACCAGCACATACAAGAATAAAATAAATAAATGAAAAGAAAGGTGGAAGAAGGAAAGGGAGAGACAATTTCAGAGGTTAAAATGAGCAAAACTGAGGAGCTCACACTTGTTATTGTACTTACTCAAGGGTCTCACATCTGAGGATCGGTGTTCAAGGCCAGCCAAAGCAGGGAAGTTCATGGACTCAACTCTAATTAGCCAACTACAGGTTTTAAAAAAAAAAAAAAACCCAAATTGTGCTGTGGCTCATGTATTAGAGGGCTAGTATTAATAATGTACTGGGACAGGGCTGGGAAGGTGACTCAGTGGGGGAGTGTTTGCCTTTCATGCATGAGGCCCTGGGTTCAATTCCTCAGCCCCTGAGTTCAATTCCCCAGCAACACATAAGCAGAAAAAGATGGAATTAACGCTGTAGCACAAGTAGTAGGGCTCTAGCCGTAAGCTGGAGAGCTGAGGGACAGCGTCCAGGCCCAGAGTTCAGACCCCACGACCGGCAAAAAGAAAATAAGGATACAGGTTGAACCATTGCAACAATGACATGTATAAGACATTATGTTGAAAAACAAATTTACCACTTTGGTGCACGGGTGTCAGGGGGACGGCTGGGGTGAGGGATGGAAGGGGATAGTAAGAAGAAACAAAGGAGGAGGCAACGATGCTTGATAAGAAATGTACTCATTACCTTGCTCATGAAATTAATTGTAAGCCCTCTGTACAGTATTTTCACAATGAAGAGAAAAAAAAATAAAAAAAATTAGAGGAGAAAAAAAATAACTGGGACAATACCTAGGCTCTGATTTATTGCCCCAAGCCCAGCATAACTACAAAAATAAAAAATAGAAATTAAAAGATGTTTTGGAAAAATCCAATTAAATTTTCAAAATGAGCCATGAATTTTTGTTTACTGTCTGTAATCCTAGATACAAAGATAGATGAAATTTGAGGGTTATGGTGTCTCATCATCAAATCACCATCAAAACAAACAATAAAACAGAAGTGAAGCACCAGCCTTGAGTGAGACAGCTATGAAACAGTGCCCTGGCTCAGAGATCCAGCCTCAGGATCACAAAAATGATAATAAGAAGAGAACCTGGGGCTGGTGATTCAGGCCTGTAATTCTAGAACCTCAGGAGGCAGAAATATGGGGATCCAGTGTAAAGGCCAACCCAAGCAGGAAATTCCAGAAGTCAGTTGTTTGTGGGACATCTTGGGGCTGGAACTGTATTAGTCCCAGGTTTTTAGCACTTAATTGGAGGTAAGGATCTTAGACTTTCCTGCTCAGGATGGCTTTGAACCATGATGGTCAGACTTCAGCCTCCTGAAACAGGCCAAGCCTTGCATGAGTTCTAACTCTAGGACCAGCACACACAAAAAATGAAATGATTAAATGTAAAGAAGGGTAGAAGAAGCGAAGAACCAATAACTGAGGCTTCAATGAGCCAATCAGCCAATCATTGGTGGCTCATAACTGCAATTCTAGTTACTCAGGAAGCTAAAATCTGGGGATCATATTTAAAGACGTGACCAAGTAGGAAAGTTCACACACACACACACACACACACACACACACACACGTGAGTGTGTGTGTGTGTGTGTGTGTGTCTGTGTGTGAGTCCTTTTGCTTGAACTTGTACTGTTTTTCTCAAGGTTCTACTAATCTCAGCTTTTTAGTGGCTATAATTGGAGATATCATGGACTTTCATCCCCAGACTGGCACAAACTTTGATCCTCAGTTTGCAACCTCATGAATCTGGTTTGGCTCTACATGATACTCATTTCTAATTAAACAACAAAACAGAAAAAAACCCTGGAATTTAGTTGTAGTTCAACTGGCAGAACTGGGAAAAAGCACCCAGACCCTGAGTTCTAGCCGCAGGACAAACAGAGAAGAAGTAAAATAAAAGGAGGATAGAAATACAAAAGGAAGAGTCACTGACAGTGGTGGAAATGAATATAAAATTTGTTTCTCACACATGTTATAAGAGGTACTGAGGAGGATGAAATCTAAGGATCACAGTTCATGACCAGTCCAGGCAAGAGAGTCCATGAGACTCATATATCTAATTTGCACCAAAAATAAGCTACAAGGCTGGACGAGGCACTATCGTTCAAGTAGTACAGCTCTCACCTGGAGTAACAGAAGTTCAGGGACAGTGCCCAAGACCTGAGTTCAAGCCCCAGGACTAGGAAAAAAAGTAAAACCGTGTGAGAAAATCCAATTAAAGTTTCAAAATGAGCCATGCATGCGTTTTTGCTCAATATGTGTAATCTTACTGACTCACAAACCTGAAATCTGAAGGTTGCTGTTCACAGCCAGCCTAGACAGGGAAATGCATAAGTCTCCAAATAACCAGCAAAAAACGCCAGAAAATAAAGCTATGGTTGTAGTTATAAAGCACCATCCTTGAGAGAAAAACCCATGAAACAGTGTCCTGGCTTAGAGATCCAGCCTCAGGATCACAATAAGAAAATTAAATGGTTGGAGGTAGAGAACTTAGCACTGTTGCTCATGTCTGTAATTCTAGAAATGCAAGAGGCTGAAATATAAGATCCTGTGTAAAGGCAAACCTAATCAAGAAATTCCAGGAGACTGTTTTGTGTGTGGTGCCACACTGGGGATAGGTTTTTGTTGGTTGATTGGAGATGAGAGTATCATGGACTTTCCTGCTCAGGCCACTTTCAAACCATGATGGCCAGATTTCAGCCTCCTGAATCAGGACAGGCCTTGCATGAGTTCGAGCTCCAAGACGAACACACACAAAAAGAATGAAATAAATGAAAAGAAGGGTGGAAGAAGAGAAGAAAGAGCAAGTAACAGAGGTTTCAATGAGCCAATCATTGGTGGCTCATATCTTTCATTCTACATACTTAGGGTGAAATTTGAGGATACCGTTTAAAGCTCAGCTCAGGTATAGGTGCTCATAAGACGTGTGTATGTGTGTGTGTGTGTGTGTGCGTGCACGTGTGTGTGTGTGTGCATGCACGTGTGTGTGTGTGTTTGTGTGTTTGTGCCAGTCCTGGTGCTTGAAATTGCAATATTTAGCTCAATGATCGACTACTCTCAGATTGTAGTGGTTAATTGGAGAAAAGAGTGTCATGGACTCTCCTCAATTTTCAGCCTCCTGAATCTGGCCTACCTCTACATGATTCTCTTCTCTCCATTTAACCTCCCCCAAAAGCCTAATGTTATGGTTGGTCCCATGTATGTCCTGAGCATCTGAGCTTCAATTTCTACTCCCAGGAGAAGCAAAAATGAAAAAAGAAACGAAGGAGGAAGCAAGCACATATTAAAGTTTTAAAATGACCCAAGTGTTGCTGGTTATGTGTGTAATCTTCACTACACAAGAGGCTGATAACTGAGGACTGCAGTGTCAAGTCAGCCTGGGAAGGAACACGCTTGAGATTATTATCTCCAGCTACACTGCACAAAGCCTTGATCTGTTGCTGAGGTGTACAGCCTTGAGTGTAAAACCTAAGATATAGGCCCCAGAGTCAGAGGTCAAGCCACAGGACCAATAAAATTTTCAGGAAGAGGATGAAGAGATATTGAAATCTGAGAATCATTGTTCAAAGCTAGCCCATGCAAGAAATTCCATGCAAGAAAGTCTCTGTGTTTGCATCTGTATGCCATCCTGAGGCTTGAACTTATGTTGTTTTGTTCGAGGATAGAGCTCTACTACTCCCAGCGTTTCAGTGATTGATTGGAGCTAGGAATCTCATGGGCTTTTCTGCCCTAGTTCGCTTTGAACCATGATCCTCAGATTTCAGCCAAATGATTCATGCTGGGCTTTGCATAAGACTCATCTCCTATTAACTATCAAGAATTGAAAAACAAAACCTGGAAGTGAGCTGTGACCCAAATACAAACTGGGCAATCACTTTCTAGAACAGCGCCCAGACCTTTAGTTGAAGCATTAAGACAAAACAAGTATAACCACAAGTTATACTTTGGCTCATGTGGTAAGCCACTAGTCTTGAAGAGAAAGCTCTGGCATTGTATCCAGGCCCTGATTTGTAGCCCCAGGACTAGTACATAAACAAAAATTTTTAAAAAAGAAAAATTTTAAAAGATGAAAGGGGAAAATATTAATATTTTCAAATGACCAATGAGTTTGTGGTTCATGTGTATAATCGGAGCACCTCAGATGCTGAAATCTGAAGATCATGGTTTGAAGCCAGTCTATCCAGAAAAGTACATTACAAGTTTATGACCAATAAGCAAAAAAAAAAGCTAGAAGTCGAGCTGTGGTTGAAGTTGTATAACATCATCTTTGTGTCAAAAAACTCAGAAACATAAGGGCACTGGTGGATCTAGCCTGTAATCCTAGCTACTCAGGAAGCTGAGATATGAAGATCATGGTTCAAAGCCAGCCTGGGTAGGAAAGTCCATGAGATTCTTATCTCCAATAAACCACCAGAAAACTGGGAAATGTTCTATGGCTTAAGCGGTAGAGTGCTTGCCTTGAGCTGAATAGCACAGAGACAGCACCCAAGCCCTGAGGTTAAGCCCCATAAACTACAAAAAGAAAAATAAATAAAATAAGTCAGTGGTTGGTTGCTCATGCCTGTAAATCCTAACTACCCAGGAAACTAAAATCTAAGGGCTGCATTGCAAAGCCAGCCCAAGGAAGAAAGAGACTTGTTTGTGTAATTACCAGTACTAGGGCATGAACTTGCCCTGTTTTACTCAAGGCTAGAGTTCAACTACCACAGTTTTTTGGTCATTAATTGGAGATAAAAATCTCAGACTTTGCTGCTCAGACTGGCTTCAAACCAAGATCCTCAGATTTCAGCCTCCTTATTTGTGCTGGGCATTGCATGAGAGTTTTCAAATGAATGAAGCTGGAACTTGAGCTGTGGCTCAATTGGCAGAACTGGGAAAAACCTCTGAGACAGTGGCCAGTCACTACATTATAGTAGTTGTAATATAAAAAAAAAATGTTAATGTTATACAAAGGAATACTATGCTTCTTTTTAAATGTGGCAAATGAGAAGATAGTACAAAGTTTCAAAATGACATACTGAGTGTATAGGAAAAAGGAAAAAAATTAAAATTCATGTAAATATTAAATACAAGCTGAAATGACCAAATTAAATGTGATCAGAAACATCTCTCACTTATCTCTCACTTGTAATTGCTTACAATAATTGTCCCTTCAGTTTCAGCATCTACCATGGGGATTTAGGCATGACCTCTCTATGCATCCTTGATTGTGTAAAGATCTTCCTGCTTTAGCCTCTTGAGATAGAACTGCAGGCATTGCCCTCATTTTAATATACGATGTTTCCTTTAGAACTCAAAATTAATGTTTAAATAATGGATTATCTGTAAAGCATGACTAAACATCAGAGATCCACCAGAGATCCTCTGAGGAATACAATCAAAACAGTAGAAAAGCACCTACCACTCAAGGTAGGTAACAGAAGGAAGATTTAGCATTCTTTGGATATGCTAGGGGTTGAACACAGGGCCTCATGCTTGATAGGTAGGTATAAAATTCAGTGAGATTAATTATATCCACACTGCTTTGTAACAATTACCTCTATTTGTGAACTATCTTTTTGATACTGATGGAATCCACACAATCATAGAGTAATAATCACCCCAATGACCTGCCCCAGAAATTTTAATCTTCCATTTTCTCTTATGAAATGGATTAGTCAATATGTTTCACATAAATAGTAGATTATTTTTGTGTCCATACAAGACAGACATATATTAATTTCAGCCTTTTTGTCATAATCCATTTATGTATGCCTCATATTTTATAAACCTGTTCATCTGATAGACACGCCAGGTATTTCCAACTTCTGACTACTGTGAACTTTGCTGTTATCATTAGCATATGAGCTATTGGTTTTTTTCATTTCAGTTATTTTAGTTATGCAATGAGAAATGGAATTGCTGCCTAATGTGGTAATGCTATGTTAGGTTAGAAGAATGTGTAAAATTCTACCATAATTGATATATCACTTTTCATCAGCAAAGAAATATACAAATGGTCAATAACATGTACAAGAGTGTTTCAAATCTTTCACAGCTGTGCCCTAAAGGATCATTTTGTTTTTTTTTTTTACTTTGTACTTGTTTACATTTATGCCATGCAGGCCTGGAACTATGTAACATCGTCTAGAGCTGAAGTTAGAACAATACCAAATGCCATTGACCCAGCCTCCAAAAACATTTATTCTGGTAGTCATTTTTTTCTAGAGATAAATTTTAGTTATCATATGCATTTTTACTCTTTTAAAATAAGGTTTTCAATTTTAAAAAGACATATAAATGTAACATCTCTGTGTAGCTTCATTTTTAATAAGATAAAAAGTTAATTTTTATTTTATTTTAGTTTTTGTCAGTCGTGGGTCTTGAACTCTGGGCTTATGCACTGTCCCTGTGCTCTTCATCTCAAGGCGAGTGTTCTACTGCTTGAACTACAGTGCCACTTCCGGTTCTAGTGGTTTATTGGAGATGAGTCTCATGGTTGTTTCTGCCCTGCTGTCTTTGAACTCTGATCCTCAGATATCAGCCTCCTGAGTAGCTAGGACTACAGATGTGAGCCACCGGCGCTCGGTTGAAAAATTATACTTACAGAAAATATAAAAGGACAAAAAAGCTTCCCAGCAGGAAAAACCTTACAATCACAGTCTGATAATGACCCAAGCAAAATAATACAATAAGAACTCATCTAAAGTAAAATGAAGAGCAGGGATGGGGGCAGGGGTCAAGGGGTAGAGCACTTGCTTGCCCAACACCAGCCTCTGAATCAAAACCACAGTACTGCCAAGGGATAACAAAAAGTATTAAAACTTAAGGAAAGGTGCAGATAATAGTATGATGGATGACATAGATGTACACACCGGTTATCCCAACACTTGGAGACTAGGCAGTAGAATTATGAAGTTAAGATCAGACTTGGCTACATAATGAGACTGCATCTTAAAGAATAACATAGAATAAAATTACACAAACTATATTTTTAAAGACTAGGATGTAGTTCAAGTGTAATTCAAGTAGTTTTGTATGCGCAAGGAACTGATACAACACACAAAAATTACATGCTTTGATAACTACGATATTCGATTTACACTGCAGTACAAGGTACCCCTTTGCTGCAATCCCTCCTGAGGAAACTAAGTCAGTTGATGCACCTGTATTCTTGGCTGGATTAAGGGTGTTGCTGGGCAAACAGTGTTTGATCTCCATTCTTGGATCCCACTTACAACTCTTTTTTTAGTAGACCACCTACAAATCTCTCCTATCTCAATAGCAGGGTCTTCTGGGTTTCAAGTGAAGTTATCTTTGATATCTCTGAGGGCTTTCCTCCCCTTTGTCTGAACTGCTCTGTTCCTGGGCCCACATTCAGCAGCTTGTTCTGAGAAGAGTGGTAGCTATTTTGCTAGCCACCTGTATCCACTGCCATCTCCTCCTCAAATTAGTCTTTGGTATCAGTATGAGTCTGCTCAGTTGGTAGACCAAGGCTGGGCGGGTTTTGAACTGTCATCCTCATATCTCAGCCTCCTGAATAGTTAGAATTACAGGAGTGAGCCACCAGCATCCAGCCATCATTTCTTTCATCCAGGAAAATTTAGGGGGTGGAATAAATAGCACAGCAGCATATACATTCAGTAGCAATTGCACCAGGGAGAACCAGATGCTCAGAACAAACGACTGACCTTGATATTGTCTTTGGTATCCAACAGTATGTTGTTGGACTTAAGGTCTTGGTGTGTGATTCTGTTCTGGTGTGGGCAGTGAACAGCACTTACAATTTATGTGAAGAGCCTCTTGGTTTCATCCTAATATACACTGCAGTATTTTCAGATCCATGCCAGGAGGTATCTCCTACTGGCCAGTTCCATGATGAGATACAAATACTCTTCCTTCTCCATCACCTGGTACAATTTGATAATGTGTTTGTGCCATACCATCTTTAAAATGTCCACCTCATTCTTTAACTGATGACTGGGGGAATTCTCCCTTCAGGAGTATTTTAACTGCCACTTCCATGTGTGTGAGTCGAGTATGGGCCAGCCTCACTTGTCCATTGGTAACATGGTCGATGAGCTCTTTCACCTGGTTTTGTTTGATGATCTCCTCCTTGAAGGATCTGGAGTATGATTCTTTGTATTCTTCCATCCTTATGCTATGATGGCAGGTAGCAAGTCTACCTAAAATTAACTAAATAAAATAATGGAAAACCCAGAAAAAATAAAAAGAAATACCAAAATCCAAACGACAACTCATCTTCCCAACAAAAAAGTCACGAATTTAGGTTTGAATCAGTCCAGCGGGTCACCAATCAAGAGCTCCTGAGGTGGTATCTAATATAAGTTGGAGCACAGTGGTTTCCTATATATCCTGCATGATCTCTCAAAATGGAGCTATATCAGCCCGGCATAGTGACATCATAGAGGAAATGGACCAATCAGAGTCTGGGCCAGTGAGGTCAGAGAAAAAGTGGACCAATCACAGTTTGCCAGCATTGATACTTTAGCTCATAGGCTTCAAACACTGTTGCTAAGGAATCCATGTGAGCTTGAGGTTGCTCTTGTCATTATTATGCCATTCCTGAAACCACTACGACAGTGGTCAAAGTTCTCTGACCTTCTAGAAAACTCCTGAGTCTCATAAATTGCTTCTGTGGACACACTAGCCAATAGCCTCCATTCTTGATGGACACCTTATCCTACATCTTGTTCCAGCAATGACATGGCAAAAAGGCCTCCGTCCTTTTCAAGGACAGCTGTCCTAAAACTTGCTTCTGAGGTGACAAGGTCCAGGCTGGTTTTGAGCCACAATCTTCACAATTCACCTTCCTGAGTAGTTAGGATTATATGCCTGAGCCATCGTTAGGTACTTAGCTCATCTCTCACATTTGGAGAAAGTATATATATTTGTTAGAAAGGTTGATATTAGATATGTCCTCTTAGCACCTTAATTTTTTTGCCCTTGCTGTCTAATAATTAATCTATTGATTAATGAGAAATTTGTCATAATATCATTGAAGATCACTTGTGTGTGTGATGAGTTGTGTGTGTGTCTGTGCTTTGGGAGGTTTTCTGTCTTTGTTTAATTAGAATGTGTCTTAGTGTGGACCTGGGCACTTATGTTAATTGACTTCTTTAAGCTGCTAGAACCCTGCATAGAAGGGTTCATGCTTTCAATCAAAATTGGGAAGGTTTTGGTCATTATTCTTTCAAATACTATGTATTTCTTTTTTCTCCCTGTACATTATACATATATACATTATACATACATTAAATATTCACATTGTATATGTGAATATATATATGTCTACATTTTTATATTATATATACATTTATATACATATATTTATTTTTCATAGAACTTCCATTTCTTTGATTGTTTATGGTAGCAAGTGTAGTTTGATCTCAATTACTCCATCAGAGTTAGAGTTAGAAGTTTTCCTTTTTATTTCTTGCTGAAAATATGCATTTCTCAGCAAGGATATTGAAACCAGTACAGAATCAGAGCTAGCCTAGAGTTCTCTCTCTCTCTATCTATCTCTCTCTGTCTCTGTCTCTGTCTCTCTCTCTCTCTGATTTCCTGCTTCTGACAAGTGTCTGAGCACAGGGCCATTGCTTACCAAGTTCTTCTACTGTGCACTGTGATGAACTAGTGTGTGCACTGTCAAGCTCTGCTTCAAAGGCAACCACACCTGCACCTGAAAAAAGATCTGCTCCAAATCAGCCTGCATGGGTGTGTCTGCCTCTGTCTTGATGTCAGAGCTCCCATAGCTACTGGGGTGGCCTTAGTAGATGCCATTGTGCCAGGACTGTGACTGCTGACTTTGGGAGACTTAAGCACAGCCTCGTTTTTTACCCAATTTAGAGGTATGCGTTGGATCCTGTGGGCACTACCCTATTGGTGACTGTGCTAGGAGCAAGGCTAGGGGCTGCAGAAACCTCACTGTGGCCTGACTTCTGGGGCACAACAAATGCCATAGGCTTCTCTGGGCTCTTTTCAGAATATGTGGGCAAGTTCAGTGAGCAGAAACTGAGCTCAGGGGCCCCTTAAACACAGGGTAGGCAATGGAGCTGGGAGGAGCAGGGATTTCCAGGTTGCCCCTGAGTTCAAACCTCAGTACCATAAAAAAGAAGAGAACCAGTTATGTCTGGAAAACTTATTAAAAGTAGTCTTTTAAAAAACGTGTATAGTTATTTGGGCTTGAACTCTGGGCATTAACATTTTCCCTTAGCGAAAAATTTCACATAAGACTAAACATTGTTTTTTGGAGGAATACAGGTTGACCCAGTGTAACAATAAGACATACAAAACACTAAGTTGAAAATGAACTTTAGAACTTTGGTGGGGTTTGGAGTTGGGGAGGGTAGTTGTGGAGGTGGGAGGGAAGAGATGTTAGGGGGAAACAAAGGAGACGGCAACAATGCTCAATAGGAAATGTACTCAGTACCTTGCTCATGTAACTGTAACCCTTCTGACCTGCATTTTTACAACAAAAAAGGACAGAAAAGGGATTAAACTTATACTATTGAGCCTCATCTCCACTTCTAGCTTTTCTTGTGTGTGTGTGTGTGTGTGTGTGTGTGTGTGTGTGTGTGTGTGTGTGTGTGTGTGTGTGTGTGTCTGTCTGTCTGTCTGTCTGTCTGTCTGTCTGTCTGTCTGGATCTGGGTCTGGGTCTGGGTCTGGGTCTCTGTGTGTTTGAGTGTGCATGCCAGTATTAGACTTGAACTCCAGGACTGGGCACTGTCCTTGAGCTCTTTTATTTAAGGGTAGCCCTGTACCGCTTGGCCCAACACTCTCCTACTGGGTTTTTGTGGTGAATGAGATAAAAGTTTCATGGACTGTTCTTGCTTTGAACCAAGATCCTGTCCTCTCAGACTCCTGAATGGCTAAGGTTATGGGTGTGAATCATCAGTATATTGTAGGAGAATTGTTCTTAAGCAGCAATAATGTGGATTGCTAGCCTTCTGCAATTTGTTGGCATGCTTTTTATTCTTAGAAAGGAATTCCTTTACTGAGAGGCCATTGGTTACCCTGCAAGCTAGGAAGGCAGAGGAAATGGAATCCCCTATCTCCAAAGGCAGGACCTTTTGCGTGATGGTTGTAAGACCCTCATCTTCCTTTATTAGAGCAGATATTTATGCTAGCCTGAAGGTAACACTGTTTTCTTCATCAGCTTCTTATTGGTTGCATTAAATAAGAAAATTACTTGATAACTCTCACCAAACTTCACCAGAGAAAGGGGGGAATGAAGCTATAAAGTGAGGCATTAGACCTGACAGGAATATACCAGAAGGGGCAAGGAGAAATGAGAGCTCATAAATATTGATTTTTATTTAAACAAATTAGGGATAATACATGAATATATGTTAGTACTGGCCAACTGTTCTCAAAGCTTTCTAATAAACTCGCATTTAAAGGAAGTATTTTCCTGATGCAGGACTCCTCACATTACCTGTGTAGATTCTCTAATCCCTTCACTGTCCTCCCAAGACAAGACACTTTCCCTTCAGCTCAGAGTAGTGCATCTAAGATAACATCCATCTACTACTGGGCAGTGGAAGACCAGTCTAACAGCTGGTGAAGTGTAGACAAGCTGCTCTGATCCTGTTTCCACCCAATTCTAGACTTTGCTGTATAGAGTTCATAGATCAGAGGAGATGCTTGAGAATATTTCTGGATCTACGAGTGTGTGGTGTGTGTGTGTGTGTGTGTGTGTGTGTGTGTGTGTGTGTGTGTGTGTGTGTGTGTGTGTGTGTGTGTGTGTGTGTGTATGTGTATGTATATATGATAGTACTCATATGCCACCATGGGGCTTCCTTCTTCTTTGGGCTTCACAGGTGGAGTTAACTCCTTCTTCCCCAAGTCTGTTCAAAAGATTTGACTTTGAGTGCCTGAGATTCAGCAGAGGAGGAAATGATTCCTGAATTCTCAACTGTTAGATCAGATGGGTCCTTCTACATACTCTGATTTATACTAATGCTAGTGTTAATACTAACCCATGAATGGTAGTAATATCAGCTGGCACTTTTTGTGTATTTTGGTACTAGTTAGTTTTTTTCATGTATGTTAAGCAAACAATTCTCATAAGAATATTATGACATAGTGTTAAGTATAACGTGCTGTACATACACACACACACACACACACACACACACACACACACACACACACACACACACCCCTATTTGGCAGCAGTCTTCATTATGTAAAGTGGACCATGAACTGTAGAGAAGTTCAATGGAAGCCTATCAGGGAACAGATCCTACAGCCAGCACCCTGGATGAGGGACTCACAGGGGTTTGGCCAACAAGTTGGAGACAAGATGATGTAGATCCCGTGCCAGGGTTGGCTACCTTCCTGATCTGGAGGGACCCAGTGTTTGCTATCCAACACTGTCCCTCACGACCTTGCCTGTCCCCACCCCACCCCCACCTAATCTTTGGCACAGGAAGAACAGTTTTTCCTTTTGGCCACACGTTGTTCTGACACATAAGATAGGCTCAATAGAATTTCCAGAGGATAGCAGGAGGATATATAGAAGATACATTAACTGAGGCCAGAAAGTGCAAGGTATTACTGTAGGTCTTACAATTGGTTAATAGTGGGGATTATTGACTCCCTGATCTTTCCCCAAGGAAGTGGAGCCTCTGATCTAGGATTCTCACAATCCTCTCTTAGATAAATAATCTAGTAGAGTCAGAAACAAAGAGGTAATTAAAAATCTATATTTAATATTAATTTTTATTCTTGAATTAGTAAAATACATGTGTAACCTGTCAATTCAAGAATCATAAAAAGGCAGATGGTGTGAGCTTGACCTCTGTCCCTCTACTGTGGCTCTCTTGCTCCACCCTGGGGTGACCACTGCTACTAGTTAGTTATGAATTCCTGCAGCTAAACTAAATGTGCACAAAGGACAGGCTACTAAAATGAGACATTTTATCCACAGCTTCCAGAGATCCCCCAAACTGCTAGCTTAGAACAAGGCCAAATTTCTATTTACACTATGAAGATTCAATCTTCTACACTCAGGTTCACAGCCTTGAGCCAAGTCTGTGCTGGTACTACATGACTGAAGGTGATAGCTCATAATTCACAAAGGAAGAAGTCTTCAATAGTTGGAAGTCTGCCCTCTGTCTTTCCCAATAGGTCCCAGTATCAGGTATGAGGACTAAAGTGTTACAAAGGCCTGTTAGAAATTACTAGTTATGCATATGTAAAGTTGACCTAGCAACACCTCATTAACCTCAAGGTGATAGTGAAGGGAGAGTTCAACAATTGTCAGATCAAAATTGAGATGGATATTATTAAGACTTTCCATCACACACTCACATGATCAGGTAGTACCAGGTGAGGGAGAAGGATGAGCACCAATACTTGGTAATTGAACTGGCCACCCAGAGACCTCTTTAAATTAATGTGAAAATCATTCCATCTATTCAAGAATGAAGTTAGGAGATTGTTCAAACAGACTGTGAATAATCTGCATTACTTTAATGAAAACAGAAGTGCACACTGAGACCTTAAACCCAATAACATCATGTTGGATGACAAATGCAATGTGAAGGTCAATGACTTTGGCGTGAGCATAAGCATTACCCAAGGGTGGTTGCTGAAGGACATATTTGGTACCTTGATTTTGTCCATATAAAATATTCCTGCATGAAAATTACAATGACTACACGGTAGACATCCCATGCTTGGGAATCATCTTTTGTATTTTATACAGACGGCAAATTTCCCACTTGAATATATGAATTTTAGCCGGATACAGGTAATTGTCATGGAGGTCACCTACATTACTCCATTCACCTGTCTCCAATAGCAAAAAATATCACCTTGAAACTGTAAACTGAAGACCCAAAGCAGAGGCACACTATAGAACAAACAATGGAGATTGGCTCAACCAAGTTGAGGAATATATCCTATTTCCTGATGAGCAACTATGTAATGAGTTGAACCCAATTTCCTGCCTGTCATCTGAATTTCAATTGTCCTATGTTGACAAACCATCAATACTGAAGAGAAGTGCTACTCTTCCTTCCATTCTCTGCTTCTTGCAGAAGAACCCCTGTTACAGCATGATCACACACCATGAATCTATGGTTTCCTTTAGTTCTTCTTTCTTCATGAGGAGCAATGAGAGATGCTGGTAAGAGGAAAAAGTCCTTCCCTCTCGGTAGCTGAACAATAAGATCATAAATTCTATCTCAATTAAGAGACAGGATTGAAGGTATCTATCAGGATAGCTTCCAGTATTTGAAGAATACGATGCTGTGTGCAGACATAAAAATAACCTTCACAGATTACAAAGAAAGTTTTTCTAGAGAAAGGGTTCAGAGCCCTTCTATAACAAAACAGCAGTACCCAGGTTTTCAGTTCATTTTCAAGCTGGGGAATTCCAGCTTGAATCCTTGTCTACAGACTTGGACACTTCACATAAAAATCATTCATTATTTTGGATGACAGAAAATACCCCTTGTCCAGGTAGGTGTTTTAGTACTCTAAATTGTGGAGACAAAAGGTCTAGAATAGGTAAAAAAAATTAGGGTTTTCCTTTTTGGTCAAGGATTTATATTTTCAGACTACAACTTAATATTTAAAGAAAGGATGGCTATGGGAGTAAATTGTGGTTTTCAAGTTTACTTATTGAATCTTTCAGTTATTGAATCTGGCTTAATTTGTGAGATACACACACACACAAACACACACATGCACACACACACACACACACACACACACACACACACACATATATATATAATATGTAGTATGTATATATATCACAATGATATTACATATTAAATACAATATATACAATTATATTTGTAAAAATATACACAATTTTGGAGAAGATGTTTCATGAAATTCTCTGCCTTTGCTTTAAGACAGCATTCTCCTCATCTCAGCTTCCTTAGAAGCTAGGATTATAGACTGGGGCTAGTGAAAAGATTTCCTTTTAAATGCTACAGAAGACCTGTCTTTAACTTCCAAGGAGCACTAGAAATTGAAGATAATAGAATGACCAACGTAATTAAAACATTTCAGTCAGTGGAAAACTTTCAAAATTTATTTTAGACAAAAATTAGGGAACAATGTTATTAGATCTATCCTTGAAAAAAAAAGATTAATAAAAAATTAAAGACAGATATAGATCCCAGTTTCAAATGTGGAAGAAGAAGGCTTATAATTTCAAGGCCTAGAATTGGTCCATAACCATTCATTAAATAAAAATTAATTTTGTAGGCAGGAACTTGTTTGTTTATCTTTTGTGTTCAGAGGAATGTCTGCATTATGTGTAAACAGACCGCTCTACAAGGTATCTTTCTGGGTCATACAGTAGTTATTACATAGCTGTATGTAGACATACAGCTTTCTAATGACTTTCCTACATACACCAACTAATGTTAATTAAGTGTCATGTAGAATAACACACCTCAATTTTGTGACCATATCCATTCTTATTCTCCCTATTGTCCAGTAGTTTGTATCACAGTCAGCATAACTGAAGCTGGCACATGGAACAGACATGGACTCAATGGATCCTGGCTGTGATATGGCCCCAAATATAGCAAATACCAGAATCAATGAGATCCAAGCAGCTGTCCAAGGTGCCTAGTTGTATGAATGCCAGAGGCCTGTTAATGGCCTGACATCAAAACTTACACTGAAGTTTAACTTCTCAATGTAGCAGTGTCAGGAGGTAGTACCTTTAATAGAGGATTACATCATAAATGGATTAATGCCATCTTGTTAACTCGCAAGGAACTAACAGGATCACTGTTAACAGTTAGAAAAAACACCCTAGGTCCCTTACTCACTCTCTTTCTAGCACATGCCATGATTCCAAGATCCTACATGATGTGATGCACTTAGGGGCCTTGTCCCATGTACTACCATGCTATGTAGGGTTTCCAGACACCACTATTTTGAGTGAAATATTTTTATTCCTTATCAAGTATACAACTTCAAGGTTTTTGTTAAATCATGACAAAATGGACTGAGATGCTATACTTTTTGCTTTTTCCATACAACTAAGGATTAAACTGAGGGCCTTTCACTTACTGGGCCGATATTTACTGCTTGAGCGTTGCATGGCTCCAACCCTTTTTTTCTTTTACAGTTTGCTTTTCATATAGGGCCTTGTGCTAACATCACTGAAGCCAGCCTCACAACCTAATCCTCCTAAACCTTTGCTTCTCAGTAGCTGGGATTACAGGCCTGTGACACCACACTTTGCCACTTAGAAGGCACTACTCTTTTGGGGAAACATAATACAGACCACTGAGATGTATGTGTGTATGTTCATAGAAATTGGTCATGGTGATTTATTCAGGACTGAGGGTGAATCTCCTGAATAATCCATATTCTTAAGTCCTTTCACTCAAAAAAATTGCTTCTCTGGGTGCTAGTGAGTCACAGTTGTAATCCTAGCTGTTCGGATTGCTGAGGTTTGAGAATCATATTTTGAAGCCAGGTGAGCCAGGAAAAGTCCATGACAATCTTATCTTCATTTAACTACCAAAAAATCAGAAGTGGAACTGTGGCTTAACTAATAGAGTACTAGCCTTGAAGAAAAAAATAAGAATAGCAACTAGGCTCTGATCAAGTTTCAGGACCAGCACCCATACAAAATCTCCAGATAACACTTGTGCTAATACAATGAAATCTTGTGCTATTGCAAGACACAATTATACTTAATGGATTATCTCTACAGGACAGTTGCACTAAAAATTTCTAGTATTACTTCATAAGCTATATTCTTTCTGAATCATCTTTTTGGCCCATTGTTTCTCTGAGAATGATGTCTTGATTTTGGAATAGAGGAGGAAAAATTCAGTGATGAATTTGGCTTCTGAATTCCTCCCTCGTCCATTATTGACCTGTTCTCTCTTTTTATTTTTTTGGCAGTCCTGGTGCATGAACTCAGGGCCTGGGCACTTCCACTGAGCTTCTTTTTTGCTCAAGGCTAGCACCCTCCTACTTGAGCCACAGCACCACTTTCTCATTATGTGGTACTGAATAATTGAACCCTGGGCTGTACGCATGCTATGCAAGCACTCTACAATTAAGTCATAATCCCAGCCACATGTTTTCTTTTAAAAATACGTCTAACCGGTTTATTTCTGGCCATATCTGAAGCCACTGCCAGTGCTATTGATTCATTTGTTTAATTTCTAACTGCCTTTCGTTCACTGTAACTGGCAAATTATTTTCTACTCCGTTCAAAGATTTGGGCTGGGAAGGTGGCTCAGTGGTAGAGTGCTTGCCTTGCATGCCTGAGGCCCAGGGTTCGATTCCTCAGCACCACATAAGCAAAAAGAAAAAAAAAAGATTTATCTTTCGTTTTCTTAAACTGCACACTTCATCAGCTAAACTCAAACAATGCTACCAGTGACTGAAATTGAGGACACTTACAATAATAAATAGCTAATAATAAATAGCTAATAATCTACCTTAGTCAATGCACAACAATCCAGATGCTGGGGAAGTCTTTTATTTTCTACTCTGAGTAGCATCTAACCCCACAATATGCTCTAATAGATAACAAAATTAAAGTTTACAGATGTAATTATTTCGCCCAAGAGTTGGTTATGCACTCACTTCTAAGGAGTGAGTGCAAATTAAGGCCTTTATAGGAGGCAGTAACACAAACTGAGTGAATGAAACATTAAGGAGGGTATGTTTGTCAAGGAAGTATTGGGGTATCTAGGAGCTGACAACAGTGGATGTATGATAGGTGACCAGACAGCAGAAACCACAATCTTACAGCTAGAGGACCTAAACCCTACCAGGCATCCTTTAAGCTTGGAAGAGGTCCCCATATTTCATGAGAGACTATATCCTGGTGCCCCCCTGCTAGAAACTGAGCAACTAATATAGACAAGCAACACCCAAACTATTAGCCCAAACATGAAGCCTACAATAGTTTGTATTCAGTCAGCAAACATTAAATTTCTAGTAATTTACCACACAACATGACAAAAGCATCTCTCAATGCTGATGGCTCACACCTGTAATCCCAGCTACATAGGAGTCTGAGATCTGAGGATCTAGGTTCAAAGGGATCTCAAGCAGCAATGTCTGTGATACTCATATCGCCAATAAATAGAAAAAATGGAAATGGTGGTATGGCACACTAGCCTAAGTGGAAGCCCAAGTACCAGCACACACACACACACACACACACACACACACACACACACACACACACACACACAAATTAAAAAATGAAAACATTGAAAATGACCTAGTATTTTCTTTGTTGTGTGTGAAACCCTAACATGTCTTAAACTTTTTCCTTGTGCTTGAAAAAATTTATTAAAATTCTATAACACTACCATAAAGATAGCTAAGTACACAACTACACAAATGTGTTGACCACACACTTTTTTGGGGGGGAGGGGGTCTGGTTGTGGGGCTTTAACTCTGGGCCTGAGCGCTGTCCCTCAGCTCTTCAGCTCAAGGCTAGCACGCTACCCCTTGAGCCACAGTGCCACTTCCTGCTTTTTTCTTTTTGCTTATGTAGTGCTGAGGAATCGAACCCAGGGCCTTATGCATACAAGGCAAGTGCTCTACCACTGAGCTAACTTCCCAGACCGTGACCACACACTTTTTATAAATAATATTACAATTGTTACTGCAAACAGAGGACCTTTCCTATCAATTTAATCTAATTATTGGCAGAAACTGGATCTCATATCTTGGTATTTCTCACAATACTTACATTAGTTGATATTAAACATAAAGTTCTTAATTAATCAAAAGGAAAAACTTATACTATATCTTCAGGTACAATCCTTTCTGTCATTTGTCCTACAAATGAAATTAATTTATTGCAGCACTTAAAATATTTTATGAAATTTAGTGTAAGATTCTGATTAAAACTGAAAAATTTGAAGTGTTCTCAATTTCGGCTTCATTTAGACAAAGTACTTAAAGATGTCTCTGGTTTTCCATACGGATATCATATCCAAAAATCCATCTATACCATAGAAATTAGTTCACTATAGGCTATCTATTAATTCACATAGATGTTTCTCAATTCTCTGGAGCAAAAGAACCATAAATTCTGCCCTACATCTATACATATTCTATGAGAACTTCTAGAACATTCCATTTTTCTCAGAAAAATGAAGGCTGCCAACAAACTCACTAATAGTGAGAGAAGAAAAAAGAGCAAGCTTGTGATGCCTGACATTTCACAAAAGCCTTATTCGCCTGTGGGTACACTCTCAAAGTCATACAATGTTCAGGTTTACCTGGTAAGAAAAGGAATTCAGCCCACAGAGAGAGAAAGACACTTGGCAGGAGGAAGATAGACTGAAGAATTACCTGAATGCATATCTTCTCATGTTTCCATCCATTTGCTTTGTGGAGTTTTCCTGGAGTCCCATTGCTCATTAAGTCAGACCTGTCATCCCAGCAGAATCACTGAACCCCCAGGACTCAGGTAACACCATTGAGCTGTCTCCCTGGGGAAAAGTCACCAACTGAATGAAAAAGAAAACAGTGGATTTCACGACCACAACACACACACACACACACACACACACACACACACACACACACACACACGTGTGTGTGTGTGTGTGTGTGTGTGTGTGTGTGTGTGTGTGTGTTCGTAGTGGTACTTAAACCCAGTACTTGGGCACTATCCTTTAGGTACTACCCTTTAACTTATTTGCTCAAGGCCAGTCTCTACTACTTGAACCACACTCCACTTTTAGCTTTTTAGTCATGAATTGAAGACAAGAGTATCATCATGTTTCCTGCCCAGGCAGGATTTGAACCTTGATCCTTAGATCTCAGCGACCTGAGTAGCCAGAATTACAGGCATGATAGATTAATGCCTGGCATTTGTGACAGACCAAGGTATTGACTTCAAGCCCCAATACGAGCAAAAAAACCAAAAGTAAAACCAAATTTTATAACATATAAATATACTGATATCATATTAAAACAATATAATGAATTGTGGAGACCTTGGTGAAGGATATCAGAGAATAATTATCATTATTAGTTTTTCTGCTTTAAAAAACCTAAAATTATTTTTGTAAAATGTAAAATAACTACAGAAAACCCTGGTACCAAAGTGTATGTTTCAAATGAGACAGCTGTTCAGAACAAAGTGAAAATGCAGAGGAAAACTAAGAATTTTAGGATTCAGTGTTTACTACATTAGAAAATATACTTGATAATGTGTACCTTCAAACTATTTCAAGTAGGCTACACTAATGACACAAAAACTATTCTTCTTCTAATTAGTACTACAGATTTAAAAAACAGGTCTACGTTATTCTCCTTATCTAGGGATGCTCTGAATATTTGATTCACTTTTCCCAAAATGACACTAAAGAAATTCAGTCTTTCAATAACTCCAATTAAAAAAATAACTACAATTTTTTATCTTAGCACTTAAATAATTATATCATGTATCTTCTTTGGGTGAGGAGTATCAGAACAACTTTTAACTTATTCTTTTACCTTTGCTGTTGGGAAGGTGTATTTTCACAAAAGAGGACAGGGAAACACTCAGTAGATCAACTGATTTAAATGTAAGTGGCTAAAGCTACCAGTACAACTACGTTTATTGCAGTATTGTATACCATAGCTAAGATATGGAACCAACCCAGTTGTCCCTCAGTAGATGAATCTATCAAGATAATGTGATATATAGATACAGATATATAGATACATCTATATATCTATATCTATATATAGATATATCTATATATCTATATCTATATATAATGGAATTTTATGAATCCATCATGATATTGCCCCATTCGTTAGGAAATGGAAAGACATGGAAAATTATTATATTAAGTGAAGTAACCCTGGGACTAAGGAATATAATACCATGTTATCCCTTATTTGCAATAGCTAATATTTGTCTAGGACAATTAGGAGAGGTCAAAAGCTATGTACATAAGACCAGATAAGATGATGTTAAGAGAATGAGTCCCAAGATAGGGGCACACATGGTTTTTACTGTCTTGCTTTTTATTTCCAATTTTTTTATTGTGATTAAGTGGTTACATAATTTCCCTAATTTCACAGTATTGTGGGATAGTGAAGCTTAGTTAAAGTCACAAACACAGCCGGGCGCTGGTGGCTCACGCCTGTAATCCTAGCTACTCAGGAGGCTGAGATCTGAGGATCGCGGTTCAAAGCCAGCCCGGGCAGGAGAGACCGTGAGACTCCTATCTCCAATAAACCACCAGAAAACCGGAAGTGGCGCTGTAGCTCAAGTGGTAGAGTGCTCGCCTTGAGCTGAAGAGCTGAGGGACAGCGCCCAGGCCCAGAGTTCAAGCCCCATGACCGACAAAAAAAAAAAAAAAAAGTCACAAACACATTCTACCTTTCATAGGACAAATTGTCTACCATGGTGTATAACCTTTATGAGTTCTATGAGCTTTGCAATACAGTTATTTCTTCCACATTGGGGGATACGTATATTTCTTTTGTTTTGCATAACATCAGCTTTTCACTCTTTCCCACTTGCTCCCTCCCTCCCATCTCTGCCATTGAGTTGCTTAGTTCATTTTGGTCAATGTCCAGTGTCGTTGATGTGTCCTGCTATTGTGTTTTTCCGTGATTCCCTCTAGTTCTGTCGTCCTCCTAGTTTCCCATCGTTGTGCACATATATACTATACATGTAATCAGCAGCATGGGGGTTATTTAGTAGTGATTCGACCAGATGAGTGAAAGTCCTTTGTTTCTGAAGCCCTGTTGATTTTGTCATATCACCTAACATTTTGGATTTAACATCCACTTATCAGGGACACCATGTGCCATTTTTTTTCTTTGCACTTGGGTTACGTCGCTCCACATGATTAATTCTAACTCCATCCATTTCCCTGCAAATGCCATTATTTTGTCATTTCTTATGGTTACATAATATTCCATTGTGTATATATACCACAATTTTTGGATCCATTCATCTGTGTTGGGACATCTGAGTTGTTTTCATATTCTGGCTACTGTGAACAGTGCTGCAATAAACATGGAGTTTTATGTGTCCTTGTATACTGGTTCCTGTTGTTCAGGATAGATGCCTAGAAGTGGTATGACTGAGTCATAAGGTAGGTCAATATTTAGCTTTCTGAGGACCCTCCAGACTGCTTTCCAAAGTGGTTGTATAAGTGTACATTCCCACAAGCAGTGCAATAGTGTTCCTCTTTCTCCACATCCCCTCCAGCATTTGTCGTTTCGCTGACATGCAGATGGTGGCCATTCTGACTGGGGTAAAGTGGTATCTCGGGGTTGTCTTTATTTGCATTTCCTTCACCACCAGGGATGATGAACATTTCCTCATGTGTTTCTTTGCCATTTTTATCTCTTCTTCTGAGAAGTCTGTCTTTAATTCCTTTGCCCATGTAGTAATTGGTTTGTTGGGTGTGGGAAGGATTTGTTTCTTGAATTCCAGGTATATACTTGATATTAACCCCTTGTTTGATATACTGCTGTAAATATTTTTCCCAATTAGTTGGTTGTCTTTCTAGCTTGGTTACTATAGCTTTAGCTGTGCAAAAACTTTTTATTTTAAGGTAATCCCATTTGTCGAGTCTCTCTCCAAATTATTGTGACCCTAGGACTTTGTTCAGGAAGTTCCTTCCTGTGCCTATAAGTTCAAGTGTCTCTCCTACTCTGTCCTGCAATAGTTTCAGAGATTCAGGTTTGATGTTAAGGTCTTTAACCCATTTTGAGTTGATGTTGGTGCATGGTGATAGGTGGGGTCCAGTTTTAGTCTTCTGCATGTGGCCGCCCAGTTTTCACAGCACCAGTGGTTGAAGAGGCTGTGTTTCCTCCACTGTATGTCTATGGCGCCTTTGTCAAATATCACCTGACTGGAGGTATGTAGTTTTATTTCTGGATCTACTATTCTATTCCATTGGCCTTTTGGTCTGGTTTTGTCCCAGTACCATGCTGTCTTTGTTATTGGCTCCACAGTAGAGTTTGAAGTTTGGCATTGAGATCCCTCCCATGTTGTTTATTTTCCCTAGAATTGTTATGGATATTCTAGTCTTTTGTTGTTCCATATGAATTTTTGGACTGTTTTCCGTATTTCAGAAATGTACGTCATTGGGATTTTAATAGGAATTGCATTTGGTTTGTATATTAATTTTGGCAGTATTGCCATTTTTAGTAAATTAAGTCTGCCTATCCAATAGCATGGAAGGCCTTTTTATTTTCTAGTGTCTTCTGTAATTTCTTTCTTTAACTTTTTATAGTTTTCATTAAATAGTTCTTTTACATCTTTGCTTAGGTTAATCCCAAAATATTTTATTTTGGGGGAGGTTACAGTGAATGGGGTTGCTTCCTTTGTTTCCCTCTCTGCTTGTACTTTGTCAGTGCACAGGAAGGAGACTGATTTTAGTGGGTTGATTTTGTATCCTGCTACCTTGCCGAAGTGATTTATAATTTCTAAGAGTTTGGGGAAGGAGTTTTTGGAATTCTGAAGCTATAGTATCATGTCATGTGCAAAAAAGGATAGTTTAACTTCTTCTTTGCCTATACAGATCCCTTTAATGTCTTTTTCTTGCCTTATTGCCCTGGCTAAGGGGTTTGAGGAATATATTGAAGAGGAGTGGAGACAGTGGGAATCCTTGCCTTGTTCCTGATTTTAGGAGAATTGCTTGTAGTTTTTCCCCATTAAGTATAATATTGGATATTGGTCTGTCGTATAGTTTTTATTGTTTTAAGAAATGTTCCTTCTATTCCTATTTTCTCCAGAGCTTTTAACAGGAATGAATGTCATATTTTACCAAAAGCCTTTTCTGCATCTGTGGATATAATCATGTGATTCTTGACCTTGGCTCTGTTGATGTGCTGGATAACACTTATTGATTTACGTATGTTAAAACTTCCCTGCATCTCTGGAATGAAACCTACCTGGTCGTAGTGTATGATTATTTTTATGTGTTTTTGGATTCTGTTAGCTAGAATTTTGTTCAGAATCTTTGTGTCTGTGTTCATCAAGGTAATTGGTCTGTAATTCTCTTTTTTGGTTGGGTCTTTTCCTGGTGTGGGGATGAGCGTGATATTGGCATCATTGAATGAGTTTGGGATAGCTCCCTCATTCTCTGTTTCTCTGAAGAGCTTGAGGAGTATGGGTATTAGTCCTTTTTTAAAGGTCTTATAGAATTCTGTTGTGAATCCACCTGGTCCTGGGCTTTTCCTTGTTGGAAGACATCTTATTGCTTCCTGTATCTCCTTGTAAGATATTGGCTTACTTATTTCCTTCTTTGCTCAGTTTGGGCAACTTGTATTTCTCTAGAAATGCATCTATTTCTGCCAGGTTTTCTTTCTTTTTTGAGTATAACTTTTGAAAATAGTTCTTTATAATTGTTTGGATATCTTGGGTTCTTGTTGTGATTTTTCCTGTGGCATTCCTAATCCTATTAATTTGGGTTTCCTTCTTTCTTTTCTTAATTAATCTTGCCAGTGGTCTGTCCATGTGATTTTTTTCAAAGAACCAGTTTTTGTTTTATTAATTTTACCTATGATTTTCCTATTTTCTATTTCATTAACTTCCGCTCTTAGTTTGACTACCGGGCTCCATCTAGTAACTTTAGGTTCCATTTTTTCATGTTTTTCTAGCTGTTTTAATTGCAACACGAGATTATTTACTTTGTCTGTCTCTATTTTCTTGATGTGGACACTGAGGGCAATAAATTTATCCCCTCAGGACTACTTTTGTTGTGTTCCACAAGTTTCTTTGTGATGTGTCTTCATTTCCATTGAATTGTAGGAACTTTTTAAGTTATTCTTTTATTTCTTCTGTTACCCAGGTGTTGGTTAGAAGTGTGCTGTTCAATTTCCATGTATTTGAGTAATTTCTGTGGTTTGCTTTGTTAATGAGATCTAGCTTGATTCCACTGTGGTCAGATAGGATACAGGGGATTATGTCAATCCCTTCTATTTGTTTAAGTTCCTTGCATGAACTATGTTATGGTCTATCTTGGATAAAGTTCCATGAGCTGCTGAGAAGAATGTTTACTGTATTGTTTTAGGGTGAAAAACTCGGTAGATGTCAGTTAGTTCCTCTAGAAGTATGGCCTCACTTAATTCGGTAGCTTCTTTGACAATCCTCTGGTTGGTAGACCTATCCTTTGCTGAGAGTGAGGTGCTGAAGTCTCCTAGTATTATCGTATTGGGATCTATTTTAGTCTGTAAGTTTGAGAGCATTTGCTTAACATATTTGGGTGCTCCAATATTTGGGTAATATACTTTGGTAATGGTAATATCCTCCTCTTGGATTGTTCCCTGTATTAATATGTTGTCCGTCCTTGTCTTTTTGTATTGATTTTAATGAAAAGTTTATTTGTCCGACATCAGGATAGCTACCTCTGCTTTCTTACTGGGGGCATTTGATAAGTAGATCCTTTCCCAGCACTTCACTCTGAGTTTGTTTGTATGTTTGGCTGACAAGTGGGTCTCCTGAAGGCAACAGATGGATAGGGCATGTTTTCTGATCCAATCTGCAGTTCTTTATCTTTTGATTGGTGAATTAAGACCGTTAATATTAAGAGATAGTATAGAGACATCCATTGTGGTCCCTATCATTCCCTGTTTTCCTAAGTTTTTCTTCTTTCCTTTCCTCCTGTGCTTGCTCAGTTAGACTTCTATTAATGCCTTTCTTGTTCAGGTCCCCATTCCTGGTTGCTTTCTTCAGGTTGTGTTCCCCCTCTTAGCATTTCTTGTAATGCTCTCTTAATATTTATGTATTCATTTAATTTTTCTTTAGTATTAAATATTTCAGTTCTCCATCTAATGTGAATGCTAGCTTTGCTGGGTATATCAGTCTGAGTTGGCAGTTATTGGTTCTAAGGGCCCGTATGGTACTTTCCCAGGCTTTTCTTGCATTCAATGTCTGTGTAGAAATATTTTTTCCCGTTGTAGTATAACTCCATTTTTGCTGATTGCAAGATTGTTTCCTTATTATTCAGATGTATCATTTTTACCAAAATGTGCCTAGAAGTGTTTCTCCTGGAATCTTGCTTGTTAGGTGTTCTATATGCTATTATGTAAGTAAGAGGATCTTTTTTAAGATGGGGGAAAATTTCACTGATAACCTTGTTGAATATGTGCTGCATTCCCTTGCCTTGATATTCTTCACCTTCCTCCACTCCAATTATATGAAGGTTAAGTTTCATGGCAGTATCCGATTTCTCTTGGATTTCCCTTTGGCATAATTTACATGATTTTTCCATATCTGTGATTTTTAGGTCCAGTTGTTGCATTCTGTATTTGACATTCTACATTCCATTTCGTTCACTGTGTTAACTATGGCTTCCATTGTGGTTTGCATGGAAGAAATGGACTCATTTATGGATTCGATGTTGGTTCTCAAAGTACTAATTTCATCTCTTAGTGAGGTGTGTGCTGCCTCTATTTTTGTACTAATTTCACCTCTTAGTGAGGTGTGTACTGCCTTTATTTTTGCATGCACATCCTGTTTGATAGACGGCATCTCTTTTGATATATCATCCCTGTGTTCTTTGAATTTCTGGTCTATTTCTCACTTTAATTCTTGAGTCATTGCCTCCAGCATCTCTTGGATGTAGCTTTTGTCTTCCATTCCTGCTTTGCACCTACTCAGGCTCTTCCCTGGGTGGCTGCTAGCTTTTGGGTGTGGCTTGCTATCCTGTGTGTTGATAAACCTTGTAATTTTTCTCTGCAATTTTCGTATAGGGATTCAGGGATTATTGGAGACGAATCTGAAATTTTATTTTGGTCAATAGGTGTTTATCTTTGCTTGGCTTCTGTTTCTGTGCTGGTAGAGAGAGTCTGTACCTGGTCTTGATTCTGTTGGGAGCTGAGCTGGTGGTCTGACCCACATCGGGTTCTCGGCTCTCTGCTGTAGATCACTGTCAGTTCCCACCTTTAGACGGGTTGAGCAGCCTAGATTACTCCTGTTTACTCCTAGAGGTGCTCTTGGCGAGATCTAATGTGCTGGATGTACTATTTCAGTTGCTGGAGTCTGTTATGGGCTCCTGATGTTTGTTTGTTTGTTTGTTTTGACAATTGTGGGTCTGAACTCTGATCCTGGGCACTGTTACTTAGCTATTCAGCTCAAGGCTGGAGCCCTACCTTTGAGCCACAGCCCCACTTCTAGCTCTTTCGGCTTATGTTGTGCTGAGGAATCAGATCCAGGGCATCAAGCACACAAGAAAATCTCTCTATCGCTAAGCCACTTTACCAGCCTGAGCTCCTGCTGGCAACCTGAGTTGTCAAATTCCTGGCCCAGGATATATGGGTCAGGTTCTGACCGGGTATGGGCTTCTTGTTCTGTTGCCCTGGAAACCCAGATCTTTTGCTGTCACAAGCATGTTTCCTAGGGGGTGCAGTTCCCTGTTTTCCCCCCTCTGCTGAGGCATATGCTCAGCTTCTGACTTCAGTTGGGAGGTGTTGGCTGTGTTTCTCAAGCACTAGGTCCCAAGGCCTGGTCCTGGTCCCCTGGTTGGGGCACGCCAGTTAGACCTCTGCTGCTGTGCATCCCACCTGGGTTACACAGTCTGTAGTATACAGTTCAAGTTTCTTCCACTGTTGGTTGTTGTGACCCAGCGGCACTGTTCTTAGCTTGGGTGTTTAAGCTCCCTTCCAGGGGCACTCTTGCTCCAGCCTGGAGGGCTGGGTGGACCCAACAGGCTGGTGGAGCTCTCGAACAGTTCCCAGTTGTAGTGGGTCCAGTAGTCCGGGTGTTGGGGTGGGGGTTTGGGTCAGGGTCTGGGAGTTTCCACCAGCTCTGACCTCTCTTGAGGGCTATACTGTCCCCTGCAGGATATTCACCATGGCGCTAGTTGTTGTTTTTGTGTGATGTAGGTTGCGGGTTGCTGCTCTAATCAGAGTTCAGTTGAGGTGGTTGTAGGCTGGGCTGGGCGGTGGTGGCTCTGCATTTTTTCTCCTCTGTCTCTGCCTTTGTTGATGTTCAGGCCAGTGCTGTAGGATGAGCCTCCAATTTCCAGCCGAGGGGTGGCGGAGGGATATCCATGCAGGTTCTGAGCACTTGGGTTTGTCTCTGTGCTCTCCCAATGAGCACCAGTACCTTGCAAGTCTTCTGCTCTAGTGTTCTGAGGGCAACCCTTGTAATGCTGAGCTTCCCACCGAGTGGCTTAGGTGGCATGGAGCCACTCTGCCAGGACAGTGAGAGGAGGGGGTGGGATCTTTGTGCAGGCTCCCAGCTCGGAGGTTTCTCTGTACATCATGATCAGCGTGTCCTACACTGGTACCTCAGGCTTCTTCTGAGTGGGAGATCTGAAGATGACCCCCTGTGTCTCAAGGGACTCCAGCAGCCCCCGCCGGGCTGGGGTGGCCGTGGCTTGGTGTATTGCCCTGTAGATAGTAAAGGTTGGGGTAGGGCTCTTCGTGCTTCTGTGTCCTGAAATTCTTCCTTTTCATTCTTTCTTTTTTGTTTTTTTTTCCCCGTCTCCTGTTTTTCTGTGGGTATTTGTCTTTTTGCTGTTGTTGGTCACTTGGGGAATTAAGCATTGGAAATCAAACTCCCTTTTTGGTTGGAGAGAGCTGTGGCATTTTCCTACTGCTCTGTTGCCATCTGGGTCCCCCTTCTTGCTATGGTTTTAAAAGTATTTATAATGTATTATGTGATTTTGTGTTTCTTTGGTATGTTCTTCCTCCATGGTATAACCCCTATTTTCACTTCATTGATTCTGGTGCCCTGCACCTTGTATATAGATTTTTCTAATTTGGGGAGGGGAAGGGAAAAAACAAAATGTTTAAATAAGGATACAGGTTGGCTCATTGTAACAATGAGATGTACAAGACAGTATGTTGACAAAGAACTTTACAACTTTGTGCATGGGGGAGGGGAGGCAAGAGTTAGATAGGTGGAGAGGGAAGGGTTGGTGGGGAAAAAATAAAGGAGGGGGTAACCATACTTGATAAGAAATGTAGTTATTGCCATACTCATGTAACTGTAACCCCTCTATACAGTATCTTTACAATAAAAATATATTAATAAGAGGAAAACAATAAATGTAAGTGGCTAACTTATTCAGACGGCTGAGATCTGAGGATCATTGTTTAAAACCAGCTCAGGCAGGAAAGAGAGAGACTCTTATCTCCAAAAGAAAACCAAAAATCTGGAAGATGTAACTCAAGTGGGAAGGTGCTAAACTTGAGTCAACCAAAAAAGGGGATGGGGACAGAGGAAAGCATTTAGGACCTAACTTCAAACCCAACGACCACCACACATATACACAAGCAAATTTAACTAACAATTCATGTATACATCATGTGAACTGCCTAATTGGAAATGTGCATAAGAATTTAAAAAACATTTCTATTTTGAAGACATATATAATTTGTGGAGGGAAAAACAAATTATTTAAAGAGGGATAGGATCAGGGGAGGAAGATGAGGGAGATGGGAAGGGATGGTAAGGAGAAACAAAAGAGGAGGCAAAAATGCTTGATAAGAAATTTACTCATTAGCTTACCTATGTAATTTTAAACACGGTGTACGGCATTTTCACAATAAAAATTCATTTTAATAGGATTTTTATTGTAAAAATACTGTACAGAGGGGTTACAGTTACATGAGCAAGGTACTGAATACATTTATTATCAAGTATTGTTGCCTCCTCCCTTGTTTGTCTCCTACCATCACTTTCCACCCACCTCCAAACTATACTCCCACTCCCCCCCCACTTAAATTGTCAAGTTCATTTTTCAACATAATGTCTTGTACATCTCATTGTTACATGGGTCAAACTGTATCCCTACTTAAGGATTTTGTTTATTCCCTTCCTCTCCCCAAATTAGAGAAGTGTATATACAAGATGCAGGTCACTGACATCAAATAGTGAAAATAGGGGTTATACCATAGGGGAAGACATACAAAGAAGCAAAACAAAAATCACATGGTACATTATAAATACATTAGAAACAATAGCAAAAAAAACCACACACACACACACACACCCGTGTCCCTATCTTGAGGTTCATTTCACTTAATATGTCTTATGTGGCTATAAGGAATACATTTTTAAAAAAAGAAAGAAATTAACACTTTATTTTATATTTACAGAATCCATTATTATTTGGGAACATGTCATAGTGTTTGAAAACTAAGCAAATAAAGGTTGATCACAATATACATATACCTCCTTCAACTGCACACTTGTAATTTTCCCTGGGATTTTAAGAACCAGATAATGTGGTTTTCATCCTAATGCAAACCAAATGACCTCACTAGTCACAAACACATCAAGATAACAAACAAGTAATGTGTAAGAACTGTTTATTTTTAAATCCTTGCAGAATGGTCTAATTTTCGATTTCAGTGTAATTTCCCTTTCAGTACAATATGTAATTGGGAATTACAGAATTCCAACCTGTAACTCTCTCTCTCTCTCTCTCTCTCTCTCTCTCTCTCTCTCTCTCTCTCTCTCTCTCTCTCTCTCTCTCTCTCTCTCTCTCTTTCTCTCTCTCTCCCTCTCTTTTTCTGTCTCTCTCATCTCTCTCTCATTCTCTCTCTCACTCTCTCTCTATCTGTATTTATGATTGTTCCCATTAATATTAAGGCATTAATTATTTATATAGTTTTGTTTTGTAAGGTAAACTTGGTTATATAAGAGATCCAAATGAATTTTGTTATTTTTTTGATTAACAAGGACTTCAATTTTGGAAAAATATTTGGTACATTACATATATTTATACCCAAGTAACTACTGCTGCTTACAAGTATTCTGTAGTTTTCCCCAACATTTTCAATCATGGTTAGAAATTGTACATAGTTGCCTAGCACCAGTGGGTCACGCCTATAATCATAGCTACTAATGAGGCTGAGATATAAACATTCTGGTCCAAAACGAGCCCATGCAGGAAAGTCCATGAGACTCTTATCTGCAATTAACCACCTGAAATCCAGAAGTAGCACTGTGACTCAAGTGGTAGTGCACCAGGCTTCAGCTGAATTTCTGAGGACAGCACCTAGGCCCAGAGTTCAAGCCCAGACCAAAAAAACCAAGCACAAAAACAAAAACTTTTTTAACATGGTCAAAACACAGATAAAAATTCTGGGAATATATTGGCTGGCATATTTCATTCTTACTTAAGCAAAAGTTCTTTGTGGTTGGATTTAGAAACTCTATTAGAAGATCATTTTTGCCATAGCCTCATTCTGGTTCAAGTTAAAGTGTGTGGCCAAAAAAGGAGGTTTTGTGGTCAAGTTATGAAAATTTGTCTTAAATCATCACTGCAACTGAACACTGATCTCTGTTGTTGTGAAGTTTTTCACATCACTCGATAAAGTCATCTAAGATGACACTGACATTCACTTACAGCCTTTCAACAAATCTAAGCAGTCAGACTGAGCATGGTGGATATTGCTACTATGGGATGTAGCATGCGAGATGCAAAAGGAGGAACCTGAAGGGAGGCTTCAGACCACAGCAACTCAATTGCGTTGAACTCATGGCCCTGATGAATTCATGTTGAAGACCTAACCACTAAGTTTCCAAGGTTATGCTGTAGGACAATCCCTCTTATCATGTTCTACCAATATATTTGTTTCTAGACTATAATTGTATCTAACTAGATTAATCAAAACCTAAAAATCTGAAACATTCCAATATACTGGAATAAACATTTCTTTCCATCCTACACTCAGATATAGGGAGAATTCAAAAAGATTTTCTGGGGCTGGGTTATAGGTCAGTGAGTGTACTTGCCTAGCTAATGAAATATCCGGGGTTCAATCCTCATTAATACAAAAGAAGAATAAAAATCAGATAGGAGGAAAAGCCCAGAAAGTGGAAAGTAATTCAAGTAAAACTCCTGAAACAAGGACAGACTCCCCTGGTATCTGTCAGGAAAAAGTAGAAGAAGAAAGGTCACCCCCTCCACCTGCCATAGCTACCAAGTGTGTTAGAACTAGACCAATCAAACCTCAGGCAATCAAAACTGAAGAAACAAAACCATAAAGGCTGTGGTTTGCTGCAGGATATTGAGGGAGGGGAAGAGAGAATTGGGAAAAGGAAGATTGGTAATGCCACCAGCCACATAGGTAAAATGGTCAGTGACATGTTGTGTAGAACTTGGAGAGATGCATATGGGAAACAGGAGGAATTACATTGACATACAGTTGCTGTACCAGTTAAAACGATCCTTTGCAAGCTAACACCTCAGTTGATGGACATATATCTTCAGCCAGAATGTATATAGAAATATGCACATAGTTCTCAAATGCACACAACTCAGATCCAAAAGTAGGAAGAAAGTAATACTACAGAAGATAAAAAGTTCAAACTGAACCATGTGTTGGTCCCAGCTAATACATAAGGTGGCTCAGTGGTAGAGTGCTTGCCTTGCATGCATGAGGCCCTGGGTTCGATTCCTCAGCACCACATAAGCAAAAAGAAAAAAAGCCGGAAGTGGCGCTGTAGCTGAAGTGGTAGAGTGCTAGCCCTGAGCTGAAGAGCTGAGGGACAGTGCCCAGGCCCAGAGTTCAGGTCCCACGAACAGACCCCAAAAAAAGAAAAGGATGCTAATACTTTACCTCCCTTCCTTTCATTCTTTTTTTATATATTTATGATGATTATGGCTTGGAAGTGACCTAAATATAACTGGTGCTGGGTAGAGGAGCCTTAATTTTTATTTTGGAAGCTTGCTATTTTTATAACATGGTAATTGGATTGAACACAATCAAAATACCATAGTAACTGATCTCCCCTTCCTGGATGAATAAGCAAATGATTAAATATTAATGACAGCATCCTTGAACATATCCAAATGTACACTGCCTGGTTGCATTGGCATCTCCTTCTATGGAGCTCTCACCATTCAAACACAATAGATTTGGTAAAATATTGTTAGGTTGAGTCTTACTTGCCTTCATTCAGTCATCTTTGTATGTATCCAGTGGTTGTGGGATACGTTTTTTGCTTTGTTGTTTGTTTGTTTTTCCTTTCCTGCTCCTGCACTTCCATTTTCAGATGATTTATTGATGACGTTCAGTAAGAGACAGAGTATTAAAACTGTCCCACTGATGGAAGGAAATATTCGTGTGAATGCACATACACAAGCACAAAACCCTTAATCCTCCTTTTGGTTCTTCCAGGGGAGGAACCAAAGGTCCCCTTCCCTTTTGGTGGGCTCCCACTTGTCTTGAAAGGAGGCATCTGGCCATGATACCTGCACCTGGGCGGACAGGGACCAAGAAGATGGTTTAGGAGGTGAAGAACAATAGGCCCTTGGACAGGGAATGTTTGTAGCACTTAGAAGCTGTGTTCAAGCCCCAGTACTGAAAGAAGAAAGAAAAGGAAGGGAAAAATGCGGAAAAAAGAAGGAACTATTGTTTGAGTGCATTTATATATTATCTATACCTCATGGATAACCGTGATATGAATCTGGTACCCTAGATGCGGCCCATTCTAACCACCCATCTTCACAATAAACCTATTCTCCAGTGCCAGAGTGTTTTGCCACTGCCAGGTGAATAGTTAGATGGAGTTCCTTTCCTGTAGTCAGGTTGTGGGAAATGGTAACTCTAACCGACTGGGATTACCCATGACATAGCAGAGATGAGCATAGCACACAGCACATGGAGAGAGCCATACTGGACAGTCCTGTTTCCAGTTTAGGGGGCCCAACCCCTCTTCTTGCTCCTCTTTCCATTCTGCTAGGTTCCTGTCTCATACCTCTCCCCATCATCCCACCTCCCGCCTCCATCCGCTGGCCCATGGTCACCCCATGTTTCCCCCAACCCACCACCATTCTATGAGCCCTACTCCCCCTTTGTGGACCAAACAACTTATTGAAGCCATATATCCACTCAGGGCCGCATCCAGTCTCCTGATCCACCCTTCTCACTGCCACAACTTTTACCTCCACTCCCACCTTCCTGGCCCCACCCCTTCCAGCCACCACCCCTTCTGGCCTCACTGCTTTCCCCTAACTGCCCGGTCCAGCCCCTCCCTTGGGCACATATGCTTAGGATGGGGAATGTGCACATTCCCAGCACTCACTACCCAATGCCAGGTGCCACAATATTCTGAACATGAACTATGGCTGCCACAGAGAAGGAAGTCCCAGGTCATAATCTGCCCATCCTCCCTGCCTGGCTAAGGCCTGGACAGCCTCAGGGCTCTCTGGTTTACCTGAGTTTGCTGGCAGTTGCAGGACTGGATATGAAGATCTTGCCTCCATCTCCTCAACCGGTGTTGCATCTTCCTGAGGGATCTTCAGCTTCAACACCTAGATCTCCATCTTTCTACTCAGTATGGGCCCAGCTACAGACAATATCCCATGATGACCCTGATTTGAGGTAAAGGAGCCCCCTCTCCTAAACCCCTCTCTCCTAAACCCCTCTCTTTCCAGTTTCTTCTATGCTTCCCTGTGGGAGCCTCCCATCTCAGGCCATTTTCAACTGAAGTGGGCCATCTCCTCTTCCTGGAACCCAATATCCCCTGCCAGGCTCCTCTTTCCCACCAACACCTGGCCCACCACAATCCCTTGCTCCTCATCACACGGGACACCCATACCCCATTCCCTGGCCCTGTAGTGACCCTCGAACTTTCATTGGGTTAGGGATGTGTGAACCCAGCTGCCAGAGACAACCCTAGAGGACCCAGTTCCAATGTAATGGTTCCCCACTCCCACCAGTCTCCTCCTCCCCACACCTGTTGGTCTAAACCTCACCCTAAACCCGGCTCCACCCCTCTCAGTGTAGGAAAATTCATGGGTGAGAGGATGTAGCTCCTCCATAGAAGGAAGATAGGAGCTTAGAGTTCAACCCCATCCCCTTCTGGTTAGCCCCCAGTAGTCACGGTTGCTATGAAGCAACTGCTGCGCCTCCAGCAGTTGGAGCTGAGGAAGATGCCACCTCTCCCAACTGGTGCTGCATCTGTTAGAGGGACGTGGTTCCCCAGGCCCTCTTTGGCTTCACCAGCCAGCTGATCTCCACTTTCAAGGTCACTGTGGAATCAACTGCTGGAGCAATCAGCAAAGACCCAGAGTCAATGTAAGTGAGTGCCACCTCTCACTCCCCTCCATTACCCTTTTCTCCATTCTCTCCTCTGCTCCTCAACAGGAGCCATCCCTGGGACATGGCTCTTAAATATTAAGTGGGCTGAACCTGTCTTCTTCTCCTCCTTTCTATTGCCGAGTTGTCCACCTGTGTCCTTCTTCTTCACTAAACCTCTGCTATCCCCACCCACACCCCATATTTCCCCTTCCCACAATCAATTGTTTCCCCTGCCCACCCCAAACCATGCTTCCTCACTCCAGTTGCTTCCTTAACCTTTGCTTTCCTCACTCCATCCTCCATCCCTTGCTTCCTCTGCCACCCATTCCCATCCTTCCCCCATTCCTTCCCCTGCTGAGTGAGAGGATGTGCATGGCATGCACATATGAAGATGATGCAATTGGACTGAACCAAGGCAAAATAATCATTGGAGAAAGAAAGCAGGGGTTCAGAGTCTTTCCTGTCTCCCATTCCACTTTGTAACATGCTTGTTGTTCAGTTCCACTGCATCTGCTGGTACTGGAGCTAATATTGCTGACTCTTCAATGTCAACATGGGGGACCTCCACTTTCCTCTGAGTGTGGGCCCATCTCCAGGAGCCATCCCTGGACAGCCATGAATTTAGGTAAGTGGGGTGTAACTCCTCCCAGCTGATCCCCTTTCCCTGACCACCTTCAACCCCATTCACCTTAGTCCCCAGTGTCCCACTCTCTCTTCTCCTCCCTGTCCACTTCCTGGTTCAACCCCTCCTGTGAGAACATGTTCAGGAGAGGGAATGTGTGTGTGTGTGTGTGTGTGTGTGTGTGTGTGTGTGTGTGTTTGTGTCCACACACAACACACAGAAGTGGTGCCAAACTGGTCTGAACCCAGTTGTGGTGGTTGCAGACTCAGAGATATATTCATATTAATATTACTGAGATTTGCATTACAATATAAGCAATATAGGTATTTTAAGGAATTGGTCATTCAATGCCCTAGATTCCTAATGAATGAAGAATGGAGTTTGCCCTGCCTCCCCTCCCAGCAAGGGTTGTAGAGCTTCAGGATTACTTGTTTTCTCTATGTTCACTGGCATTTATGGGGCTTGAGGTGCAGCCCTTGCCTCCTTCTTTCAACAGGTTTTATGCCTGCCACAGCAGCTGGGGAAGCCTGAGTGATCTTCAGCTATACCACATGACCTTCCTGCTAAGTGTGGGCCCAGCTGTTGGAGCCATCCTCAGAGGACATCACGAGGTAAGTGAGACCCCTGTTCTTCATTCCTTGCTTTTCCATTTTCAACTCTGACCCCTGAGGCAGCCATTCCAGGACAGCCCTATTTTGAGATAATTTGGTCCCACCACCTCTTCCCAGGTTCTATACAATCTGCCAGTCCTCCCTTCCACCAAGTTGAGCTGAACATATGCTATAGCAGGTGCCAGAGAAAGAAGGTTGAGGATGGGAGCTGCCCCATCTCCTCTCTTGGCTATGGCCTGTTTAGCTGGGGGTCCCGGGGCGGTTGTGTATTCAGAATATGTTCCTGGCTGCTTCAGGCGAATTCACAGTACCCTGAATACAGTATCCTCAAACTTGACATTCAAGTCAAACTCTATGAATTTATGATACTATTCCAAACTACTAAAATTTATTGGATCTAGAAACCAAAAAATCCAACTTGTTATTTTAGTAGCAATTGACATCATGAAAGTAGAATATTGATCAGGAATAGAGGTAAGAAAACAAGACAATGTGGGAAAATGTAGAATACTGGATGTGCGTTAGAGATACAAAAATCATATCCTAGCCAGGAGCTGGTGGCTCACGCCAGTAATCCTAGCTACTCAGGAGGCTGAGATCTGTTGACTGCGGTTCAAAGACAGCCCAGGCAGGAGAGACCGTGAGACTCCTATCTCCAATAAACCACCAGAAAACCGGAAGTGGCACTGTAGCTCAAGTGGTAGAGCGCTCGCCTTGAGCTGAAGAACTGAGGGACTGCACCCAAGCCCAGAGTTCAAGCCCCACGACCGAAAAAAAAAAAAAATCATATCATATAGGCTCATTTATTGAAAACTTGTCATCCTATATTGAAAGCTCAATTTACATATATAGTTACAGTTACTTTTCTTTTTTTTATTTTTTTTATTGTTTTTTTTAATAGTATTTTATTTTATTTGAGAACATACTGTACAGAGGGGCTACAATTACATGGGCAGGATAATGCATACATTTCTTACCAAGCATTGCAGCCTCCTCCTTTGTTTACCCTTCACTTCCCTTCACCGCCTCCCCCCTCCCCCCAACCAATTTTACCCCCCACCCCCACCCAATTATACCCCCCTCCCCCCACCCAATTATACCCCCCACCCCCCCCACACCGACATTGTAAAGCTGGTTTTGACATGACATTTTGTACTTCTCATTGTTGCAACAGGTCCACCTGAATCCTTAAACTACTTGTTTGTCCCCATCTCCTCCACATGTTATACTGACATCAAATATAGTGAAAGCGGGGGTTACACTGTGGGGGAGGGACATACAAAGCAACAAAGAAATGATCTTATAAATGCGTTAGAAACACATGCATGAAAGAAACGAAAACATTAAAATACATATTTAAGGGTTCATTTTCCTAACATCACATTATCTGATCTTTTCCACTTGACTCATACCTATACTAGATATTGCAAATAAGGGAAACCATGGGACCTATGCTTCTTTGGGCCTGGCTTACTTCACTTAATATAATTTTTTCCAAACCTTTCCATTTCCTAACACATGGGGAAATGTCATTCTTTCTGATGGAGGCATAGAATTCCATTGTATATATATACCACATTTTCTTGATCCATTCATCTACTGAGGGGCATCTGGGTTGGTTCCATATCTTATCTTTGGTAAATAATGCTGCAATAAACATAGTTGTGCTGGTGGCTTTAGTGTGGTCTTGTTTGTAAATATTTGGGTAAATGCCCAAAAGTGGGATTGCTGGGTCATAGGGGAGCTCTATGTGAAGTCTTTTGAGGAACCTCCATACTGCTTTCCAAAGTGGTTGAACAAGTTTACATTCCCACCAACAATGAAGTAAGTTTCCTTTCTGTCCACATCCCCTCCAGCATCTGTTGTTGATAGAGTTCTTGATTTTTGCTGTTCTAACTGGAGTGAGGTGATATCTCAATGTTGTTTTGATTTGCATTTCTTTTATGGCTAGGGATGTTGAACATTTCTTCATGTGTCTATTGGCCATCCTTCTTTCTTCTTCAGAGAAGCTTCTGTTTAAGTCTTTCGCCCACTTATTTATTGGGCAGTTGTTTCTTTGAGGATTTGTTGTTGGGTGGTTTAATTTTTTGAGTTCCAAGTATATTTTAGATATGAGACCCTTGTCCGTTGTAAGGCTAGTAAAGATCTTCTCCCAATCGGTGGGCTTTCTATTGATCTTGCCAGCTATGTCATTTGCCCTGCAGAAGCTCTGCAATCTTATGCAATCCCATTTGTCCAACCTTTCTTTGATTTATTGTGCTTCCGGGTCTCTATTCAGAAAATTTCGACCTGAGCCAAGGAGACCTAGGGTTTCTCCTATTCCATCCTGTAATGTTTTCAGAGTGTCTGCTTTGAGTTCAAGGTCTTTGATCCATTTGGAGTTGATTCTGGTGCAGGGTGATATATAAGGATCTAGCTTTAGTTTTCTACATTTAGTTAACCAATTTTGCCAGCACCATTTACTGAAGAGGCTGTCTTTCTTCCATTCTATTGTTTTAGCTTCTTTATCGAAGATTAGATGGCTATAGGTCTGTAGGTTCATTTCTGGGTTTTCAATTCTATTCCATTGGTCCTGAGGTCTGTTCTCCTGCCAATACCAAGCTATTTTGATTACTATGGCTTTATAGTAGAGTTTGAAATTTGGTATTGATATTCCTCCAGCAGTGTTCCTTCCGTTGAAGAGCGTTTTTGCTATTCGGGGTCTTTTATTGTTCCATATGAATTTTTGGATTGCCTCCTCTATTTCCTTGAAGAATGAGGGTGGAATTTTGATAGGTATCGCGTTGAATTTGTAGATTGCCTTGGGAAGTATTGCCATTTTCACGATGTTAATCTTGCCAATCCAGGAGCATGGGAGGTTTTGCCATTTTTTAAGTTCTGTGTTGATTTCCTTTTTCAAGATTTTAAAGTTTTCATCATAGAGGTCCTTCACTTCTTTGGTTAAGTTAATTCCTAGGTATTTTATTTTTTGTGGGGCTATTACAAATGGAGTTGCTTTCCTAATTTCAGCCACACTTTTCTCATTGTTGGCATATAGAAAAGCCATTGATTTTGGGGCGTTAATTTTATAACCTGCTACTTTGCCAAAGTTTTGGATCAGCTTGAGTAATTTGGGAGTGGAGTCTATGGGATTCTTTAAATACAAGATCATGTCATCTGCAAAGAGGGAGAGTTTTATTTATTCTTTCCCTATTTGGATCCCCTTTATGTCTGCATCTTGTCTTATTGCTGTAGCTAGGCATTCTAATAAAAGATTGAAGAGAAGTGGAGAGAGTGGGTATCCTTGTATTGTTCATGAGTTAAGAGGAAATGGGTTTAGTTTTTCACCATTGAATATAATGCTGGCTGTAGGTTTGTCATATACAGCCTTTATTGTATTGAGGAATGTTCCATGGATTCCTAATTATTCCAGAACCTTCATCATAAAGGGGTGTTGGATCTTGTCAAATGCTTTTTCTGCATCTATTGAGATAACCATGTGGTTCTTATTCTTGCTCCTGTTGATGTGATGAATAATATTAATTGATTTGCATATATTGAACCAGCTTTGCATCCCTGAAATGAATCCTGTTTGATCATGGTGTATGATTTTTTGGATGAATTGTTGAAGTCGATTGGCCAAAATTTTGTTGAGAAGTTTTGCATCAATGTTCATCAAAGAAATGCGTCTATAGTTCTCTTTCTTTGATGAGTCCCTGCCTGGTTTTGGGATGAAGGTTATGATGGCTTCATAGAATGTGTTCGGTAGTGAGCTTTCTCTTTCAATTTCATTGAAGAGTTGGAGGAGTATTGGTGTGAGCTCTGCTTTGAAGGCCTTGTAAAATTCCGCTGTAAAACCATCTGGTCCTGGACTTTTCTTAGCTGGGAGGTCTCTTATTGCTGTTTCTATTTCAATGCTTGATATGGGCATGTTAAGCTGGTTTAACTCATCTTGGTTTAGTTTTGGCATGTCAATATTTGCTAGGAAAAGGTCCATTTCTGTCAAGTTTTCAAACTTATTAGCATAAAGTTTTGAGAAGTATTCCCTTATAATGATCTGAATCTTGGTTGTTTCCGTGGTGATGTTTCCATTCTCATCTCTGAGTTTATTAATTTGGGTCTGTTCTCTCCTTTTTCTGATAAGGTTTGCTAAGGGTCTGTCAATTTTGTTAAGTTTTTCGAAGAACCAACTCTTTGTTTTGTTTATTCTTTCTATAGTTTTTTTGGATTCTAATTCATTTACTTCTGATTATTTCTTTCCGTCTACTGGATTGGGGTTTATCTTGCTGCTCTTTTTCAAGGAGGTTTAGATGTGTCATTAAATTGTTTGTTTCCGATCTCTCCAATTTGTTGATGTAGGAGCTCAGAGCTATAAACTTGCCTCTGAGTACTGCCTTTGCTGTGTCCCAGAGGAGCTGGTAATTTGTGTGTTCATTTTTGTTGAATAGCATGAACATTTGAATTTCCTTTCTAATCTCTTCCATGACCCACTCATGATTCAGCAGTGTGTTGTTCAGCCTCCATGTGATACCGGACTTTCTTTGGTGGCTTTTGGTGTTGAGTTCTAATTTTATTCCCTTGTGGTCAGAGAGAATGCAAGGTATAACTTCAATGTTTCTGAATTTAGACAAGTTTGCTTTGTGGCCTAAAATGTGGTCTATTTTAGAAAATGTTCCATGTGCTGCTGAGAAGAACGTGTATTCTGATGCTGCTGGGTGAAATGTTCGGTAAATGTCTGTTAAGTCTAGTTGATCTATGCAGCTGTTTAGATCTGCGGTTTCTCTGTTGAGTTTTTGCCGAGTTGATCTATCTAGTGGGGAGAGTGGTGTGTTAAAATCCCCAACAACTAATGTCTTTGGATCTATATGGGATTTGAGGGAAAGTAGTGTTTCTTTGATAAATTTGGGTGCTCCATTGTTTGGCGAATAGATATTTAGAATTGTAATATCCTCCTGAAGGAGAGATCCTTTAATTCGTATGTAGCGACCTTCTTTATCTCTTCTCACGAATTTTAATTTGAAGTCTATTTTATCTGATATTAGGATTGCCACTCCCGCCTGTTTATGGGGGCCGTTTGCTTGGTAGATTTTGTTCCAGCCTTTAACCTTGAAAATATGTTTGTTTTTATGGGCAAGATGTGACTCCTGCAGGCAGCAGATAGAAGGGTCTTGTTTTTTAATCCAACTACACAGTCTATGTAGCTTAATTGGAGAGTTCAGTCCGTTAACGTTAAGAGATAGGACTGAGAGGTATTTGGGAGTTTCTGCCATGTTATCCACCTTCTTGGGGGCTGTGAAAACTGGGTTCTTCCAAAGGTTCTTGGATTCTCAGTTTGGGTGCAGTTTCTTGGCCTTTGTTGCGTTCTTGTTGTTTTTCTATGTGTAGGACATCTTTAAGAATCTTTTGCAGGGCTGGTTTGGTGGAGATGTATTGTTTCAATTTTTCTTTGCTATGGAAGGTTTTTATTTGGCCTTCAGTTATGAAGGAGAGTTTAGCTGGGTACAGTATTCTTGGTTGATAGTTGTATGTTTTTAAGGCATGGCATACGTCATTCCAGGCTCTTCTTGCTTTGATTGTCTCTGCTGAGAAATCTGAGGTAATTCTAATTGGTTTCCCTTTATAGGTGATTAACCTTTTCTCCTTGACAGCTTTAAGGATCTTTTCCTTGGTCTGGGTTGATCCTGTGTGGATTATAATATGACGGTGGGATGTCCTATTCTGGTCTGGTCTATTTGGGGTTCTAAAAGCTTCTTGTATCTGAATAGGCCTATCTTTTTGTATGTTTGGGAAGTTCTCTGCTAGGATCCTGTTAAACAAATTTCCTAGACCATTAACTTCTGTTTCTAGGTGCTCCTCTACACCCATTATCCTTAGATTGGGCCTTCTGATGGTGTCTTCCAGGTGTTGGATAGACCTATCATATTTCTTGGACTTGTCTTGGATGGTTGTAAGTTCTTTCTCTCTAATATCTAGGCTGTCTTCAATCCCTGAGATTCGATCTTCTGCATGGTCTCACCTGCTGTCAAGACTCTCTACTTTGTTTTTTATCTCTTTTCCTTCTAATTGGTCAGCTTTGATGGCTTCAAGTTCTTTCTTGAAGCTCTGTTTTAGGTCTTGTATGAATTTCTTTACTTCCTTAATTTGGTGTTCAGTGTTTGTTCTCAAATCACTTAGTTGATTGGTGATGGTTTCTTTGGACTCCCATTCCTTCTGTTGGGTTCCATTCAGCATTCCCTTTGTTGTCTCCCTGACTTCCTTCAGCTCTTTGTTAATGGATTCCATGAATGCCTTTAGTGATCTTTGTGTATTCTCTACCTGGTCTCTTAATTCGTGAATTACTCTTTGATTAGTTTCCTCCCTTCTGTGGGATTCCTGCACTTCTCTTTGAGTGTTCTCTGCCTGCTCACGCCATTCCTCCCTTTCTCTTTGAGTATTCTCAAGTTGTTCACGCAAATCCTGTATCAGTTTTTGAGAAGCTTCCTCACGCTTATGATATTCCTGTATAAACTTCTGGGATGCCTCCTCTCTCTCCCTATCACGCTCATACAGATTCCTTTGTACATTGTCAAACTTCTCATTTATCATGTTTGCTATTAGTGTTTGTAGAGCTATTTGGGAACTCTCCTCTGGATTATTCTTTATCTGTTCTAATCCCTGATTATCAAGGTTGGGGATTGAGATACCCGAATTTGCCATTTTTCTTGTGTTTTTCTGGCTTACTCGGCCCATTTGAGATAAAGATTGCACTAGTTTTGTGCTAGAACACTATCTTAAGGCAACCATCAGCCAAAGTTTGCATTTGTACAGTCAATAGTCTACAGATACAATCTAGTTCAACAGATACATCTATTCAACATCAAATGACTATATGTTAAAGGACTTCGAACCACAGAAAAGAATTTGGAAAACCAGAAATTATTAGGATTAGGGAGAGATGTGGGTAAAAAATAGGAATAGATTGGTGTGGGGAGGCACAGGGAGAGTTAACTATGTCCTAATCACAGTGCAGGAAATGGGTTGGGTAGGATGCAATTAGAGAGAGAGAGAAAAAGAAGAGACGGAAAGGGGAATAAAGAGAGACCAGAAAAAGGATAGAAACGTAAAAATTAATGTTATTATAGAGGTTAAAAGACCGTCTATTTAGAGAGGAATGTGAATATGTTCAGAGAAGGGGAGGGACATAGAGGAGATGTGAAAAGCTTTAAGGATGGGAAAGGGAGAAGAAAAGATCAGAAGTTCAGTAGAGCTAGATAAAAAACAAAAAGATAATTAAGAAAGAAAGAAAAAGAGAAAGAAGACAAGAAAAGAAAGGAAAACTCTCATTCACATATTCCTAAAATAAAAATTATAAGATGAGAAAAAAAAAAGTTACTGGAAAACAATTATTTTTTCAGAAGAGGCAAAAATTAAAGATTAATAAAAGTTTTAGAAGGGAAAAAAATTTATATATATATATATATATATATATATATATATATATATATATATATATATATAAGGTAACAAAAAACAAAAAACAAGCAAAAAAAAGAAAAGAAGAAGAAGAAGAAAAAAAAAAAGAAAAAAAAGTCTTTTGATGTTTTTTTTGGGAGGGGGGAGGAGTGGGAAGTATCCTGTATCTCCATTTTGTCTGCAACCAGTCTCTTGTTGGAGTCTCTGGTCAGCTTGAGGTCCTGTGGCTTGATTGGTTTCTTAAGGCGGTTGGTTGGAAGAGGCAGAAAAATGCTCTGCTTTACCCAAGATTTTGAGATCCCCCTCCCAGGTTAGTTTTCTGGGAGGGTGGTCTGCTTTGAGAGTCACAAAAGAGGGGGATGTGGTGATGAGGCTAGGTTCTGGGTAGAGTTGAGGCCTTTCAACAAACAGTAGCTTTTCCCTGGGGCTATTTTGTGATAAAGCTCACAGCGCCCAGACTGGAGCCATTCTCAGGATTTCTGTTTTTCAATTGATTGTGGTGGCTGCTAGAGGGAGGGGCAGCCTTTGGCTCTGGTTACCCAGTGAGGCAAGGCACTCCGATGGCTGGCGCCTGAGCTGGGTGACTTTTCCCTGGATGGAGCTGAGTCTGGCAGGTCACTTCGCCGTTAAGTTCTTGAGACTTGCTAAATGACTCATTTTATTCCAAGACCTGAGCTGGAGCTAGCAGCTCCTCCGAGCTTTGTCGGTATCCAAGATGGAGATCACCGGTGCTGGGGGGGGAGGGGTGGCCTTCCCTCCTCTGCTCCCTGAGGAGTGAGGACGTCGGGCTTGTACTCACGCCGAGTCTTGGATCCTGGGTCGTCTCTGGTCTGCAAACAGCAGGATGAAGATGTTCGCTCCTTGTCGGTTCTTGTTGGTGTTGAGCAGAATCCGCTCGTCCGCTGCGTCTGGCTCCTTCGTCCCGGACTCTCTGTGTCTCAGGTATGACTCCGCGGCGATGGTCGCAGCCGCGGCCCCGCCGCCGGAGCGGCAGCTGATGCGTTTCCTTGGCTTCCCCTCTCTTGTCTAACTCTCTGTCCTGTGATGGCACACTTGGTGTGATTCTCTGGCTTAGGACTGTTCACTGGAACTCTAAAACTACTTTCTATGCGAGAGCTTGTTCAGATTCCAGCTTCTCCTTCGCCATCTTCCCGGAACTTCTCTCCAGTTACTTTTCTTACCTATCACTTCTGATCACAAATCCTTTTATGAATTTTTATAGTTCTTTTGAATAAATCACATTTTATTGTTAAAATACCTTACAGAGGGGTTACTATTACATGGGCAGGATAATGCGTACATTTCTTATCAAGTATTGCAGCCTCTTCCTTTGTTTACCCTTCACATCTCTTCCCAGCCTCCCCTCCCGCCCCCCACCCAATCCTCCCCCCTCTCCCAACCCACACTAACGTGGTAAAGCTCATTTTCTTTTTTTTTAATTTATTTTATTTTATTTGTGAAGATTCTGTACAGAGGGGATACAATTATATGGGTAGGATAATGCGTACATTTCTTACCAAGCATTGCCGCCTCCTCCTTTGTTTATCCTTCACATCCCTTCCCAGCCTCCCCCCTACCCCCCCCAGTCCCAATCCTCCCAACCCCCACCTCGCATCAACATGGTAAAGCTCCTTTTCGACATGACAACTTGTATTTCTCATTGTTGCAACAGGTCCACCTGTATCCTTAAACGAATTGTTTTTCCCCATCTCCTCCACAAGTTATACTGACATCAAATATAGTGAAAGCAGGGGTTATATTGTGGGGGAGGGACATACAAAGCAACAAAGAAATAATATTATAAATGCGTTAGAAACACATGCATGAAAGAAAAAAAACATTAAAATAAATATCTAAGGGTTTATTTTCCTAACATCACATTATCTGACCTTTTTCGCTTGACTCACACATATACTAGATATTGCAAATAAGGGAAACGATGGGGCCTGTGTTTCTTTGGACCTGTCTTATTTCGCTTAATATAATTTTTTCCAAGTCTTTCCATTTCCTAACAAATGGGGAAATGTCATTCTTTCTGATGGAGGCATAGAATTCCATTGTGTATATATACCACATTTTCTTGATCCATTCATCTACTGAGGGGCATCTCGGTTGGTTCCAGATCTTAGCTATGGTAAATAATGCTGCAATAAACATAGTTGTGCTCGTAGCTTTAGTGTGGTCTTGTTTGTAAACATTTGGGTAAATGCCCAAAAGTGGGATTGCTGGATCATAGGGGAGTTCTATGTGGAGTCTTTTGAGGAACCTCCATACTGCTTTACAATGTGGTTGAACAAATTTACATTCCCACCAACAATGAAGTAAGGTTCCCTTCTGTCCAAATCCCCTCCAGCATCTGTGGTTGTTAGAGTTCTTGATTTTTGCCATTCTAACTGGAGTGAGGTGGTATCTCAATGTTGTTTTGATTTGCATTTCTTTTATGGCTAGGGAGGTTGAGCATTTCTTCATGTGTCTATTGGCCATCCTTCTTTCTTCTTCATAGAAGTTTCTCTTTAAGTCTTTCACCCACTTGTTTATTTGGCAGTTGTTTCTTTGAGGATTTGTTGTTGGGGGATTTAATATTTTGAGTTCCAATTATATTTTAGATATGAGACCCTTGTCCATTGTATGGCTAGTAAAGATCTTCTCCCAATCCATGGGCATTCTATTGATCTTGCTAGCTATGTCCTTTGCCAAGCAGAAGCTCTGCAACTTTATGCAATCCCATTTGTCCAACCTTTCTTTGATTTGTTGTGTTTCTGGGTCTCTATTCAGAAAATTTCGGACTGAGCCAAGAAGACCTAGGTTTTCTCCTATTCTATCCTGTAATGTTTTCAGAGTGTCTGCTTTGCCTTGGAGTTCTTTGATCCATTTGGAGTTGATTCTGGTGCAGGGTGATATATAAGGATCTAGCTTTAGGTTTGTTTTTTTTTAATTTAATTTAATTTTATTTGAGAACATACTGTACAGAGGGGCTACAATTACATGGGCAGGATAATGCATACATTTCTTACCAAGCATTGCAGCCTCCTCCTTTGTTTACTCTTCACCTCCCTTCCCAGCCTCCCCCCTCCCCCCACCTAATTATACCCCCCTCCCCCACCCCCACCCCGACATTGTAAAGCTGCTTTTGACATGACATTTTGTTTTCTACTAGTAGTTAACCAATTTTGCCAGCACCATTTACTGAAGAGGCTGTCTTTGTTCCACTCTACTGTTTTAGCTCCCTTATCGAAGATTAGATGGCTATAGGTATGTAGGTTCATTTCTGGGTTTTCAATTTTTTTCCATTGGTACTGAGGTGTGTTCTTATGACAATACCAAGCTGTTTTGATTACTATGGCATTATAGTAGAGTTTGAAATTTGGTATTGATATTTCTCCAGCAGTGTTCTTTCCTTTGAGGAGCGTTTTTGCTATTCGGAGTCCTTTTTTGTTCCATATGAATTTTTGGATTGCCGCTTCTATTTCCTTGAAGAATGAGGTTGGAATTTTGACAGGTAGCACATTGAATTTGTACATAGCCTTGGGAAGTATTGCCATTTTCACGATGTTAATCTTTCCAATCCAGGAGCATGGGAGGTTTGCTATTTTTTAAGTTCTGTGTTGATTTCCTTTCTCAAGATTTTAAAGTTTTCATCATAGAGGTCCTTCACTTCTTTGGTTAAGTTAATTCCTAGGTATTTTTTTTTGTGGGGCTATTACAAATGGAGTTGCTTTCCTAATTTCAGCCACACTATTCTCATCGTTGGCATACAGAAAGGCCATTGATTTTGGGGGGTTAATTTTATACCCTGCTAGTTTGCCAAAGTTTTGAATCAGCTTCAGTAATTTGGGCGTGGAGTCTTGGGGATTCTTTAGATACAAATCATGTCGTCTGCAAAGAGGGAGAGTTTTATTTCTTCTTTCCCTATTTGGATCCCCTTTATGTCTGCATCTTGTCTTATTGCTGTAGCTAGGCATTCTAATACTAGATTGAAGAGAAGAAGAGAGAGTGGACATCCTTGTCTTGTTCCTGGGTTCAGAGGAAATGGCTTAAGTTTTTCACCATTAAGTATAATGCTGGCTGTAGGTTTGTCTTAGACAGCCTTTATTGTATTGAGGAATGTTCGATGGATTCCAAATTTTTCCAAAACCTTCATCATAAATGAGTGTTGGATCTTGTCGAATGCTTTTTCTGCATCTATTGACATACCCATGTGGTTCTTATTCTTGCTCCTGTTGATTTGATGAATAATATTAATTGATTTGGGTATATTGAACCAGCTTTGCATCCCTGAAATGAATCCTGTTTGATCATGGTGTATGATTTTTTGGATGAATTGTTGAAGTCGTTTGGCCAAAATTTTGTTGAGAAGTTTTGCATCAATGTTCATCAAAAAAATGGGTCTATAGTTCTCTTTCTTTAATGAGTCCCTGCCTGGTTTTGGGATGAGGGTTATGAAGGCTTCATAGAATGTGTTCGGTAGTGAACTTCCTCTTTCAATTTCATTGAAGAGTTGGAGGAGTATTGGTGTGAGCTCTTCTTTGATGGCCTTGTAGAATTCCGCTGTAAAACCATCTGGTCCAGGACTTTTCTTAGCTGGGAGGGCTCTTATGGCTGTTTCTATTTCAATGCTTGATATGGGCCTGTTAATCTGGTTTAACTCATCTTGGTTTAGTTTTGGCATATCAATTTTTGCTAGGAAAAGGTCTATTTCTGTCAAGTTCTCAAACTTATTAGCATAAAATTTTGAGAAGTATTCCCTCATAATATTTTGAATGTTGGTTGTTTCCTTGGTGATGTTTCCCATTCTCATCTCTGAGTTTATTTATTTGGGTGTGTTCTCTTCTTTTTCTGATAAGGTTTGCTAAGGGTCTGTCAATTTTGTTAATTTTTTCGAAGAACCAACTCTTTGTTTTGTTGATTCTTTCTATAGCTTTTTTGGATTCTAATTAATTTAATTCTGATTTAATTTTAATTATTTCTTCCCGTCTACTGGATTGGGGTTTATCTTGCTTCTCTTTTTCAAGGAGGTTTAGATGTCTCATTAAATTTTTGGTTTCAGTTCTCTCGAATTTGTTGATGTAGGAACTCAGAGCTATAAACTTGCCTCTGAGTACTGCCTTTACTATATCCCAGAGGAGCTGGTAATTTGTGTGCTCATTTTTGTTGAATAGCATGAACATTTGAATTTCCTATCTTATCTCTTTCATAACCAACTCGTGATTCAGCAGTGTGTTGTTCAGCCTCCATGTGATACCAGACTTTCTTTGGTGGCTTTTGATGTTGAGTTCTAATTTTATTCCCTTGTGGTCAGAGAGAATGCAAGTTATAACTTCAATGTTTCTGAATTTGGACAAGTTTGCTTTGTGGCTTATATGTGGTCTATTTTAGACAATGTTCCATGTGCTGCTGAGAATAACGTGTATTCTGATGTTGCTGGGTGAAATGTTCGGTAGATATCTGTTAAATCTAGTTGATCTTTGCAGCTGTTTAGATCTGTAGTTTCTCTGTTGAGTTTTGCCGAGTTGATCTATCTAGTGGGGAGAGTGTTTTTTAAAATCCCCAACAATTAATGTCTTTGTAGTTATATTAGATTTGAGGGAAAGTAGTGTTTCTTGGATATATTTGGTTGCTCCATTGTTTGGCGAGTAGATATTTAGAATTGTAATATCCTCCTGAAAGAGAGATCCCTTAATTAGTATGTAGCGACCTTCTTTATCTCTTCTCACGAGTTTTAATTTGAAGTCTATTTTATCTGATATTAGGATTGCAACTCCCGCCTGTTTATGGGGGCCGTTTGCTTGGTAGATTTTGTTCCAACCTTTAACATTGAAAATGTGTTTGTTTTTATGGGCAAGATGTGACTCCTGAAGGCAGCAGATAGAAAGATCTTGATTTCTAATCCAACTAGACAGTATATGTCGCTTACTTGGATAAAGTCAGTTAATATTGAGAGATAGGACTGAGAAGTATTTGGGAGATCCTGCCATTTAATCCACCTTCATGGGGGCTAGAGGTACTGGGTTCTTGCTATAGTTCTTGGATTCTCAGTTTGGGTGCAGTTTCTTGGCCTTTATTGTGGTCTTGTTGGTTTCTATGTGTAGGACATCTTTAAGAATCTTTTGTAGGGCTGGTTTTGTGGAGATATACTGTTTCAATTTTTCTTTGCTATGAAAGTATTTTATTTGGCCTTCAGTTATGAAGGAGAGTTTAGCTGGGTACAGTATTCTTGGTTGACAGTTTTTGTCTTTAGGACATGGCATACATCATTCCAGGCTCTCATTGCTTTGATAGTCGCTGCTGAGAAATCTGAGGTGATTCTAATGGATTTCCCTGTACAGATGATTGGTCTTTTCTCCTTGACAGCTTTAAGGATCTTTTCCTTGGTCTGAATTGATCTTGTTTGGATTATAATGTGATGGTGGGATGTCCTATTCTGGTTTGGTCTATTTGGTGTTCTAAAAGCTTCTCATATCTGAATAGGCCTATTTTTTTGCATGTTTGGGAAGTTCTCTACTAGGTCCCTGTTAAACAAATTTCCTAGATCATTAACTCCTATTTCTAGGTGCTCGTCTACACCCATTATCCTCAGATTAGGTCTTCTGTGGTGTCTTCCAAGTCTTGAATAGATCTATCATATTTCTTGGACTTGTCTTGGATTGTTGTATGTTCTTTCTCCACAATATCTAGGCTGTCTTCAATCCCCGAGATTCTATCTTCTGCATGGTCTAACCTGCGGTAAAGACTTTCTATTTGTTTTTTATCTCATTTCCCCAATTGTTCAGTTTTGATGCCTTCAAATTCTTTGTTGAAGCTTTGTTCTAGACTTGTATGAGCTTTTTTACTTCCTTAATTTGGTGTTCAGTGTTTATTATCAAATAATTTAGTTGATTGGTTATGATTTCGTTGGACTCCCATTCCTTCTGTTGGGTGCCATTCAGCATTCCCTTTGTGGTCCCCATGACTTCCTTCAGCTCTTTGTTAATGGATTCCTGAATGCCTTTAGTGATCTTTGTGTATTCTCGTCCTGTTCTCTCAATTCTTGTATTATTCTTTGCTTAGCTTCCTCACATTCACACCATTCTTGTATTTCTCTTTCAGTGTTCTCAGCGTGCTCATGACATTCCTGCATTTCTTTTGGAGTGGTCTCCAGATGGTCATTCAATTTCTGTATCGGTTTTTGAGTAGCTTCCTCAGGCTCATGATATTCCCGCATTAACCTTTGGTTTGCCTCCTCTCTCTCCCTATCACGCTCATACAGAATCCTTTGTATGTTTTCAATATTTTCATTTACCATTGTTGCCAGCAGTGTTTGTAGAGCTCTCTGGGAACTCTCCTCTGGATTATTCATTATCTGTTCTGTCCCCTGATTATCATGACTTGGAGTTGAGATACGCGCACTTTCCATTTTTTTGTGTGTTTTTCCAGCTCACTCTGCTCATTTAGGATGAAAGTAACACCAGTTTTGTGCTAGAACACTATCTTAAAGCACGCATCAATCAAAGTCTGTACTTGCACAGTGCAAAGTCTGCAGATACAATCTAGTTCATCAGATATATGTATTCAACATCAAACAATTATATATTAATGGGCTACAAACCCCAAAGAAGTATTTGGCATACGAGAAATTATTATGTTGAGGAGAGATGTGGGTAAAAATAGGAATAAAAAGATGTAGGAAGGCACAGGGAGAGTTTACTTAACTAAGTCCTAATCTCAAAGTGGGAAATAGTTTGGATAGGATGAAAGCAGAGAGAGAGAAAAAAAGAAGAAAGAGAAAGAGAAAATAGAGACAAGAAAAAATAGAAAAGAAAAAATTAAAAAATAAAAATTGTAGTGCTTAAAAATTATGCAGGATTAAAACAAAATACGCAGAGAAGAAGTGGATACAATGAGGGAAGGGGAGGGAAATAATGGAAACATGAAAAATTAAAAATAAAAATGCTGAAATTATTATACAGGTATAAAGCGTTATAGTGCTATTAAGGAATTTAAGTCTAAGAGGTTTTGAATTGAGTAATAAATTTCTGGATTAAGTGTGTACACAATGGGGGATAAGGTCTAATAATTGACTATGGGTATATCTGAGGATGTGCAGAACCGCAATTAAGTCACACAAAGAAGAATGAAGAGAAGAAAAGGTGAAAACATTGAGGTAGAAAGAAAAAAAGATCAAATATTCAGGAGAGCTAAACAAAAAACAAAAAAAAAAATAAACTATTAAAAAGAAAGAAAAAAAAATGCACACACACATATATTCCCCAAATAAAAATTATAAGAGGAAGAAAAAATGTTACTAGAAAACAATTTTTTTTTTGGTCCAGTTGTGGGGCCTGAACTGTGGGTCTGTGCGCTGTCCCTCAGCTCTTCAGCTCAAGGCTAGCGCTCTACCACTTGAGCCACAGCGCCACTTCTGGCTTTTTTTCTTTTTGCTTATGTGGTGCTGGGGAATCGAACCCAGGGCCTCATGCATGCAAGGCAAGCACTCTACCACTGAGCCACCTTCCCAGCCCTAGAAAACAATTTTTTAAAAAGGTAAAAATTAAGAATTAAAAAAATTTTAGAAAAAGAATTTTTATTAAAAGGTACCCCCAAAAAAAGAAAAAAAAGTTCTTTAATTTTATTGGAGGGGTGTGAAGATCCTGTATCTCCCTTGTGTCCATAACCAGCCACTTGTTGGAGTCTCTGTTCTGCTTGTGGTGTTTGATTTTCCTGTGGCTTGGTTGGTTTCTTAAGTCAGTTTGAGTAGGCAGAAAAATGCTCTGCTTTACCAAGATTTTGTGATCCTCCTCCCAGGCTAGTTCAATGGGAGGGAGATCTGCTTTGAGTATCACAAAAGAGGGAGATGGCTCTTTCCTCAAGTTTGGAGATGCTGTGATGATGCTAAATTCTGGGTGGAGTTGAGGCCTTTCAGCCATCAGTAGCTTTTCCCTGAGGGGTTTCTGAGAGACTCACAAAGCCCAGCCTGGAGCCATTCTCAGGGTTCCTGTTTACTGAATTTCAATTGATTGTCAAGGCTGCTAAAGGGAGGGGCAGCCTCTGGCTCTATTTACCAAGTGAAGAAAGCCACTCCTGGAATTGGCATCCAGAGCTGGGTGACTTTTCCCTGGGTGGAGCTGAGTCTGGCCGGTCAGTTTAGGTTCTTGTGACCTGCTAAATGACGCTAGTTTTCTTCTAAGGCCTGAGTTGGAGCTAGCAGCTCAGCCTGGCCTGTGTCAGTATCAAAGATGGAGATCTCTGGTAGTGGGGGGGTGGCCTTTCCTCTTCTGCTCCCTGAGAAGGAGTGAGGATTTAAGGCTTCTACCCACGTGGAGTCTTGGTTCCTGGGTTGTCTCTGGTCTGTGAACTGCAGGATGAAATGTTTCCTCCTTGTCGCTTCTTGCTGATATTGAGTAGAATCTGCTCCCCTGCCGCATCTGACTCCTTTGTCCTGGACTCTCTGTGTTGCAGGTATGGCAGCTATGGCCATTTTCACCACCACTGCAGCCGCAGTAGCATCTGCTGGCAAGTGCTCAGATCTATCTCCTTGCCTGGATTTTCCCTCTCTGGCCTAACTCTCTGTCCTGTGATGGCACACTTGGTGTGATTCTCTGGCTTAGGACTGTTCACTGGAACACTAAAACTGCTTTGTATAAGAGAGCTTGTTTAGCCTCCAGCTTCTCCTCTGCCATCTTCCCGGAACTCCCTTCCAAATTAAACTTTTTCAATCACTCTGTAATGCAGTATGGGGAGTACTCAAAAGACTAAACATAAATCTCCCCTATGACTCATTAATTACCCTCGTGGGCAGTAATCCAATAAATAACAAACAAGCTCACATTAAAGCTACCACATAACCATGTTCAGGGCCCAGGGCAAGAGTTCAAGGAATGGGAAAAATGTTAACCCTGTTGGTATTTGTTTCCGCAAATATGAACCTTTTGACATCAGATACCACATCATTCTATTGGCAGTAGTTAGTTTAGGACTTAAATGTAGCGGGTGATAAAAGGGCTTTTTGTTGAATGTTAGGAAAAGATGTAGGCAGTCCAAGAGAAGGGGGATTTTTTGTTGTTGTTGTTGGTCTTTAACTATGGGAGTGGGACCTGTTCCTAAACTCTTCAACTGAAGGTCAGTTCTCCACCTCTTGAGCCACAGTGCCACTTCTGGTTTTCTGGTGGTTCAATGGAGATAACAGTCTCAGGTGCCCCAGCTGTCTTTGAACAGCAGTCCTCAGATCTCAGCTTCCGGAGTAGCTAGGATTACAGCTGTGAGCGTCTGGCACCAGGCTAAGAAATGGGGGATTTTTATATAAAAAGAGAATCCACCTCTTCTCCTGTGTCTAAAGGTCAGATATCAGTATTAGAACACGTCACCCTCAATTCATTTCATCATACATTTGTAAATTTTCTCTTTTCCTTCATGTGGGAATACTTCAGTAAATATCAACTCAGATGTGGGACTGGATCAATTGTATGGGAATTGCTAGCAAATAAATCAAGAACTACTAAATCAAATCAAATGAGCCCCTCATTTGGAAAAATTATTTTTTTCTCTTTTTATTACAAGTCTGTGCTTGATTACTTCGTAACGTGATATTGAACCTCCTAACAGAGTGATGACATTCTCTTTCTCTTCAGTAATTGGCCTTCTCCCACATGTGGTCAAATATTTAAGAATCCAAAGATTTCCATTGATAATTCATTAAGCTCTCCTCTAAGAAAATGTGCATTTCTGGAATTTGGTCTGTTGTCATATTCTTACATGCACAGGCTTTCTATGATTTATTTGTTCTACAAGGAATTCTATTTTCCAATCTTTGTGTGACAAATTTAATCTCTCTAATCAGTATTTCTGACCCTCTCTCTGGAGTCTCATTTCAGTCTGACTCATAAAAATATGTTTTTATCAGTTAAATGGCTCTCATCTTCTGTTATTTGCCTGACTTCATGTAGGCTGTGATAGCAGCTCTGACTGGCTGTGCTTACTGGAGTATATTTTTTAGAGGTCTAGGTTTACTATTCAAGATAGTAGCTTCACTGGGTCCCAATGATCCCCTGGCCTATACTCAATAGGTTTTTCTCCTAAAGAAACAAAAACAGCTGACTAAATTCCTGTTTTCATTGTTTCAAAATGAGCCAATCTGGCATCCTTGCAAAACCTTGAATAATCCTCTCTAACAATGGTCTATCAAGATGGCTTTTCAAAGTTGACTGTGAAAAATGTTCATTTTCAAGTCACTACCATAAAACAGATCACATCTCTGGGAGCAGAAGTTTGGAAGGAAGGATTACCTTCCTTTTTTCTCTTAGGATAGATCAAATCATAATATTCTTCAGTTGTGGTCAGCGTGGAGCACATTTTCCCAAGAATATACTGTATTGTAAAAGAGGACCAACTATCAAAATAAAGGAGGAAATACTTGTCTAGAGTCTGATTTATCTTGCTTATATTTGTTGTTATTTTCATTATTTCAAACACATGGATAATTTGTACTTGGGATTAGACAGATTTATCTTGCTTATATCTGTTGTTTTTTTCATTACTTCAAACACATGGATAATTTATACTTGGGATTAGACAAGTGACAATGGATTAATTTAATAAACATTCATTACTTTCATATATCCAATATAATACACTTAACACCTTATGGAAAATTAAATCCAACTATTGAAACAATGTCAGAAATATAAAATAAGCCTCAATATGTATTATCTGGCACACATACACCATCATCTACTCAGAAATTCAGTCTCTCTACAAATATTTATTTGGCAGAAAATAAAAATTTAATGAATATGTTCTATAAGCATCATATGAAATACTGTATATAATTTTATGGATGTATATAATTTTATGGATGTCTCCTAGACAGGAATTTAACATGCATGTAGTAATCAAATTTCCACAATTTAAGCTAGACAAGAGGAGTCATACCCTCATACACTGCCTGGAGAATGTGTGGTGTGAATTTTACCACAGTGTTGAGCCTTTTCACCTAATACCAAGAGTCATATGCAATAATTTATTATTTGATGTTATGATGAGTGCTAAGTGTAGAATAAACTGAATTATTAAATTAATTCACAAAAATGAAATGATGATTTATTATTGAAATAATGATATGTTTGTTTAAATTCTAATGCTTCTCAATTTTACAATTCATGAAATATATTATTAAAATTAGTTTCACTTTCTTCTTTTCTATATCTACTAAAATTAAAATTATATGTTAAACATTCAATATTAAATCAGTAATAATAACATTATTAAAATAATATATTATTAAACTGTGATTTGAATTATAGTTCTAACAAATTGAGATGTAAAAAATACTATTATGGGTAATATTTTTTAAACTTACCAGCTTATTTGCTTCCTGTGTCATTTGTTATTCTTGGTCCAATTCATCTCTTCACCTTAATTGTTTATTTTTCTATTTTATCTCTATTGTTTTACTGAGTTTGCATTTTGTTTTCCCTGTTTAGTGATTGACATGAGGGTGAAAAGGTGTATACTAGTTTATCACTTCCTATGTTACAGTGAAATCACTGTACTCCACAGCTGTTCTACTTTTCTCTGTATAGTACAATATTTTCCCCACTCTCATCTCCTGTATTGCTGCTCTCATGTATTTTATTTTTATTTAAATTTTATTATCAAGTTAATGTACAGAGGGGTTAGATTTACATAAGTAAGTTAGTGAATTCATTTTTTTCTAACTTGTTACCACTTCCCCCATGTTACTCCCTCTTCCTTCCTAACATCCCCCAAGATTATTTCCAAAATATTGTGAATATCTCGTTTGCATAGGTTCCCCCTTTGTCCTTTGTCTCACTATTTTGTTTATTCACCTTTCCCTTTCCTAGTTCAGATCAACATATTTACAATAACCAGGGTATCAAAATCAAATACAGTGACTACAGGGGATAAACATTGGTGGGGAAAACACAAAAGATAAAAAGAAATCACATACTACATTAAGAACAACAACAACAAAAACATGTCTTTGAGTTCATTTCACTTGGAATCACCTTATAAGATCATATGTAGGGCTGGGAAGGTGGCTCAGTGGTAAGAATGCTTGCCTTGCATGCATGAGGCCCTGGGTTCGATTCCTCAGCACCACATAAGCAGAAAAAACCTGGAAGTGGCACTGTGTCTCAAGTGGTAGAACTCTAACCTTGAGCTGAAGAGCTCAGGGACGGTGCCCAGACCCAGGGTTCAGGCCCCACGACCGACCAAAAAAAAAAAAAAGATCATATGTAAGTAGATAGTGAGCTATTCTGCTCATCTACTAAGATTATCCTTGATGTACACAATAATGCTTCCCTATTACCCACTAATACCACTTCTGGGCATTTACCCACGTGACAACAAACAAGGCCACACTAAAGCTACCAGCACAATTGTGTTTATCACAGTATTATTTACCATAGCTAAGATATGATATCAACCCAGCTGCACCTCAGTAGATGAATGAAGAAAATGTCACTCTCTCATACACACACACTTACACATGCATGTGGAATACTATGCTTCCATCAGAAAGAATGATACCACCTCATTTGTAAGGAAATGGAAGATCTTGGAAAAAATATTAAGTGAAGTAAGCCAGACTTAAAGAAACATAGGTCTCAGGTTTTCCCTTATTTGTAATAATTAGTTTATATCAAGAATAATCTTATGTATTTTAATTTGACATTTTGTTCTATGTTGAGCATAGAACATTATTGCTATATTGTTTGATATTATTTCTGCAAACAGGCAGGTATATTTAAAGAATTACATTAATCTCATCCATTACTGAAGGAAGAACAACTTTAAAGAGTAAACCCTACTCGGAAGAACAACTCCTATTTATTTAGCTTCATTCGGAAGAACAACTCCTACTTACTTAGCTTCATTCCTTTGTAAGGCCACTGTAGTCCCCTGTAACCTCATCTTGTACATTACAACTCTGTACTTGGTTATCCTTCATGTCTACTATCTTCTACATTGTGATCTAAATGCCCTAGTGATTCCAGTTTGCTTTACTTTAAAAAAAAATTCTCTTGTAATGTTTGAGGTTGGTGTGTTTGCGTGTGTGTAGTATTACAAAGATCGGAAGACAAAATTTTTGTTCATTTAGTTTACATCTTTCTGGTCATTGTAAGTTGTGGCTAATGGGAGAAGTATCTTGCTATTTTAAGGATGAAACAGAACATGTATTTGTGCATGTACCAGAGTTGCTTTAATTGTGTGAATTTGAACACTTATCTTCGAAGTATATCTTGGCTGCTGTTGTGAATAATGTGAATAACAATGAACTACAAATATATTCACGAGTTACCCAGAGAGAAACAAGCACATGATTGGTGAGTCAGATGATATTTCAACTTTGCATTTTTTTAGAAAATGCATACTAATTTCTACAACGAGAATATGAGCCTGTATTTTGACCAAGAGTGTAGAGAATTTTCTTTTCTCCATACTCTCACCAACATTATTGCCTTTTGAGTTTTATGAAAGTGCATGTTTCTAATAGGTGAAGTAACCCAGACTGGCTTTAGACTCAATTCCTCTTAGTCCAACCTCCAAAATGCTTGGAATTACAAACCTTTACCACCACACCTGGTTCTTTTGGGGTTTTTTTGTAAGAGTTATAATAGTTATGAAGTAGTATCATAGTAATTTTCAATTGCATTTCTCTAATGACTTCTGTTCACTAAGCCAGCATAGAAATGGTATTAAACACAACTTTGTAAACCCACTGTGATTTTCAGGGCTTTTTGGAAAACAGGCCTGTTCAGAACTTTTGTCCATTTTTATTCATGTTACTTGTTAATCTCATCTTTAAGCTCTCTATACAAAATCAATAATTAATTCTAGGTAGTAGAAAGGAAAAAAATTAAGCAACTCATAACATTTTAAAATTTTCAATATCATGATATTGCTTAGATCACTTGAGACTATAAAACTCAATTTAGTTTGACCTTTTACAAGGCTATATTTATTTTATTTTATGTTTATTGCTCTTTCCAAAGCCTGCATGTCTGATTTCCCTTGGTTTCCTTCAGTTTCAAGTAGTTCAGATTTCAAACTGAAGAATAAATGGAAGGAAGCAAACAAAAAAACACTGTTCCTCTCATCCGATGATGCCTCTTCAAGCATGAGGTAAGTTCATTCTTCTAAGTCCCTATGATAGGGTATCAAAAGGAGAATTCATTCTTCTAGGTCTCCCTATCTTTGCAATGTAACTTAAATGATGTAAAACACAATATACTGCTCAGATAAGTTTACGTTTTATCAGTTTTGCACATTTTCATATGCGCTTCAGCTCAGTGCACAACATTTCTTCATTATTCTGTCCCTGATATTTTTACAATATCAAGACAAGATAACCAGTTTGAATTACAGCATGAGAAGTTATCCACCTGGCTTCCTTGAAAGCAGATCACAGTCAATTGATAACATTAGTTCTGGTTTCTCTCTACATGTAATGGTTTCTGTAATACATATGGAATTATATTTAGTATTAAAAATTGCTGACCAAATTCAAAGCTTATTCATAGAAACTTAAGTATTTCACCAGTGTCATGCCTCTTAATTCTTAAGATAATATTTGCCGTAATGCTAATGTTATTACCATTATAATGTTGGGGAAAATTGTAATTAAAGGCACTAAGTGCACGGTCCAAAGACACACAATGAGGAAGGAAATCAAAGTTTCCAAAAGTCTTTCAGCAATACAAAAAAGGTAGGTAAAATTCTCCATTCTCTTACACACTCAATTCAATATACATATTGTCCAAGAAATAATACCATAGCAATTGTTGCCAAGGGTGTTTGTTTTCTGCCACATTTTGTCTTCAACACAGACTGTGTTGGTGACATTGGGTTATCATGCACAGAGATGAGCTTATAAATTGAGGTCCAAAGAGAGCCAAATTTCTTCTGTTCCACATTTCCAGTTTCCTTTTTAAAAAGTAGTAAAATTTTTAAATATCATCACGTACTGTCTTTTAAGACTCCAAAAACGAAATAAATTCACATATAATCACTCCAAAATGCTTTAAATGTAGATGATAAAACAAGCACTCATGAAGTAAATTTTCTTCTACATTTAATATGTTTCTGAAAGCCTTGTGCTGGTTGGTCACCCTTGTAATCCTGACTACTCAGGATATGTACTCAGAAGGCTGAGTTCTGTGGATAACATTTGGAAACCAATCAGAGCAAAAAATCATGACATTATTTTTCAAAAATTTTAATGAACTAGAAAAGAGCATGAATGGAGATGTAGCTAATATACTAGCTCACCAAACTAGAGGGGAAAGGCCTAGCAAGACCTTAAAGCCCTAAGTTCAAACTCTGAGCACGCCAACATGCAGGCACACACACATACACACACTCACACACTTATTCACGTCAGTGTTTTGCATTAATTTCTTAGTTAATGATATTATATGGGTATAATAGGGGAAATAAACTTTTCCATCTCAGAACATTTTTATATGTATTTTATTGTTAAAATACCATACAGAGGGGTTTCATTTACATGAGCAAGGTAATGAGTCCATTTCCTCTCAGGCATTGTTACCTCCTCCTTTGTTTTTTCCCCCACCATCCCTTCCTCACACCTCTACAAGTACACTCCCCCCCAACCCCACCTAAATTGTAAAGTTCAACTTTCGTTTGGGTTTTTTTTTGGGGGGGGTCTGGTTGTGGGGCCTGAACTCTGGGCCTGGGCGCTGTCCCTCAGCTCTTCAGCTCAAGGCTAGCACTCTACCACTTGAGCCATAGCTCCACTTCCGGCTTTTTTCTTTTTGCTTATGTGGTGCTGAGGAATCGAACCCAGGGCCTCTGGCTCTACCACTGAGCCACCTTCTCAGCCCCCTAAAGTTCAACTTTCAACATAGTGTCTTGTGCATCTCATTGTCACAATGGGTGGACCAGTATTCCTAGTTAACCATTTTGTTTCTTCTTTCCCCTCCCCAATTAGCTAAGTGTATATACAAGATTCAGGTGCACCAAAATCAAATACAGTGAAAACAGAGGTTATTCTGTGGGCGAGGAACATATAAAGAAACAATAAAATACATCGTACATTATAAATACGTTTGAAATAATAGCAAGCAAGAAAAAACCCACTTGTGTACTTACTTTGGGGGTCATTTCATTTAACATCATCTTATCTGATCATATGCACATAGCTTTTGACCTTTTCTGCTTATCTCAGACATATATTATTTATTGCAAATAAGGGAAACCATGGGACCTATGTTTCTTTGGACTTGCCTTACTTCACTAATATAATTTTTTCCAAGCCTTTCCATTTCCTAACAAATTGGGCAATGTCATTCTTTCAGATGGAGGTATAGAATTCCTATTCTCTCACACACACACACACACACACACACACACACACACACACACACACACACACACAATGGAAATCAATCTATCTATCTATCTATCTATTTATCTATCTATAACATTTTCTTGATCCATTCATGTACTGAGAGGCATCAATGTTGGTTCCATATTTTAGCTATGGTAAATAATGCTGCAATAAATATAGTAGTGCTAGTAGTTTTAGTATGGTCTTGTTTGTGATCATTTGGGTAAATGCCCAGAAGTAGTATTTGTTGAGTCATAGGGGAGCGCTATGTGGAATCTTTTGAGGAACCTTCATAGTCCTTTCCGAAGTAGCTGAACAAGTTTACACTCCCACCCAAGAATGCAGTAGGGTTCAAATCCAGTAGGGTTCCTTTCTGGCCACATCCACTCCAGCGTCTGTTGTAAAAATATGGAACACTTCATGAATTTGCTTGTCATCTTTGCACAGGGGCCATGGTACTCTTCTCTGTATCATTTCAATTTTAGTGTATGTGCTGCCGAATTGAGCACAGAACATTTTTTATATATAAAGTGTAATTGATTTTCTTAAACTAAACAATTCAACAAAAAGTAAGTTCTAAAGAATTGTTGTGAAATTTTAAAACCATGTGTTTCTTATATAAGCACACATTTATGAATAAAGTCAAGATTGGCATGTCAAAAACAATATAATTCCAGATATTTGTTGTTCAAGAGATGTGTAAGAGGAGGAATTCAATTATTCTATACAAGGAACCTCTCATAATGAACATTGAAGCAAGTGTTAAGGTTTGTTAAAAGTTTTAATGTTTTAAATATTTTTTAATTTTGGGAATTTGCTTATATATATGCCAAAATTAAGACTGTATGACAGGTCATAAAACTTTTCCATAAAGTATTTAAGATTTATTGTAGCAGCATACACTACTAAGTGTGTACATTTCAGAGTTTATAGAAATTTTACTAATGAGAATTTGCAAATTCTTTGTGTAAAGAAGCAGAGTGAAGAGTTAAGACTTTGTTAATTCCACAGTTTCTGTTAAAACTTTAGGGCTTCCTTACTTTATAGGTTAGCGAGGAACAAATGATGATATAAGCCATATACAGATGAGATGAGCCATAAATAATAATCTTAGTGGGAAACTTTAAAGACTACTCATAGCCTATAAAACTCTTATTGAACATCATAATCTTAGGCAGTTTTAAATGTACAGGATTATGAAAAAATAGTAAAACCTAATATGTAGTATACTTCAAATACTGGAAACACTGGTAATTGTTTCATTTTTCATTTTATTAATCATTAATATTTAATGATTGGTTTTGTTTATTGTAGCATTGTTTTCCTTGTTGTAATATAATACAACTTTTTGTAAGTCGTCATTAGGAGGTACTTTGAGAATGTTACTGGGATGGCCACACCATGTTTTATAGGTGCATATGAATTTACAAAGAACAAAATTAAGAACAAAATATTCATTAAAATTTTTCTCAAGTAGAGTCTGAATCAGGAGTGTTAAGTGTCCACAGCTAAAATCTTAGCCCTAGGCTGAAGCAGCCGTCTTACAGAGTTGAGGTCACAAAAGTGAGAGACAGTGATTTTTTGTGTTTTGATTTTGTTTTTGTTGGTCGTGGGGCTTGAAATCTTGGGCCTGGGTGCTTTCCCTTAGCTCTTTAGTTCAAGGCTAGTGCTACCACTTGAGCCACAGGACCACCTTTGTCTTTTTGTACTGATGTGGTACTGAGGAATCAAACCCAGGGCCTCATTCATTCTAGGCACGCACTCTACCACTGAAACCCTTCCCAGTTCCTGAGAAAGTGTATTTTAAAAAGTCATCTAAACAACATTTGTTTTCTGCTTTGGCTTATATAATGATATACATGAATATCTTTTTATATTTTTGTGAATTTTCATACTTCTAAATTTATATTAATTTCAGCCACTTTATCCTTTTCAAAGTCATGAAATATCTCTAAGAATTTGTTTCTGTAAAGACTGTTTTTGCATTTATAATTTCTTCTGAGTCACTTTTATTTTTTTCAAAATCACTTTATATTTTATATTGACGGGTTTTCACACATCAAATGCCTTCAAATGTATATGTGTATTAAGGTTTGTATCCTGTCAATAAATGTGTAGAACACAATTATACCACTGACAAAAGATGATTTGCACTTCATTTATGTGCTTTTGGACTTGGGGAGTGACTTTAGGTGTGTCAACACAAGTAGAATCAGCATGAAACAAGCCAGCATTTCTTCATTTAAGATATAAGGAAAGGATACAGGTTGATCCATTGTAACAATAGGATGTACAAGACACTCTATCAGAGGGGGATGGAGGGAGGAGTTGAGGTGGTGTAAAGGGAAGGGATGGTAGAGGAAAAACAGGAGGGGTTAACAATGCTCAATAAGAAATGTTCTCATTTCCTTACTTGTGTAACTGTAACCCCTCTGTACAGTATCTTTACAATAAAAGTATATATTAAAAAGATACAAGGAAAATCTCTGTACTTATGGGAAGTTATATTTGTCATTCAATATCAGCAAGGTATTGTTTTTAGGATGACAGGCATATTAAAATTTTGGATACTCAAATTCTCTACAAAAATAAATATATTATTTACATTAGAAACTGCCCACATTCTAGTGCAGTGTAATTGCTATGAGAAATTTTACCGCATTCTAGGTTTGTAATGGAAAGTAAATGTATATGCAATATCAACAGATATGAATTTTTTCAGATAATTTTTGTCTGCATTTTGTGGATGGAATTGGGAAAGCAATTTTAAAAAGCACAAATTTCATCACCAAGAGCTGTCCGCAAAACGTAACAAGTTTCTAATACAGCAAAATTGAATGGTTTGGAACTCCAAGAAGTACTTGAATTGACACATTATCAGAAAGTGTAACCAGGTAAGCACTTTTGTTTTTAAATTTTTTTGGGGGTCCGGTCGTGGGCCTGAACTTTGGGCCTGGGAGCTGTCCCTCAGCTCTTCAGCTCAAGGTTAGCACTCTACCACTTGAGCCACAGAGCCACTTCTGGTTTTTTTTTCCTGCTTATGTGGTGTTGAGGCATCGAACCCAGGGCCTCATGCATGCAAGGCAATCGCTCTACCACTAAGCCACATTCCCAGCCCCTAGGCAAGCACTTTTAAGAAATGCAGCTACAAGATTTCTCATTGAGTGCTTTCATAACACTTTGTGAAATACAAGTCAGAACCTCATTGGAGACTAGACAGTTTTCCCTCACCTTTCTGTCAAGCTCAGTTATTATCAATCAACATATAGCTAATCTTGAATAATCCTCTAATAAGAAAATGTTGATGGAGTGTTTATATGCAGAAAAGCTCGGAACGCTAACTTTTTCCAATTGGCCTGAATGGTTGACCCCCACCCTATTATCCCAAGTCCATACGGACTCCAGGCATAATTCCAGGTATGTGTGAACTCCTTTGATGTGCAGGTAGGGCAATCCACCTAGGCCCAGTTGTAAACATCCCATCTCAGACCCAACTGAAAGTCCTCCATCTTTCTTGACCTAGGGGCTTTTCATTAACCTCTACCTGCTTGATCAGATCTCCTATAAAACACTGATCCAGTGCCAGCTACCTCACACAACCTCAATCCTGCTGGAAGGGCTGTGCCCCTGGCTGTTCCTCAATAAAGAGTCCTTTCTGTTGGTGATCAAGTCAGGCCTATTCCTTTTCCATTCTCCTCCATTTTCCTAACATATGGTGCTGACACCCAGGAGATAAAACGCACCAGGAGTAAGTAGGTGCCCTCTGCCAAGGGGCCACCCACCTCCTTGCCACCTCTCACGGAGCCTTTCTGCTACCTTCCTCCTCCTTCCAAGGCTTTTCTTCATCAGAAGCACAGAGCCCTCTGAGCTTACTTTGGGCTAAACAGACACCTGAAAAACCTCCCAGCCTTTGCTTTTGTAAGCAGTGCAAGCAGTGGATGGCCACGCTGCTGTGGCTTGAGGTATTATTGCCCCCGTACGTAAGCTCAGAAAAAGCCTTATCTCTCCCCCTATTCTCTAACCTTTACCCTGTCCCTGGACTCTGATCTCCAGGCAGGTGGCTCTTCACTGTTTGACTGACTTCACCCAATACCTAAAAGCCTTCAGGACAAGGTAACTAGCCCGGTCTGTGGTGTAGGCACCTGACATGGACCCCAGGAGGGCAGGACTCCCTCCCTTCCTTCTTGTCTGTGGGGTACAGAGACTCCAGAAGTCTCTTCTTTCCTTATACCCTGATACCCTTTAATTAGGACCTTTGGGGATGCCCTCTCTTAATTATTGGGATCCATCCGTCTGGCTTCCCAAAGCACCAGCGGTGCCTGGAGCATCAGGACAGGATCCATAGTCCTACCAAAATTTCCAAATTGTCTCCCAAAGACACCCCATTGGCATGCCTGCTGTCTAAACTTAAGACTTTGGGCTGACTGATTTACAGTCATAAAAAAACAAAACTGACTTGTTTTTATTCCAAAATCTGGTCTCATTACCATGGCACTGCTGACCTAAATTCAGAACCTTAGGTTTTACTCTTGCTGATTTAAACAATTCTCCAATGAAACTGGGAGGAGTCTGAGGTCCCCTAAACCTAAGCCCTCCTCAAGCTCTGCTCCAGAAAATACTCACTTTGCTTGTTCTGTTCGGTCCACCAAGTCCTTCTCTGACCTCCACTCCAGAGGGCTCCCTCTCCACTCTCCTGCCTTGCTCACCAAGCCCTTCTCTGCCAGGAGCCACCCAATGTTTCCTCTAAAAAAGTAACTCCTTATCTTGTAGCAACTCAATCTGTCTCTCTCCCCCTCTCCATTTGCCTCTATCTCTCTTTTCTTTGATGACCTCCATCACAAAAGAAACTTTTCTCCTTCCTTGCTCTTCTAACTACACTCTTGGTATTTGCAGTTGGTCCATATTCTCTAGGCTAAAACTGTATCTGTTTCAAGCAAACTCCTTTTGCTGACCCCAGTCTCTGTGCCTGCCTGTCTGCATGCTTGTGTAGCTGACACAAGGTGCGGGTGGGCATAGGCCTCCAAAGGTAAAACAACAAGCTATGAGTCCTGTTAAAAATCCTTCTAAACAAACCCCTCCATACTTATACATTTCTCAACCCTCTTCTATGGCTAATACACCTTCTTCCCTTCCAGACCATAATTAAATGGTCCTCTGGTCTGGACATTTCGTTAATCTGTTATTGACTGAGGCTGGCTGACAAACACACTGAGGACAGCCTCTGTCTTTTGCTGCTCTCTCCCTTTACCACCCTGAAATCCCATAATAGAAACACGCCAATCCTTCTTCTCTTAGGGACTTAGACAATAATACTATCCTTTCCTCTTTCCTGAGTCCACTCACTTCAAAATCTAGATTCTTAATTTCTCCTCTAAGTGGCTACCGAAGAAAAATCCCTCCCTCTCACCTCTTCCAATAACTTTATCCAATTATTCAAACTACCTTTTCAGTAACTTCATTATGCCACATCCTCCCTTTAAATATCTGCAGGTTAAAAGTGCTATCTTTTCCCCTTACAAACCTGTTCAACCACCTCCTCCCCCAATTCTCTCTACATGCCTTGGAAGCTGAACCTAGCAAGAGACAAAGACCACATGATGGGTTTTCCTTCAACCCCCACACTTCCACCAACCTATCTCCTCTCTACTCTTCATTGTTCTAATGGTTAAAATGTTCAATTTAAAATACTAAACCACCTCATCACCAAAATTGATTTAAAGGGTTCCTTCTCTTGTTGTCAATGTTTGTTTAAAGGTGGAAATTCTGTTTGTCAAAATTTGCCTTGCATTTTGTTTGGTATTGCCTTGAACACATGGTTTTTTATCATATTGGTCAAAACAATATCACTTTGCCATTGGAATTCCAAAAAATCTTATAGCCGATTTTCATTTTTTTAAAAACCTACGTGCCTTAAAACGTTTGTTTAAGTGTGTGTGTGTGTGTGAGAGAGAGAGAGAGAGAGAGAGAGACAGAGACAGAGACAAAGACAGAGACAGAGACAGAGACAGACAGAGAGAGAGACAGAGAGCACGTTCAACATAATCTCATTATAATACATAAAAACTGTGTAAATATTATCTTCTTATAATTCTTGGTAGTGATATTTCTCAACAAATGTGCTGTTTGTTATAAGAAAACATCTTTTTCAAGGGTAGTAGTAAAAGTAGTGAGACCCAGTTCAGCTCCTAGCCAGCTGTGAGGATAAACACCGGTAAGGAGGTAAGAATTTTCTAAAAATGTTTGTTCCACATATTTGTTTCTGTCAGAAAATTTGAGTATGTAGAAGATGGTATGAATATGCCTTAAAAGACAGTTTATGAGTAAAAGTTTGTATGTAATTGTTGGCTGTAATTTACATTAAAACTATCATGTCATTCTCTATGTCCATCTAAAGTCAAGTGTCTTAACCAATCTTTGTATAAATTTGTAAGCAACAAAGCAGGAGATCTGACAATTCATCCGAGGGACAGATTCTGGCCAAGATCTTGCTTGGACTATCCTACCTCCACCATGGTAGATTGGACTTCTGACTGACTCCATCACACACAGCTGATTCTTGGTAAAAGACTGCTTTAGATTTACAAAAACTAAGACTCCTGGAAAACTCTCTGGAAACCTTTCCAAGCCTGACCTGAGAAAGCCAGCTGCATTGTTATGGTGTTAAAACATGTGTAGGCCAGGACAGCCTCTTGTAAAATTGGTTATCAGGTTTTCCAGGCATCCAAGCTGTGCTCAAACTCTCATCCCATCAATTGAGTTTTGTCATTGTAGAGTTCTGGCAAGTATTTGTTGATCAATTCTTGACAGGATGCATGTAAGCTCTACTTGTTCCTATTAATTTCTGGTTGCTTTAATTGGAAATAATAAAAGATTTTTTTGTGGCAAATATTGCAGTTCAAAGCCAGCCTGGGCAGAAAAATCCCTCTGAGACTCTATAATCAGCAAAGAGCCAGGCTGGAAGCAGTCTCAAAAATTAACGAGCCAACGGCTAAAAGTGAGCTTGTGACTCAAAGTGCTAGCTTTGAGCTGAAGTGCTCAGGGAATTCCCTCAGGCCTTGAGTCCAAAGCCTATATCTAAGCCACAAGCACCTACATGTCCAGGACAAGGTGGAAAAGAATAAGAGGAGATGATGTCACATCAGCCACTTCGTGCCTACCTTTTCAATATTAACCAGAGCCAAGCGGTCAATAGACACAAGTTGAGAAGCTTGTCCATCTACTGTCTGTATCTGTCTAACTTCTAACTGGACAGGAATTTACATTCTTGCCTTTGTTACCTGCTATTGATAGGAAATGATCAAGGTCTCACACCAGGCCCTTAACTTCTCCAATCCAGGCCTAACTTCTGACTGGTTATGGGCTCATGATACAAATGGAACATTTATGGCTTGTGCCCAGGGTTTGTTTTACTGTGTCACTCATATGAACTAGTCCTGCCACCTTGTCAGCCTTTTGACTGATCTCATCATTTTCAAGTTTCTCTCTAACAGGATAACAGTCCTCATTCAGGATCTGGGACCAAGTCAAGGCCATCCTATTACTGCAGGCAACCAGAGGCTTTGCTGACAGTGCCCTGGATCCAACACAGACCTGAAAGACCCCAGCCCCAGTGACTCCTTTAAACCCTCATGCCAGCAGGCAATAGCCAGAAAAGACCATGATGCCCCTCCACATTTTATACTCCTTCAGGGTTACAAATGATGGGAATCTGCTTTGTTCTCATAACTCCATGATACTCCCACTCATCACAATTCTTTTTATGTCTCAAAGACCCTATATGAAGAACTTGCCTCTCACCTCTTGGCCCTAACATTCTATCAAGATGGAATATGATGAATTGACCCTGACCCTAAATCCCGGGTATTTGTGAACTCCTTTGAATTACAGGAAGGGCAATCCACCTAAGCCCAGCTGTACACATCCCATTGTGGTCCCAACTGAAAGGCCCCCACCTTTCTTGACCTAGGAGCTTTTCATTAACCTCTACCTCCTTGCTCAGATCTTTTATAAAAACCCTGATCCTGTCCCAGCTCCCTCACACAACCTCCAAACCCACTGGAAAGGCTGTGCCCCTCACTGTTCATCAATAAACAGTCCTTGTTTGTTGATGATCAAGTCCATCCTATTCCTTTTCCACTCGCCTCCATTTTCCTAACAAGGACCATCTGTATTCTATGGTCCAGAAGTGAGAAAATTAGGTAAGCATATATGTAATTTTGATTCTACCCACATCATGTATCTATCAAGACCTGTATCAAAGTGAGAGGATTTTAAAAGAATTTAGTGATTTAAAAGTTAAAATTAAATGTAGAATGAAATTAGTTCCAATGCATTACTTTAAGATATTTAGAAACAACTGAGCAACCTAAAGGTCAATAAGACTTTTTTATTGGAAGGGAAGGAATAGTGTTATTTGGTTCTGTATATTCTAAGTAATTTGCAAAACGAATTTACAAAATAAAATTTACATTTGCAGTAGATTTGACACTTATTAATTTTTGTATATTGAAAGGAGCACAAGCCTCAAGAATATGTCGATGCAATCCTCTAATTTATCTCTAAATGCTTATGCTTCTGGTCTCAATATTAAAACTTCAAAAACTTAATTTTTAGCTAGTTGTGCAAAGGGATTTCGTTTCATCATGTCAGTGTTGAAGAGAGTGTACATGTGCATTTCAATGTACAATGCATCTGGATCATTTTCACACTTTCCATTTTTCTTCCTTCACTTAACCCAATCCCATTTTCCCTTCAAGTTTCCTATTTATATTCTCAAATATGTACATTGAGGGTTGTGACTGTATTAGTCAACCATTTCCATCTCCATTCTTCTGCCCTATTCCCATTAAGCCCAGCTCTCCCTTTTAAAACTTGTTTCAACTTCATGGTATTTTGTTAAATTTCTCTCCCTTTGGCATTTGGCTTTGGGCTTGCCACATTCTCTTCCATGTTTGACCTACATAACTGAAGATATTTCTCCACATTTCTAATCTCTGAATGGCTGAGATAGGTCTCTTTTACTATAACCATTCTGTCCTAAATTCAGAATTGTATTCCTTCTTTGGTAGTCTGCTCATCACAGGGAAAGCTGTAGAACTCAAGGCAAATAGGGTGGAAAAGTGTAGTAGTGGAGGTCATTAGACATTGATGAAGTAAACTATATAACTCATGAGTATAGATGCAAGGGAGGAACTGGGAGAGAATGAGGGAATGGAAGACAGTGTATGAAAGGAAATATACTCATTAACTGACTCACATAATTCGAATCTCTCTGTATATCACCTCTGTTATAACAATTAAAGTCATTTGAAAAAAATTCCTCCATGCAATGTGCTAGCTTAAACTACTTCCTTTGAAGAAAATCTACAGCAGTTAGAACAACAGTTAAATTTATTAGAAAGAAAATACAATATTTAATTTGAAACCGTATCACATCAAATGAGGTTAGGCCAAAAAAAGAAAATAGAGTCAGGAAAATCTTTTTGTTGCTATTAACTGTCTGCAGAGAACTCTGAAGTTGAGCTAAAAGTGGAAATGCTATGAGGTGGCAAGTCCACCATGACATCTCAGAATGCTGAGAGCTGGCCACAGAAGGGTTAAAACAGACAATTCTTGAGAGAGTTAAGAGACTGGAGTGTCACACTCCTTCCTTAGTGCTGGAAATGCTGAATTTTCAGTGCTGTTGACCTTGAAGGCAAAGGTGATGTGTATATCAGGTCTAGACATTGTCTGGTTGCAGTCTCCTCTCTCAAAACAAGGGAAAAAAGTGTCTCTCACAAACTCTGTTTCGGCTCTGATGGTAATATTAATATAGATGCTTTATTTATTTTCTTGGTCATGGGGCTTGAACTCTAGGCCTCAGTACTGTTCCTGAGGTCTTCAACTCAAGGCTATTGTTTTACCAATTGAGCCATAGCACCACTTCAGTTTCCTGGTGATTAATTTGAGATGAGTGTCTCAATGACTTTCCTGACCCTGCTGGCTTTGAACTGCAATCCTTATATCTTTGCTTCCGGATTAGCTAGGATTATGGGTGTGAGTAACTCGTACCTAGCTAGATGCTTTATTTTTTTTCATGTATCCATGGTTACTTGCTCTATGTAAATTCAAGAAAAAATGTTTGATTGTAGAGACTCAAGGCCCAAGTGCTACTTAGCCTTGGGAACCCAGGTTTCACTATATCTCTCTTTTATATTTATTTTTTTTTTGCTTTTTTCTGCTTTTTTATTGTGAAAATGCTGTACAGAGGGGTTATAATTATATGGGCAAGATAATGTGTACACTCTTATAAAGCATTGTAGCCTCTTCATTTGTTTCCCCTTCCCATCCTCCCTCCGCCCCCCCCAACCAAACCTCCTCCCAGCCCAAAAAAGTTGTAAAATTCTTTTTCGACATAATGACTTGTGCATCTCATTGTTGCAATAGGTACACTTGTATCCCTATTTAAACGATTTGTTTTTTCCCTTCCTCTACACAAATTATACCAACATCAAATACAGTGAAAGTAGGGGTTATATCATGGGGGAGGGACATACAAAGCAACAAAGAAATAATCTAATAAATGTGTTAGAAACAATTGCATGAAAGAAAAAAAAAACATTTGAATACATATCTTAAGGTTCATTTCCCTAACATCAACTTATCTGGCCTTTTCTGCTTGACTCAGACATATACTATATATTGCAAATAAGGGAAACCATAGGACCTATGTTTCTTTGGGCCTGGTTTACTTCACTTAATATAATTTTTTCCAAGTCTTTCCATTTCCTAACAAATGGGGCAATGTCATTCTTTCTGATGGAGGCATAGAATTCCATTGTGTATATATACCACATTTTCTTGATCCATTCATCTACTGAGGGGCATCTGGGTTGGTTCCCTATTTTAGCTATGGTAAATAATGCTGCAATAAACATAGTCGTGCTGGTACCTTTAGTGTGGTTTTGTTTGTGAACATTTTGGTAAATACCCCAAAGTGGGATTGGTGCTCAAAAGCCTCCACATAGAGCTCCCCTATGACCCAGCAATCTCTTTTTCTTTATATATGTGTTTGTCTGATTTTCTTTGGCTCCAGATTAATATATAACTATGTCGGATTATGGTTAACAACAATTTTCCTCTACAATGGTAAGAGAAATGTCCATTTTAAGAGACATATCAGCAAAGGAAAATTGATCAATAAGAAAAACTGGTTCCCAAATAGAGCATTTGAAGAAAAAACGAAGAGATAATTGGAGAGAAGAGGAAATGAGAGAAAGAGACAGAGAGAAAAAGAGACAAATTAGAAAGAAGGACGTAAAGAAATCTAATAAGCAGGAAACAGAATGAACAGAGAAAACCATAGAAAAATAGTCTTGTAAAGATACCTTAGAATCAGACAGACAGATTTCTAGAAAGGCCACAGATTATATTATCAAACATAGGCTAAGAATCAGGTAAGCTAAGGACCATGGAACAATCCAAAAACTATGTAAGGACAGTAATTTAAGTACACACACCTTTCTCAGTCCCCTACCACATCCAAAATTGTATGGGATCACATTATTTCAGCAACTCTTGTAAAACTTCATTAAGATAGTTCAGTGTTGCTCATGAGGATGTGATCTCTGACAAGGTGCTAGTGAATCTTCACCTTCCAGAAGTCACCTACTTGGTGTCATTGAATCACATAACAAATGTTACCACCTTTTCTCATATCAGAATAAGAAGACACAAATGGAAACAGATCTGCACTCAACTTAGAATATAAGATTTTATAATTACTTAATCTACAAGTCATCTTTATCTGATTTAGAAACATGTTCCTAAAGCTGAAATTGTTTTTGTCCTTTTCAAGCCTGGACACCCTTAGGGACATAAAATGCAATGTAAAAACATGAGAAATAAAAAAAAAAAAACACCTCACCAGAGATCCTTTCATTCTTTCTTGATGTTGACAATGATCAGAAGATTCTGGAAGCATGGCTGGGAGATTGGCAAATGAGGTAGTCAGGAAAGAACCTCTGTGATTTAGCCCCAGATTTTCCTGTTGAAAATATTCTAAATGAACTGAAAAATCATAAAGACTTCTGGGGAAAAGAATTTTTTCTGTGTCAAGTAGAGCATTAAACTCTTCACTAAAGGTGAATCCACAATCTATTAGTTGGTAGATAGGCTAAAAGCAATTAATTTCTAGGTTAATATACATATAGGATTTTTAAAAATAATGTTCCCACAAAATAAATGAATAATTGAAAGAAAAAACACATCCCAACTTTAGTACAATTAGTTATTACTGAAATACACTTAGGGATGTATGAAGTACATTTTATTAATGCAAACCTATCCTAAGGACTCAATTTAGAATTTGTGCTCTACCTCATTCATCAACAAAATTAATAACCATAGAACAATGTATGTGGATATTCCATATCTGTTCACCAAACTCATACAGGAAAAATGCATCCAATAGATATTTCTTGTTATAATTTCAATTATGGTTGTCAAGTATACAAATATTTTTCTGTATACAAATACTCAGAACAACCTTGTGCAATGCTGCGCAATTTGCCATTTAACCTGCTTTGTCCAAATGGACATCAGTAAAAAAGATATAAACACGTTTGAGAAGTCCCTCACTTTCCTAAACATTGATATGAAAAACTATGGCGATCTTGCTGGATATACACGATTTAATAAAGACACACCTTAAAATACTAGTAATCGGAGTGACACAATGCCAATTAGCCACCTACATCCAAGGAAGGAGAACACTAAAGTCTAATATGTTACTTAAACAATACTAGCACAAAATACTAAGGTGAGGACACCCCAGAATCTAGATACATAAAAATTAAAACAAATAAATAGCTTTGTCATTTTATATTTTCAGTTGTTTTATTACACAGGAAAAGCTATTATCCACAATTCTGTATATTTTAAAATACAATATTGTGGAATGGAAACTCATAATATAAAATTAAATGAACTTTACATTGACATTTACCAAAACTGAAAATCTACTCTGTACACATCAGTTAGGTTGTTTGTGTTAGGAAAGACAATATGAATCATTTAAAAGCAATGTTTACACATTAATATTGGGTTTTTCTACATCACCACGATGTTTCTTCAAAAAATTTAGAAAGGGCTGGGAAAGTGGCTCAGTTTTAGAGTGCTGGCCTTGCATGCATGAGGCCTTGGGTTTGATTCCTTTGCGCCACATTAGCAGAAAAAGCCAGAAGTGGTACTGTGTCTCAAGTGGTAGAGCACTAGCCTAGAACTGAACAGCTGAGAGATAGCCCCCTGACCCACAATTCCGGCCCAATACTGGCAAAAAAGAAAATAAAAACAGAAAAATAATTTAAAAGAATTTATTGTAAGCTGTGTCTATATTCATAATGCTTGAGGTCAGGAGTATTATAGATTTCAAGGTGGGATATTTTATTTTTGCTTTGTGATTTGGACTATTTTCATATATACTAGTGATTGAACATACCTCCTTAAAATTTCAAAATTTTCTATTTCAGATTATTTTATTAAATATAATCTTTATTTAAAAGATGGCATTGTAACTGGGCTATGGTTGCTTAATCCAAGTTACCCAAATGTCTGATTGAAGACAGCTGTGGGAGGAATGTCTGGGAGACTCTGATCTCCAATAAATTACCAAAAATAGTTGCCAGTAGAGATGTGACTTAACTGGTAGAGCATTAGCATTTGGCAAAAGAAGCTCATGGTCAGTGCCCAGGCATTAAATTTAAGAAGGAGGACTAGCACAGAAAAAGTGGCATTGGATTGTATTAAAATATATTTTACCAATTGTTTCAGAATACGTGTTTAGAAAGTCTCATTTTAAATGGTGTAAAGCAGGCTCATTATTATACTGGAGAAATTGGCATTTGTCCATAACAAATAAACCAAGTGGAGTGTAACCCTGTTAGTAACAATTTAAAAGTTGCAAACACAAAAGGAAGTGCAGAAGATAAAAATTGTTTGAACATGTTTCTATAAGATATTTGAAAGGAGTGCTTATGCTTCACTGACGTCAATTCCCTAAAGGAATTTCCAAAGTGAAATACTTCTTTGAGCAGATTGTGACAAGAAGGATAACATTAGGTAAAACTTCAGAATATGTAAAACACATACAACCTTGAGCAAAATACATTACTTCAAATTTTCTTCAGTAACTTTTTATAAGACCAGAGATCCCTGACCAACACCTCCAGAACAAGCAGGAAAAACCAACATAATAGATCTAGCATTAATTCTCGGGTCTTCATCTGGCCCACAAAAGATGGACGGAGTCCAAGGAAAGGTAACTGTGGCCGCTAGCCCATTCCCCAGCCTCCCTTAGCAGCGGGGAGTCAACGCAAGCAGGAAAACTCATTTATTAACACAGTACAAGTAGTTTTTAAAGCAAAAATGAGCAGCTGGCATTGGAGGGGAGGAAGAGGAACCAATCACTGTCAAGGTCATACCCTATCATGCACCTAAGCTTCCATGGGCTGGTTACGCACAGAACATACAGCAAATTGGGCTCTGCCCACTCAATTCCTTCTCAGCACCATCTTTGCTACCCATGTGCTCTATAGATTCTGCCTTTTTTGTTTTAATGGCAGACCCACCTCCCAGTTAGTTATCTTTTCCCCTCCTTTGTCAAGGTTATTTTAACAGGATTACATTGATAAGGATAGCATTGGCCACTCAGGAGGTTCAAGGCAAGTCTGGGGGTCGAGGTTTGCCAGACAAGGATAGGGAGGGCCCTTGTTCATGATCCAAGAGCCCGTCCTAGTTATCTCACATCCTTACCTAGAACAATAATAAACATCAGTCTCACCACCGTTAGAAATGCCTGAAGCAGTTCAATTAATTCCTGGGCACATATAAAAGTCAGTATCTTGTAAGGTTGTTCTCTTCAGAACATAGGAGCAGCCTGGGTATTGGGAGTTCCACACATGCAGCATGGTGAATCCTCGTGGGCTCCCACACTCAGGCCATTCTACTATATTCCAGAAAAACACGGAACATTTAAAACAAACTGAAGACATAGCAAACCAATCCTGGGCACATGGTGTCTTTAAAATGAGCCAGTTCCTTGTACATGCCTTTAACTGAGCACAGGGTCAAGATGTCCTTTGAGCTTTACTGTCAGCTCCCAATGGCTCCCAACATCTCCCCTGTCTTTTTTTAAAGAAGCGAACCCCCCTGTATTAGGTTGGGTGGATCACATTGTCTGCCTTACCCGTCATCGGGAACTTCTTCAGAGTGAAGCGAAAGGCCCTGTCTTACGTTGGTCAGACTGACACCCCCTCTTACCCATCTCTGGCCGTGATTCCTCTCGGGGGAAATTCATTCACTTGGAGCTTGATCTTATGTAAATGTTTGGCTAAGCTCATAAGAGTTTTGCAGTGCACGTATCATGCAAGGAAAGCATAGAAAAACCATCAGCAAATGCATTACCAGGCCAAGCAATGTCATTAGCAGTCCTTTAACATTAGTCAAGGATGGAATAGCAGTCTGCCTCTTCAGAATCCAGAGGTGGGGCCTGTTCTAATCTGGCTATTTGCCTGTGGGGTTGAAAAAGATCTAAAGACAAGATATTTGATGATTTCTGCATTGCCACCACTAATCACTGCCCAGGTCACCCGTTGAGGTTGATGCAGATTCCGTAGGGCCATATCCCAGACTGGGAGGATCAGGAGAGCCAACAGCTGGAGTATCACCATCTGCAATTGTTAGAGAACACAAGAGATTCTCAAGGTCTGGTTGCCCTTGGGGATGGTTAGTAATTATCTTTCTGGCTTTCCTCTTTTAAATACAAGCCTTGGCCACCATAGCCCTTTTTCTTTCCTTGTTAGTTAGTTTATCCTTGGGTATCCTCCTGTACAGAGGAAATGGGTAAAACCTTAAGGTTCCTGGCAGGGATCCAAATGGGGACTGTCTCCCCTTTGGGAAAAACACATCCAAATCTCCTGCCCATGGCGTGGTCAGGACCTCTCCATTGTTGTGTCAGGGGGTCCTTCCACCTGACTTTCAGATGGGGCTTAGGGTTTAGTTGTTCCCAGTGCTTCTGAAATCTGGATTCAGTTGCCCCTTTTGAAAAATTGAAAATATTAATGGTAAACAAATCTATCTGTATCTGTATATGGGGGCTAACTCCCCTTATTTGTTTTAATAATTGATCCTTAAGACACTGGTGATTTCTTTCTATAATTGCTTGGCCTTGGGGAATATAGGAAATTCCTGTAGTATGATTAATATTCCATTTGTCAAAAAATCTGACATTGCTTTACTAACAAAACAGTGTCCATTATCGGTTTTAACTTGTGCTGGTAGACCCAAGGTGGCAAAGCATTGAAGAAAATGTGCTTATGAATATTTAGTTATTTCTCCTGTATGTGCTGTGGCCCAGCATGCTCCTAAGTAGGTATCTATAGAGACAAATGTATATTTAAACTTACCAAAGGCTAGGAAATTAGTAACATCCCTTTGCCAGAGGACATTAGGTTTAAGGCCTCTGGGATTTAACCCTGGTGGTTGTAATGGGGATACTTTTAAGAAGGGCAGGCATGTTGTACAGGTATGTACTATCCGTTTTATGTCCTTTACAGGAATCTGAGGAAATCTATGCTGAAAACCTCTCCAATTAATGTGGGTTAAATCATGCAAACAGGTAGCCTCTTGTAACTTTAATGGTTGTGGGCCAGTAGCTAACTGGTCTACCAAATTATTGCCTAGGGATAAAAACCCAGGAAATTTTGAATGCTCTCTCAAATGTTGACTATGAATAGGGGGCTCCCCGCTCTTCTAATAGGCTCATAAGGGTAACCATAAGAGGGGAAATAGGGTTTTCATCCAGCTTAATGTGTGCCTGGGGAATACGAGGGAGCAAGTTAATCATATATAGGCTATCAGAATACAAATTAAAGGGCTTTTGAATGTCCTGAAGGGCCATAATTATGGCTAGCATTTCTTTATATTGTGCTGACCCTTAAGAAGGCTGAAATCTTTGTTGGCTTGGGGTCTTTTGTTGTTCCTCAAAGTCTGCATACACAGAGCCTGCTTTTCCTTCATCAGTAAAACCATGGAGGGTGCCACGAATAGACGTAGGAGAAAATAGAGATGGTATTTTGAGGGGAAGTCGACATAACATGACAGTCCATTTGGATGGCCCATAATGGCAGTCAATTTGGCCTAGAAACCCCTCCAAGGAGAGAGCAAGACGAGCATTGGCTCGAGCGAGCCACTCAACATCTGCCATCTGAAAAGGAAAAACAATGAAGTGAGGGTCAAGGTCATAATGCCTTTGGGCTTGGGTCCTTCCCTTGACAATAGCATCTGCAAGTTGGTCTGCCTGAGAGTACACCTGAGGTGTGCCCCCAAGGGGAGTGTGAACCCACTCTAATGGCTCCCCTGTTTGAGTTAAAACTGCAGAAATCAATTTAACACCTGAAAACAACCAAAGAGAAAATGGGCTCAAAAATAAAATACCTCATTAGGGAACATTTATCCAGGGCTTTTTGGAACTGCAAAAATATTGCCCAATGGATATCTGTAATTGTAATAACTTCTTGGGGCGTCCTGTCTTTTAGTAGAGCAAATAAGGGCACAAGACTATCTTTAGGGACAGGAACCCATGGTAACAGCCAATTGATTTCCCCTAAAAGACTCTGAAGTTGGGTTAAGTTTAGAGAGGCTAGAATATCCAGCAAAGGCTTAAGGGGTCTGGCCTGAGTCAAGGTAAAGTGGGTTCCAAGCACCTTAACAGGAGGTACCTTTTGAATTTCAGTGAGGGCTATGGTAAACTCCCTCCCCTTTTAAATATGGCAAGAACCTGGGCCAGAAGGCCCTCCAGGCGGCTCAGGTCTTGGTGTCCAAGAATTATATCATCCATGTAGGCATAGGCAAGGGAGGTATCTGAACCCAGAACAGGCCCTAAAAGTGTGGCCAAGTATTGTTGGCAAAAGGCTGGGCTATTGGACATTCCCTGTGGCAGCACCGTTTATTTGAACCTCCAATCAGGCTGGAAAAATTTAAGAGAAGGGATGGAAAAAGAAAACTTCTTGCAGTCATCTGGATGCACGGGGACAGAAAAAAAAAAGCAATCTTTAATATCAATCACAACCAAGGTCTATTCTGAAGGTATAGCAGGAGTCCAGGGCATGCCTCTTGGGAGCGTTCCTCCTAGCTCCATCCTTTCATTTACCTTAAGTAGATATTGGAGCACATGGCAAGCCCCGGAGACTTTTTGAATAACAAATACAGGTGTGTTCTAAGGACTCATAGAAGGGGCTATATGCCCAAAGTTTACTTGTTCCTCCACCAAAGGGTGGATGGCTACAAGTTTAGGTTTGGTCAATGGCCACTGTTCCACCCAGACAGGGCTTCCAGGCTTCCAACTGATGGGAGGTACTCGGGGAACAGTGGCCTTTAGGATTGGGGGTGCACCCAAGCGGTTCCCCTATGTTCTTCTCTGTAATTATGAAATTTAAAAAATCCTTTTTCTTAACTCCCTCTAGATCCTGTTTAAGCCTTTGTGCTTCTTCCCCATCCAGGATATCATCATAGGAAGCTTGATGGTCCATAATGACCACAGCATTCATTTGTCTTAGCATGTCTTGCCCTAGTAAATTGGCAGTGAGACTGTTTGCTACTAAAGGGCATATCTTTCCCTGTTCTACATCTGGGTTAGTCCATTTCATAAGGGCAACCATCTCTTTGGATTGGGAGTTGCCCCCTACCCCCCAAATAGGGGGCCCAGGTACAAGCTTCCAATCCAAGGGCACTTCCTCCTCCCTGAGTATGGTTTGATTTCGCCCCGTGTCAATCAAGCAGTGAAACCTCTTTCCTCCTATGAGAATACTTATTTTAGGGCTTAGTCCTTCCACTAGGGGGACGGTCCAATGGGCTTGGGTCGTCCTGCTGCGAGGCTGCCTGTGCCTCGCAGCAGAGGGGGTTACTCCTTGAGTAAACAGGTCTGGAGGATGCCCCTCCCCTAGTTTAAAGGCTTCCCATCTAAATCAAACTTGGATCAACAATCCTTTTTCAAAAGGTATCCCTTCCTGCACCTGGGGCAGGGTGTAGGGGGCGGTTTGGTCCCCCTCCCGGCCGGTTGGAGGGGGATTGTTGTAAACAGTCCCTCTTAAATTGCCCCTCCTGCCCATAAGAGACCCCTCCCAGATGGTCTTTGGGTCCCTTGGCCCTGGGCTGCCAGCGCCTGGGTAATAGCCTCAGTCATTTCAGATGTCTGAGTATGTAAAGCTAAAGCTAATGATTGGGACTGGTGCTGTTGCTGTCCACATTCTGGGAGGCCACCACCCATCTGCTCAGGGAACTCTTTCTCAATCCTGCACAGGACATGCGGTGGTCTGCATTCATCCCTTCCCAGACCAGCAGCTTTACAAACTGATTTCAGAGGTTCCCTGCTGGTAGCTTGCAGTGAATGCTCTGTTGGACTCATTCTATAAACTCAGCTAGAGGCTCACCAGGTTTTTGCCTCACTCCTGCTATGGGGGTCTCAGTGGGCCCATCATCCAGTTTGTACCATCTGGCAAGTCCTGCCTGCCTCACCTGGTCACAGTATGGGCCAGGTATTGTGGCCTGTTGGACACCAGTGGAGTACCCTTCTCCAGTCCCTGTTAACATGGCATAAGTAAAAGGTATTGCGGGTTGAGGCTGCCAGTTATTCTCCACTCTCACTCTACATTCCTCCTTAAAGAAAGCACACCATTAAATCAACTGAGAACTGGTGAGAACAGCTTTGGCTACATCCAGCGTCCTTATGGACACATGGGTGATAAGCAATGTCATGTAATAGGGTCTGGGCCCAAGGAGAGTTCGGGTCATCCTCCACCACTGCCTTGTAGAGCTCTTTAAGATCCTTAGCTTCCCATGGATATCATTCCAAGGGCCTGTTTGCTCCTGGTGCCAGATTGACCAGATACACTTGGGGATGTAAATCCTGTGGCCTAGGCTCCAGGCCCCCAGGTGGCCCTTCCTTTCCAGGGTAGGCCTCTGAGTAGGTTACTTCCCCAGCCCTCAGCTCCTACATGGATCGTTGGTAGGAGTCCAAGTCTTGCAGGTCCCTCTCGCATGTCCTGTAGGGTGTCTTACCCTATTCCCCCCCACCCAATCGGGGGAATAGGGAGGGAGCCTACGACTATCAGGGGGACCTGAGTCAGAGGGGGTAACTTTCACCCTCGTTTTGACTTCCACTGTGCATGTCTCAGTGCATTCTCCCTCCAATTTGACCCATTCCTTTTCCTTCTCAATTCCCAAGTCCTACTTTACTCCTTCTAGGCCTAATGTTGCCTCCTCCTCCTTCTTCTGTGAGATAGCATTACCCATAGTAAGGGTTTCACTTACCCTGAGAGACTGTTTTGCCTTGACCGGTGTCTTTTCCTTTTGTGCCCTACTTGTGGCGCCAGATGTCGGATATTCGTCTGTCCCACAAAAGACGGACGGGGTCCAAGGAATGGTAAGTCCCCCACTAGCTGGTTCTCCAGCCTCCCTTAGCTCGGGAGACAATCAGACACAGCAAGGAGTCAACTCAAGTGAGGAAACCTCGTTTATTAACACAGAGCAAGCAGTTTTTAAAGCAAAAAAGACCAGGTGGCATGGGAGGGGAAGAAGAGGAACCAATCACTGTCAAGGTCATACCCTATCATGCACCTAAGCTTCCACAGGCTGGTTATGCACAGAACATAAAGCAAATTGGGCTCTGTCCACCAACTCCCTCTCAGTGCCATCTTTGCTGCCCATGTGCTCTACAATTAGTAATTCTATATATGGCACGATCAGGGTTAGTTTGAGAGATCACATGCCAGAAATGATAGTGAGAATAGGATTAAGGATTAGTAAATAGGCAGATACTATCATTTGTGACCGTTACTCCTGTACACCAAACCACAGCCTCATGTCCCCGCTGATAGTCTCTGGCTTATTCTTAAACCCAGTTCTCCTCCACTCCTAAAAGTTGGTCTAAACCTTCCAGCAACACGAAATGATTGAGAATGTTAGAGGAATCTTGTGTTTGGGAAGTAGAACCAATTTTTGCTTAAGGTAAGAAAAGCTAAAAATATTTCCCCCTTCCTGTGACTTTCTGCATCTTCTCATTAGGACTTGTCAGAGTTGACGAGGTCTGTCCTTTGAGGAGGTTAATTCCTTTTCATGGGGTGCCCCCCTTCCAACACTGGTAGGCTTCATTGCTACAAATACAGAAAAAGCACACACTACCATAATATGTACAACTGTCTGTAGTCACAAGGTCGTGTACAATCATGTATGTACTCAATCAAGGAGCACTAAGAAGGCTAACAAGGCAGGAGCATAAAAGACACACCTGTAGGAGAAACAACACAGAATACCAAAATAAAATTGCAATATAAGAAGACTCCAGGCAGACACACAATTCACAAAATCACTAGAATTGTTACCATGCTCATGTTACAGCTGGGCAAAGTGAATAAATTCACATGGGTTAACAACAGAATCTCTTGGTCATGGAGTTTAAACAAAGCTCTTGGCTCTCTTAGTCTGGAGAACCATTCAACTTACTCTCAGAACTTCAAGAGTCATTTTCAGTTGTCTGCATGCACATAATCTACTGGCAATGCAAACTCATGAACTGCAAATCATTAACCCCAGAAAGGAGTAACACATGGAGTGTAGACTCAGGTCCTACACCCATCTTAGGGTTCTCACCTCACATTATTTCCAGAGCCTGAGATTCCTTCAAGTTACAGTTGTCAAGGTCCGCTGAAGACTGGCTGGGCACCTGCCTCGCTACTCCAACTATGAAGTGCAAAACTGTACTTCATAGCATTTCCAGCAGCAACGAGGGAAAGAAACGAATTTACAGAGTGAAAACAATGGTGGGTGAAGCGGCGCACATTAAGTAGGTTCTGCCACCCCATACTTCCAAAAAAAATCCCAACCTTTTCAAAGCATCTGTGCTTCAATGGACACTACAATTCCCACAATGTGATAGGCTACCCTAGAGGAAGTTGGTCTTACATAGGTTGGACCAGTGTCAGACTCTAAGTTTGAGGAGTTCCTTGATGCATAGGGAAATTTATCTCCTAACTGTGTCAGCTAACATGAGTTTCTACTTTAAAATCACCATTTGCCTCTTGAAACATTGTGAGACCAATCAGATAATGGAAATATATTGGGGAGAATTACATAATTTCACATTTTAATTCTTAGTTATGATAATGTAATGGTGGTTATGAGATTACATTGCTTTTGCTTCTGTTTTTGCTTACCAGGTATGATTTGCTGACTGTAAATTGCTCTGTTTTTTTTTCCTTAAAATTTAGAATATCTTCCATCGCATCTTCAAAAGGTTTACTGACACTAAACTGATTCCTTGACCAATTTCACCTGTTCTAATATATACATATATATATATATATATATATATATATATATATATTGAACTCAGTTATTGAACATAATAATTGTAGTTAATTCTTGTAATTTTCTAAATAAAAAATAAGGTGAGGTTTGGGAGCCAGTGGTTGCTGCCTGTAATCTTCACTGCTCAGGAGGCTGATTTCTGAGGATTGCAGTTGGAAGCCAGTCCCTGCAAAGAAGTATATGAGACTCCTGAGACTCTTACTCCCGTTAACCATAAAAAAAACCAGGGGTGGAGCTGCAGTTCAAGGGGTAGAAATCTAGCTTTGAGTAAAAAGCTCAGGGACAGAACACAATCCCTGGGTTCTAGGTCCAGGATGACATAAATAAAAGATAATGTTATCATCACAAAAGATAATTACACTCTTTCCTATCGACACAGAAATGGACATTTCTATTGTCAAACTGATTTTCCTTGCAACTCCATATCCTTCAACTTACAAGTGGTAACAGTAGATAAGGATATCTTGTTGCAGATTTTAGGAGATTAGTATAGGAATTTTCACCATTAGGTAGGATATTGGTTATCAACTGTTCTTTTTGAAAAACAGATATTTTCATTAACATATTTTCAGTACACAGGGTAGCCTCGTGGTCACAGTTTAATGCAAGAATACAATTTATTTCATTGACCTCACTCAATCATACTTCCTCATCCACTCTCCTTCCTAATATAATTTTAACCTACTTCATTATATTGTTTTTGTAAATGCTTTTAAAGAATTTTGAATGAAGAGAATAAACATGGTCAACATTGTTACTTGTATGAGAATAAAACAATGAAACATGTCCAAACTATTTTACATCATGATGAAGGGAGGGAGATGTACCAAATAGAATACATTATAAGCATATATGAAAATGTCATATACGAAATCCTACATATATAACTGTTAACACTTTCTTTTGTTCCTGTTTGAAGTGTCTTTTACCTTTTTTTTCCCCTCTGGAGTTGCTCTCTACCACTTAATTCCATTATTTTGGTCACTTTATTAGAGATTATTTTGGATTTTACTATCCAGCTTGATTTTAATCCCTGGTCTTCAGATCCTATCCTACTGACAAGCTAGTATTACAAGCATGAGCCACCAGCATATGAGTCTACATGAACTTTATAAATGTACATTTTAAACCATTTTCTCTCCCTCTGCCACTGGGGTTATCTTCCAATAGCTCTATTTCCTGTTTAATAGTAGTAGCAGTAGTAGTACTAGTAGTAGTACTACTAGTAGTAGTATAGTCCTTAAAATCTGTCTATTAAATCTGAAATCGGGCTTCTCTCCCAATAGATATGCTTTTCCATTGTGGTCACACTTACTGACTATTTGCATATCTGATCATTGTTAATAAAATAGAACGTGTAAAGTAACAAAGAATAACAACTGTGGACAGAACTCATTTATTTCTCTGGTTCCACTAAGTTAGACTATTATAGAAAAGTTTACTTTTCTACAGAGCTGTTCCAAGGACCAAACATGAGTATGTCCACAGGCTTTTCAGGGTTTGCCTAGCAAGGTGCTGCTTCTTTGGCCTTCAGCACACTGAGAAGTTCCACTAATATTAGCTTATTGTTGTCTTGTTTATGAGAGAAATATGGGAGCCTAAGATGAGAGATACTTGTTCCCAACCTTGGAAGGCAGAAATATGTACAATTATAACTAAACGGACGAGAGGCCTCTGTGCCTCTCTCCAACTGCTCTGTGGAATTTCTGTCCTTTGAAGAGGGAGGATATACGTGTTGTGTTTTAAAAAATTATTTTCTTTAAACATAAACATAAAAGCTCTCTAAAAACTCAGATATCTTACTAACCTTTAGTATTTTCTTCATTTGCTGTCTATCCTTAGGTTACTTCCAGACTATAATTGGTAGTTGTTATATTTTTTAAACATTGGGGTATGCTGCATGCATTTTATCACAATCACCACTACTAAACCACTGCTGCACTCTTTCTTTCTACCCTAACTCAGATGTGCAGGTTTGAGTCACTCCAGGGACAACAAGTCTGAGTAGAACATGTCTGACTTTGGAATTTCATATGCCAGAGAACGTATAATGGTCCCTTAACTTTTGCTATTGTGAGATAAGCTCCATGGCCTATTTCTTAAATGTGTTTTCGGTCCTCTAATCCTACAATACTACATGACACTGAATGGAAGATTTCTTCATATTGGATGAGAAAATACTTGAAATGATATTTCTTAAGTGGAAACTTACAGGGTCTAGTGGAAATGGAGATAGGACTGATACAATGGTTTTCTAAGGTCCCAATGGAATAATCTGTTTTATATTCAATTTTTTTTCCAATTAAAGTACACACACACACACAATAGTCTAAAAGTGAAAAAAAAACAAGAATGATAAATGATACGTGGGTTGTGAGAGAACAAGGAAGGTAAATTTGGAGGTAAATGAAGTTAGCAACTGTGATGGTTAATCTTGAGGATAAACTTAATTGAGATTGATTTGATTGTGTTTAGATGCACCCACCTAACTCTGGGTGTGTTTGGGGGGTTTCCAAGCAGACTAACTGAAGCAGATACGCCTCCTGCACATGGGTGGCACAGTCCCATAAGCTGGCTTTCCATATGGAATTAAAGAGGAGAAAAGAGAATCCTCCCATGGAAGCACTCCTTCTCCCTCTCTTACTCCTTCCCCTTCTCCATGTCCACCATATTCTGCTCTGCCATGACTGCCTGAAATCTATGACACTGAGCAAAATAAATTCCTAAGATATTTCTGTCAAGTATTTTGTCATAGCAAAAAAAATTCATGATTAACACACAACCGAATTTTCCACTTCTACTTCTTGATTGATTGATTGATTGATTGATTGATTGATTGAGCCCTGCCTAGAACTGGAGCTCAGTTGTAAGCACTGTCCCTGAGCCTAATTTGCTCAGTCAAGGGTAGTGCTCTACCCCTTGAGGAACAATGCCATTTCTAGCTTTTTCTAAGTACTTTATTAGACTTAAGAGTCTCATACACTTTCCTGGCCAGACTGGGTTAATCCACCATCCACAAACCTTAGCCTCCTAAGTAGCTAGGATTACAGGCTTGAGCTGCTTGTGCCTGACCACATTCCACCCCTTCTTCCTTCTTCTTGGTTCTTCCTCCTCTCCCCTCACAACCTTCCTCCTCTACACCATGCTAAATAAGTATAGGCTTTACCACTGAACTGGACAACCAGCCATAGGCTGCCATCTTTACTCAATGAAATAAAGAGTTGACGTCAATGGGTTGCTGACTGTATGCTAGGCACCAACCCACCTTTTTCTTTGTGAACTTGGTAATAAACCTATGAGATAGGTAATCATTATCTTAGTCTTACAAACCAGGACACTGGAAGAGAATTAATGATTTGCCAGGGCCAGCATCACAAAACTTAAATCCTGGTCAAACAAACATTTCAATCCAATTTCAGTAGTGAAGATCAGACTCAGACCCAGGCACTCTCCTCACTAGACAGCCATGTACTTAGTCACACCTCTGGGCATTCTTGATTCCTTGTTACAGGAATGTGAGGGTAGGGGATAACAAAAGCCACACACTAATGGAGTATTATTTGAAGGTGAGTTTTGCAATTGGAAAGTCCAGGAGAAAAGTCCCAGCTCCAGCATTTACTAACGTTTGACATCACATACAAGTAATTTCAAATTGTTTCCTGTGTTTCTGTATCTGGAAAATGGAGATAATCAGAACCCCTTCATTCATGAAGGAGCAATTCACAGCAATGTGTAATTGGCTCAGCTGCAATCCTAAGTACTAAAGAGGCTGAGATCAGAGGATCAAGGTTCAAGGCAGTCTGAGCAGTAAAGTCTGTGAAACTTTATTTCCAATTAATCACCAGAAAACCAAAAGTAGTGTAGTAATTCAAACTGGTAGAATGCTAGCCATAAGCAGAAGAACTGAGGTACAGTGCTTGGGCCCTAAGTTCTAGCCTGACAACCAAAACCAACAACAACAAAGAGCAAGTTCCAATCATTTGTTTAACATAGTACATTGAGGCTGAAATCTGAGGATTGAAGTTCAAAGCCAGCCTAGGCAGCTAAATCTGAGAGTTTTATCTCCAATTAACGTACAAAAGCCAGAAGTACAGATGTGGCTGAAGTGATAGAGCAACAGTGACAGACAGCCACTCACTGCTTTTTCTTCAACCTGGCATAAGTCCAGCACAAATGGCCCAACAGCAGATGTTTGTTGGTGAGAAACTGAATGAGTGAACACTAAAAGAGGCCTCGCCTCCTCCCATCTTTTCATGTCCAGGCCCCCTCTGGCTGCACTGTTATCTGTTCTCTCATCCTGGGAAAATAACCAGAGCATAAAATGTGTCATATGAACCAGTTATAATTGTACACTTCAGTAGCTTTAAGTTTATTCACATTTTCATGCAGCCTCACTGATACCAACCTCTAGAACTTTCTCAGAATCCAACCTGAAATTAAGCACTTATTAAACAGCACCATCCATCAATCCATTTCCCCAGTCTCAGGAAACCTACCATTCTACTTCCTTTCTCACAATTTGACTGTTGCAGATCTCCTGTGAGTGGAGTCATGATATTCTAATGATAGTGATGGTCATGGTGTGTATGTCTATGTGCGTGTGTGCGTGTGTGTGTGTGTGTGTGTGTGTGTGTGTGTTCATGCTCATGCACACCCCAGTGTTATTGCTTGTACTCAGGTCCTGGGCAATATCCCTGGCATCTTTTGCCATTTCTACCATAAATTCACATTAGTTTTCTAAGGTAGTTAATTGGAAATGAGTCTCATAAAACTTCAATCCTCAGCTCTAAACTTCTTGAATAGCTAGAATTACAGCCTTGAGCCAACAACACATGGCCAGAGATGGTATATTTTAACACATTATTTCTGCTAGCATGTAGTGCTTCATTTTTTAGTCAAACATTAGTGTAAATATTGCTATGAAAATATTTTTGAAGGTGATTACCATTTTAATCACATGGGTAAATATAAACAGATAGATTTAAATAATTTTTAACGTTGAGTAAAGAAGATTTATTACGGGCTGGGAATGTGGCTTAGTGTTAGAGTGCTTGCCTAGCATGCATGAAGCCCTGGGTTTGATTCCTCACTACCACATGAACAAAAAGCTGAAAGTGACGCTGTGGCTCAAGTGGTAGAGCACTGTCCTGGAGCCAAAGAAGCTCATTGACAGTGACCAGCCCCTGAGTTCACCCTCCAGGACTGCCAAAAACCAAAACCAAAACAAAGCAAAGCAAAAATGATGATTACCCTTCCTAAATAGAATGGACTTTATCCAATGATTTGATGAATTTCAGAATTTGAGCATACTCAAATTCTGCCACTTAGCTGCAGTATAGAAATTCTGAGTCTCCATCTACAGGCTGAATGATGCAAAAGTTTTCTCTTGCTTGAGCTATCAGGCCTGATATCCCCCAATCAGCATATACACATGTATGTATACTTTCATGCATGTGTATATATGTGTGGACACATTATATATACATATACATATACGTATACATATACATATACACACAAGTTTATAGTGGGGAGGGGTTGAAATTAAAGTGTAGACACTTTCCCCTAGCTTATTCTGCTTGAGACTAGTACTGTACCACTTGAGCCACACCTTCGGGTCTGGGTTTTTTTTTTGGTGTGTGGGAGATAGTCTTAGGTGATGGTTATGAGCCATTTTTATTGTTGTTGTTTGGTGCCAGTACTTGAGCTTGAACTCAAGATCTGGGCACTATCCCTTAGCTATTTCACTCAAAAGTAGCACTCTACAACTTGTCCTACAGCTCCATTGCAGGCATTTTAATGGTTAATCAGAGATCATGGCTGTAAACCGTGATCCTCAGACCTCAGCCTACTAAGTAACTAAGATTACAAGCAAGAGATACCAGCACCTGCCTCAGATAGTATTCTTATCGTCATACTATTTTGATTTTGAGCTGTGTGGCTCTAGTCAGTGGCTTAATCTCTCTGAATACCATTTTCTGATATGTGAAATGAAGATTAAGTAAGCACATTAATAATAATAAATACTCTATGGGGAGGGTATGGACATTTGATGGGGTAAAAATAAAATAAATGTAACCTTCATCTCTCAATACAACAGTTGTTAGTAATCAATATTTATTATTTGTCATTATTATTTGGCCCGACCTTGATTTGAGAATCCTTATAAGGTACAGGACACAGAGAGAAGTCCCAAGGCAGCCTCATCCCTGCCCCTATCTCACTGGCTCCCTTTGAGGTCACCAGAGGCCCCCAGCAATGAAAAATGTTCTAGCTCTACATGTTATGAGTTGCTCCCAGATTTGATTTTGACTTTAATCATTGGTGCTCTGGCTGTGATTTTAAGGAAAATGGCTAAATACTATTGGTGCCAATGGGGACATAGCAGCCCAATCTATCTATACTCGGTCTTTGAAGGTTCCCCCAGAAAATAGAACGAGAGAGAGGGGGGGTTGGTCCACAAAGTTGTTTAGTCTACTAATCACGGTTCTGGCAGAGTCTGTGCTGGACTAGGACTGGCAAATGGGGTAGAGAGACCCACCTATAGCCATTGAGGGAGTTTCCTTTCTTTTCCTGGTGATTTAGGTGATTTTTACATCTTTCCACGCTACCAGAAGATAATAGGATAGGAGAAGTATCAGAGTGGGCATGTCACAGAAAGGATCAGATTCCAGGGAATGGATACCCATGTCCTCCTCTTCTTGCTATGAGAGGTCCTTGATGTCCTTGGTTTCCTAGTCTTTACAAGTGAAGCAAAGGCTAGCTCTGCCTTCCCACGGCCCAGGGAGCATTCAATAGGCCTGAACTAAAGCGCAGGATGGGCTCTGTAGGGGGAATCTCATCTTTAGCACCAGCCAAGGATGTGTTGTTAAAAACTGTGCCTCCTGGTTCTCTGTAGGTTCCCAGATACCTAGCAGACTTTATTTCACTCAACTCTTGAACTAGTTCATTCCTTCCCTCCCTTTTTTCCTCCCTTTCCCCTTCTATCCTCTCCCTCTCTTTTTTGTCAGTCTTTGTTATTGAATACAGGGCCTGTCCCTGAGCTTTTTGCTCAAAGCTAGCTCTCTACTATTTTGAGATACAGTTCCACTACTGGTTTTCTTGCTAGGATTACATAACTGAGCCACTAATTCCATAATTCTTCCCTCCCTCCTTCTTTCTCCTCCTGCCCCCACTCCTTTTCTTTTTTCTTTCTCTTTCTTTCATTTTGTGTTTGTCCTAGGGACTGCACTGAGTACCTGGGCACTGTTTTTGAGCTCTTCATTCAAGGCTAAAATTCTACCACTTGGGCCACAGTCCCACTTCTAGAGTCTTACAGTCTTTCCTGCCCATGCTGACTTTGAACCACCGTCCTCAGATCTCAGCCTCTTCACCAGCTAGGATTAAAGGTGTGAGTCACCAACACCTGGCTTAGTTGTCCTTCTCAAGAACTTTCATCTCAGGCAGAGCAGGAATTGCTGTACTGAAACACCAGCCAGACACTGTAATAAGGACAATATATGTCTCAACTGGCCTAGGATCAAACATTATTGAAACTAATTCATACTGAGGAAAACTAGGTAAGACAGGTTTACCCATAAGGGTGAAGAATCCATGCCTGATGCCAATGGTTCACATGTAGACTCCTAGTTACTGAGAAGGCTGTGATCTAAGGACCATGATTCAAAGCCACCCTGGGCATAAAAGTCTGTGAGACACTTATCTCCAATGAAAAACTAACGACCAAGAAATGGAGCTGTGGCTCAAGTGGTATAGTGTGCCAAACTTGAGAATAAAAGCTAAGGGACAGCACCCAGACTCAAAGTTCAAACCCTAGGATTGGTGTGTGCATGCACGCACACACGTGCACATACACACACACACACACACACACACACACACACACACACACACACACACACACACACACACACACACACACACACACACACACACACACACACACACACACCACAGAATGCATGTAGCCTGTCTTTTGGGCCACAGGTTTTTTTTCCAATGAAAGGTACTGAGGCAGGGGATTGGATTTAGGGTCTGGTGTCACTGATTCTCCAGGAATTTTCTTCCTCTGTAATATGGAAATAAGGATAACTGAGGGATATGGTTGTTCGGAGCATTAGACGAGCTAATAATAAGTGGTATATGTGTGTGTTTGTGTGTGTGTGTGTGTGTGTGTGTGTGTGTGTCTGTGTCTGTGTCTGTGTCTATGTGTGTGTGTACCATTCCTAGGGCTGTCCCTGAGCTTTTTTGCTCAAGGCAGGCACACTACCACTTGGGACACTGGTCCAATTCCAGATGTTTTGATGTTTAATTGGAGTGCTGGCATTGAACCACAACCATCAGGTTGCTAGCCTCCTAAGTAGCTAGGATTACACATATGAACCACTGGCTTCAAACTATAATAAGGTTTTCATGAAGGGGAGTTGGTGATATTCTTCAGTTACTATTTCATGGTGACCTCCTCTGAGGCCCCCAAAATGCAACCAGATGGGGCTCTGCCTTCAAGGAACCAGGATGAGTCAAAACCAGCCAAGTAACGCTGCATTAACAAACAGCCCAGCAGTATTTCTACTCACAACATGAGTTTAAGTTGAGTCAGTAGGAGCTTCTTTTCTTCCTGTGAAGGACACTCTGCTCTGACAAACTTCTAAGATCACTGGCAAAGGAAATCAACTTAAGCTTCACTCTGATGTAGTTTCTACATATGTTGTAATCATGTGATTGTACCTAACCGTTTTTTTTTTTTGGTTGATTGTGAGGCTTGATCTCTGGGCCTGAGCGCTGTCCCTCAGCTCTTCAGCTCAAGGCGAGTGCTCTACCACTTGAGCTACAGTGCCACTTCCGGTTTTCTGGTGGTTTATTGGAGATAGGAGTCTCACGGTTTCTCCTGCCCGGGCTAGCTTTGAACCACGATCCTCAGACCTCAGCCTCCTGAGTAGCTAGGATTACAGGCGTGAGCCACCAGCTCCCGGCTAGATTGTACCTAACCTTGAAATGAACAGAAATGTTTAAGTATATCATGTTGCATGTGTCCCATGGTGTAGGAAGGCAGGCGTGTATGTCAGCAACTACTCACAAGTGTTTTAGTCCCATAGAAGATAAGTTCCTTTATCATTTTTTAAAATTTTTAACCTGGTAGTGCAGAGTGGGACTTGAACTCAGGGGCTGGACCCTGTCCCTTCGCTATTTTTACTCAAGGCTAGGATTTTACCACTTGAGCCACAGCTCGATTTCTGGTATTTTGGGTGGTTAATTGGTTAGCATTCTCACATATTTACCTGCTCAGGCTGGCTTGAACCATAATCCCCAGCTTCTAGCCTCCTGAGTAGCTAGTATTACAAATATCAGCCAACAGTGCCCAGCTGACACTTATAAGTCTTTTGTTTATTGGCCTAGGAAGGTGGCTCCATGATAGAGTGCTTGCTTCTCATGCATGAGAAGCATATCCATATCGTGGAGTTCCTTTCAATGTGTATACTATTTTAGATAAATATGAAGAGGCACTTAAACACCTTATCTTTTATGTAGGTAAGAGTTGTGTTTTTCTGGGAAGAAAGTCTTTAACTTAGCTTATGTAATGGTATGTGTGAGTCATCACCAAATGGTTTCTACATCTTTGTCATTCTCCTGAAATTTGCCTTGGGTTCTTAGCAATGTTCAATGATCAGGCCATGTCAACAGACACATTTGGCATTTGTCAAAAATGACAAATCCAAGGGAGGTACTGGTGGCTCACAGCTATAATTCAGTCATGAGGTTTGAGATGAGAGGATTGCACTTCCAAGCCAGCCTGGGTAAGTAAATCTGAGTCTCTTATCACTAATTAACAAGGAAAAAGAGAAAAACAAAACATGGAAGGAGCCCGGCACCAGTGGCTCATGCCTGTAATTCTAACTACTCAGGAGGCTGAGATCAAAGGACCACGGTACAAAGCCAGCCAGGGCAGGAAAATCCATGAGACTCTAATCTCCAATAAATCAGGAGAAAACCAGAAGTGGCACTGTGGATCAAGAAGTGAAGTGCTCGCTTTGAGCTGAAGAGCACAGGGACAGTGCCCAAGCTGAGAGTTCAAGCCCCATGCCCAAACAAAAAAACAGAAAACTGAAAAAACAAAACAAAAATATCCACAAAGAGAGATGTGGCTCACGAAAAAGAGCACCAATTGTGAGCAAAAACCAGCGAATCAATAATATGAGCTGGGTTTAAGGATTTAGCTCAGGGAGGAGCATTTCCCTGGCAAGTACAAGGTCCTGAGTTCCATCCTGCCTACTCAGGATGAAGAGATCTCAGAATCTTGTTTCTAAAGCATCCCTTGCAGGAAAGTCTGTACGACTTTTTTGTTTGTTTGTTTTTTCTTTTGGGGGGGGGGTCCGGTCGAGAGGCCTGAACTCTGGGTCTGGGCGCTGTCCCTCAGCTCTTCAGCTCAGGGCTAGCGCTCTACCACTTGAGCCACAGTGCCACTTCCGGCTTTTTTCCTTTTTTTTTGCTTATGTGGTGCTGAGGAATCAAACCCAGGGCCTCAGGCATGCAAGGCAAGCGCTCTACCACTGAGCCACCTTCCCAGCCCACTCTACAACTCTTAACTCCGATGAATCATCAAAATGCCAGAAGTAGAGCTGTGGATCACGTGGTAGAGCACTGGCCAAGAGTGAAAACTAAAAGAGAGAACACAGGCCCTGAGTTTAAGACCAAAGATCTGAACACATACCTACACACACACAGACACACAGACACACACACAGACACACAGACACACAGACACACACACACACACACACACACACAAACACACACAAAGAAATATTGATAATTTAGTCCAAATGCACATAAACATATTCAGGTACATGAGTAAGTTTCAAAGAGGCAGAAACAAATATGATCACAGTTTGGAATATAAAAAAATGTCACGTGCCATTGGTTCATAGCAGGGAAGGAAGGCATGTGTCATTTCACCCTCAGGGAACTCCTCTAGGGGATATTTTGGGCAATCTCTCCACCAGGATATGTCTGTACTACTGGAGAGTCAAAGGTGGCAAGTTCCTCAAGAACCAGAAATTCACATTTCACCCCATCCAAGGGACCTACATTTCCAAGAGGATCTTTGCACTCACTCCCCAAGGAATCAACAATACCTAAAAAACAGATAGGATGGATAACAGTGAATTGGGAGAAGGAGCGGGGAATCCTGGGGTCCCTGTGCAAATGGTTAAATGGGAAAGGGACTGACCTGAGTAGAGACACAAGGATAAGTAGGTGGAGGTGAGGCAGGGAAGCAAAGATGATGAGGACACTAGTCCTACAGGAGGCATCACATCCTGGGACACAGGCATGTGCAGACAGGGTACTCCCCAGAAAGAGAATGCTGGATGAGGTCAGGGGACAGGAGAGGGCAACAGAAAGAACTGATTGTAAAGTATGAAAAGTAGAAATAAGGGTCCCATACTGGGGCACCAAGGGGCCTGGGTTCTATTTCTGACTCTACTGAGTGGACAAATCCCTATGCTCACAACCTCAATTGACCCCACCTGGGAGAAAAGTAGGAAGAAGCACAGACTGCTCAGGTGCTGCCACTGAGGACACCTACCAGATGAGGAGGAAGGAGAAGGAGTCACAGGTTTGGATTAAACCCACACCAGGGTGGGAGACTGGGGTGCAACATTCTGTCTGCACCATACCTAGGCACTCAGCTGTCTGGCTCCCGGCCCCTCAGGGTTCCATCAGGCTGCAGCCTACAGTGCAGAGCCCACAGCCCCACATTGGGCAGGAAGACCAGAGCCACCAGTAATGGAGCCACCGCCTGCACAAAGCACTTCTCCTTCTGCTTCTTCAGAGCCAGTCAGTCCACAGTTGAAGCAGCCTTGCTCCAAGCCCTGGTATGTCCAAATGGTGGTAGCAGCAACAACTCAGCAAAAGGGAGTTGCCCAGGCCCAACCCCAATCCATCCCCCCTTCACGTCTGCTGTTCATAGGCTAGCAAACCAGATGCTACCACTTACTCACCACAGCAGGGGGTAGTCGCTGCCACCAATCCCAAAGTTGGGCACTATGGAGTCCTCAGACCCAATATTCCCCCTTCTACACTTGTTAGAGAATGACTCTATCTGTCGACCTTGGCCTTCTTCTGGAGAGTTCTAGTCTATCCAGGTGAGATCTGTGGGTCTGATATCAGATATCCCCCTCCTCAACCAAAATGGTGCATCCTGCTACTCCATAGCTCCCTCACCTTCCCACCCAAGTGTGGTGAGAAAGAGCTAGAAATGAGTTGTTGAGCTATAAGTGGTACCTGCTTGGTGCTAGTGAGCATGTAAATTTTGGTAGTTGAAGTGTACCCCAGAGATCGATTCCTCCTCACAACCTTCTCTGAGGGTGTGAGCTATCCTGGGGGAGTCGAGCTTGTCAGGCTTTGCAGATACTGCTGGAGCCCTGGCATTGCTTTATGCTCAAGGCTAACACTTTATCATTTTGAGACACAGCTTTGCTTGTGGGGTTTTGTTGCTGGTGCTGCTGTTGCTGTTGTTGTTGTTGTTTGTAGATAATTGGAGATAAGAATCTCAGGGACTTTCCTGCCCAAGCTGGCTTCCAATCTTGATCCTCAGCTATCAGCCTTCTGAAGAGCTTGGATAAAAGCTGTGAGCCATTGGTGCCTGGTTAATCTCTTTTGTTAAATTTGATAATTTTTGCTTTCTTCTGATTTCATAGTCTATCAAAATATGTGTGGAATACCTTTTTCTGCATACTGTCACCGTGATCCTTGATTCTTTACTGGGGGCTGTCCGCAGAAGTGCCGTCAACCCTTATGAACTCTATGAGGGGACTCTATGGCAGCTGAGTGTCCAGGGCAAAGTTGGCAGAGGAGGCAGTGGCACCCGCGGGGATTTGGCAGAGTAAGGGAGGACACAGAAGAAAATGAGCACTGCTTATATGGGCAGCCTGAGTGGGCAGCCCTGGGAGTTGATGGTGTGGGTGCCCCTAGGCAGTGAGGATGGCCTGGAGGCAGCGGTGCTTCTGCTGCAGCTCCGTGGCTTCCATCACTGCCATTGCCTCTGCAGAGCAGGTGCATTGGCTCTGCCTTGAGCCTGGGGTTATAGGGCAGCTGCTGGCCGGCCAGGACTTGCTTCTGGGCCTCTGGCTCATCCTGCGGCTGCCTGAAATTCATGTAGGCCTGGTGGAGGAGGTAGGGCATGAGCACAGTCACTGGCTATCTCCCTGAGGCCCTTGACCTGGTGGAGAAACCAGTCCAGGGGTGCTCAGCTGCTGGAACTCAGCTGGCAGTGTGGGACTCAGGCTGCTGATGAGCAGCATCTGGTGCTCACAGATTCTGAGCAGGGTCCATGGGCCAGTCCACAGGAGACGTCAGCAGGGGCGAGGCATGGGACAGTGGGCCAAGGCTCCTGGGTCCCTGAGGCTTCGCCATCCCAGTCTCTGCTGCTGCTGGCGCCTAAGCCCAAGGAGCACCCACTGCTAGTTGGAGGTTCACAGCATGTTAGCTGCCCCTGCCGGCGCGGGGCTTCCCAATGACTCAAGCCTGAGATGGGTGCTGGGCACCAGAGGCCTCAGGTGCAGCCTGCCACCCTTTCAACTGCAGCAGCATTGTGTACCACAACAAGCTGTACTGACTTGGCTCCACTCTGCAGCTTCGGTGCTGGAAAGGCTGTGCCCCACAGACCCTCATAGCAGCTGCATTGAAGCCCAGGAGGCAGTGTCCTTGGTGCCCCATCTTGGAAAAAGGACCCAGCGTGGTGGTGGAGGCTGGGCTGGAGTGGCCTTGCAAATGATTTAAGTACACTTTATTTGGGAGTTTACTGTCTTCTTAGTGTGTGTAAAGCATTAGTTTTGTTAGGTGACTAGCTGGACATGTCTACATTCTGACCAGGTTGGTCTAATTGAACATTTTTTATTAATTTACTTTATTGGTATTATAAAGAACATGTACAGAGGGATTACAATTAAATGAGTCATGTAATAAATACATTTCTGTTTGTACAGTGTCTTCTGTTCCCTCACTCTTTCCCAGCACCTTCCTTCCATTAATTAAACATTTAGGGAATTCCCTGAAGGAAATATAGACTAATGTAAAATAAAATCTTATGTCAGTAGAGACTTAACCCAATCACATTTATTTTTTTTGTAGAATAGACAAATCTATTTTCTGCAATGATGAAACAGCCATGAGGTATCCTTGGAGACTGGAGGGAGGTTGCTGAGCTACCTAACCTGGGCACTAAGGAGAAGATCAATTGGCCTGAAAGAAGACAGAGCTGCAGCTACGTGAGATGATCAAGCAGGTCCAAGCATTATAGAGGTGACATTAACTTACTTCTCTGCACACCATACTTAGTTTTATTTGCTGTATAAAAGAAAGGAAAGTTTAGAAAATTCATTATTGTGAATTTTCCAATGAAAAGGCAAGCCTTACGAACATTTATGTTTTGCTCATTAATAATACAGAATGGAAAAATGTTCAATGTTGAGTATATAAATACTTTAAGTACTGTGAAGATACTCTTTGATGAATCATGAAATTTGGTCCATGGAGCACAAATCTAACTTTTATTTTGAATTTTAATTTTTTGTGAACATACTCTACAGAGGGTTTACAATTACATGGGCAAGATAATGAGTACATTTCTTATCAAGCATTACAGCCTACTCCTTTGTTTACCCTTCACATCCCTTCCCAGCCTCCCTCCGCCCGCCCACACATTCCCCCCATGCCCCTCCACACCAAAGTTGTAAAGTTTGTTTTTGACATGACAACTTGTACTTCTCATAGTTGCATATGGTCAAACTGTATCCTTAAACGACTCGTTTTTCCCAATCTCCTCCACAAATTATACCGACATCAAATACAGTGAAAGCAGAGGTTATACTGTGGGGGAGAGACATACAAAGCTACAAAGAAATAATCTTATAAATGCATTAGAAACAAATGCATTAAAGAAAAAACATTTAAATACATATCTAAGGGTTCGTTTTCCTAGCATCACATTATCTGACCTTTTCTGCTTGAAATACATATACTAGATATTGCAAACAAGGGAAACCATGGGACCTATGTTTCTTTGGGCCTGGCTTACTTCACTTAATATAATTTTTTGCAAGACTTTCCATTTCCTAACAAATGGGGAAATGTCATTCTTTCTGATGGAAGCATAGAATTCCATTGTGTATATATACCACATTATCTTGATCCATTCATATACTGATGGGCATCTGGGTTGTTTCAATATCTTAGCTATGATAAATAATGCCGCAATAAACATAGTTGTGCTGGTAGCTTTAGTGTGGTCTTGTTTATAAAGATTTGGGTAAAGGCCCAAAAGTGGGAATGGTGGGTCATAGGGGAGGTCTATGTGAAGTCTTTTGAGGAACCTCCATACTACTTTCCAAAGTGGTTGAATAAGCTTACACTCCCACAAACAAGATCCCTTCTGTCCACATCTTCTACAGCATCTGTTATTGTTAGAATGCATGATTATAGCCATTCTAAATGGCGTGAGGTGGTATCTCAATGTTGTTTTGATTTGCATTTCTTTTATGGCTAGGAACGTTGAGCATTTCTTCAAGTGTCTATTGGTCATCCTTCTTTCTTCTTCAGAGAAGTTTCTCTTCAAGTCTGTAGCCCACTTATTTATTGGGCAGTTGTTTCTTTGAGGATTTCTTGTTAGGTGATTTAATTTTTTGAGTTCCACGTATATTTTAGATATGAGACCCTTGTCCGTTGTATGGCTAGTAAAGATCTTCTCCCAATCTGTGGGCTTTCTATTGATCTTGCTAGCTATGTCGTTTGTCATGCAGAAGCTCTGCAACTTCATGTAATCCCATTTGTCCAACTTTTCTTTGTTTGTTGTGTTTCCAGGTCTCTATACAGAAAATTTCGGACTGAGCCAAGGAGACCTAGGGTTTCTCCTATTCCATCATGTAATGTTTTCAGAGTGTCTGCTCTGACTTCGAGGGCTTTGATCCATTTGGAGTTGATTCTGGTGCAGGGTGATATATAAGGATCTAGCTTTAGTTTTCTATATGTAGTTAACCAATTTTGCCAGCACCATTTACTGAAGAGGCTGTCTTTCCTCCATTCTATTGTTTTAGCTCCATTATCAAAGATTAAATGGCGATAGGTCTGTGGGTTCATTTCTGGGTTTTCAATTCTATTCCATTGGTCCTGGGGTCTGTTCTTGTCGCTACCGCCTTGACCAGCAAGGAAGACGCGACACCGAACTTTTCTCTCTGCAGTTTATTCAGGACCTTTGAGTAATCTTCTGACCCCCAACCCCGGGGAGAATTCCCCACAGCCTTAAGTACCCGCTGGGTAGACAACCCTGATACGCCACGTGGGATCCACCAATAGGTTCAGGTGCGCGGAAGCAAGACAGATTCTTTGCCTTAGCCATATAAGGAGTTGTTTACCACAGAGAGCACTCGCCATCGGGAAGGCGGAGGGCGGAAGCCGGCGCCATCTTCCAGGTGCGGCCTCTCGCAGCTCTCTACAGTTCCCCCTTTTTTGTTTAAAGAACACAGATGAGAACAGAGGTCTGATCCCTTTTGTGCAATGGAAGGACTGCATACAAGCCTTCTCCCAGAGGGTACCTTCTCTAGGGATGACTCAGCCTGTCCATTGATTCGTTTTTCACAAGGACGGGAAAAGGCGAATTGAACCCGTGTGCAATCAAACATGCTCTCTTCGAGGGCAAAACTCATGCCTCTCGACTGCAGTACTTTGGCTTTGCAATCTGTGTTCATTGTTTTAGGGTGGCAAGCCACGCTTGGGGAGACTGACCTGCTCCAATGACTGTAAAGGCTTGGATAATCATGGCTTCACTGCGACGCTGAGAACCTCTAATTTGGCAAATGCACCACAGACAAGAAGGCTAACACCAGAAGGCCTTTCAGGGCTCCTAAACCCGCCCATTCCTTAAGATGATTCATAGCAGAGGAGATCCATGAAGATAACCCCTCCGCCAATCTGGCATCCACTCGGGTCGAGTTCACAATGACGATGGCAACCCTGAGCTGTTCCATCAGGCTGTCGAACTCCCCAGTTCAATTACCTAAAAGATAACTAGACAACTGTTTAGACAAATTTGCAGCGTTTTTTAAATAGGTTTTTTCCTGGGCCTGAACTCTGGGCCTAGGCACTGTCCCTCAGCTCTTCAGCTCAAGGCCAGCGCTCTACCACTTGAGCCACAGTGCCACTTCTGGCTTTTTTCTTTTTGCTTATGTGGTGCTGAGGAATCGAACCCAGGGCCTCAGGCATGCAAAGCAAGCACTCTACCACTGAGCCACCTTCCCAGCCCCCATTCTTCTGGGTTAATTGCACCACAGCAGCAGCTAATCCAGCATTAGTTAGTGGTCCGCCCAGCTCTCTGCAAACTTTCATCCATGCTTCTATTCCCCTATTCCTATATGTGGTTATGGCGGCTCTGCATTCCTTAGTGCACTGCTCGTAAACAAGCTGTTTAATTAATGGCATGGCTGCGTCTGGGTCACCAAAAATTCTGCCAGCGTCTTCGACCATACGGTCAACAAAGTCCGAAAACGGCTCCATAGAGCCCTGCAGGATTTTGGTGAGATTGCCAGTCACCTCAACTTTATTTGGTAAGGCCTTCCATGCCTTTATGCCAATTTTATTGATTTGTTCATAAACTTGAACCGGGTAGCCTATCTGCTGATTGGCGAATCTCCCCTGTCCAAGCAGCATATCTCGGTCCCAAGCTGGGTTTCCCCCAGCCTGATTGGCCGCAGCCTCTTCACTAGCAAATTCAATCAAAAAGGCCTTCCAATCTAAATACTGACCTGGGCTCAAACAAGCTCGTGCGAGCCCACTCCAATCACCGGGTGTCATGCAATGTCTGTTTAGGGCCTCCACCTGGGCTACAGTAAAGGAGGCTGTGATTCCGTATGTCCACACAGACTCAGCTAAAGATTTTATAACCTTAAAATCTAAGGGTTCATGATACCGCTGTCCCTGTGGATCCTGAAATATTGGACAGGCTAGATGTAACTCGGTTCTGACCGCTTTCCACACGCCTGGGCTGAAAGAACAGCTGGGGCTGCCACTTCCGGAGTCCTCCGCATAGAGCGGAGGGGCCGAAGGTGTGGGGCGGTGCACGGAGGGCGTGCATTCGTCTTTATCTGGGTCCTCTCTCTCCTTCCCTTTCCTCCTCTTTATTATCTTTGTTTTTTCTATTTGTTCTATGAGTGATTGTAGTTCCTCTGAGTCTGTAGACTCAGAGGTCTCTAGTTCGGCAAAATCGGGGTATAACCCCCCTCTGCTCTCTTAATTTTCTTTCTTTTTTATTTTATTTTATTTTATTTTATTTGAGAACATACTGTACAGAGGGGCTACAATTACATGGGCAGGATAATGCATACATTTCTTACCAAGCATTGCAGCCTCCTCCTTTGTTTACCCTTCACCTCCCTTCCCAGCCTCCCCCCTCCCCCCACCCAATTATACCCCCTCCCCCCCCACACCGACATTGTAAAGCTGGTTTTGACATGACATTTTGTACTTCTCATTGTTGCAACAGGTCCACCTTTATCCTTAAACGACTTGTTTGTCCCCATCTCCTCCACATGTTATACTGACATCAAATATAGTGAAAGCGGGGGTTACACTGTGGGGGAGGGACATACAAAGCAACAAAGAAATAATCTTATAAATGCATTAGAAACACATGCATGAAAGAAACGAAAACATTAAAATACATATTTAAGGGTTCATTTTCCTAACATCACATTATCTGAACTTTTCCGCTTGACTCATACCTATACTAGATATTGCAAATAAGGGAAACCATGGGCTCTCCTCCTTTTCGCTGTCTGCCCTTTCCGATCTTTCTTCCTGCAGCATTTCTAGGGTGGCCTGACCATTCTCTACCGCCTCACTGCAACGCTGGTCCTTGAGACAGCCTCTTATCAGTTTCGATATTGGTCTCACTCGGCTCTTAAGCGTTCCTTGTTCAGAGGGAAAATCTAGGTCCCTCCCTAGTTTTTCCCAAGAGGCCACCGTGAGGCTTCCGGAGACAGCGAACCACGGGGCAACGATGTCACATTCATTCAAAAATCTCTCTAAAGTACTCTTTTTTATTTTTAACTGTTTTGAGTGCAGTAGCTCATTGAGAGCCAAAAAAATTGGGTGCGAAGAAGAAGCGCCCATGTTTTAAACATTTAAAGCTGGTAAACAAACTTTTACTTTCACTTTTGGCTACTCTACTGACTAGCCCCAGGTTCTTGCTCTCTCTTTATCTACAGAGAAGAGCAAAAATCCCCCCCACTCTTGTCGCTGATTCCCCCTTTACCTGGGAACTTACCCCCGCTCTTGTCGCTGATTCCCCCTTTTACCTGGGAACTTACCGGTGCACCACCCTGACCACAGAGAGTTCTGAGTCCTCGTTGGGGTTATGGCTGAGTTCCCCATACGGGCCACCACGTGTCGCTACCGCCTCGACCAGCAAGGAAGACGCGACACCGAACTTTTCTCTCTGCAGTTTATTTAGGACCTTTGGTAATCTTCTGACCCCCAACCCCGGGGAGAATTCCCCACAGCCTTAATTACCCGCTGGGTAGCCAACCCTGATACGCCACGTGGGAAGGACCAACAGGTTCAGGTGCGCAGAAGCAAGCCAGATTCTTTGCCTTAGCCATATAAGGAGTTGTTTACCACAGAGAGCACTCGCCATTGGGAAGGCAGAGGGGGGAAGCCGGCGCCATCTTCCAGGTGCGGCCTCTCGCAGCTCTCTACATGTTCTTATGCCAATACTAAGCTGTTTTGATTACTATGGCTTTATACTAGAGTTTGAAATTTGATATTGATATTCCTCCAGCAGTGTTCTTTCTGTTGAGGAGAGTTTTTGCTATTCGGGTCTTTTGTTGTTCCATATGAATTTCTGGATTGCCTCTTCCATTTTCTTGAAGAATGAGGTTGGAATTTTTATAGGTATTGCGTTGAATTTGTAGATAGCCTTGGGAAGTATTGCCATTTTCATGATGTTAATCTTTACAATCCAGGAGCTTGGGAAGTTTTGCCATTTTCTAAGTTCTCTTTTGATTTCCCTTTTCATGAATTTAAAGTGTTCATCATAGAGGTCCTTCACTTCTTTAGTTAAGTTAATTCAAAGTTATTTTATTTTTTGAGGGGTATTTCAGATGGAGTTACTTTCGTAGTTGCGGCAACACTTTTCTCATTGTTGGCATACAGACAATTCATTGATTTTGGGGGGTGAATTTTATACCCTGCTACTTTGCCAAAGTTTTGAATCAGCTTGAAAAATTTGGGAGTGGATTCTATGGGATTCTTTAAATACAAGATCATGTAATCTGCAAAGAGGGAGTGATTTATTTCTTCTTTCCCTATTTGGATCCCCTTTATGTCTGCATCTTGTCTTATTGCTATAGCTAGGCATTCTAATACTAGATTGAAGTGAAGTGGAGAGAGTGGACATCCTTGTCTTGTTCCTGAGTTAAGAGGAAATGGCTTTAGTTTTTCACCATTGAGTATAATGCTGGCTGTAGGTTTGTCAGATACAGCCTTTATTGTATTGAGGAATGTTCCATGGATTCCTAATTTTTCCAAAACCTTCATCATAAAGGGGTGTTGGATCTTGTCAAATGCTTTTTCTGCATCTATTGAGATACCCATGTGGTTCTTATTCTTGCTCCTGTTGATGTGATGAATAATATTAATTGATTTGCGTATATTGAACCAGCTTTGCATCCCTGAAATGAATCCTGTTTGATCGTGGTGTATGATTTTTTGGATGAATTGTTGAAGTCGATTGGCCAAAATTTTGTTGAGAAGTTTTGCATCAATGTTCATCAAAGAAATGGGTCTATAGTTCTCTTTCTTTGATGAGTCCCTGCCTGGTTTTGGGATGAGGGATATGATGGCTTCATAGAATGTGTTCGGTAGTGAGCTTTCTCTTTCAATTTCATTGAAGAGTTGGAGGAGTATTGGTGTAAGCTCTGCTTTGAAGGCCTTGTAAATTTCCGCTGTAAAACCATCTGGTCCTGGACTTTTCTTAGCTGGGAGGTCTCTTAATGCTGTTTCTATTTCAATGCTTGATATGGGCCTGTTAAGCTGGTTTAACTCATCTTGGTTTAGTTTTGGCATGTCAATATTTGCTAGGAAAAGGTCCATTTCTGTCAAGTTCTCAAACTTATTAGCATAAAGTTTTGAGAAGTATTCCCTCATAATGTTCTGAGTCTTGGTTGTTTCCGTGGTGATGTTTCCAATCTCATCTCTGTGTGTGTTCTCTTCTTTTGCTGATAAGATTTGCTAAGTGTCTGTCAATTTTGTTGAGTTTTTCGAAGAACCAACTCTTTTATTTGTTGATTCTTTCTATAGTTTTTTTGGATTCTAATGCATTTAATTGTGATTTAATTTTAATTATTTCTTTCCATCTACTGGATTGTGGTTTATGTTGCTGGTCTTTTTCAAGGAGGTTCAGATGTCTCATTAAATTTTTGGTTTCATATCTCTCCAATTTGTTGATGTAGGAGCTCAGAGCTATAAACTTGCCTCTGAGTACTGCCTTTGCTGTGTGCCAGAGGAGCTGGTAATTTGTGTGTTCACTTTTGTTGAATAGCATGGACATTTGAATTTCCTTTCTAATCTCTTCCATGACCCACTCATGATTCAGCATTGTGTTGTCCAGCCTCCATATGATACCGGACTTTCTTTGTTGGCTTTTGGTTTTGAGTTCTAATTTTATTGCCTTGTGGTCAGAGAGAATGCAAGGTATAACTTCAATGTTTATGAACTTAGACAAGTTTGCTTTGTGGCCTAAAATGTGGTCTATTTTAGAAAATGTTCCATGTGCTGCTGAGAAAATCGTGTATTCTGATGCTGCTGGGTGAAATGTTCGGTAGATGTCTGTTAAGTCTAGTTCATCTCTGCAGCTGTTTTGATCTGCGGTCTCTCTGTTGAGTTTTTGCCGAGTTGATCTATCTAGTGGGGTGAATGGTGTGTTAAAATCCCCAACAATTAATGTCTTTGGGTCTATATGGGATTTGAGGGAAAGTAGTGTTTCTTTGATAAATTTGGGTGCTCCATTGTTTGGCGAATAGATATTTAGAATTGTAATATCCTCCTGAAGGAGAGATCCTTTAATTAGTATGTAGCGACCTTCTTTATCTCTTCTCACGTGTTTTAATTTGAATTCTATTTTATCTGATTAGGATTGCAACTCCTGCCTGTTTATGTGAGCCGTTTGCTTGGTAGATCTTGTTCCAGCTTTTAACATTGAAAATGTGTTTGTTTTTACGGGCAAGATGTGACTCCTGAAGGCAGCAGATAGAAGGGTCTTGTTTTTTAATCCAACTAGACAGTCTATGTAGCTTAATTGGAGAGTTCAGTCCGTTAACGTTAAGAGATAGGACTGAGAGGTATTTGGGAGTTCCTGCCATGTTATTCACCTTCTTGGGGGCTGAAAAAACTGGGTTCTTCCTATGGTTCTTGGCTTCTCAGTTTGGGTGCGGTTTCTTGGCCTTTATTGTGGTTTTGTTGGTTTTCTATGTGTAGGACTTCTTTAAGAATCTTTTGTAGGGCTGGTTTGGTGGAGATGTATTGTTTCAATTTTTCTGTGCTATGGAAGGTTTTTATTTGGCCTTCAGTTATGAAGGAGAGTTTAGCTGGTTACAGTATTCTTGGTTGATAGTTGTTTGTTTTTAGGGCATGGCATACGTGATTCCAGGCTCTTCTTGCTTTGATTGTCTCTGCTGAGAATTCTGAGATGATTCTAATTGGTTTCCCTTTGTAGGTGATTAATGTTTTCTCCCTGACAGCTTTAAGGATCTTTTCCTCGGTCTGAGTTGATTCTGTGTGGATTATAATGTGACGGTGGGATGTCCTATTGTGGTCTGGCCTATTTGGGGTTCTAAATGCTTCTTGTATCTGAATAGGCCTATCTTTTTGTATGTTTTGGAAATTCTCTGCTAGGATCCTGTTAAAGAAATTCCCTAGACCATTAACTTCTGTTTCTACGTGCTCCTCTCCACCCATTATCCTTAGATTAGGCTTTCTGATGGTGTCTTCCAAGTGTTGGATAGATCTATCATATTTCTTGGACTTGTCTTGGATGGTTGCATGTTCTTTCTCTATAATATCTAGGTATCTTTAATCCCCGAAATTTCATCTTCTGCATGGTCTAACCTGCTGTCAAGACTTTCTACTTTGTTTTTTATTTCTTTTCCTTCTAGTTGGTCAGCTTTTATCGCTTCAAATTCTTTGTTGAAGTTTGTTTTAGATCTTATATGAACTTCTTCCTTAATTTGGTGTTCAGTATTTGTTCTCAAATCACTTAGTTGAATTGTTATGGTTTCCTTGGACTCCCATTACTTCTGTTGGGTTCCATTCAGCATTCACTTTGTGGTCTCCCTAATTTCCTTCAGCTCTTTCTTAATGGATCCCATGAATGCCTTTAGTGATCTTTGTGTATTCTCATCCTGGTCTCTCAACTCCTGTTTTACTCTTTGGTTAGATTCCTCCCATTCATGCCATTCTTGTAGTTCTCTTTGAGTGTCCTCAGCCTGTTCATGCCATTCCTGCTTTTCTCTTTAAGTATTCTCAAGCTGCTCATGCAAATCCTGTATCAGTTTTTGAGTAGCTTCCTCACTCTCATGATATTCCTGTATAAACCTTTGGATTGCCTCCTCTCTCTCCCTCTCACACTCATAGAGTCCTTTGTAGGTTTTCAATCTTTTTCTGCATTGACCTATTGTTTGCCTCCTCTCTCTCCCTATCACACTCATACAGAGCCTTTTTTAGATTTTCAATCTTTTCTTGCATTGACCTTTTGTTTGCCTCCTCTCTCTCCCTATCATGCTCATACAGAGTTCTTTGTATGTTCTCAATCTTTTCATTTATCATGTTTGCCAGCAGTTTTTGTAGAGCTATTTGGGAACTCTCCTCTGGATTATTCATTATCTGTTCTGTCCCCTGATTGTCATGAGTGGGTGTGGAAATACCCGAACTTGCCATTTTTCTTGTGGTTTTCTGGCTTACTCTGCCCATTTGGGATGAAAATAACACCAGTTTTGTGCTAGAACAGTAACTTAAGGCAAGCATCAACCAAGGTCTGAATTTGCACAGTCAATAGTCTGCAGATACAATCTAGTTCAACAGATATCTCTATTCAACATCAAACAACTATATATTAATGGGCTATGAACGCAAAGAAGAATTTGGTAAACCAGAAATTATTAGGGCTAGGGAGAGATGTTGTTACAAAATAGGAATAGAGTGATGTGGGAAGCTATAGGGAGAGTTAACTTAACTAAGTCCTAGTCTCAAAGCTGGAAATTGATTGGATAGGATGAAAGTAGAGAGAGAGAAAACAAGAAGAAAGAGAAAGAATAAAAAAGACCAGAAAAAAATAGAAAAATAAAAATGAATAATATGCAGAATCGAGAACAAATTATTCAAAGAACGTGAATATAATGTGCCGCGGACCGGGTTCTGTCGGGACGACGGAGGATACCTAGGGGAGGAACCTGGAATAGGATGGGGAGATGGCAAACAGACAACTCACACACATTAGGAGTGGATGCTGAGTGCGATTTAATGCAGAGGATAACAAACTTTTATAACAGAAGTCTTCATAAGAAAAGGGGCAAAAGGTTACACAATCTTGCTGCAAGGCTTCGTTCTTGAATGGTCACCAGCTGGTCGCCTGAAAGGGCAAAAGTTTATACAATCTTGCTGCAGGGCTTCATTCTTAGGTGGTACCAGCTGGTCGCCTGAAAGGCACTTGTTTCCGGCTTATCTCTAAGAAATATAATGGGTTTCGACGTTTGTCACCATCTCACCATTACCTTATTTCTATAGAGGCCTTAATTATAAGGTTACGGAGGCCTAGATCTAGCAAGTCTCTTAGTAAGTGAGAGTACCAGGAAGTTCTTTCTCCTAAGTAGTTATCTCAGCAATTGCCATACATTCTTTCTGTTCTAGCCGCGCCTACAACTTTTTGTAAATTTCTTACAATTCCTTCTGCTGGAGTGACTTTGTGAAACCCCCAATACTTTTATATTTGCTTATAACTTGTCTACTAGCCTTCATAAGAGGGGTTTCAGGGTAGCACTTAACTCTGGTGAGTTAGTCATATTTTTAAGACACTCATCAGATATTGGAGTCGTCAACACTCTTAAGAAAGAGCTTTGAATAAGGGAACATTGACAATGAGTAAGTACAATGAACAGCAGAAACAGTAAAAGATTGATAGGCACTCTTATGAGAAGAAAGACAGAAACACATCTTTTCCCAGGGGTTTTTCCAGCCTTTTCCCAGGAGTAGGCCTCTTAGAAGCCCTATTCTCCGAGGTAGACTTCGGTGAAGTCCCAAAACTCAGAGATAGGTCTCGAGGCCCCTATCATGGTCTGATAGATGGTTTCCCATGCTAAGCAGACTCTACTGGGGTCGGCGTGGCAATAATGAGAGCAGGGGAGGGATATAAAGGAGATGTGAAATCTTTAAAAAATACTTAAAATATTATATAGGTATAAAGAGGTAGTACTGGTTTTAAGGAATTTAAGTCTCAGAAATTTTGAATTGAGTAATAAATTTGTGGATTAAGTGTGTACACAATGAGGGATAGCTTCTAATAATCAATTACGGGTTTATCTGAGGATGTGCAGAACAACAATTAAGTCCCATAAAGAAGAACAAAAGAGAGGAAAAGGTGAGAAGGATGAGGACGAAAGAAAAAAAAAGATCAGAAGTTCAGTGAAGCTAAGCAAAAAAAAAAAGAATTTAAAAAAAAAAGAAAAAAAAAGAAAGAAAAACGCACACACGCATGTATCCCAAAAATAAAGATTATAAGGGGGAAAAAATTACTAGAAAAAAATTTTTTTCATAAAGAGGTAAAAATTAAAAATTAAAAAGTTTTAGAAAAGAAAAAAAAATTTTGTAAAAGTATTAAAAAAAAAGAAGAGGAAAATAAAAGTTATTTGATTTTTTTGGAAGGGTTGGGAAAAATCCTGTATCTCCCTTGTGTCTGTAATCAGCCTCTGGTTGGAATCTCTGGTCTGCTTGTGGTCCTGTGGCTTGGTTGGTTTCTTAAGTCAGTTTTTTTGGACAGGCAGAAAAATGCTCTGCTTTACCCAGGATTTTGCGATCCTCCTCCCAGGTTAGTTCAATGGTAGGGAGATCTGCTTTGATTATCACAAAAGAGGGAGATGGCTTTTTCCTCAAGTTTGGAGATGCTGTGATGAGGCTAGGTTCTGGGTTGAGTTGAGGCCTTTCAGCAAACAGTAGCTTTTCCTGGGGCTAGTTTGTGAGAAACTCACAGAGCCCAGCCTGGAGCCACTCTCGGGGTTTCTTTTTACTGATGTCGAGGCTGCTAAAGGGAGGGGCAGCCTCTGGCTCTTATTACCCAGTGAAGAAAGCCACTACTAGGGCTGGTGCCTGAACTGAGTGACTTTTCCCTGGGTGGAGCTGAGTCTGGCAGTTCACACCGCCATTAAGTTCTTGTGACCTGCTAAATGACGCTAGTTTTATTCCAAGGCCTGAGTTGGAGCTAGCAGCTCTGCTGAGCTTTATCAGTATCCAAGATGAGAGGGGGGTGGCCTTCCCTCTTCTGCTCCCTGAGAAGGAGTGAGGATGTTAGGCTTCTACTCAAGCCGAGTCTTGGTTCCTGGGTTGTCTCTGGTCTGCGAACTGCAGCATGAAGATGTCTGCTCCTTGTCGGTTCTTGCTGGTGTTGAGTAAAATCCGCTCGCCTGCCGCATCTGGCTCTTTCGTCCCAGCCTCTCTCTGTTTCAGGTATGGAGGTACTGCCACTGCCGCTGCTGCCGCCGCTGCTGCCGCAGTGGCAGCTGCTTTCAAGAGCTCCGATCTGTCTCCTTGCCTGGATTTTCCCTCTCTGGCCTAACTCTCTGTCCTCTGATGGCACACTTGGTATGATTCTCTGGCTTAGGACTGTTCACTGGAACTCTAAAACTGTTTTCTATGTGAGAGCTTGTTTTGCCTCCAGCTTCTCCTCCACCATCTTTCCGGAACTCCCAAATCTAACTTTATATGTTTTACAGTCCTGGGATATAATACATGAAGTGATGCTGAAATTTTCTGCTATCATTAGAAAAGATACCTTTCCACACAGTGAAATCCTACATGATTTAACACTAATTAAGAAGTAAAATGTTTTATTCTGTGTCATTAGTAGAAAAATGATTGTTTTTTGGCTCAAAATGGCAAATTTTTCTCAATGATTATGAACTATTTTGAACCTAATAAAGCGGTTTTGAATTTGAGTTCTTTTTTTTTCCTGCCAGTTCTTCTGGGACATGAACTAAGTGACTGGGTGCTGCCCTGTAGCTTTGGACCTCTTGGCGAGCATTCTACGGCTTGAGTCACAGCTACGGTTTTTTTTTTTTTGCCAGTTGCTTTTTACTGGTTGAGATAAGAGACTCATGGAGTTTTTGCACCATCTGGCGTCAAACCATAATCCTCCAATGTCAGCCTCTTGAGTGGCTTGGATTACAAGTGTGAACCATAAGTGTGTAACTTATGTTATGCTTTTTCATGGTAAATTTTCTCAAATGAGCCTAGAAAATGTATCAATTTGTGATTCTATGAATGAGTGAATTCATTTATTTCTTCTGTGAAGTAAGTCACAAATTAAATAAGATTAAAGAATTTTTATTTTCAGACCTGAGAACAAATTCAGGGCCTGGCAGTTGTCAGGCAAGTGCTCTTCCATTTAGCAAAATCCCCAATACCAAAATTAAGATTCCTAACATTCAATAACACAAGATTCAGAGACTCAGTGGAAACTAGTTTGTTGACCACTGAATAGAATGAAAACAAATCACAAGATGAAAGGTCATGAAGGCTGGGAAAATGTAGGCTCCGATAAATAGCTCTGCACCTCTTCTCCCTGCTTCCTTTATTCACCTATTTTTAACCAGTCTTGGGGATTGAACTCAGGGTCTGGTCATTTTCCTGAACTTTGTTTACTTAAGGCTAGCACACTTCCACTTGAGCCACAATGTACTTCTAGCTTTTTCTGAGGAATCAAACTTACTGAGGAATCAAACTCAGGGCTTCATGGCTTCTAGGCATGCAATCTCCCACCAAGCCACGTTCTCAGGCCTCACTTTTTGTTCTTGAGACAAGATATTCAACTACAACACAGGCTGGCCTATGTCCATGTTTTTAGTATTAATTGACTTAGGAGAATATGCAGGGTACAACTTGCCTGTATCAATGTCTGCCACCTAATTGTTTCTTGGTGTAGGCCTTTAAGTTGGGTAGTGTATGATTTCACTTCTTCAGTGTCACAGTGGGTAGAATACTAATAGAGATAGAAATATATTTTCTAAAAAAAGTCCTTAGTGATGTTTGAGGTCTAAAAATGTCATAGCATTAATTAAATCTTAACAAATGTAATTGACATTACAAAGGTAATATATGGAGGATTTATGGTTACTTTTGACTGATTGATTTAGAATGATCCCTAACCTATGGAGGAAGTCACATTCCAGAGACCCTTGACATAGGTGATAATCCTAGAAATGGCAATAAGTGAAGTCTAATTATCACAAGAAACTGCATTTATTTTTTGTGCTGGTCCTAGGGCATTAATCAAGGCCTAAGTACTGTCCCAGATTTGTTTTTAATTTTAACTAAGACTATTACCTGATGAGTTTAGCATATAAGAACAAATATACTCATGAGGGTGAGATATAAAGACCTCCGATTGAGCCCTGCTTGGCCTAGAAAATGAATGGGACACTTCTCTCCCGAAAAGAGATGGAAGTGGTTCTGTACTTCAAGGGGTAGATCAACAGCCTTGAGAGAAGAAGCAAAAGCATCTTGCCAATTCACAGTGTTCAAGTCTAAGTATTGTTATATGTACACCAGAGTGTGTGTATAACACACATACACACACACAGACACACACAGACACACACACACACACACACACACACACACACACACACACACACACACACAAACAAAGAAAAAAAGAAAAGGAAAAAAACCCTAATAAGGTAATTAAGACACCTAATGTGATAAAGAGGAGAGAGCTTGAGGATTAATTTTTGTATTATTAGATTATTAAGCCACAATCTACAGGTGATTTAAAGTATAGAGATATAGCTGGGACATCAGAGTTTCATTTTTGTTAATGTGTGTTTGTATGCATGTGTGAGCTCATATACCCCATACTAGTGCTTGAATTCAAGCCCTTATTCACTTCATTAGCTTTTTCTCTCAAGGATGATGCTTCCCCACTAAAGCTACATCTCCAATCTGGCATGCCTGTAACTCTAGCTACTTAGGAGTCTGAGACATGGGAGATTGTAGTTTGAAGCTCCATAAAGTAGAAAAGTCTGTAAGATTCTATCTCCAATTAAACAGAAAAAATAATGAGTCCAGAGGCCTGTCTCAGTAATTTTTCTGAGGTAACCTTTAGTCAGTCCTTCCTTACATTTCTCAGTGCTTATGTAACATACAGAGTCATATAGCTACAAAATATACTCAACCTTTAGACACATATGAGCATGCATATATTTTCATAATATGTACATCAAGAGAAAATATACATGTTTTTGTTTCTATGATCAGTCCACACATCTCCTAGAAGGTGGTGAGTTCATCTTGCACCTATTGCTGTGCATATGGTATTACTCTAGAAAGACGAAATAGTAGAAAGAGGCAGCATATGTACCACATAATTATCAGAATATCTTTCTTGTTGTAGGACTCTAGGTGTGTACACATGCACTGTGTACATATATTAAACTCATTTACTTGCACTGTTTGACAAGTGTTAGACAGCTGGACCTGTTTTTAGCAGTTACTTTGAACGAATATCATGGGTTCCCTAAGTTGTGTTAGAATGCAGTGCTAGAATCTGAAAACATTAAGGATGGAATAGGAGAAACCCTAGGTAACCTTGGCATAAGCTGAAATTTTCTTTTCATTTTTTTTCACTTTGACAGATTTATTCATTTTAAATTTGTTTTAAAAGCATTCACGTTAATTCTTTGAATATAAGCTATTCAGTTTTATTATTTTATTGTGAACATATTGTACAGAGGGGTTACAATTATATGGGCAAGAAAATGAGTACATTTCTCATCAAGCATTGCAGCCTCCTCCTTTGTTTACCCTTCACATCCCTTCCCTGCTTCCCCCGTCCCTCCCATGCAATCGTTCCCCCCCCCACCAAAGTTGTAAAGCTCGTTTTCTATATGACAACTTGTACTTATTGTTGCAACGGATCCACCTGTATCCTTAAATGACTTGTTTTTCCCCTTCTCCTCCACAAATTATACCAACATCAAATATAGTGAAAGCAGGGGTTATACTGTGGGGGGGGGGGACATACAAAGCACCAAAGAAATAATCCTATAAATGCATTAGAAACAAATGCATGGAAGAAAAAAAAACATTTAAATACATATCTAAGGGTTCATTTTCCTAACATCACATTATCTGAACCTTTTCTGCTTGACTAATACATATACTAAATATTGCAAATGAGGAAAACCATGGGACCTATATTTCTTTGGGTTTGGCTTACTTCACTTAATATAATTTTTTCCAAGCCTTTCCATTTCCTAACAAACGGGGCAATGTTATTCTTTCTGATGGAGGCAGAGAATTCCATTGTGTATATATACCACATTATCTTGATCCATTCATCTACTGAGAGGCATCTGGGTTGGTTCCATATCTTAGCTATGGTAAATAATGCTGCAATAAACTTAGTTGTGCTGGTAGCTTTAGTGTGGTCTTGTTTGTAAATATTTGTAAAAAAAAGTTTCTTAATAAAGACCCAGAAACACAACAAAGCAAAGAAAGGTTGGACAAATGGGATTGCATGAAATTGCAGAGCTTCTGCATGGCAAAGGACATAGCTAGAAAGAGCAAGATAAAGTCCACGGATTGGGAGAATATCTTCACTAGCTGTACAACGGACAATGGTCTCATATCTAAAATATATCTTGAACTAAAAAAATTAAGTATCACAACAAGAAATCTTCAAAGAAACAACTGCCCAATAAACAAGTGGGCTAAAGACTTAAACAGAAACTTCTCTGAAGAGGATAGAAGGATGGCCAATAGACACATGAAGAAATGCTCAACCTCCCTAGCCATAAAAGAAATGCAAATCCAAACAACATTGAGATACCACCTCACTCCAGTTAGAATGGCTAAAACCAAGAACTTTAATAACAACAGATGCTGGAGCAGATGTCGACAGAAGGGAACCTTACTTCATTGTTGGTGGGAGTGTAAACTTGTTCAACCACTTTGGAAAGCAGTATGGAGGTTCCGCCACATAGAGCTCCCCTATTTCCCAGCAATCCCACTTTTGGGCATTTACCCAAATGCTGACACACAAGACCACACTAAAGCTACCAGCACGACTATGTTTATTGCAGCATTATTTACTATGGGTAAGATATGCAACCAACCCAGCTGCCTGTCAGTAGATGAGTGGATCAAGAAAATGTGGTATATATACACAGTGGAATTCTCTGTCTCCGTTAGAAAGAATGGCATTGCCGCATTTGTTAGGAAATGGAAAGGCTTGGACAAATTATATTAAGTGAAGTAAGCCAAGCCCAAAGGAACATAGGTCCCATGGTTTCCATTATTTGCAATATCTAGTATATGACTGAGTCAAGCAGAAAAGTTCAGATAAGGTGATGTTAGGGAAATGAACCCTAAGATATGTATTCAAATGTTTTTTTTCTCTTTCATGTGATTGTTTCTAATACATTTATAAGATTATTTCTTTGTTGCTTTATATGTCCTTCCCCCACAGTATAAACCCTGCTTTCACTGTATTTCATGTCGGTATATTTTCTGGAGGGGAAGGGGAAAAACAAATCGTTTTAATTGGGATACAGGTGGACCCATTGCAGCAATGAGATGTACAAGTCGTTATGTCGAAAACGAAACTTACAAAGTTGGTGCGGCGGGGGGTGGCGGGGAGGATTGGGTGGGGGGCATGGGGAAGGATGGGAAAGGATGTGAAGGGGAAACAAAGGAGGAGGCTACAATGCTTGATAAGAAATGTACTCATTATCACACACATAAAAAAAAGAATGCAGTGTTAGAATGCCTCTCATACATACCTACATACCTGGAAGAACTAGTACTTACTTATTGATTGTGAATGGGACTTTTTTTGCCAGTTGTGGGGATTGAACTCACGGTTGAGCACTGTCCCTTAATTTCTTTTTTTTTTTTTTGCTCAAGTTTAGTGTTCTACCACTTTTGCCGCCTTTTCTGTTTAGGTGGTACTGATGAATCAAACCCAGGGCTTCATGCATGCTAGGCAAGCATTCTACCACTAAGCTAAAATTCCAGCTGAGAAGGGGATCTTGATAATTGTTCCCTATGCAACCTTGAACTCTGCTTTCCAAGTAACTATTTTATAGGTTTGAGACACTACACTAATTTTAATTTTTAAATTTTTATATATTTCATTTTCCTCCTTTTTATTGGTAGTTCTGTGCCTAAAAGTGGTTCATCCCATGTATAAGAACTGTGTTTAAGAGAAAATTGGTTTCAAGAATTATTCTGGGGTATTTTTGTTTCTGTTTTGTGCTGTAATGAAAGATTTATTCCTGGATGGTAGAAATCTCTCATGGTGGGTAGTGAGTAAGCTGTGGAGCATTGATGGGGTGATGTGTGTTACTTGTTTTGTCCTTTTAGATTTTCATTTAGATGTGTTATTCCTCAAAGTAATTCCTTTACTATAGCAAGATTGTCCTTTTATTTTTGAGACATATTTTAGCCCAGGCTGATCTTGAACCCATGATGTTCTAGTTCAACTTCTTGAGTGGTAGGATTCCAAATGAGTAGCATCACACATAGCATGGATGTTCTGTAATTAGTACACACTTCTACTCAACTGCCAGTAGTTTGATGCCATGCCCAGTGTTTACAAAGTATTGTTCTATATTGGAAGATGTCTGTAGAAAGAATATCCTGCTCTAGATAAGTGAGTTATTTAGAAGCGCAGTGAGATGCATAGTAAACTAATTACACCATTTTCCAGGGCAGGACAAGAAGACTGTTAGGAAGTACACAGGTAAAGAATAGTGTGAAATATTATCTTGGGCTTTGAGTACAGTGATACAGAAGAGGACTTATACAGGTAGAGTCCTGTGAGGATTCTGGAAGTGGAACAGGTGTTTTCTAGGTAGATCAAATGTGAGGATGTCCAAGAGGAGGGACCAGAATTTTCTGAACCTTGGAGAGGCATAGCAGCAGAGTACTGGATGGATAGAAGCAGAGTGGAAAACAGAATACTCTTTGGGTGTTTGTATGTGTACCAATTTGTTGATGGCACAAAGCCTTAACCCCTGCCAGCAGCAGAGGAAGCTGCCCAGCTCAATCCCATGTGTGTGCTGGAGTGTGTGAGGCTACTGAGGGAGGAAGATGTGGAAACTCAGTCCACACTTGAGCCTGGGTCATTCTATAAATTCACTGTGGAAGAGTGTACCTAGATTTGTCACATATGAAATTAAACTTGTTAGGGAAGAACTGAACTGACAGCCCTTTTAATAATACTTATGTTGTGCATAGGTTCTTGTAGGTTTTTCCTGGGCAACAGCCCAGAAAACTAGCCTTGCTAGTTATGCCTCCCATATAAACTGGAATGACAGATTCATGCCATTACACCTAGCCAATACTGATTGAGATGGTTACTTGGTTAAAAAGTATTTCCTTGAATGGTCTTGCACCATAATACTCTCATTGTGTCTTTACAATACCACTAAAGAAAAGTTTAATGAATGTCTCCTTGTCCTCAAGTTAATCATGATTCTACCAAGGATTTGCGTTCTCAAAGCAGGATAACACCTCATAGAGAGAAGTGTTATGTCAGGACAAAAGTACCACCAATGACTAATCAGCAGGCAGTTAGAAAGAATATGAGCCTGGCTCTCTTGGCTGGGAGATCTTGTTCTTTGTAACAGAATTAGCCTTTACTTTTCTTTTTCTAAGGTCCGTTAGCAAAAGATCAATACAAAAATAAATAATTTGCATTGAGCCTCCTATATAGAAGATTCTAATGACAATATCTCCTCATGGGTTTTGAGAACCCAGTCTTTGGTGTGACAAGCTTGGTGGGCTTGGAGAATTGTTTTCTGTACTCACAAAAGCAGAATCTTTTTCCCATGTTCCATTGTAAGACTGTTACACTTGTATGGGATTTTATAAGACAAAAATATGTTTGAAATACTAACTTTCGCAGCCAGTTGATTTACCAGTTTCTATTTTGGCTTCTTTTTTCAATGTTATGATAATTTCTTAGTAAGCAAGTGTATAACAATGGTACCCAAGGAACTTGAAATACAATAATAATTTTCCACTCCCTAATTTATAATTGTATTCTTTCACTATCTTATATTCAATCAACAATTATCTGATAGCCTTCAATGGCTTTGTCAAAGACCCCAGTACCTTAAACTTTGCCAAGTCTGTGTCAGCTCCATTCTTCATGTTACCTGACTTTGCTGTGGCAGGTGGCTCCCAGTTATCTCATCTCCTTTCCCTGCTCAAACTTTTTGGCTATTTCTTCCCTTATCACCCCAGATTCTTTGTCCTGGTTAAGAGGTCTTCTGGCACATTTGGACATGTTGGAGGCTTCCTTGATTTCTCACTTCCCTCCATCTGCACTCACACCAGCAAACTTTCTGGCCACGTGGCATTAAATGATAATTGCAGGTTGCCAGATTCCCATTGTGTATTCCCTGCCAGGTCTTTCCCTTCTAATTCACACCATACATTAAGATGGGTGAAATGTTTTCATTTGCAAGTAAATGGATAGAAATGGAGACTATCAGGCTGAGTGAAGTAAACAGGTTAAGAAGGATAAAGGTCACATGTTTTCTATAATATGTAAATGCACAATCTAAAATATAAGCATGTGTAAACACATAGAGAATCATATATAAATACATGTATAGAATCTGTCTGTACGTTTAGGAATTTTTAAGAGGATTAGTAGGATTGGGGAAGGATAAATAAATTTATTTGTCATCTGTGCATGGCAATGTTGACAAAAGGAAACTCACCGAAATCTATTGAATATTGATGAGTAGGCTAGTTGGGGAAAGGGAGACTGAGGTCATCAATATCATTAAGATTACTCAATAAGAGTTTGTAAACTTTTATGGTGAAATCTCTTAAATACTATTTTCATGCAATTTAAATAAAATGGGAGATAGGAATGCAAAACAGCTACTATCATAGGTGCGTGTTTTAATGGAAGTGAGAAGGACAAACAGACTACAAAAGTAGGCAAACATGTTCAAAATATATAGTTTTTAAATAGGTGTGAAAAATAAACAACAAGGCATGTTGACATTGACTTGAGAAAGGCTGAAGATGTGTGAGAGTGATGGAGAGATGAGTCTCATAAAGATACATTGTTTGAATATACAAAAATGTCATAATCAATTCCCTTGGAAAAAGTGAGAAAAAATTACTACAGATATATGTGCTATTTTTCTTATCTCATACGCTAGTAAGTCTTTTTTAATTTTTCATACGCTAGTAAGTCTTTTTTAATTTTTAAAGTAACAGACTTTAGTTGTATATAACTGTCATAATTGAAATCTAGGGTTTAAATTATTCTCCCCACTCTATCTGCACAATCATATATGCCGTTCCCAAAAGAATACCATTGCCAGATATATATTGCCAGAACCTTTCCCATGCATATACAAACATCAAGTGTCCATGAGTATAACATACTCACATAAGATTTTACCGATTATATCATATATAGGTTTCTTCTCACTTGACCGAGCAACCTGCGGTGTTCACTATATATGAAACGTACTTAATTAATCAGCCTGTACATGATCAGTGGAAATTTCAATGGTTTTAAATTATTTTAGACACATCTCATTACTGCTAATGTCTTTCCACTAGTGAAGTGTAAGAATATCATTGGAGCATAAGGAAAGTGGCTATAGTTTCCCATTCCCTACCCTTCCCCACCATTCTAATTTGTGATAGAGACTGCCAAAGAAGTATGGCTATAAATTCTTTTTAAAAATGTAGGACATTCTGCCAAGGAAATAGTCCCCTTTAAGAGAATGTGAAATTCAGTGGGATTTAACATTTGTGAACATTAAATGTTGACACATGACTGAGTTTTCTAATGCATAATTAACTTTGTGTGTGTGTGTGTGTGTGTGTGTGTGTGTGTGTGTGTGTGTGTGTGTGTGTGTGTGTGTGTGTGTGTGTATTTTCTGAACCTGAGAGTGAATTCAGAGCCTGAGTGCTGTCCTGGAGACTTTGTACTTGAACCACAGCTCCATTTCCTATTTGTGGTGTTTCACTTGAGATTGGTGTCTCAGAGACTTTCCTGCTTGTTCTGACATGGATCCTCACAACTCAGGCTCCTGAGTAATTAGGATTACAAGCTTGAGCCACAGATGGCTGGTCATTATAATCCTCTGGTTCTCAGAATGACACTTCTCTATATTTTGCTGTTAAAACTGGCAGTTGGCACTTCATTGGCCTGGTTAGGGTAGGAGCATCTTCAGGGATTGTGGTCGCGGCCTTAGAATTGAATGTAAGTAATACCTTCCCCAGTAGCTAACATCCGTTCTCATCACTGTCCAAATAAAATTTATAAATTGAGAAATTGGCTTTCAAACTTGAATTTCTATTAGACATATTGTCTTATTATTAGACAAATAATGGACTCCATTATATTTTCATGTTTTTATACTACATATTTTGATAATATTCACTTTCATTACCCTCTTTTGCCTGTCTCTTCCCAGGTTTTTACATTTTTCCCTCTCTCTCCCTCCATCTCTTACCCTCCCTCTCTATGTCTCTCCCCTCCCTCTCTTTCTCTCTCATTCTCTGTCTGCCTCTCTGCTAGTATTTGCTTTTCACTTTTTGCCTTCATTCCACCTTTTAAACAAAGCCTCAAGTTCTAGCTTTCTCCTGGTTAATTGGAATTAAGATTTTTTTTTTTTTTTTTTTTTTTTTTGTCAGTCGTGGGGCTTGAACTCTGGGCCTGGGCGCTGTCCTTCAGCTCTTCAGCTCAAGGCGAGCGCTCTACCACTTGAGCTACAGCGCCACTTCCGGTTTTCTGGTGGTTTATTGGAGATAGGAGTCTCACGGTCTCTCCTGCCCGGGCTGGCTTTGAACCGCGATCCTCAGATCTCAGCCTCCTGAGTAGCTAGGATTACAGGCGTGAGCCACCAGCGCCCGGCTTGGAATTAAGATTTTTAGCCAGGCATCGGTGGCTCTTGCATGTAATACTAGCTACTCAATTTGCTGAGATCTAAGGATCCGGCTTCAAAGCCAGCCCAGACAGGCAATTCCATGAGACTCTCATTTCTAATTAATCACCAGAAAAGCAGAAATAGCTTTGTGGCTCAAGTGGTAGAGTCCTTGCCTTGAGCTGAAGAGATGGTGGGTAGTGCCCAGGCCCACAATTGAAACCCCATGACCGACCAAAAAGATAAATAAAACAATTCCTTAGATTTTTCTGTCAAACCATGGTCATAAATTAAATGTATTCATGTAGATAATATAGGAATTTAATGTTGTTGGCTTATTAACAACTATTTAAATTATTTTTGACAAATATAATGAACCATGCTTTATGAATCTCATCTTATTCTGAAATACTACAAAAATAGTAGAGTTTTCGGACCCTTCCTAACCTAATAGGAAGCCCTATTCTATATCAGAAGTATATATCAACCATTTCTTTCTCCTGTGTTCACCTTAATTTACATCTATTCCTTTATTATTTTTATTTGTTAATTATCTTTAAGTAGTTGTAGAAAAGAGGTGCCATGTGACAAAGCAGTTTATGAATACAGTGTCTATTAATCCAAGCCACCCCTACAACATTCCCACCCCCCTCTGACACACCCCTTCCCTTATTTTTCGTAGTTTTGTAGTATATGAAATGAATTCCATTTTAGAAAATTAATTTAGTTTATAGTTATGATAAAGAGATAGTGTAGAGGGAATACAATTGCATGAGTCAGAAGAGAACATTTCCTTTCATGAAGCATCTTCTGTTTACTCACTCTCTCCCAATGTGCTCAACTACATTCTGCCCTTCCTCCCTTCATTTATCTACCTTTTCCCTACCCTCTTCTTTGAGGTAGTCAATTTCTGCTAATATTCTCAGTCTTTGACCTAGTCTTTCTAAAGGTTATAGAATTTGGGCAACATTGGCAGCAGTGATGGTGCAGCAGGAAAGCTCCCACAATGAAGCCCACAATCACATGCAAGGTAAGGTGTATGGAGAAGGGCGGACAGGACACAGCACACCAGAAGTACTGGACCCTCTTCTTCAGATAAATGTCCCAGAGCAAGCCCTCTGAGGCCCAGGAGCTCATGTGCTCATAAGCATACTGCTATTCTTCCCTCATGGCCAGCACAACAGCACAGCGGCACTGTACATGCTGGTGTTTGAGTCCCCAAAGAAGGCAGAAGTGTATGTGATGTCTGGCTAGGGTTTTGTTTGATGGACCCCACTTCTTCACAGCCCTGAAGTGTTCCCGTTTGGGTTCCTGGAAACAGTTACACTCCTGGCTCCATCCGCTTTGGGCACTGACCCTATGGAAAGAGAGAACTCCTGGGAATCTTGATATTAATTCCTACCCTTCACAGACGGTGTGAGCTGCACCAACATCCTGGTGGAGGTCTCCTGGTGGAGGAAGCCCACAGCTTCCAAGGCAAGTGGACATGCTTATGGCCCAGGCAGCGCTGCAGTTTCTCTATTGGAAAAACAAAAGCTGGACTGTGGTCTTCATCATGTATGCACAGAAGCATCATCCATCAAGCACGGGTCAGCCTCTGTATAATCCCTGCTCCACTTCATCTGGTTTCTGCTGCTGACCATGGATGGTGGCAAACTGACCATATTCATGTTGTTGTGCTAGCAGTGCCAGCCCTCCCTATGCAGGCACCCAATTCATGACAAGTACCTTGACAGGACAGGACAGAATAGGACAATTCTACCTCAGGGTGTATCCCAAGCTTTTGTCTTCCTATGGAGGTGCTCAACCACCTCCTGGCCTCCCTTACTCATCACCTAAAATGTTCTTTCTTACTTATGCTCTATGTATTAAAAACTTATTCAAAGACAAGTTAACTGTTCATGGCTTTCATACTCACTGCTCTAAATCCTGAGATGTCTACAGTATGTCATTCTGCTTTGAGTAAAAACCCTCCAAATGGATTTTATGGAAGCTTACAACTGTTATACAAAAAACAAGGACTGAGTAAATGAAGAATCAAGTACTTAATGATTAGACAACTCAATGTCCTGAAAAAAATTGCCCTTCATTGCTCAGGACATGGAATATAATTCCAGACAAAATTCAGCCAGGTATATTTTTAAAGAACATTTAATAGGGCAACTACTCTTTCTTCACTTTCTAAAGAAGTATTTTGTAGAATCAAAATGATCTCTTCAAAGTTTTAGGAAAAATCAATAATAAATTTATTAATTCCTAGAGTTTTCTTGATTGGAATGCATTTAAATGTAAAATAATGAAATATGCATAGATTCCATTTGTCTCTTTCTTCCTTAAGTAGGCTTGATAAGTTTCATCTTTGAATAAATCATCTGAAGTTATTGATTACTTCACTTTTTAATTTTACAACTGTAGGATTTCTGATAAAGTACTCATTTGTTTTGGTTATTGGCAACTGGTTTCTTCTCTGCTTTGTTATTATGTATTTTGATCAGTCTTTTTAAATATATGTCCATTTATTGATCTATTCAGACACAGCTACTATTTTCATTGATTTGTCTCTGCTGTGTTCAAAAGCAGGGTTTTTAAGCCACTTAACAAAGTGATTCTTAAATATCCATAGAGGAGCAAAAGAAGAATAGAAGAGAATAGAGGAATAAAAGAGTGTATCAGTTTAAGCTTGAAATCCTAGCTACTCAGTAGGCAAAGAGGTGAGGATTTTGTTTCAAAGCCAGCCATGGGAGGAAAACCTGTGAGACTCCTATCTCCAAGTAAAAACCCAAAATGCTGGAAATGGACTTTGTGGCTCAAGTAGCAGAGCCCTAGGCTAGAATTATTGATGTGAATTCCCAGTGTCCTGGTAAGTTGTGCTTTTTTTAGCAGTATAAATGTGTACAGTTTTTAAGCCCTTAATATAACCCACTTCATGTAGTATAAAGTTACACATGCTCTGATAAGTCTGTATGGTAATCACTGAAATTTAAAATTCGGTCTTCCCGAATTTTTCAGTTTTCATATGGTCATTTCTCATTTAGAAACAAATTATTTCAGATTTTATTTAAAGTCTGAGACTGGGACTTGTATTTGGTGTTTGATGCTGTTGCTCTTCAGCTACTACGATATCAACTAAGCTATGCGTGTAACTCATAATTTCAGATTTTTCAAAATGCCAGAGAAGGTAATAGTGATAATGCTATTAAGTCCTTCACCCATCTAGATACCCACATTTGGTTTGTTTGGGTTTCTAGTTTATCAGTATATTTATATGTCATAACTTTTGGTTTTGATTTTGTGCTGTTCCTGGAGCTTGAAATCAGTACCTTGCCCTCTCCTTGAAACTGGACATTGTTAGCACACATAATTATCCTAGCTACTCAGAGAACTGATATCTGTGAATCCAGGTTTTAATCCAGCCCAAGAAGGAAAGATGAGTTTTTTTAATCTCTAAGTAATCTCCCAAATGAATTTGGAAGGGAATCTGTGGTTCAAGGGCAAAACACCGCCCTTGAGGGAAAACACGTGAGTGAGAAGGTAAGGTCCCGAGTTTAAACCCCAATATCAGCATTCAACAACGTTGTTTTTCTTGAGCTTGATATTAAATTGCTCAGAAAATAATCAGCATTGTAGTAATGTTTAGCACTACTATTACAAACATCAGTTATATTTATTGATGTTATTCCATTATTTTCCTAAATTTTACTTACACATTAATATCCAGTAATGGAAAGACAAGATTACTGTTTCACAAGTATTTATGGCAGTTGAATATATGGATGAGAGGGGCATACAAGGAGTTTGGATTGAAAATAGATATTTACAAGCTCTTCACATGAGTAAATGATAGCTGAAGAAGCTGTGAGCATGTATGAAATAAGCTAAAGAAACCAGAAAGGAAAGACAAGGCATGATTCCGGAAAGCAAACAATTTTGGAAGGATAGAACACAAGGAAAGTATGTAGCTTTTGGGAAGAACTTTGTAACCCACCTACAAAGTGAGCACATTTGATTCCTTATTTCTAGTAGAAGGCATTTCAGTTAACTTTATTTTACAAAGTTAAACATGATTAACATTTAATTTTAACTGATCTCTCAGTTAAGCAATTAGTCTAGCCAGGTGCCAGTAGCTCATGCCTATAATTCTCCCTATTCAGAGGGCTGAGATCTCCAGATCCTAGTTCAAAGCCAGGTTGGACAAGAAAGTCAGTGAGACACTTCTCTTCAATTAACCAGGAGAAAATTACAAGTGTCACTGTGGCTCAACATGGCAGCACTATTCTTGAGTAATAAATCTCAGAATTTGAATCCAGGCCCTGAGTTCAAGATCTCTGAAATTATTCTTAAAATAACTTGTTCTTAGTAATTATTTAACTTGTCTAGAAGAATGTTTTAAACTTTGGGATTTTTTATTTCATGTTGACAGCATGGTTTTTTAAGATATGCAGAGAAAAAATATTTATAGTCAGAATTGGTTTGGTTTCCTTTGTATTACAGATTGCTTCTACACCCAAAGATCAGGTGGAAAGCACATGGCCAAATCCTGGCTCTTGGCAATGGAAATGGATTTGTGTTTCTATTATCAAAGAAACAAACTTATGAAATGATAGTCTTTATATATAACACCTTAATAGTAACTTTAAAATTATCATTACTATTATTATTAATATTATTAGTTTTTGTTAGTTGTGGGGCTTGAACTGTGGGTCTACACGTTGTCCCTGAGCTCTTGAGCTCATGGCTAGTGCTCTACCACTTGAACAAGATTACACTTCACATTTTCTGAACGTTTAATTGGAGATAAGAGTCTCATGGACCCATAGTTCTCAGCGTCCCTAGTAGCTAGGATTACAAGTGTGAGCCACTGGCTCCTAACAGTAAGATTATTTGGAAAAAGACAAAAACCCATGATTGTACCTTTACAATATCACAATCTGACAATTGTATCTGTAACGTTAGTTGTATGAAGTAACCATAGGCAGCAATCAGTTGTAGATCTCACCATGTCCTGTCCAATGCTAGATATTATTTCATTAATTTATTTTACTTTTTCCTAACAAAGTTCATTATGAATGTCCAACAACACAATTTGCTATTGAGCACAAAGAACTCTTCAGCATATTTATTCCAACAAACAGCATTTTGCACTTGTTCTTAAAAAAAAAAAACTTTGCCAGTCTTAGGGCTTGAAATCATGGCCTGGGCAATCTATCTGAGCTTCTTTTGCTCAAGGCTAGCACACTACCAATTGAGCCACAGCACCACTTCCAGTTTTTCTGTTTATGTCATACTGAGGAATCAAATCAAGTGCTTCATGCAGGCTAGGCAACCATTCTAAAACTAACCACATTCCCAGTCATTGGGAATTATTTTGTTGTTGTTTTTTTAAGATAGGGTTTTTCTATGTGTCCTTCTGTTGACCTAAAACTTGGGGTGGCCTCAAGCTAACTTCTAAATTAGCCTCTCTATTTAAATGATTTATTGTTTCCCATCCCCTCCACAAACTATATCAACATCAAATACAGTGAAAACAGCGGTTATAACTTTGGCCGGGGGGTGGTGGCAGGGGGCGGGGAGCAATGGGAGGGATGGGAAATGGGAAGGGATGGGAAGGGGAAACAAAGGAAGCGGCAACAATGCTTGATAAGAAATATACACATTATCTTGTCCATTTAATTGTAACTCCTCTATATTGTATTTTCACAATAAAAAAAGTCAGCCTCTCAATTTCAGAGATATCAGACATGCACCAACATATTCAGCTCAGGATTCTTTGTAAGAGAATTCTTTCAGAAATAAAGTTATTCTGTCTTCCTTGGACTGGATGTCTTTTTGCATTCGGCACTGGTAATCACATTTCTTGTACTGGTGTGTATCTCCTGCTAGATCAATAGAAATATTTCAGGCTCCCAACTGGAAACGGAGCTGTGTCACCAGCAACATCACAATCTTGTGAAAAGTAGCAGCTGGCATCATGTGTATGGCAGCCAGCTGGACCTCAACTATCTGATATCTTTGTTCTCCAACAATTCAATCATTTCTATGCACAGTCTGAAAACAGTCATAAGTAATTTTTTATTTATTCCATCCTCTTCCCAGCTACTTGCCATTCTGAGCTATGTATGTTTTAAATCCTGTTAAACATTACTTACTATTTCCTACCACTTTCAAAAGTAACATATATGTCTTAATTTAAAATTCATTCAAACATGACAAAAACGTTACCATAGTTGCTGTACACCATTGGTTCATGTTTTAACTCTTAGCTACTGTAGAGGCCAAAAATGGAGGATCCTGGTTTAAAGCGGCCTATGCAAAATAATCTGCAATATTTCTCCAATTAAGAAACTAAAATCTGGGTTGGGAAGGTGGCTCAGTGGTAGAGCACTTTCCTTGCATGCATGAGGCCCTGGGTTCGATTCCTCAGCACCACATAAGCAAAAAGAAAGAAGCCAGAAGTGGTGCTGTGGCACACGTTGTAGACTGCTAGTCTTGAGCTGAAGAGGTGAGAGTGTCCAGGCCCAGAATTCAGGCCCCACTACCGGACCCCCCAAAAAAGAAAGAAAGAAAGAAAGAAAGAAAGAAAGAAAGAAAGAAAGAAAGAAAGAAAGAAAGAAAGAAAGAAAGAAAGAAAGAAAGAAAGAAAGAAACCAAAATCTAAGCTGGTGCCGGTGACTCAATCCTGTAACCCTTGCTACTCAGGAGGCTGAGATCAGAGGATCACAATTAAAGCTAGCCTGAACAGGAAAGTCTGCGAGACTATCTCCAATAAACCACTACAAAACTGGAAGTGGCACTGTGGCTCAAGCAGTAGAGTGCTCACCTTGAGCTGAAGAGCTGAGAGATAGCACCCAAGACCAGAGTTCAAGCCCCATGACCCACAAATAAAAAGAAAGAAATCAAAATCCAGAAGTGGAAATGTGGCTTAAGTAGTAGAATGGCAGCTTTGAGCAAAAAGACTAAGTAAGAGTAATATGTGTACTTTAGACTCCATTATTTACTCATGGAACACACACACACACACACACACACACACACACACACACACACACACACACACACACAATCTACATTCTCTTAGACTTCCATTCTTGAGCAGTATTCCATGCCATTAACTTAATGCATATTTTCTCCAAATCCTTATGGTAGGGAATAAAGTACTTTTGTACATATGATAATGCAACTTTTGAATTTTTGGTTTTGAACTTTTTTTGTACTTATGTGAGAAAACAGCATTTTTTGAACACTAAATAGAAATCACTGTTGTTGGTAAATAGGTGGGTGACAGATTGACAGATGCAGATAATACCACTTGAAAATTTTCTTCTTTAAATTTAAATATATAATATATAATACATATACACACATATGTATGTATTTAAAATTTCTGCCAAGATTTTATTTCCATTATAATGATCTATTTGTTCCATTATATAAATTTAACATATTGTATATTTCACAGGAGATTAATATTTATAAAATTTTCTTTCTTTGCGAGACTAAGTCCTACAGTGTAGACCAGACTTACCTCAAATCTTTATTCTTCTCTGTTTCAGGTTCCTGAGTAATGGCTGGAATTACCATGTGGTAGCATAGTACCATATCCACCTATATTATTTATATTTTGTATACTTGAAAATTAGTGTGAACAGCTTTAAGCCATAGTATCATCATGAATTTGAATGAATTTAATTCTGAGTGAATTCAAGTATGTTAGACATACCTGTAATCCCAGTACCCAGGAGGATTTAAGTTAAAGAGCAGCCTGAGCTACCCAGCAAGTCCTTGTCCACAAAGCCAACAATTTGTGTGTGTGTGTGTGTGTGTGTGTGTGTGTGTGTGTGTGTGTGCGGGCCCTAGGGCTTGAACTCAGGGCCTGGGCACTGTTCCTGAGGTTTATGCTCAAGTCTAGCACTCTACCACTTGAACCAAAGCTCCACCTCCAGCCTTTTTAGAAGTCATTGGAGATGAGTCTCATCCACTTTCTGTCCAGGCTGACTTAGAAACAAGATCCTCAGGTGTCAGCCTCTTTTTTAAGTAGGATTACAGGTGTGAGCCTGTAGTAGTTGTTGTATAACTGTTAAGTAATATGGTAAACATCATGCCATTTTATACTCCCCCCCAGCAGTGTTTGAGTGTTGCACACACAACTAACACACAACCTGCTCCATGTTTGATGACATCCAGGTCTCATAATCCTGTGAGATAAGTATTGTTATGCTCACTTTACCTATGAAGAATTTGAAGTCCAGAGACTTTAGTTAACTTTCCATCCCCAGCTAGTATACAGTGCAGCCTGTATTCAAATTCAACTATGTTTTTTTTTTTTAATTTCAGAAATCATGGCGTCAGCATGTGTTCTAGTCAACATGTATTCTAGCTTGTACTGCTCTTTACAGGTGCTGTTCTCTGCCTGATAGATTAAATTTCTCCTGTATGTATGGCTTATTCCTCACTCTTTAACTGTTTACACCCCCTCTCATAAGCTAGGGAAATAAAAGTGATGAGAAGAACCGTTTTTGAAGAGGAAATTGATAATGGGATTTGAACTTGCTATTACATATTAGTCTGAACTTATTCCATGTGAGTTATGCCTCCAGCACTATTTCTGTTTTTTTTTCTTTTATATTGTTATTATAAAGATGATTTAAACAGAGGTTATAGTCATATAATTTAGGTATGAGTATATTTCTTTTTGGAAATATCAGCCCATCCCTTGCTCTCTCAGTTTTTCTCTCCCACTGGTTTGTTTTTTTAATTAACTTCCTTATTATTATTATTTTATTAATATTGTGATGTAGAGAGCTTTGTTACATAAGTGAGGTAATGACTACATTTCTTTTGTCTTTATTTTTGTTATAGTCAGTCATGAGGCTTGAACCCAGGGCATGGGCACTGTCCCTGAGCCCTTTCGCTGAAGAATCGCACTCATCTTGAGCCACAGATCTATTTCCATGAGTGCATTTCTTTGTGGACAATATCACTCTTTCCTTTCGTCTCTTCCAGTTTTCCTCTACTTCCCTGTCAACGTCTAGTGCGTCGGGGTCCCTGGATAAGGGTCGTGAAATCAAAAGGACATAGGGGATGCAGAGTGCAAAGAACAATTGCCACTGCATGCTGTGATTTATTATTAGTGGGTATTTAAAGACACGCAAGCATGATCTTTGCCAAGATTTGGTCAGAAGACATTCATACAAAAAATTTCAACAGATACATTTTTATTTGACCTATGAGACAATATCTTGATATATTGTTATCTAAACTATTTTAGAACAAGCTCAAACCACTTCTCCAATCTCAGGAAAATGCTTGACCAGCTGTTCATCTATGCTTAAGCAGCCAGAAGATCTACTTCCTCAGCTCCCAGGAGTCTATGACATGTGTTTTGAGATAGGGAGAGAAAACATTTTCCTTCTCTAGCCCGGCATACCAAGAGCTTTCCTAATCCCAAACACAGTCCTCAGATAATCCTGAGGCTGAAGCCTGCATCATTCTGCCCCCTCAACATAGACCCTGAGTCTTCACACTTCCCCACCAACAAGTTGCATAGTGCACTTTCAACATAGTCTCAACTGAGTACCACTGCTCCATATGTTCATCTTTTGTGCCTCCATTTCTCTGCCCCCTTTACCTTCCCAAAGAGAAATAAATGAAAAAAATGACAAATATGTCTAAGACAAGCAAAAAGGTGAGGTAAGTTGATGTTAGGTGAAATGAACCTGAAGATAAGGATTCAAATGTTTTTGCTTTCATGCAATTGATTCTAACATGCTTATAAGATGATTTCTTTGTTGCTTTGTATGTGCCTCCCTCACGGTATAAACCCTACTTTCACTGTATATGATGTAGGTATAATTTGTGGAGGGGAAGGGAAAAAACAATTGTTTAAATAGGTGTACAGGTGGGCCCATTCCAACAATGAGATGTACAAATCGTTATGTCGAAAAACGAAATTTACAACTTTGGCCAGTGGGGGGGGCTTACGGAGAGGGGGGGGGCTGGTGGGAAGGGGTGGGAAGAGGAAACAAAGGAGGGGGCAAAAACGAAAGAAAATAAAGAAAATTATTATCTTGTTTCTGTTTCCTGGTCACTGGTTATTTTTGAGGTAGATTGTGTGTGTGTGTGTGTGTGTGTGTGTGTGTGTGTGTGTGTGTGTGTGTGTGTGTGTGTGTGTGTGTGTGTGTATACTGGGACTTGAACTCAAGGAGCTGACCTTTAGCTTTTTTTAGTCAAGGCTGACACTCTACAACTTGAACCAAACTTCCACTTCTGGAATTTGAACTGTTAATTGGAGATTAAAGTTTCACAGATTTTCCTACCTGGGGTAAACTTAAATCCACTTTCCTCAGGTCAAATCCTTCTAAATAGCTAGAGTTACAGCTAGATGTGAGTCACTGGTAGTGCTTGGCCTAGCTTCTTTTTATTAAGGAGTTGAAATGTAAAAGAAATTTGCAATAGTAGAACAAAAGAAATCAATATAACTTACGCAGCTTCATTAAGTTTTAATAATTTGTCATATTTGATATGTACAGAACAACATTTTTGTAAATGCCCCTGAAATTTTGTTTTTATCTGGGTTTTTTCCTCATCATCAACTTGATTTTATAACTTTTAAACTAATAAATATTGATGAGAATATGCCCAGAGGGCATTATATTTTGTTGGCTTTCATTAGGAAATGGTTCAAGCTAACACATGTCATGATAAATTCTTGTACTGGAACCTCATGATACATTCACATTCTTAGTCAGAAGGCATCAGAGCCTGTTACGAATCATCTAAACCTGACAAAACCCAGACTGAGGTCTTGTGACGACTTTCCTCTATGTCATTGTCTTAGAGAGCAATTCTGAATCTCCAGTGACCATGACAGAGTCCTCCTGGACCCTCTCAGAACACAGCCAAGATAATCATTCAAGCATGATGGGAGATTGGTGTCTGCTTCCTATGAGGAACAGCACAGGAACTGTTAGTTCCTTAAACTGTCCTCTGTACTGAGGATTCCTCATTGAACATGGAAACCTAAGAATTAAGGAGACATTAAACTCTTTCTTCCTTCTGCAGGTTGTGGACCGGTTTTCCTTCTGCTGCTGTCATCTTCTGTGGAAAGAAATGATCTAGAAGCCATTTTGCTTATTCTAGGCCCTTAGTTTAAGTCTGGGATTTATATTTAGACAAAAAGATATGTAGTGATAAAAAAGTGAATTAATATTTTTTCTATTCTATTTATTACTCAAATATATTTTCAAATACCAATAATTCTTTTTTTGTGTGTGAAAATACCGTACAGAGGGGTTACAATTACATGGGCAATGTAATGAGTATATTTCTTATCAAGCACGGTAGCCTCCTCCTTTAATTCCCCTTGCCATCCCTTCCCATCTCCCACTCACTGCCCCTCCCCCCAGCCAAGGTTGTAAAGTTCTCATTTCAACATAACTAATTCTACATCTCATTGTTGTAATGGGTCCACCTGTATCCCTATTTAAATGATTTGGTTTTTTTCCCTTCCCTTCCTCAAATTATACCAACATCAAATAGAATGAAAGCAGGGGTTCAAACGTGAGGGAGGAACATACGAAACAACAAATAAATCATGTTATAAATATGGTAGAAACAATAGCAAGAAAGAACAACCATTTGAACACTTATCTTGGGGTTCATTTCACCTAACATCAACTTATCTGAGCTTTTGTGCTTGTCTCAGAAATATACTAGTTATTGCAAATAAGGGAAACCATGGGATCTAGGTTTCTTTGGGCCTGGCTTATTTCACTTAATATAATTTTGTTCAAGTCGTTTCATTTCCTAACAAATGGGGCAATGCCTTTCTTTCTGAAGGAGGCATAGAATTCTATTGTGTATATATACCATATTTTCTTGACCATTCATCTACTGTTGGCATCTTGGTTGGTTCCATTTCTTAGCTATGGTAAATAATGTTGCAATAAACATAGTTGTGTTGGTAGTTTTAGTATGGTCTTGTTTGTGGTCATTTCGTTAACTGACTAAAAGTGGGATTGCTGGGTCTTAGGGGAGCTCTATGTGGAGTCTTTTGAGGAACCTCCATACTACTTTGCAAGGTGGTTGAACAAGTTTACACTCCCACCAATAATGCAGTAAGGTTCCCTTCTGTCCACATCCCCTCCAGCATCTGTTGTTATTAGAGTTCTTGATTATAGCCATTCTATCTGGAGTGAGGTGGTATCTCAATGTTGTTTTGACTTGCATTTCTTTTATGGCTAGGGAGGTTGAGCATTTCTTCATGTGTCTACTGGCCATCCTTCTTTCCTCTTCAGAGAAGTTTCTCTTTAAGAACTACACTATAATTTTTTAGAAAAGCTAACTCACAGCCCAACAAAATAAGCACCCAGAATTGAGTATTCATATGTGGGAGTTGAATCAAGTGCTGAAAGGCACATTAATGAGCACATGAAGGGTGGAGAAATACAGTTATAAAATCAAATTCATAATTAAAATGAATGAATATGTCATTTTAAAATGCATTTAATTTTACATGCATTTAGTTTTATAACTAATCTTTACATGCCTCTTGCTTTTTGTACTTTTAGGTTATCTTTCAATCTCTTTTATGTAGGCAATGCATGGACCATGTCACTGGTACCTATCCCTCTTATGTTGCTGAGATTAATGGTATGAGTATTCATGCTTCACTTGTTTTTGAGATTGGTATGCATACATTTTTGGCGAGGCTATGTTCACATTGTGATGCCGTAGATCTCTGACTTCTAACAAATATTGATCATAGATGTGAGATAGCATATCAGGCAATTCAAAGTCTTTAATCTCATTTTCAAGAAATAAAGTATGTTTTCAAAAATTACATTCAAAATGACAAACAGCAAAATAACTCCTTACATTATCTGATTAGTGAAACTATATTTTCACACTTACTTACCCTATATTTTAACAGGAACAAACCTATTTTAATATTTATGCCAGTGATTAAACTCAAATTGTAGGCATGCAACAGTGCCTGACATCTGTAATCGTAGTTATTTGAATGCTGAGACCTGAGCATAGTGGTTCAAACCCAGCCTGAGCAGGAAAGTCTGTGAGTCTTTTGTCACCAAATCATCACAGAAAAAAACAAAAATATCACTGTCGCTCAAGTGCCTTGAGCCAAAGCATCCTAGTTCAAGCCAAAGTTCAAGCCATAGGAATGTCAAAAAAGAGATTAAAATCAAATTGCCTTCAATCACTCATTTAGACAATCTGTAGTAGGGCAGGCTACTGGAGTTCACATCATTAACTGAAGAGATAGAATCTGAGATGATCACTGTTCAGCATCAGTCAGCAAGGAAAGTAATAAGATCTGCACATCGAAAACCAGGCATGTTGGAATGCACTTTTGATCCCTCAAATTCGCCGACAGAGGTGAGGAATTTAGACTCTGTTTGGCCCTCAGCAAAACTGATAACCTATGAGCAAAGTAAATCAAAAAAGGAATGTTGTTTAGCAAACAAAATAAATCCATAGTCATGTGCTAAAGAAGGAAAGGAAAAAGAACGAAGAAAGAGAAAAGAAAGGAGGGAGGGAGGAAAATAAGAGGGAGGGAAAAAAGAAAGGGAGAAAGAGAGGTATAAATAAAAATCTCAGCATGTGTTAGATGTTAATAATGACACTAAATCTTTTTAGCTATTATGCCATCATTTATTTATTTGGCAGAAACATTTTGTGTGAAGCCTACATAAACCCCAAACTGGACTTAGACATCTAATAGCTATCTCATTTTTATGTTTCCTGTTTGCAACACTGCTATTTTATCCTATTGATTAGTGTGAATTCTATGACCAATATAAAATCACATTTGGAATAAAACAGTTACTAGGTGAGACCTTCCTGGATAAGGTTGTGTGGGGATCCTGGTGGGGCCCTGTCAGGTTCAAGGGAGAAGCTGGTACTTACAAAGGTTCTGTGGTGTAACTGGCCAGGGCTTTGAGGGTAGAGGTCAGTATGGGTAGGGCTATGAGACAGTAGGGAGGGGACCGGAAAGACTAGACTTGTTCGGGGTGGGATTTCCAGGGGAAAAGGGCATGGCTTTAGGAAGAAGGCCGACAGGTGGCCTGTTTGTCAGTATAAGAAGGCAGGGCAAAAGGGGAGCTTGTTATTTGCAGACAGGACTTTGAAATGGAAGAACAAGGCTACAAGGGAGAAGGGTTTCTGGTGGAGCACTGAGAGCCTCCACGGGATAGGCAGGGTGGGGTTTCCCGTGGAGCAGGGAGGGGAATTGAGGGAAGAGGCTGACAGAAGGCAGTGTTTCTGGTGGAGGAAGGCAGGGCTATCAGTGAGAGGCTTTTTGGGGGTGTGGCTTTGAGAGGGAAGGGCGGTGCTCAGAAGGAGTGGGCTAGTAAGGGGTAGGGTTTCTAGTAGAGCATGGTAGGACTTTGAGGCATGTGGTAAGGTGGAAGTGATGTTTCTATGGAGCAGGATGTGGTAGCAGTTGACAAGCCTTATTAGGAGGGCTTTGTGTAAACAGGGAGAGAATCCAATGGACTAGACTAGTGAGGATGAGGTTTTCAGTAAACCCAGCCACAACTTTCAGACAGGGAGTACAGTTGGGTGGGTATTTCAGTATTGCAAGGCAGTACCAAACCTACTGTGGCTGGGTTTCCAGTAGGGCAAGGCAACCTTAAAAGAAGGGACTAGGGAGGGACAGGGATTTCCAATTGAGCCTGAAGAGGATTCCAGAGGGAAGCCAATTGGTGCAGTGGTTTCAGGTGGAGCAATTTGGGTGTTGAGAGATCGGATAGAGTGATGGGTGTTTTCTGATGGAGCAGGGCAGGGCTTGAAGCATTGGGGCAAGCTGGAGGTGGAGCTTTGGGAAGGAGTGGAAGGGTTTCAAGGGTACAGGATAATTATAGGCAGGACATCTGATAGAGCAGAGTGTGGATCCGAGGGAGGAGCCCAGAAGGCAGGTTTATCTGGGGAGCAAGGCAGGGCATAGAGGGAGTGGATGTGGGAGGTGGGGAGGCATGTGGTGGAGCAGGAGGAGTTTTCCAGGGAGGTGGTGAGCTGTGCGAGAAACTTCAGGTTTAGCAAGGCAGAGTTTCAAGAGCAGGTATAGGGAGGTGGAACGTTTTTGGAGTAGCATGGTAGGCTTTGTGGGAGGAGGTAGGTTCAGTATTGGGCTTTGAGAATAGGCTAGTAATAGAGGGGGTTTCTGATGAAACTGGGAGGAACTCTAGGAGGAAGCCTGGTTGGGGACAGGGTGTGAAAGGAAAAGAGCGGCTTGGAGGGACAATTATATGGGAGGGGCCAGACTGGGAGGGGCTAGGGTAGTTAGGGGTTGTATCCAGTGGATAAGGGAGGGATTCTTGGTGAACTAAGGCAGTACATAAAGGGAGGAGATAGTGATGTGGACTGGTTTCTGGTAGTGCCAAACAGACTTCTAGGAAGGGGTGGAGTGGAAGAGGGATTTCCCTGTAGCAGAGCAGGACTTTCAGGAAGGGGTCAGGTTGCAGTCAGGGCTTTGAGAATTCATAGAAGGACTACCAGAGAGTAGGTTAGTTAAGGGTGGGCTTTCTAAGGAAGAAGATGACTGGAAGGGCGTTTCCAGTGGATGAAGTCAAGTTTCCTGGGAGGGGAGGATAGGAAACTGGTAATGCATTGAAAGTGAAGAGAAGGGCTAGAAAAAAATAGTTAGTACTAATAAATGCAACATAAGACTACCATTTTCTGTCAGTGTAGAATTAAATTACTTTTATGTATGAGAGAGATACTGGATAAACTAACCAAGTAATTCCTTCCTAGTGAACTTTTTCTAATAAAACCACAGATCACATCAGGCTCAGGGGAACAAAGTAGATTAAGACATATGAAGCACTGGACTTGATTCCCCACCACCACCTTTGGAACACAAAAACTATAAACTGTCTCATTTAGTCATAATGGACACTCTATTGTCCTCAAATTATGAATTAATAGAATTTTTCCTCTGAATATTTTAGAAATACTAAAATCAATTAAATAGTAATGATTTAACTTTATGCTTCTATATTGAACCTAAACTAAAACTAAATACTTAGCAAAATATAAAATATACAGAATGTTCAATCTTCCAGCATTAATTTTAATCTAAAAGAATTTAAAACTAGAAAATTGTCATATGGTGAGATTGCAGTATGGTTTTCTTTTCAATCATCCAAATGGTGACTTGAGCAATTATCATTGGATGCACCAATACTTAAAACGTATCCAAGAATATAAAGCAGTAATATGCAGACCCTGAAGAAACTCAGAGGGCACCATAAAATGATTTTGGAATAAAATTAATGACTGCTTCCACTAGGAATTGATCTTCATGAGGCCCACAAATATTTTCCAGAAGAAAGGTCTATATTGAAAAATAATGTAAAGAAATCAGGCAAGCAGACCATGATGTAAACATTATCCAATGAACAACATCTACTGAGGCATGATTGAGACCCTTCATTTACCTAGGGTACAGTACTGAGTTATGTTCTTCCCTGAAGGCAAATAACAGGCAAAGCAGCGAAAATACAGTAATCATTATCAAGATATTAAATGTACAGAATGAACTCAATGAATGTATTGCTAGAAAGTAAAGATATATTTATGAAATAAAGACTAAATTTAATATTGCCAATATCAGGCCCTGTGCTCTGAGAGGGGTACAGGCCAAGTCACAAGGAGAATGGAGTGAAGTAAAATAGTATATATCAGTAGTTCCCAAATACAGTGATGAAAGCAACAGGGGAGAAAATCAACATGACCATCATAGGATTTACAACAATGAAAATCAAAGGAGAATTACAAAGGATGCCCTTGCATATTTGGCAGAACAGTGAACTCATATATGGTCAGAAAAGTGTCTGGCAGTAACTTCTAAAACATGTGGAGTGATTACAGGAAACTACCTGGTACCCACATAGTGCCACAAGAAGAGATGAACTTATGAATTACAGGATATTGAATAATCATAAAGGTCTTGCTTCAGTAGTACACAGATAAACTTTAATAAACTGTTGTGAAAAAACTAACACATTATAAACCAAGACAAGGAAAATTATATATATATATATATATATATATATATATATATATATATATGACTCTACTGTGTGAAACAATAGAATTCAAGAAATCAAATTAAGTAATGTACATACCAAGTAATAAAAGTAATGCAGAAGAATAGCATAATTAAGGTAATCTTTCAACAATACGTATTTTATTTGAAGAGTACTGTTTATGAATAATTTGCTTTCCTTACAGATTTTGAATGAACAAAAACAACAGCAAGAAACAAAACAAAACAAAAACACTTGATAATAAAGGTGGATGCCAGTATCCCATCAATATTCCTATATAAACAGGAGGCTAAGATTGAAAGATCAAGGTTCACAGCCTTTTGCAGTAGCAATCCATGAAACATTTATGTTCACTTGTGCAGACAAAGGCAGAGTGAAACCTTGCCTCAAGTAGTATAGCTTCAGTCATGAGTGAAAAAAACAAGCAAGAGTTTGAGGTTTGGAGTCTAATCTCATTACTACACACACACACACACACACACACACACACACACACACACACACACAGATTTGAGGCTTGGAGTCTCTCTTTACTACAGAGAATAGAGGGAGGGGGAAGGAGAGAGAGAAGGAAAGTAAGAGGGAGAGGGAGAGAGAGGCAGAGGGAGAGAAAGGGAATATTAAGCTTATAAAGTGAATCTATTCTATAAAAATATCATTTTCAAAATAATACATCTGTAAGAATACATGTGAGGATTTCTACAGTAGAGTCATGAGCCCTGGAAAGGGATAAGAGATCGAAAAGCCATCTCAAACAGCACTCAGAAGAATGAAAGCTATGCCCTGGAAGGGTCAAACAGTCAAGTGAAGACAGACACATAATTTTTTGCCTTAAATTTATTTAAGTTAGAGCTGTTAGGACACTAAAAGATTAAGGCCTTGGAGATAATATTGTTGTTTGTGTTACGGTTGATATGATTATTGCTCCCTTCTGCACCCTAACAGTAAGGGAGTTACATACACAGTGACAACTATGTATACAAACAATACCTCATGTTAGTGACTAGATTATGCCATAGTTTGTGCACATACCTGTAATCACTGACCAAAACCCTGTAATAAAATGAATATAAAGCATATTAAGAAGGATTTTGCGATCCAGAACAATGAGCCTTCTGATCCCCAGGTGTATTCTTTCCTATCCCTCTCTGTGATTTCTCAGTTCTTTGTCCAGGTATCCCATCATCTGTGCTGTTCTATTGTTGCAGTTAGTGACAGTACTGATATTCAGAACACCTCAAAACAAACTGTGGAAACACACTTTCCCAACTTTTCTTTTTCCAAAGAAGATCCTCAACAGTAATGATATGAACACCTCTAAACAAACTGTTGATACACTTTTTCCCAAAGAAGATACATAAAATTGTATGAGCATCTGGAAAGACACCAAAGCAGTCATCCTGTGATACACTAGCAAGGAAGTACATTTCTGGAGTATTGTTACTTCTGCTAATATAAGAGATGGATAAGTGTCCCTTTTATACAATTGGTATGTGGTTTTGCATAAATTTTCACAAACATATATACATTGTGAAATAATATGATTTATTTCATAGGTCACAAACTGACTGGAGTGAATGACCCTAAAGTCTTATCTCAGTTGCCTGAATCAGACTTAGATTAATCTGAATTGGTTAATTATTAATATTTCTCCATGAAACTCAACAACATAGAATGAAGTTTGAGGGTCGGGTCATCCCATACCTCTAAGGTTTTTATATGTATTAGAGTAATACACACCTACCCTGCTCACTGCTCACACTCATTGCACACAGAAGTGTTATAATGGTCTTCAGATCAGAAATATGCTAGAGCCTAAAGTAAAATGAGATGAGCTGTACATTCTCAACGCAAGAGGGAGGATCACCCCTGCAATTTTTCTCAGTGGAGAATACTTCCTATACCTTTTACTGACTTAGCTTCGACTCTGTACACTACCATTATTAGGGAGAGTCACACTGAATATGCAGCAACAATACTGCAGCAACCTTAGCTGCCTTTGAATTGTACCTCCAATGTTGAGACCAAGGTCAATCCTGCAATTTAATCACATATTTAATGACATCTGATCATTTCAAGCCCTGGTTTAAAATCCAGCTATCAATGCTCTTACCAGTGTGAAAGGTCTCACTCATTAGGTTTTTTGTTTATCTTCTTGTATTTCAGATACTGATTAGATGTTGGTTTTTGAGATCGAGCTTTTAGTTTGCATTTGATTTGTGGAGGTGATTCCAGGTGAACGGCATATATTGTAATGTAAATAATTTGATGTTTTGACATATGAATTTAATTTTGGCAATTGAGGAAGTGAATACACATCACTTACAAAAGTTTCTTTATATGTGTTAGTATGGCTTTATTGTGAACTTCCTTAAAAGCAGTCATAGTAGCACATATCCTTAATCCCATCTCTTCTGTCACTGAGACAAGGCTTGAAACGTCTAGATCATTTGTCACTTCATAGTGAGAACCTTTCTACAAAGAAGGGGGAGAGAATAGCAAAAAGAGCAAATTAACCTACCATCAGTTTTGTTATATATTCCTTACACTTTGTCATTAAGACCACCATAATAGTACTTTTTATTATTCCTTACAATGCTCTTTCCCTGTTCTGAGCTATCCTTTATGGGTCTAAAAGAAATTAGAAATATACTTCAGGAAAGTATTAAGCATATAATATGCAATGTTTGCCTAAATTGTCTTGTTATTGGAAAGACACTTGTATTTTTTTATTCTGGTAACAAAGATTATAAACTAAGTTACAATTGTATTCCAGATGGAACACAGACTAGAAACATGAAGGGCAGCACTAAAGAATGCTACTGGTACCACTAATATAGTAAATAAATTTAGGCAAACCTCCTTTAGAATAAAAGCCACAGGACAGCCCCAACATTACTTTCATTGTTTCATGTGAAGAATAGAATATTTTTTTTAGTAAAGACAAATTTTCACAGATATTACCATCAATTGGGTAAATATTTCTGAAGGCATTCAGAAAGGATGCTGTGACCATGGTGAGAGAAGCAGATTTATCTGGGACTTATTCAAAACACCATTCCAAGCACTGCACCTGCACTAGAGCAGTTTTAGTGCTCATGACAGTTCTGCAATTTAGGAAAGGAATTCAATATATCACTCAAAAAGACCTAGCCAACAAGGCCAAGCAAATTTCCCAAGTACCTAAGACTGACCATAATTCAAATCCAGTTTTCCACAAGGCATATCTGAGGCAATTTTGTAAATGTCACATTCATTACCTTTTAAGAACTATGGAGTAGATGAAGCCACATTATCTTCTTCATTATGGTTATAATGGCAACAAAATTGCTACAGAATATAAATATTTTTAAATGAAAAGGGTATGGGTAATGACTTGTATCAAATGATCTTTGTATCAAATAAAGATCGGTTTAATTTCTAGAGATATAGCTGAATGAACATCATACAGCTTTCAATGTTTGTGGAAGTAATTGGTGTAACAGTTTAAGGAGTAACAAATCCATGTCAACGACACCTATGCTTATGAACACAGGCTTTTATCATTAAGTACCTTGAATGCACATGGAATAGTTTGTTAGTGATATATAATCCAAAAGGAATATTTTTTTGTGAATAGGTACTTTGTTGTACTAAAAAAATCTATTCACTCTTCCAAAACATGTATTAATTTAATGGATAGTATTGTTATTACTATAATGTATGTATCATATATGTAATGTTATTATAATATATAAATGATATATGTATAGTATAATTACTGATATTCTATTACTACTATAAATTATATATGTATAAAATTTGTTTTATTATTATACTGTGAAGGATACAAGGAATGACTTTATTTAAATAAACATATTTGTATGTTTTAGGTGCATGTTATTTTTGTGCCAGTACTGAGGTTTGAACTATGGCCTGGTGTTTTCCTTGAGCCATTTTGCTCAGTGCTAGCAGTTTACAACTTGAACCCCAGGACAACTTCATACTTTTTTCTTGGCTAATTGTCTGTATGAGTCTCAGAGTTATTTTCTGTTTGGGCTAGCTTCAAACAGCTATCTTCAGATCTCTACCTACTAAGTAGCTGTGATTATCCGTGGCATGTTCTTAAGTCATTATTATTGAGTGTTCAATAATATTTTGATATTTCATTTCTAAACCAATTCAGAATAAACAACTACTTATTGGGTAAAACTTTATTTTGCAACAGAAACTGTAAGGACCCTTACTTTAAAATCAGTTTTCAAAGGTATTGCTAGTATAATTCTTTGTCTTACAAGCAGAAAAATTACATAAACATCCCTATCTTAACCGTCTCATTTTCAACAGTATACAAACTACAATATAAACATTCATCTTCCAGAAATCACACCTCTCTAATTACATATTCACCTTTGATTATTCTCCACATGATTATGAACATCCTCTAAGATAGGCTAAACTTATCTACTAGAGTCAGCCTACCACAGCAAACACATTGTAATACTTACTGAATAAATTTGCTTGTCCTCATCCTTATCAGATTTGCAGCTACTTCAGTAACGAGTATTTTCTGCTGCTTTGCTTGTAGAAAACATCATCCTGTTCTATTTCCCAGCAAAGAAACTGTGGTTGGCAGGCTTGAGAACTGTTAGATTCAGAGGTTCTTTAGTTTTGAATTTTTCCTTTTCTTTCTTGGTAGGTAAGTTGGAATAAGAAAAAAAATTAAGGAGTGTAATTTAGTTTAAATGAAAAGACATTTATTTGAAAATGTATATGTCTGAGTCAAGCAGAAAAGTTCAGATAAGTTGATGTTAGGAAAATGAACCCTAAAATATGTATTCAAATGTTTTTTTCTTTCAGGTGATTGTTTCTAACACATTTATAAGATTATTTCTTTCTTGCTTTGTATGTCCCTCCCTCACTGTATTTGAGGTTGGTATAATTTGTGGAGGGGAAGGGAAAAAAACAAATCGTTTAAATAGGTATACAGGTGGATTCATTGCAACAATGAGATGTACAAGTAGTTATGTGGAAAAACGAACTTTACAACTTTGATGGGTGGGGAGACTAGGATTGGGGAAGGGGTGAGGGGAGGATGGGAAGGGATGGGAAAGGGAAACAAAGGAGGAGGCTACAATGCATGATTGGAAATGTACTTATTATCTTGCCCATGTAATTGTAACACCCTCTGTACAGTATTTTCACAATAAAAATGAAAAAGAAAGAAAAGAAAGAAAATACTACAAGTTGTTGTTATTTAAATTAATTTTTAATTCAAATAGAATGGGGTTGGGTTTAGTGGTGCTTGACTTACTATTTAGAAGGCTGAAAGTTGAGGATCATAGTTTCAAGACAGACAAGCTAAAATGGACCATGGTACTCACAGACAAGGTGAAATGGACTATGGTACCCTTACCTTCAACTAAGAACCAAAAAGCTAAAGGTGGATCTGTGGCTCAAATGGAAGAATGCCAACCTTGAGCAAAAAAGAAAAGCAAAAGGACCTGAAATTAAGTCCTAGCACTAGCACATAGATAATATATATATATATATATATATACATATATATACACACACTATATGTATATATATGTATGTCAATATGTAAATTATATATGTATATGTATGTATATATAATTATATAATAAATTATTTGCAAGTGTCAACGATATACAAGCAAGCATTTAGTCTTGCTCTTAAAAACAGAATCATACACAATTATGAATCCCTGTGATTTATAGGAGCCAACATATATAGAAATGTAAATGACTAGATTAGGAAATTAATAGAATGATTTTTGTTATAGAATAGACTGTATGCACAAGATTAGGCAAATGATACTAAGTCTTTTTCCAAAACATTGAAAGAAAAAGCATTATAGTACAAGAAATCGCATTTAGATATGGACTATGCCACTCAGTAAACAGGTTGATCAGGAAAATATGATAGCTATATGCATATAAATATGCATATGTGTGTATAAACATGCACAGTGGAATTTTATTTATCCATTATAAAGAATGATAATGCATCATTTGCAAAGAAAGGAAAGAAATTGGGGGAAATCATGTTAAGTGAAAGATGGGAAGAAAGTCAAACCCAGGGAGATATGTTTTCTGTTATATAGGAAGGTAGACATGATCAGGATCAATACAATATGCACACTTTGGGGTGGAATCCAAGTATACACCTAGTTATGAACTGAAATATGGTTGGTTCAGAGAAGAATTTAAATAATGTAATTCCTTAGACTAGCTAACTAACCTTCCAACAAAATAAACACCAGGAATCAAGTACTCAGAGGTAGGACTGGGATCAAGGTAGGGAGAAATAGATATATGAAGCAATAAAGTGGGGATAAATGCAATGATCTAACTTAATGCATATCCCATAAAATGAAGAAATTGAGGAAAAGTTGGTAGTGAGAGCATTGGGGAAAATTATGAAAGAGGTGACATTGATCAAGATCCAGTGTACTCATGTACTCATGTATTGAATGTCAACTCCTATGTACATGTTGAAATCAAAATAAACTTTAAAAGCCCAATATTCGGTATGCTTATGGAAATATTACAGTGATGGTGGTTCTCTGAATAACTAACCAAGAACGAAGAGTTCAAGAAAGTAAGTAGCAGAAAGGAAATCATGTTCAGCTGGGGAAGAAGTTTAAGATGGGGCAGATTAATGAAAACAGGAATGGATAGCAAATACAATCATAATATTAATGATACATATGTAAAAATGGAACCAGGTAACTTGGAGGATGGGTAGTGTTGGGAAAGATGGGGTAGATCAATGTAACACTAATCAAGATGCATTATACTAATAAACTCATTGAATTGAAACCTCTTTGCAAAACAACTTTATGATAAATACAAATGAATGAAAACAAACACAAGAATTGAATTTGTATTCCATTTCTTATAGCACAAGTAATATATAGTAAGCTATAATTTGGACAAAATACAAAATTAATAAACTACATGACAAAATAGGAAACTGGAAATATGGGTAATATTGCCTTTGGAAATATACATGCCTTATACATTTCAAAAATATCAATATTCTGATTACTTCGATTTTCTTTTGAAAATAAAGTGATCTATAAACTTTGACACACGATTATCATAATGTTTAATGATACATAATTTAGCTAGATTTCCTAAGAAAACCATTTTTATTTATCTTATATTATAAAATATAAGGAACTGTTATGACACCACTATACTGTAACACAGATACTGAAGGTTCGCTCTTAAATCGCTCCACAGGAGACTGTTACATATAAGCTGCTACAAGTTGCAAAATCCCAAATATAAGTTAAATTACTTAGAAGGAAATGGTAGGAGGACAATTATTATCGTTCACAATCAATATCAGCCTTGGACATCCTGAAAGAGAGTAAGTCAGAGACAAATGTGTTTGTTTCACCAGGCCTCTACTTCCAAACTAGAAGTGTTGGAAAGACCCATCATGGCAACCTACTACTAAAAGCCAGACCACTAGATAGTCAGATCCTCTAAGACTCCTACATGGAAGACTATCTCTGACTCGCATGCTCTTCTTTTCACCAAAGAAACAGTGCATTTAGTAATTTATGTTTTTTGAATTTAGATAATGAATGAACATTTTTCATACAAATCAAGTTTGAAATACCTTTGATATATTTTTCCATGCTTAAAACTAGCAATACAATAAATAATAGTAGCCACAACTTGGAACTTTTCTGCATCAATGGAAAAACAATCTTGAAAAAATGGATTCTGGGAAGAACCGATTAAATCCAGGGATGCATCTATTTTACACACAATTGTTCAAGTGGAAGGAAGGCCAACATAGTTTCATTAAAGTAAGAATTAGTCAAAGGTCTGCACATCCACACTTAAAAAATATTATATTTGTTTTAAACTTGCTGATTGTACTCTAGGTAGACTTTGTAGACTTGGTTATTGTTGACAGACAAAATCTACTTGAGTAAGACATAGGAACCTTAAGCAAGACTTCCTGATAAAGCACATGGTGAGTTAGAAGAGGAAACCATAGTCAAAAAATGAAACTTACTTTTTGTTGGTCACAGCACAAGAACTCAGGGACTGAGTACTGTCCTTCAGCTCTTTGGTTCAAAGCTAGCCCTCTCCAACTTTGGTACAGAGTACCACTTCTGATTTTTTGTTGGGTAACTAGAGAGAAATCTCATAGACCTTCTTCTCAGGCTAGCTTAGAACCCCCATCCTCAGATCTCCGTTTCCTGCATATGTAGGATTGTAGTTATAAGCCATCAGTATCCACCACCCCCAAACGGAAACGTTTGAGATTCTAATAAGTTCAATTTTCAGTGGAAACCTCAAAAAGTATGGCAAGGAAAGACCTCCTAGAATTGTTCTTGCTACTAAAGAATTGAAGCTACAGAGTGAGCAACCAGGAAGTTGTCTGTTAGTATAGATGCAAGTCTAGAAGGGTGCCATTAATTTCAGTTATTTTTTTCAATATGATGATCTTCAGTACAAACCTGAACTTGTCACAATGCATCTACCTCTTGGCATGAGCTGAGCCTGGACCTATTCTAGCTCAAATGCAAGAGATGCAAAAGAATAGCTCACAGTTTTGGAATGAGTTTCATCAAGGTACACCAAATATGCATATACTTCAGTCGAGTTGACCATGCAGATGAATCTGTTTTTCTAACCTTCTTCCATCTTCTATCATTCAACAGCTTTTGATGAATCTCATTTTGTACCTCTTTATTCAACTTCTCAAGATAATTTCTTATTAAGCTTCTAAAATTGTCTTTTCCCCCAATTGTTGCCTTCTTAACATTGCCTCAAATTATAAACTATATATGATTGTCCTGTATGTGTTCACTGATATATTTAAATTTTGGTCTACCATCCACATATTATAGGATATCTTTAACCTGCTATAACTGCTCTGAAAATCATTATGGAGGTTCCTCACCAAAGCAAAAACACAATGCCATAAAACCAAGTGAAATTAGGATTGTGTATATCCAAAAATATTTTTGAAATGAAATATTAGAAGCATTCACTTCTCTTATATCCCAGTATATGTTTATAGCTATGAATATTACATTTTCTTTATTCCCTCTTTCTGGTACACCTAGGTGGACTGCAGAGATTGATTGTTATGAATGCTCCTGACATGAACATGGATATTCATGTTGAATCATATTCCTTCAATATGTATCCAAGTTGTTGTAAAGGTCATTAAAATATGTGTCTTTTTTGGCATTGTGTAAAATTCCATTCTGAGCTGCTTATGGGTTGCACTAGTTTATAATGCCACACAACTGAATATTCCTGATTTATTTCAACCTCTCCAGCATTTGTTTTTATTTGTTTGAGTTGTGATAAGTATTCTGATGTGTAATATGGAATCTCAGTGACTTTTTGATACATATTTCCTTTGTGGATAAGAATTTCAAATATTTCATTTATTTATTAAACATTTACATTTGTAATACATTCCTAATCAGTGACTTTCTTTTTTTTTTGTTATTTGATCAATTTTTAAGTTTTAGAATTTGTGGTTTTTTTCCCATTCCAACTATTCACCTTAGTAAAAAAAAATTATCACTACAGTGCACAATTTACTAAAATCAAGCGATTGTACATTTATAACACTGTTTTTGTTTTGTTTTTTTTTTACAACCAGGCAATTATTTCAATAAAGACGCCCAACTTCTTTCACTAGAAAGATAGATTGAAAGGATAGTATCTCATATTAGCCCTAAGCTAATCTCAGAATTACCAGTCACAGGGAAGGCCTCAAGAGTTGGGCTAAGTAAAATGCACTTACACAGTAAAAACAGCATTTCAAGTGATCAAAGGGCTTCATAAATTTTTTAAAAGGCCCACCTTCAACAAGTAAATGGTGCAGTTCACAAGCAGACCATAGGAATCTGAACATCAAGAAGATCAAAGGATAAAAGTATACAGAAGGGGGGCTGAGAAGGTGGCTCAGTGGTAGAGTGCTTGCCTTGCATGCCTGAGGCCCTGGGTTCGATTCCTCAGCACCACATAAGAAAAAAGAAAAAAGCCGGAAGTGGTGCTGTGGCTCAAGTGGTAGAGCGCTAGCCTTGAGCTGAAGAGCTGTGGGACAGTGCCCAGGCCCAGAGTTCAGGCCCCACAACCGGACCCAAAAAAAAATTTATAAAGAAAGACAACTTTAGAACGTTGACTCAGAATTGGGGGGGGGGACAACCACTAGATACCAAAACTCAATGTTGAAGTGAAGAAGTGTTTTACCCCAAACCTCAGCTGTGTTTGATTCTCTCACATCACACAGACACAGACACACACACAGACACACACACACACAGACACAGACACAGACACACACACACACACACACACACACACACACACACACACACACACACACACACCCCTCATGTACACAAAGAACCCTAGGGGCAGTTGTTTCTGGGACAGTGAAGCTTTTTTATTCTTCCTTTTAGATAATCAAATGTGATGTTGTGGTTGGCTTCACAGCCACCCCACACCTGAGCAGGAGGGAAAGGATTCCTGAGACTGCAGGATGGCCTTGTGTACCCCTGGCTTCCTGTGTAAGATTGTAGTTCGTGGACCCCTAGGCCAAGCTGAACAGCGGGTACAGTTTGGCTGGAGGATGGCACCCCAGAGCTCTGCATGCATGCATGGGAAGCCCTGTGAGCATGTCTGGGATGGCCTTTCAGCAGTGTGGAGAAGTTGACACCTGTAGTTGGACATGGCAGCAGGCAGGAGAATAGCAGGAATCCTAAAGACAGGAGAGGCACAGGAGTGAATGCGCTTTTCCATGGAGAAACCTAGACTACACGAATGAAGTTCCCAGCCCACACAAGACGGCCACCGCTCAGGTCCCCAGATGCCCTATCTGGTCTTGTCCACAAAGCCTGGTCCTGATCTAGAGCTGGAACCTCCCCGGCTGTCCTGGGCTCAGTGCTGCAGGAGCAGTGAACTCCAGATGTGCTTCCTACGCCCAGTCATTGCAACTCAATGATTATAGTCACAATTCTTCTTTCCCTGGTATCCTAGTTTCTGCTACTCTGTTCTACTACCCATAATTCATAGTACCATGGCTCCAGCCACCTGATTCCCTGACACCCCTGACACTGATACTCCATTCCCTAAGTAAAAAAGGGCAGAGTGGGCACAGCCAGTCGACTTTGGTACTCCTGGCATCTTTCAGGCACATTGGGACCAATTATTCCTCAGGTATTTAACATGAGCTACTAACTGCAGGTGGAAAGGGAAAAAAGTTATACGGAGGTGACTAAAATGTAGAGTCATCAACATATCATCGGTTGCTAGGAAAAGAAGGCCTTAAGGTAAAAGTTAATGAGAAGAGAAAATTTTACAAAGAATATTGGGGATGATGAAATAGGTTTAGCTTAGTCTCATACTAGTGATCTGATTTATTTTATGACACAGATATGTAACTTTTGCATTTTAAAAATTGATGAAGATGCATATATGTGGTACTTATATTAATTTATGGAATAGTTGCATATAATTAATGCTATTCAATATTTTATGTTCTATGATAGTTAACTCATGAGTCTACCATTGTCAATATGAATTGAGCTATTAACAAATGGAATTTCACTGTCAAATACTACAAGGAGATTACTGGTGCTAGTACCGAAATGAAAGCTAGTAAAACTGAATAAAGCTACAAGTTTGAAAGGAGGGGGTAGTGTTAAGGACTTCTTCACCATGGAATCTGGGAAGACTAGAATGTGTTTTCTTGAAATACTTGTTTTTTTAACCTTGTTAGAAATCAGAACATTATTATTTATTCTTGCTTTTTGGGACCTTTTTAGTGAATGGTTTACAAAAAATTATCAACATGACTTTGAAAATTCACTGATGTGAATTATCAGATGAACATTATATGCAAAGCTTCCCTGAGATGCAGGCAAGCTGGATTCCTTTTCTATTAAATTAATGAAATAAGCTTAGTTTTGAATGGATGGACAGTCCATGACATTTGTTCCCAAACAAGAAAAGATACAGGAGAAAATAAAAGAGAAAGGAGACCCAAGCCTCCTGAAATTAGCGGAAATATATAGAAATATAATTTAAAAAATCATGGTTCAAAGTAAACCATGGCAGGAAAATCTGTGAGACTCTTATCTCCAATTAACCACCAGAAAGGAGGAAGTGTTGCTGTGGCTCAAGTGGTAGATGCTTCTGCTTGATCTGAGGAGTTCAGCAACATGTTAACACTCAGGCACAGAGTTCAAGCCCCACAAATTACAAAAAGGAATTTTAAAAAATTAAAGCATCAAACAACCTGAAGATGTTGTCCAGAGTAAAGAGTGTGGCCTTATGCATTTACATGACTTAGTCACTTGCAACCTAATTTATCAGGTGAGGGTTGGTGATTTGTGTGAGTGCCAAAACCTGCAAAACTATTTTGCACTTTACCAAGGAAGGAGGGATTGGAGGAAGGGGAAAGGTGTTTGGCGGTCATTCCTTTTGGTTCAGTGGTTGTTTTCTGGAGTCAAATTCAGAGAAATTTCCCTGCTAATCCTACTTGCATGGGGAACTAAGGAGCTATGCCCTGGAAGTGGACTTTGTCCTGTCCTTCGCCTGGTTCCAACTCCCACTGGGTAATCAAAGTCCCTCTTCAGGACCAAGATGCCTTGAAGACAACTTATCCACCGGGCAGGTGGACCTAACCACAGCCAGAAAGGCAAAATGTGCCATGTCAAGGGCAGCACATGAGATCAACACATGAGACCAGAGATTTTTTGTCATTCTCATTTTGTATTACCACTTTGATTCTACAAAATAATATGTTGATTTTAACACCTCTCACCTCTCCCCCCGCATTGGTAAAGCTCACAAAACTCCTTCTTTTGGCTCCCAGGACACTTAACTCAGGTTTGTCCAATCGTTTCCATGATAGAGAATGACTTAATTGTATTTTGAACACATAAAGCATGCATATAAAACTAGCACATTTTGATCTTAGGAGAAAATAGCCTGTTCCCCTCACAAATTTATTGACTGTTAGGCAGTTTTAGAGGGGAATCTGTTTTCCTTTTTAGATAAAAGGCTTGTAGGAAACTATGTTCATAATCTGGCTGCTCCTCCCCACACACCTAAAATACAAATTTCACAAGAATTTACAAGAAAGAATACAAAAACCAAACACTGGGAATGCTCAGAAACAGAATGTTTTCAAAACCCAGAATATAACTTTGTTGTCTGAGGGAGGGGCTCTCTTTATATCAATTAACCAACACAAAAGAGGAGCCATTAGTACCTGACATTAGTGTCAATGGTTGCTATTCCAAGGACAAGGAGCTGGACAGACTGATCTGGTGGGAGGTTGCAGGGAAGAAATCTTCCACAGTGACTTGGGTACAAAAGTTGGAGTTACCACCTCTGTGCCTGTCTTTCTTCTTGCAGCACAACAGAGTTTTCCCCTGCTCCAAGAAGGCTATCTATGTATAAGCAGATCTAGAGAAAGGCTTTGGTTCAGTAGGCCCCATCATGCAATGCATGATGACCCTTCCCAAGGAAGGGTCATTCAAGCCCTGGGCCTACAGGCCGGTGCTAGAGTACTTCAGTGGGCACCGTGCCATGTACGCCTATGCCCAGGTAGAGCTTCCAGTGACTGCAGCTGGCTCTGTGCTGTGGCACCATCCTAGCCCGCCAGCATGTCTTCTTCTCCCACAGTCCCCTGGTATTGCAGAAGGTGGGCGAGCTGCAGTGAGGCTTCTACTTCACCAGAGGCCCCAGCATGCCTAGTGCGCATGAAGAGGCTGCCATCTAAACTACTAATTTTATGGAGCAGTTGTAAATAAGGTTATACACATTAGTGTATGCACAATGTTATATCCTGAGTCTGTAGTTTCCAAAGGACATTGAACTCTATACTAGCAAAAATAGGTTTTATTGTTTGTATTTATAAGGCCATAATGGCAAACTGAAATAAAAGTACAATAAAGTTGTTATCCAAAAACACAGTATTAAATATCAGAATTTGAAAAAAGTTGCATGTAAGTAGTGCAAATGTAGTTATACTAGAATGATAAAATACACACAAACTATATTACTTTAGTTACATTCAAAAATAAAAAATAAGGAATTACAGAAAGAATACCAACTGTATATAAAATATTAACATGGTTTTAAAGGTTGAAATAATATAGTTAATATATATTGCTGTAATAAAACATAATATTTCTATGTTCTGGTTCTGTTTATATCACTGAAGGAAAATATTAGAAAATAGAAAGTATATGTGGCACATGTTGCTTCCGGTCCCAAGAAGGGGAGTGGAACTTCTGAATGTGTGTCCTGGGAAGGTCCCCATGACCAGCCCACGAAGACCCATCAGAGGTCCGTGTGGTGACCTTGCAGGGGCTCCAGGGTACCACAAGGATACTGCATTGTATCTCTAAAGCCTTCACCTTTGTACTACACTGAGATTTAGGGAGTAAGAGGGTAATGGGGCTTAGAAAAAGAGTTGTGATATTCTAAGAGAATATCTAAAACACCAGTCCACAAATCCACATTTTCAGTAAGGTACCTTTCTACCTGAATATAGGAAAAATACAGTGAACCAAAGAAAGTGGGCCCTAGAACTAAGCAAAAGTTACTAACCAGATATGACTGAGGCAAGCAAATTTAACCTAACACATAAATATGCAAAATCTGCACTGTTTATACGAATACACTTGGAAACAAAATGCAATAGAAGATAGATACCTTGTATTAATACTTACTCAGCTAGGCCACGGTGGCTCGTAACTACAGTCCTATATAGGAAAATTGAAGCTTTTGTGAATAACAAGTATACAAGATTCCATTTCATAAATAACCAGGAAAAGATTAGCTGGACCGGCACTGGTGATACATACCCGTAATCCTACTTACTCAGGAGGCTGAGATCTGAGGATCGTGGTTCAAAGCCAGCCCAGGGAGGAACGTATGTTAGACTCATCTCCAAATAACCAGTAAAAAAACCGGAAGTGGCACTGTGTCTCAAGTGGTAGAGCACTCGCCTTGACTTGAAGAGCTCAGGAACAGCGCCTAGGCCCAGAGGTCAAGCCCCATGACCAACAAAAAAAGCTAGGTTGGAAGCACGACTTAAGTGGTAGAGTGACAAGCAAGCAAGCTGAATCCTTGAGTTCAAACCCTGGTACAAGCTAACAAGGAAGGAAACATATTCCCAACATTTTCTTTTCATGAAGGGAAGGAATGAGGTGGTTGTTCCATCAATCTTATCTAGGGAAATAATCAGTGATCCTTCTGGCAATCCCCAAGATGACAGAACCGATATCTTCTCTTTTTAAGAGAAGTTCTCTCTCTCTCTCTCTCTCTCTCTCTCTCTCTCTCTCTCTCTCTCTCTCTCTCTCTCTCTCTCTCTCTCTCTCTCTCTCTCTCTCTCTCTCTCTCTCTCTCTCTCTCTCTCTCTCTCTCTCTCTCTCTCTCTCTCTCTCTCTCTCTCTCTCTCTCTCTCTCTCTCTCTCTCTCTCTCTCTCTCTCTCTGTGTGTCCATTGTGGGCTTGAATTCAGAGGCTGGGAGCTGACCCTGAGTATTTTTGCTCAAACTAGTGCTCTACCAATTTGAACCAAATTGCCACTTTCAGTTCTGGTGCTTACTTCAAGATAAGCATCTCATGGACTTTTCCTGCCTGGGCTTGTCTTTGAATCTCAATCCTCAGATCTCAGCCTCCTGAGGAGCTAGGATTATAGGCCTGAGCAACCTGTGCCCAGCTAAGGGAAGTCCCTAACAGGATGATCATCTGAATGCCAATGAATGATTCCTACCATTCTCTGTCTGATGTACTGTTAGACTCAAATTTTGTCTGAGTACTTACTAATAAGTTGTTTAACCCCTGTGCTTCCATGTAAGAAAGTTAACAGTTAACTGCTCAGAGCAATCCAGAGTTCAGTGAATTAATACACAGAAGTTCTATAAAGAGAAGATGTTGGCACACAGTAATACTTAGGAAATGTTATTTTTTATAACAAAATACAAGTAGTGACAGTTATCCTCACATATTATTGAACATATGGGACAAGGAACATTTCAACTTCCTCTAAGGAAGCAACATCAAAAAAGAAGAGCAACTGTGATTGTCAGTAAAAAGAAAACAGTATCCATCTAGAATTTATATAACTGAGAAGTGCACATTATATATTATTGAAAGCAGCAATGTTAAATCAGTATTAGGCAAGACTGAGATCAGCCAGTGTTACAGTCATTTGATATAGTTTTTCCAACTTTCAAAAGCTTGACAAGGGAGTACAGAAACAAGGATTTCTCAGCATGGTTGTCCAACATGGCTACTTTATAGGGCAGCACCAGGAGTTCAACTAGATGCTTAGTAACAGCTATAGTCAGCAGAGATTTGTTGACTAGACCTCATGGAGATTGCCATCTCTCAGATAGATCACACAATCGTTAGTCTTTTATGAATGCTACAGTATCTCCATAAATATGAAGGTTAGGATGATGTTATAATTCATTCTGTTACTCACCCTTATATCACCCAACTATATATAAATGTTCATTGGTTCAGAAAGAATATTATGTGTTCCCAGAGGTATCCAGTTCACATAATTTCCCAACATTCATATAAATTTATATCTCTTTAGACAACTCATGGCTTAATTCATCATATTAAATATTAATCCTATTTTTCCAACATATTTTGTAGTTTTTGTTAAGAAAAATAGAAAAAGAGATAGGAGCAGGTTGGACTCTCCATCTTTTCAAAAAATATTTACAATATTTAATATACAAAAAGTAATAAGAATTAAAGATTAATTTTATAGTTGTTTTCCTTACTCTGATGTCTTTGTTTTTAATGGTTTCCTTTGTACAATTTAAATCTATTGTGTTATCCTATTTATTTAGGTCTGATACTTAAAAATGTTGTTTCTTCTTTCCTTGTATATAATTCAGTGACAGTGAACTCAGTTTTTCTCAGGTTTTCATGTGTTTTAGCCTTTAAAATTTTTCAGAAGTTTAATTTAGAAGTAAAACAGAAAGATCCTTGATAGAAGTCAGTACTATATTTTCATGTTTAGTCATTCTCAGAAAGAAAGTCGTCAATGAAAATATGTATTATGCAAAGTTATGATATGCTTGAGTGTCAAATTTCTGTACAAACTGGGGAGATGTTTAGGTTATTATGAAAACTGACATGTGCCATGCATTCACTTGATTTCAATCTCCTCCCACTCCAATCAGTGCCAAATTAAAACCTCCTTTCTCTCCCACATCATTTGAATATTTCATATTTCTGATTTTATATCAAAACATACAAGTAAAAGAAGTGAAATGAGAACATCATGTGTAATAAATAAAAGGATATCTGCTAATCATTTAGGTAATATAACCAATTTCCAACCTTAAAACAAAATTGTTTCTTATAGTGGCATGCAAAATTCAATATATTCTGGCCAGATACAATGGATTGAGGCTTATGTTTGTTTTTTTTTTTTGTAACACTCAGGGAGTTTTACATGCTAGACAAGAGTTCTACCACCATGCCATACCACCAGCCCACAGGGAATAACCCTTGCTTTCATTGTATTTGATGTTGGTATAAATTGTGTAGGAGAAGGCAAAAACAACCCATTTAAATAGGGATACAGGTGGACCCATTGCAACAATGATATATACAAGCCATTATGTTGAAAACTATCTTTACAACTTTGGCCGGATAGAGGGGCAAGATGGGAAGGGATAGGAAGGGGAAACAAAGGAGGAGGCAACAATGCTTGATAAGAAATGTACTCATTACATTTCCCATGTAATTGTAACCCCTCTGTATGATATTTTCACAATAAAATCTTTAAAAAAGAAAAGAAAAAAGAATGTAGTAAATCTTAAAAGCTGATATAAACTTATAACAGCTCTTACAGCCTCACCCACTCCTTGTCGGCTGGTGGTATGGCATGGTGGTGGACTCTCCATCTTGACAGGCTAGGACTACTTACTGAGAATCAATAAGGGGCAACCAAACTTCCTGGAGGAATGGAGGCTACAAGGAGGTGGGGTTGGAGGTGGACTTTTGTGGAGTCTCAGTCAGGGGGCAGAGGTTATCAAGGAGGTTATCAAAAGGCTATTAGGGCTGAGAGATGGGGACATTCAATCAGCTCACAGTGGAATGTTGGAGGCCAGGCTTGGGTCAGACTGCCCTGCCTGCACATCAAGTCCACACATACCTGGGTTTTGCTTGGTGTCCATATGCACCTGGGACAGTAGGGGGGGTGGTCAATCTTTCATATTCCATCCTTAGGTATATAAGAAGTTTGGGACAAGACGGGAGAAGTAAGTCCTTAATATAGGTCTTTGGATAGATAAAAGGATTGGGCTGGAAGAAGAGATCAGGAAAGAGTTGTTATACTCTTCTTGGAGATTCTTCATCTGGTCCTATTGGGGATTTATTATCCAAACTGTTCTGTTTGGAATTTATATTCCATTTGGGATTTTCTAACTGAGGTATCATCCTAGTCGTGAACTTCCCTTTGCTTTTCTTTTGTCAGTCATAGGGCTTTAACTCTGGGCCTAGGTGCTGTCTCTCAGCCCTTCAGCTCAAGGCTACTTCTCTACCACTTGAGCCACAGTGCCACTTCTGGTTTTCTGGTGGTTAATTGGAGATAAGAGTTTCATGGACTTTCCTGCCTGAGCTGGCTTTGAATTGTGATCCTCAGATCTGAGCCTCCTAAGTAACTAGGATGACAAGAGTGAGCCATCAGTGCCCGGCTTTGGTCTTGCACTTCAGATGGGGTCAGGGATGAAGTACTCCTGAAAACCAGGAAGGACCCGGAGGTGGGAGGGGTGGGAGGTGAGTGATCATGGGAGAAATGTGGAGTTATGAGAACAAAGCAGGTTCCCATCAACTTTGAATAGCAAATTAATTCTTCTGATAATCACCAATCATTGTGGCCTTTTTATTCTTATAAGTCACAGTGATAACATTGTTATTTCTATATCTATATCTATATCTATATCTATATCTATATATCTATATATATATATATATTCACAGTGATATTTCTATAGTGCTAACCAGATGCTAGGCATTATGTGTACATTCTCTCCCTTACACATACACACACTCCTTAAAACAACTCTGTAGCATAAATACTGTATTATTACCATTTTACAGATGAAGAAAACAGAACTACTGAAGAAAGATTAAATAAATTTTCCAGTCTGGTGAGTGGTGGAGCTACAATTTGTACTCAGCACTCTGCATCCAAGTCTATGCTCTTTAGACACGCTTTCTTAAAAGTTCTAATGGTTTGAAGGTGAAGATGAGTGGAAGAAGTATAGAGAACAGGAAATCAATACTTGTGAAAGCATGTCAGATGTGAGGATAGTAGGAGAGGACAGGTATATGTCTGAGATTAAAAAATAGGAGACATGAGGTGAACCCAGGGAAGGCACGGGTGGAACTGGGGGTCCTATGGAGGCATGACCATGTAGGACTGTGTAGGTCAGGTCAGAAACTAAAAAAGAGCAGGAAATCACTGGGGGGAGGTATGCAGTGAGGTAGAGGGAACAGCAGTCTGAATGCCACTTTGGTACACAAGGTGAAAATGCAGGGAGCCATGTGACAGCCAGATGACTGTGCTGTTGGAGGTATGGTACAAATCACACAGAACAGAGGGAAGGATTGAATTTTGGAGAGGGAGTCACAAAGGGAGTTCCATAGGTTATTCCTAGGCTTCTACTTTGTGGAAACAACTGAGGAGGCTCAGAGGCTTGTAATGAAAGTAATTTGCTAAATCCTGGAGATGTGGAGTACAAGGAATATATGGGATCAGGGGAGGTGGCCAGAATTATACTGAAGGAAGGACTCAGAGATAATTCTGGAGATATACCTGACAGTTTAAGGCACAGGATACATAAGATCCCACAAACGGGCTCTAGAAGAAGAGAAGCTGAAAGAGATGGCATTTTAAAAGACCTACAAGGCAAGGATGAGCCTTTAAAGGAGATGTTGAGACACAGAAGGAAAATCAGTACTGTGATATCAGAAGCCAGTTAGAGGACATGTTTAAGAAATCAATAAAGTCCAATGATTCTGAGAACCAAGAAGACTCAGGTTGAAACATCCATTACATCAGGAGACATGGTGACAGCTTCCAGAACACAAAGAGGGCAAGAGTGAAGTGAGGAATGAAGATGGGGTATGTAAATGAAGAAAGAATGCACACAACTCAGAAAGAGGGAATCATGAGAGAATGGAGGCTCAAGAGAAGGGTCAGCAGATTTCTGAGTGCCAAGCACCAGTGGCTCACACCTATAAGCCTAGCTACTCAGGAGGCTGAGATTTGAGAACCACAGTTCGAAACCAGCCTGGGTACACAAATCCTTCAGACTCTTATCTCCAATTAACCAGCAAAAATAGCAAAACTGGAGGCATGGCTCTAGCAGTCATGAGCAAAAATCCAAGTGACAACACGAATCTCTGAGTTCAAGTCCCAGAACCAGCATGAGAATGACTGTGTTTAAACTGTTGATTCCAAGACCAGAGCTGGGAGAAATGAGATGAATACAGAAGGGAAAAACCTGACATATGAAGCTTCGATGAAGTAGAGAGAGAAGACCAAAAGCTCTAAGAGCTGTGAGAAGATGGGCTTTTACCAGGAAGGCAGGAACTTAGGAGATGAGTGGCTATAGACAGGTTTGTACCTTTGACAGGGAAAAAACTGTGAAGTTCCCATCTGATGACTCCCACCTTGTTTATGACACAAAGCTGCACAGGGAGAATGAAAGAGGAGGTGTGGGGCGAAAGGGAAAGGGTAGTGTCAGAGTTCTGAGTAGATAAGAAGGACTAAGCTGTAAGGTGGTAAAAGTGAAACCCTGAAACAGATTGCTATGTGGAACTGAGGACTCATTTTAGAATACTGGGGGTCAAGCCTTGCAGAGATTTCAAATGATTACAGTGCCTGCCTGTGGGTACAGGCACTTAGGACAACTGTGAGAAGTCATCCTGCTGGGGTTTGGCTAAGCGAGATCCCATACAAACTCCAAAGGAAAAGTGGACTTAAGGTATAAACCTGCTAGATACGGACCAGGCACCTAAGCAACAAGAAGTAAAGAGAGAAAAGAGGGACTTGGTGATAATAACAGGAACAGAAAAAAATGAGTTGAACAGCTACTGATGGAAAGAGGTGGGTAAAGAACAGAATATTTGAATTTAACCCATTAATTTCATTAAAACCCATTAGAAGTAGACACAAGTGGGTCATGCTTCATGTTAGCTCTTCAGAAGACAGATACAGAGGATTGCGGTTTGAAGCTGGCCCAGGCAAAAAGTCTACTAGACTCCATCTCCAAAATAACCACCAGAAACCAGGAGGTACAGCACTAGCTGTCAGCAAGCTGAGCAAGAGCTCAAGGCTCCAGTTCAAATCCCAGTACCTAAAAAAATCACTCATTAGCAATTGTGTAGATTTTAAGTCAAAGCCCAGCAAAATAAGAACCAGGAAATCGGTGCTAGTAAGAAGGGAAGGGGGAGGGGAAGAGAAGGAAGGGGTTGATGAAGGGGGAAGGTTGGAGAATGCAGGCAAGAATCCAAGCCACAGAATTGAGACATAATAAGGGAAAGGTTGTGTCAAAAGGGTGTGTGTGAAGATGTGACACAAATCAAGATGCAGAGTACACAAAAACAGCTTTGGTAAATTGCAAAACTTTCCATACATAACCTAGAATTAAGATAAGTAAAGGAAGGGGTGGCTTGGAGAATTGGGGGAGAATGCTGAAAAGGTAACATTGATCAAGACGCATTGTATTCATCAACTGCTTTGTACAACTACCTAAAGATAACAAAAATAATTTTTAAAAGGAAACTGAGAATGACTATGGTCATAATGCAAGACACAATGCTATCTACTGTTAAGACAGAAAAAAATGGGAATGCAAGTTTTAGAACCCAAATAAGATGATTATGCTAAAAAATTACTCATTAGATAGCTTGAGCTGGATTGCTCCTTATTAATACATTAAGAAGATGTATGAAAAGATTACAACCTAATGAGGAAAATATGTGAAACACCCTACTTAGTTGGAGACTCTTCATCCAGGACACACAGGGTCTCCTCCACTGAGTCCTCTTCCTTCAAGGCCATTAACTCCACGCCATTGAAAAACAGCAAAAGCCTCTGCAGTCATATGAATGCGTTTACAGTAATGCTTTTACAACCATAAGATTGCAAAAGCAAATTTTAATGGCCCATTTCTTCTTTTTCTAAAAAAATGCTTTATTAAGTTTTAAACTTAAGAGCATTGCACTGAAGCAAAATTTTCCTACTTATGCTTTCTGCATAGCTGAGATTACAGATGTATACCCCCATGTCTGGCTTGTTGATATTCAGTCTTTTCCCCCAGATAACCTCAAACCATGATCCTCCCAAGTTTCTAGAAATTACAAGTGGGGGTCACTGAGCTCAAATTTAGTGTCTTATTTCTTAAGTATTTGCTTTTCAAGGAGCTATGTGCACATACAGTTGCCACAGTAAAATGAATTTTTCATCCATATAAATTTCCAGAATATGAAAATTAATTTTATCACTAGAAAATTCCATAAAATAAGAATGGGCTATATGCCAGGCAACAGTGGCTCATGCCTATACTCCTAGCTACTCATAAGGCTGAGATTGAGAATCACAGTTCAAAGCCATCCAGGCAGGAAAGTATGTGTGAGTCTTATCTCCAGTTAATCACGAGAAAACTGGAAATGGAGCTGTGGCTCAAAGTGGTAAAGCACTTGCTTTAATGCACTAGCCTACGTCCTGAGTTCAAGCCCTACAACCAAGAGAGAGAGAGGGGGAGGGAGAATGGACTATAAATAAATCAAAATTCTTATCTTAGAAAATTCCAGCTACTTAAAGGAGTCATAAACTGAGGTGTTCACACCTGTAATCCTAGTACTCAGGAAGCAGAGGACTGCAATTTGAAGCTAGTCCAGGCAGGAAGGTTTGTGAGACTCCAGTTAATCACCACAAAGGAAGTAGAATGGTGGCTCTAGAGGTAAAGCACTGGTCTTAAGCATCCAGGTCCTGAGTTCAAGCACCATGGTCAACATGAGAGACAGAAAGAGAGACAGAGAGAGGGAAACAGAGAGGACATCATAAATATTATTTTTTTGGTCAGTCCTGGAGCTTGAATTCAGGGTCTGAGCACTGCTTCTGAGCTTCTTTTACTAGCACTCTGCCACTTGAGACACAGCACCACTTCTGGTCTTTTCTGTTTATGTGGTACTAAGGAATCCAACACAGGACTTCATGCTAGCTAGGTGAGCACTCTACCACTAAGCCATATTCCCAGCCTCAACCATAAATATTCTTAAACTACAAGTATTAAAAATACTTCCTAAAAATAAGACTATGTTGGGCCTGGAACTACAGTAGAAGACCAACAAAATGCTGTGGCTTAAGTGACAGAGTGTTTGGTATAACAAGCCAAGTTCAATTCCCAACACTTCTGTAAAAAATTTACAGTCACATATGGAATGCAGCATTTTTTACAACCTGGTTCAGAAAAAAAATTTTCAGTGATGGCTTTTTAAGTTTTAAAAGTACATATAAATTATATTGCATTAATAAAATACATCTCAACTTAAATATTTTTTGTTCTAAGTATGTAGAAACAACATTCAATTTTTAAAAACACTCACAATTAAAAGAGGTATTCTTAAGGAAGGGACCCAAAGGTGCAATGAATGCCTCTGTGCCAGTGAACATATAAAATAATATTTATCAACAGGAATTTCAGGAAATTGCAACAAGTTTTTAATATTTTTTTTCCTCTTGTTGATGAAGATGGTGTTTTTTTCTTTTTTCTTTTTGGTCTTTGTCTCTTGCTTTTTGCCTGTTTTTCCTTTAGCTGTCTTTGGTGGGTAATAGGAGGCAAAGCAATGGAAGAACCAATGGTGAAAAAATGCAGCAGTGGTACTCAGTAGACACTAACAGGAAAATGAACTGTGGAACTATACAATTTGTAGGTAGAGATGGGAGAGGGAAACGGAGATAACAAAGGAAGGGGTGAAATTGCCCCCAAAGAAAAAATTCATTACATGCTTATGAAATGGTAACCCTTCTATACAACTCTTTAATAATTAATAACAGTTGCTGGGAAGGTGGATCAGTGGTAGAGTGCTTGCCTTGCATGCATGAGGCCCTGGGTTCAATTCCTCAGCACCACATAAGCAGAAAAAGTTGGAAGTGTTGTTGTGGCTAAAGTGGTAGAGTACAACCCATGAGCTGAAGAGTTGAGGGACAGTGCCTAGGCTAAGGTTACAGGCCCCATGACTGACAAAAAATTTAATAACAATTTTTTAACCTCACAGTTTCTTTTTGCCATGAACTTTGATTAAATTCTACTTTAGTTTTGTTTTTCTTTTGTTGTACGGGTTCCGAGTCTTGAATTTAGGGTCTCTCTCTCTCTCTCTCTCTCTCCCCTCGCTCAGCTTTTTCTCTCAAGGCTGGCACTCTATCACTAGAGGTACACTTTCACGTCCAGCTTTTTATTTTTTTTCTTGTTTAACTAGAGATTCGAATATCTATCTCAGTTTCATTTGCCTGAACTGGTTTCAAACTTTTAATTCTCAGATCTCAACCTCCTGAGTAGCTAGGAGTATAGATGTGAGCAACAAGTCCCTTCCTTTAAAAAAATTAGTATATATTAGTTATACAAGGGGAGATTTTGTTGTGACATTTCCACACAATGTTATCCTTCTCCCTCTTCTTAAAACAATTTCAAAAAGTTTCAGTTTTACTTTGACATAAATCTACTTAACCATATTCATTCTCTTTCCCCTTAGTTAGCCAACCTTCTTGCTAGTTCTCTGCCTCAGCCTCTCTCTCTCCCCCCAACTTTCCATTGATCAACAGTTTTCATGTTATTTTCATATATAGTTATAATGTATCTCAAAACTATTCACTCTCTTTTTCCCTTTCCCTTCCCCTCTTAAACAGTCCTGTAGACTCAATTTGTAAATCTGCCCATATACACAAAGGTACAATCATGTCTATGAATATATATGCTCTTTAGGCCTAGCTTCTATATCGGAAACAAACACATATCTTGTGTTTTTTTATTTTTATTTTTTAGCTTGGTTCATTATGATGTCCTCTATTATATCCACTTTTCTGAGAGCGACATGATTTCATTTTCCTTCATGGCTGTGTAACATTCCATGGTACATCTATATTACTTCTTCTTTATCAGTTCAAGAAGATTCCAGGTGTCTGATTCCATCATTTGGATATTGTGCACAGTGCTGTAATAAACATGAGTTATGCTGGCATCTTTCAGGTATATTGATATATTTTACTGACATACGCCTCATATTGGTATAATGGAGTCTTTGGAAGGGTCTGTTTCTAGACTGATATCCATAGTGGTTGCACTAGTTTGCATTCCCACCAAAAGAGTATAAAGATTCCTTTTCTAATTCATCTTACCACATTTTCTTGGTGGCTGTCATTCCAACTGAAGTAGATTTAATCTTATTGCAGTTTTAATTTGGATGTTCTCTATTATAGCTAAGGCTGTTGAACATTTCCTCATGACTTTATTAGCCATCTTTTTCTTCTTCTGAAAACTATGTAATTAGATTATTTCTGGGTTTTTTTGCTGTCTAATTTCAGTCCTTTATATAGGATGGATATCAATCCTTTATTTGTTGAATAGCTGGCAGCCCTAGGAAACTCCAAATTGTCATTACTCAGTCATGTGGGTCTGTCCTTCTGCCAGTGTTTTCAGCATGAACAAGGGATGAACTGCACATCTCTTGGCTTTCACTTCCGCATGGATCCAAAGTTCACATGACAGCACTGACTGCACATTAGCTGATTAAAACAACAGGAGGGCCTGGGGACTTGCTCAGTGTAAGAGAACTCATCTGGCAAGTGCAAGGATTTAAGTTCAGACCTCAGCTCTGAAAACTACAGAAACAATTAAACAACAATCAAACCCAAAACCACAAAAAGTGAGTCTTACCTGATGCTGGGGGCTTATACTGGTAATCTTAGCTACTTAGGAGGCGGAGATCTGAGGATTGTGGTCCAAAGCCAGGCTGGGCAGGAAAATCAGTGAGACTCTTATCTCCAAAAATCCAGAAGTGAAGACAAGGCTCAAGTGGTAGAGTGCTAGCTTTCAGCATAAAAGCTCAGGGTGAACACCCAGGCCCTATGTTCAAGCCCCAGATCCTTCACACATTAAAATGTCTTACACTAAGACTGATTTATTAACTATCACCACCTAAATTCCTGTCACAAAGAAACCCAAAATGAATGCCATGAGACACGTCTTTCCAACATCACTCCTGGAAGCCCCACAAGTGACACAGCCACCTCTTCATACATACATATAGATATTATGTGTATATGCGTATATATGTATATCTAGATACATACATACAATTGAAGTAAGAAAAAGATCATTGAGAATATGGAATTCCAGATTGAGCAACCACTCAAAAAGTTTCTCTTCAGGTCCTATAGAAGAGAATGGTAGTAAAACTAATGTTACATTTTGCATTATTATTTTATACATTTGTCTTTTAGAACAGATACTCAAAGAAGTATAGTTCTGCCTGGCATTGTGGCACATGTCTGTAATGCTAGCATTTAGGAGGTGGCAGTAGCAAGCTAACAATTTAGAGACCAGCCTGGGACACAGAGAACTCCAGGTCACCCTGGAACTGTCTGTATCCAGAATAATACTAACAACAAATAAAAACAAGATTGCATAAAAAGCTTAGACTCTTTAAACGAAGAAGAATAGAAGTACAGATGCATCAAGTTTCTAATTTATGGAAAGCTGGTCTTGCACAGTTCCTTGCTCTACATCATCCCTTACCCTACAGTAAATCCTACCACTTGGTCAGCAGACACCATGAAGGTCAACACCCCTGTAAAACCAAATACATACCTACTCTAGCAGAACTGGCAAAGATCGAAAGTATCATTAAACCATAAAGAAATGTCTAACAGGAGGAAGATACAGGAGAAACTTCTCTTGGAGCTGCAACCCACATCTACAAATGACTATAAAGTAAGAAGCAATACCAAGAAGCTAAAAGGACTCTGAAAGGTCTCCAAAAAGTATATAATATGTGGGAATTTAGAAAGCTTATTAAGACATACATAAATATGCCAGGCCATATACTTGTTTGGGCATCAACAAGTATGTAGACATCTGTCACAAATCATTAGCTAATATAAAATACGAAAAGATCCTTAAAAGCAGTTTCAAATCTAAATGCAACAGAGCAAACTTGCTTTAAAAAGTTATCACCTAGAAGCTGGGCACCGGTGACTCAGGCCTGTAATTCTAGCTTCTCAGGAGGCTGAGATCTGAGGATTATGGTTCAAAGGCAGCCCAGGCAAGGAAGTCTGTAAGACTCTTATCTCTAGTAAATCACTGAAAACTGAAAGTGGCACTGTGGCTAGAGTGCTAGCCTTGAGCTGAAGAGCTGAGGGATAGCACCAAGGCCCAGAGTTCAAGCCCCACAACCAAAAATATAAAGTTATCACCTAGGTACTTACACCAAAAATATTATGTCAGTAAATCAAAGCCCCAAATCAGTCTCTGCTTAAGGATACATAATTATAAAGCATAATTCAGTGATCACAATTCTCAATAAAAGCAAATAAAGGTACATAGATTTACACTACATCGTAGGCTCTCAGAGGACACACATTCACCCCTTACCTGGTCTCTTTACCTAATCCCCAGGTACAAGCTCCATATCTACCTATGCAGTCTTCAGTTCTAATAGCTCTAGAGAAATGAATAGTATTCCTTTAAGCTACTACTGACGCTTTAGTCAATTTCTACATCAGAAAAAGCGATCATAAAAGTTGTCCCAAGATAGCCTTTCAAAAAGTAATAGCATAATAGCATACTGATATGAATTTGGCTAAATATTCATATATAATGAACAGATTCATATATTATTGAAATTTATGTAGAAAATAGCACATATAAAATGACACGTTTTATCATTCCCACTGTATGTTTCAAAATCTTGTTTCCCTGTGTGGTCAAATGCATCAAAACCTCTATTCCTGGGACCGCCTCTCCCTCTTCTTCTCATGCCCCCTTTTGGGCTTCCACATCCTTTCAGCGGCCTGTCTCAATCAAACCTGTCCACTGGTCTAGTCAAAGATGACAATGCAATATGATAAGAGAGCCTAAGCCTCTGCCCGTGTTCTGCCTCATCCAGGCTCCTGTATGGTGTGGTACACTACCAGGATCTGGTGGTGTAATCACCTGCCCGCTTTCCCTTCTGCCCATCCTTGTGCTTTCTGAGGACCTACTTTTTTTCTACTAGACTCCAAGATGTAGTTCTAAATGAATACATCTTTTTAATCATTTTAACACCTTGTTTATTAACTTTTTTAAATTTTTATAGGCTTTCCAAAACATTTTCCCTAACAACAAATTACTTATTTAAAAGAGATCCTGGCTGGGCGCCGGTGGCTCACGCCTATAATCCTAGCTATTCAGGAGACAGAGATCTGAGGATCAAAGTTCAAAGCCAGCCCAGGCAGGAAAGTCTAAGAGACATTTTATCTCCAATGAACCACCAGAAAACTGAAAGTAGAGCTGTGGCTTAAAATGGTAGAGCACTAGCCTTGAGCAAAGAAGTTCGCAGAAAGTGCCCAAACCCTGAGTTCAAGCCCCATGACTGACCAAAACAAAAACGGATCCTGAAATCAAGTAATCCGGATTATTAATAGCTTCAATACTTGCACCAGTAAATTATCCTACCATTCTCTCATGGCTAAGAAAGCCATTCTTACCACAATAAAAAAAAAGATCGAATTTACAATTTTCTTTTTTTGAAAACAAATGCAGAAATGATGATTAATCTTACCTTTTTCATATAAAACATTATGCTAAATAAATTCTCTACATTGGCTTTTCTACCTTCTAACAAAACCCAAACCAATTTTAAAACAGAACATTTTTTTCTGATTTAAAATTCTATTCTTTTCCAATTTTCTTTATTAGCATTTAATGTAATTTTGAGAAAAGAAATTATTTTAACCTATCAAAATTCCTTACGTAAATTAGATTAGACATAGAAATACGGAAAAAAATCATAGCACATTATGAATTAGAATATAGTACAAAGGCTAATAATTTTTATTGAGATTCAGTGATTACATAAAATTCACAAATTTCACAGTATTGTGGGATAGTAATACTTAAAGTCATATACACATTTTAACCTTTACAAGGCAAATTGTCATTATCATGGTCTATAAAGTTTGTGAATTCTATAAGTTTTGACAATACAACTATTTCTTCCAAATCGGTTGATATGTACCTTTCTTTCCTTTTGTTTAGTGTAAGCTGCTCCCTCTTTCCCTCTAATTCTCTCCCTTCCATTGCTGCCCTTGAATTCCTTAGTTCATTTTCATTCAATGTCCAATGTAGCTGATGTGCCCCTCTGTTATATAGTCTCCTATTTCCCTCTGATTCTGTGTCCTGCTCCTAGCTCCCCTCAGATGTGCACATATATATGGTAAATATATATGGTACATATATATGGTACATATATATGGTATCTATCTATCTATCTATCTATCTATCTATCTATCTATCTATCTATCTATCTATCTATCTATCTATCTATCTATCTATCTACCATATATAAGGTCGAGAACATGGAGTCATTTAGGAATGATATGACAAATTAAGTAGAGGTCCTTTGTTTCTTGAATCCTGTTTATTTTGTCATATCTCTTTGCATTTTGGATTTAACATTCACATATCAGGAAGCCATGTACCATTTGTCTCTCTGATCTTGGCTTACCTTGCTTGAAATGATTTATTCTAATTCTATCAATTTCTGGTGAATACCATTATTTTATCCTTTCTAATGCCTGCATATTTCACTGTATGTATGTACTACAAATTTTGGATACATTCATCTGTAATGAGGCATCTGGGTTGTTTCCATATCTTAGCTATTGTGAACAGTGCTGCAATAAACATGGAGGTGCATGTGTCCTTGTATCCTGGTACCTGTTGCTCAGGGTAGATGCCTAGGAGTGGTATGGCTGGGTCATATGGGAGGTCTATATTTAGCTTTCTGAGGACCCTTCAGACTGCTTTCCAAAGTGGTTGTGTTAGTGTACATTCCCACTAGCAATGCAAGGGTTCCTCTTTCTCCATATACCCTCCAGCATTTGTCATTGGCTGACATTAGGATGTGTTCCATTCTGACTGGTGTAAGGTGGTATCTCAGTGTTTTGATTTGCATTTCCTTTATGGCCAAGGATGATGAACATTTCATGTGTTTCTTTGCCATTTGTATCTCTTCTTCTGAGAAGTTTCTCTTTAGCTGCTTTCCCATTTAATATTTGGTTATATTTGGGAGGATTTAGTTTCTTGAGTTCCCTGTATATAATGGATATTAGGCCTTTCTCTGATCTATTGCTGGTGAATATTTTTCCCAATTAGTTGGTTATCTTTCTAGTTTGGTTTCTATTTCTTCATCGATGCTGAAATTTTGTTTTAAGATAGTCCCATTCTTCGAGTCTCCAATTTGTTGTGACCCGGGGACTTTTTTTCAGGAAGTTCCTGCCTGTGCCTGTAAGTTCAACTGTCTCTCCTACTCTGTCCTGCAATAGTTTCACAGGTTCAGGTTTGATGGGAAGGTCTTCAATTCATTTTGAGTTGATGCTAGTGCATGGAGACAGGTTGGGGTCCTCTTTTAGTTTTGTGCATGTGGCCACCTTGTTTTCCCAGCACCAATAGTTCTTCCACTGTATGTCTTTGGCTCCTTTGTCAAGTGTCAGATGAATATAGGTATGTGATTTTATTTCTGGATCTTCTAGTCTGTTCCATTGCTCTTCGGGTCTGTTTTTGTGCCAATACTAAGCTGTCTTTGTTATTATGGCTCTGTAGAAGAGCTTGAAATCTGGTATCGTGATTTGTCCTTCATTGTTTCTTTTGCCTATAATTGCTTTGGCTATTCTCGGTTGTTTGTAACACAAATCTTTTTAAAAAAGTCTACACAATACTTGAACAGCAAACACATACATGGGAAACAACATCAGTGAAAATCAGTCCTACATTTATAGAAATCTAGATCAGATAACAACAAAACACCAAAGTCTTCTCAAATATATTAATGATAGAAACCAAGCCTAAAATCATCACTGTGTATATTGTAATCCTTGAAAACAGTATATATTCCATATACTTTTTTCCCATTTCCTTTGTTGTTGTTGTTGTTGTTGTTGTTGTTTTGAGTTTGCATTTTTTGAAACGTAGTCTTCCTAATCTAACCCAGGATACAAACTTGCAATTATCCTGCTTCAGCCTCATAATTACTAGAACAACAGGTGTGAAGCAGCACACCAGGTCTTCTGTATTTTAAAACTTGATGAAAATTAAATAATCTTGTACTCAAGAAGTTTAATTCTTGACAAACTCTAACACAAAATGCAGAAGATTAACATATGGATCATGAAACCTGAGCTGGGTGTCAGTGGCTCACACGTGTAATCCAGCTACTCAGGAGGCTGAGATCTGAGAATTGTGGTTCAAAGACAACCTGTGCAGGAAAGTTCGTGAGACCCTTATCTCCAATTAACCACCAGAAAACCAGAGAACACTGCCATTTACATTTGGTAGGAGTATCAGAAGTTGTGTCCTCTCAATGGGTCATGTGAGAAATACGTATGCTACAAAAATAACTGGTCTACACTTTATTCCAGATTAAAGAAGATAGAACACTTCGTGAAATTTGAATGCAAATTAAATAATTTAAAGAATCAGATAATAGTGCTATATCAATATTAATCACTTTAATAATTCTCTCATGGTTTTTGGCAAATACATAAAGTATTTAGGGATAAAGGAACACTCACACATCTTATTTCTAAATGACAAAGAGAAAACTATGTAGAAAAGGAGAGAATGGTAAAGCAAATATGTTAAGAAGTTGATATTTAGGGAATCCAAATGAAGGGTATAAGAGAATACTTTATGTAATTCTTGCCATGTTTTTATAAATCAAATTATTTTAAAAGAAATAAAGAAAAGTCACTTCATTGTCTCATATCCCTGTGCCCCTACCATTACATATGTTATTTCACTTCACAGACAGATTTTCATGTCACAAAAATCTATCTTTTTAAGCCTATCATACTTATTAAAAAAAGAAAAACTGACATGTTCAATTATACTTTTTAAAGTTCCATACTTTTTAAAAATGATGGCAACAACGGTTTCTGCATTTGAACAAAAATTTCATTTTTTCCATAGAATAAAAGTCTGAGTAGAGAAAAAATACATAAACCTTTCAAAAATTTAGTTCTGCTCCAAGAAGCTTTACATATAAAAGTGGCCATTACAGAGAAAATTTGAAATAATCACCAAAAATAAAAAATAAAGTGAGCTTTTCCAGAACTTTCTCTAACCTTGTGGCAGATCCACCAGGTTGTGCATTGCTGTTTTATGTGTCCCTTCTAGTTAGTCACCATATGCACACCACTTCAGATGTGCTGCTCTCTGCTACAGGTCCTTTATTTACTTATTTCTAATTGACTCTAGCAGGGATGAGGTACACTTGACCCATGGGCCCTATAAGGCCTGAAAAATCATTTGGTACATGACAGGTTATAAATATCCAAATAGCGCTTGGTGGAAAATGGTTCCTTACTCCAGCCTTATAAAGCCATGTTCTTTGACTAAGACTTTGTTTCGGACAGGGTCCTAAATGAATTTGGATGGCAGGAAGTCAAAACACTTTGAGAAACTTGATTCCCTGAATACAGAACTATCTTACTAACAGGAGGCATAAGCAAAATAATAACTACGTTTGTAGAAGGCTTTGCTCTGACTCAGGAGACATGGTAGAATGCACCAGTCCTATGCATTACTTCACACCAGAGAACTTTCCAGAGTTTGGTATCATGTATCATATTAGACTTTTCTTCACATGTCTCATGATAGCCTACTTAGCTGATCATAGAATTAAGAATCTGTTTCAATCTATTTAAGAGACTGAATTCATAATGCTAAATCAAAACCGTAATTATATCCCTACTCTAAAATTAGCTCCTTAGTGTAAAACTTCAAAGTAAAATTTTAAAGAATCCAATATACTCATTTGTTTTGGGTTTGTTTTGTTTTGCTGTGCTGGGGCTTGAGTTAAGGACTGTATGCTTGCTACAAAGGCACTCTACTTGAACCATGCCTCCAGTTCCTTTTGATTATTTACTTGTTTATTTTTTTCTGGTGTCAGTATTGGTCCTTACACTCAGGACCTTGAGCTTTTACTTACCTTTTTTTGTTGTTGTTTACAGCTGCTGCTGTATTAGGCCTCAGTTCTAATCTGGCTAATTGGAGAGAAAATATTATGGATTTTACTGCCTGGGCTGACTTCAAACTGTGATCCTCAGATCTTAGCCTTCTGAGTAGCTAGTACTACAGATGTGAGCCACTAGAGTCCAGCTATTTTGTTACTTTTGTATACTTGCTTTTGATTAGGCCAGCCTGGACCCCATATTTATGCTTCCCACATAGGTGAAAGGCATGTACCAGGACACTCAGCTTTTCATAAGTTAAGGTGGTGTCTCGCAAAACAGCTATGTTAACTCGTGTGAAACACTGCACTGTGTGCTTCTCATACTTATGGAAAATATTTTTTTCCTTTGCAGTGGAATTAGACATTGATACTAGGGCCTTGTATATTCTAAAGAGCTCTCCCAATGCTCTACTGATAAAGTACCTTCCAAGCCCATGGTTAATTTATTATTTATTTATTTTTGTTGTTCATGGGGTTTGAACTCTGGGCCTGGGTGATATCTCTCAGCTCTTCATCTCAAGGCTAGCACTCTACCATTTAAACCATAGCACCACTTCCTGTTTTCTGGTGGTTAATTAGAGATAAGAGTCTCAAGGATTTTCGTGCTTGGGGTTGCCTTTGAACCACGATCCTCATATCTCAGACTCCTGAGTAGCTAGAATTACAGGCATGAGCCAACAGAACCCAGCTCCACATTTAGTTTTAATTATACAACTGGCCCTGAATCTTGATATAAGGTCATCTCTGAAATACACGAAGATCTTTCAGGTGTCATCTAAAATAATAATGACTTGTTGCCTAAACTATCAAAATGTTCCTAAGATCTGTAATATGGAAAGGTCACAAAGGGTTATGGCTGTTCTGAAAAGTCCTCTGGTTCCCCAACCATCCCAGTTGAGGACTATGCATACATTTCAGCTGAAAACTTCTCACCTGTAAAGTCGGCCTGCCTCTTGGCCTCAAATGGTCCATATTCCCTGTAGGATCTCTGCTCAGCTCTATTAAGTATCACCTCTTTTCTCCAGCAGTCATTCCAGCCTTGTTGCTCCCCTTTTCTAGGAGTCCACTTCTAGCCTGCCAGCAGAAAACCAAAGCAGAGGGCTAAAACACAACATCCATGAAACACTAGGTACAATTCTATAGGTTCCTTAAGATTTCATTTTTCCAAAAACCAGTTGGAATACCACTGAATAAATGGGAATTTCAGGGGAAAAAGTTGCTGATGTTATTTTCTAGAATTTATTCATTTTAATAAAATCTTATTACTATTATGACTTCACTTATGTTTTAGAGAGTATACGATAAACCATATAATTATAGGTATCTTTTTCTTTCTTTTTGTTGTTGCTGTGTTTTGAAATAAGGTCATTACATATGTTTGAGATTAGCCTGGAACTCACAATCATTCTGTATCAAGACTCCTGAGGGTTAAAATCATAGGCATGCACCACACCTGGTTAATTATAGATGACCTCTATTAACACAATTTAATAAACTAACTACATTTCACATTTCAAAAGCAGCTTTATGAAACCATAGTTCTAAACCTCATCCAGGAAAGTAGTACATACCAGTACCTTTGATTGTAGTTTAAAGTACAATATTAGATTGTACTTAACATTGTATTTTAAAAAGATTTTCCTTCCCTTGAATGGGATTTATATATTTGCCATATGTCTCTAGTGTGGGCCTCAACTCAGTTTTCAACTCACTCAAGAAGGTATCTTTTTTTGTCCATTTGAGAATCCAGCATCCAGATGAAACAAGGACAAAGTGCTAACCCTCTTTTGTCTTTTCTCTTCTGCTGCTTTAGAATATGCAATCAAATCCTGTATTTTAAGCCATCTAATAAGTTAGTAACTAAATTTTGAACTTTGTCATTTCTTAAACTGTCTTCCAAAATTGTCTTTTTCCCCTTAGATTTAGAAGGGTCCTCAAATATTATTTATAGCTTTTGCTATACTTCTTTGATTTTCCTTAGGAGTAATTACACCACGCTGATAGTACATATAGAAAAATATTAAAATTTATTCAAATAATGGATGTACATCTCATTAAATTCCTCTCATGTATCCACAATAAAAATACAGGCATAGAGCTGGGAATGTGGCTTAGTGGTTGCCTACCATGCAAGATGCCCTGTACCACATAAACAGAACAAGGCAGAAGTGGCACTGTGGCTCAGTGGTAGAACACTACTCTTGAGCAAAAGCAGTTCAGAGACAGTGCCCAGATCCTGAGTTCAAGCCCCAGGACTGGCAAAAATTACAAAATTTAAAAATACAGGGATTTTTTTCAGTTTTCTCATTATTATTTCCTAACTAAACTTTATACTCTAACACAAATAAGTAAGTACTATCAAGTCTTAAAATAAAAATCCTGTTTGTACATCACGAAGATAAAATTATGTAATTACCTTGAATATAAAATGTTTTTGAGTGTCAAATGTTGCACAAGGGATTTAAGTTCACTCTATGGCTCTAATATCCTATAATATCAATAACTATTTAAATCTAACTTACATCACTTTATGATATTTTCATAGAGGATTATACTTCTACTGTAGAAACAAATCAGATCAACCAAAATAGAAGGGGTAGTTGAAATCAGGGGGAAAATGTCACTAAGTTGTTAATAAGTTGAGCCAGGCACTGGTGGGTCACACCTGAAACCCAAGCTACTCAGAAGGTCAAGAGCTGAGGATCGTGGTTCAAAGCCAGCCTGGCAGAAAATCCATGAGGCTCTTATCTCCAATTGAGCACCAGAAAAACTGAAATTAGCACTGTGGTTCAAAGCGGTAGAGTGCTAGGCTTGAACAGAAGATCTGAGGGACAAAATCCAGACCCAGAGCTCAAGCTCCACAACAACAAAACAAAACAAAACAAAACAACAAAAAAACAAGTTGAAGGTGAGTACTGGTGGCTTATTCCTGTAGTCCTAGCTACTTGTAAGAATGGAATTTGAGGATCAGAGTTCGAAGCCAACTTAGGCACAAAAGTTATGTGATCTCTAAGAAAGCCAGAAGTGGAGCTGTGGCTTCAAGTGGTAGAGCACTAACCATAAGCAAAAGAAAAAGCTAAGGGACAGAGCCCAGGCCTTAAGTTCAATTCCTAGAATTAGCACCTACATAAATAAAGTTAGCAAAGTGAAAAATTAAAAGATTTGCTTTAGATTTTCTATTTGCAACCCATAAGCATTTGTGTTTTACCATTATAGTATCTCCATTCAACTACAGAATTACTTCATTGATTATTCTATCTTCTTTCTGCTATCTCATTTTTAACTATATCAATTAAACTTGCTTTATAGTAAAGTCATTTCCATCATTTCTGTATGTAAATTGAAGTGTTAAATAGAATTGGCTACTTACTAGGATATTTACCAATATCCTGCAAATACTACATTCTCCCTCTAAATCTCCAAAGACCAAAGCTAATAGTGACAGACATTTTCCCCCCAAATCAGTTGTAAGAGGTCAAAACTGCAATTGAACCCACCTTGCTTTTCCACACTAGAACAGCAGCTTGCATTTCACCAGCCCTTTCCAATAAAAGGCTTGCATTAGCATTTGATCACTGATCTAAACACAAGCTTAGAAAAGGAAAAGAATACAGTAAAATTTCCAGCAAGACTTCCCATAAAATAGTTGCATTTTGGCTCAAAAGGTTTCTAGGCTCTGAAGAAAGCTGAGAAAAGCGAGCTGAAACAGTCTCTGATGGTTCGAGAATATACTGAGCAAAGGGCCTCTCATAGGTTTCTGTACAGCTTTGGATAGTTTAGTACATTAAAACTTCCAATTCCACGGGGCAAGCATCTAATTCCCACATTCTGGAGGATTAATGTTTCTGGTGTATGTCAAAATGTGTATTCCCAAATGCTTGACATTTCTCTATGTTAAGCATTCACTCAATCTTCAGACTAAATTTAAAATGTTTCATTTTGCCTAACATCAACTTATCTGACAGTTTCTGTTTGTCTCAGACATATACTAGTTGTTGCAAATAAAGGAAACCATAAGATCTATGTTTCTTTGGGCCTGGCTTACTTCACTTAATATGAGTTTTGCCAAGCATTTCTATTTCCTAACTAATGGGGCAATGTCATTGTTTCTGATGGAGGCATAGACTTCCATTGTGTATACATACCACATTTTCTTGATCCATTCATCTATTGAGGGGCATCTGGATTGGAACCCCAAGATAAGGATTCAAATGTTTCTTCTTTTCTTTTTTATTATGAGAATACCGTACAGAGGAATTACAATAACATGGGCAAGATAACGAGTACATTTCTTATCAAGCATTGTAGCCTCCTCTTTGTTTCCACTTCCCATCCCTTTCCGTACTCCCCCCTCTCCCCACCCGACACTCGCCCCACCCCTCACCAAAGTTGTAAAGTTCGTTTTTTGACATAACGATTTGTACATCTCATTATTGCAATGAGTCTACCTGTATCCTTAGTTTAACGATTTGTTTTTTCCCTTCCCCTCCACAAATTATACCAACATCAAATACAGTGAAAGCATGGGTTATACAGACAAGGGACTCATATCTAAAATATACCTAGAACTTAAAAAATTAAATCCCCCAAAACCAAATCTTCAAAGAAACAACTGCCCAATAAATAAGTGGGCTAACGACTTAAAGAGAAACTTCTCTGAAGAGGAAAGGATAGTCAATAGATACATGAAGAAATGTTTTTTTTTTCTCTCCTGCGGTTGTTTCGAACATATTTATAAGATGATTTCTTTGTTGCTTTTTATGTCCCTCCCCTATGGTATAATCCCTGATTTCACTGTATTTGATGTTGGTATTGAAAGGTTAAAGTTTTGAGGCAGTGACCACTTGTTGCTTGTTTGTAGCAAAGCAACAAATGGGGCTAAACTGCACGGTTGTGTGCCTTTATAAGACCTGAAAATCCTTAGCTCAGGGCTCTCCTCCTGGGCTCCGCTGTGTCGGAGTGGAAGACAAGGCCCAAGCTGCAGCCTGTGTAAATAAAACAGCTGTAGAATCTGACTCTCGGTGAGAGGTCTATTAGGGATCTAGTAGCCGTGGCAAAAACAGGAAAGGAAGGACAGAAAACATGAAATTGAGCATGAAAAGAGAGACTGGGTAAAGGAAAAGAGGCCAGACTTGTTGGAATCGCCACTATCACATGCTGAGCATACATGGTTCACAGAGGGCAGCAGTTTCATTCGAGATGGAAAAAGATACGCAGGCGCAGCAATCATCACGGACACTGAGATAGTGTGGGCAGAAGCACTCCCCCAGGGAATGTCTGCACAAAGAGCAGAGCTAGTGGCACTAACAAAAGCCCTACAAATGGGAAAATGGAAGAGACTAAACATTTACACAGACAGTCGGTATGCTTTTGCCAACGTGCATGGCCATGGAGCCATTTCCCAAGAGAGGGGGCTGCTGACAGCTGAGGGAAAATATATTAAAAACAAACAAGAAATTTTAAGCCTCGGCCAGATGGGAAACAGCAAATATTGCCATTATGCACTGCCCTGGCTATCAAAAGGGAACTGATTCTATAACCAAAGGAAATAACTTGGCCGATCAGGCAGCTAAGGAGTTGGCCCTCCAGCCCAGAGCTGACTCTAGTAGACCCAGGGCCACGAGCTTTGCCTCCTGAGCCTCAGTACCCCCAAGAAGACTTGCAGTGGATAAAGAAAATTCCCATGGCCTATAAACCTCTGGACAGAGAAGGAAAACTGGTGAGGGGAAAGTTATCTTGCTAAAAAGATTGGGGAAGGGGATTCTAAAGAGAATCCATTGCGTCCCTCACATGGGAACACGAAGACTGCAGGACATGCTCCAACACTCCAAAGTAAAAATCAACCCATCGAGGACATTGTTAAAAATTGTGAAGCCTCATAGCTAGCAAGATCAATAGAAAACCCACGGATTGGGAGATCTTTACTAGCCATACAACTGACAAGGGTCTCATATCTAAAATATACTTGGAACTCAAAAAATTAAACCCCCCAACAACAAATCCTCAAAGAAACAACTGCCCAATAAATAAGTGGGCGAAAGATTTAAAGAGAAACTTCTCTGAAGAAGAAAGAAGGATGGCCAATAGACACATGAAGAAATGTTCAACATCCCTAGCCATAAAAGAAATGCAAATCAAAACATCATGGAGATATCACCTCACTCCAGTTAGAACGGAAAAAATCAAGAACTCTAACAACAACAGATGCTGGAGGGGATGTGTACAGAAAGGAACATTACTTCATTGTTGGTGGGAATGTAAACTTGTTCAACCACTTTGGAAAGCAGTATGGAGGTTCCTCAAAAGACTTCACATAGAACTCCCCTATGACCCAGCAATCCCACTTTTGGGCATTTACCCAAATGTATACAAACAAGACCACACTAAAGCTACCAGCACAACTATGTTTATTGCAGCATTATTTACCATAGCTAAGATATGGAACCTACCCTGATGCCCCTCAGTAGATGATTGGATCAAGAAAATGTGGTATATATACACAATGGAATTCTATGCCTCCATCAGAAAGAATGACATTGCCCCATTTGTTAGAAAATGGAAAAACTTGGAAAAAATTATATTAAGTGAAGTAAGCCAGGCCCAAGAAACATAGGTCCCATGGTTTCCCTTATTTGTAATATCTAGTATATGTATGAGTCAAGCAGAAAAGGTCAGATAATGTAATGTCAGGAAAATGAACCCTTAGATGTGTATTTTAATGTTTTTTTCTTCCATGCATGTGTTTCTAACGCATTTATAAGATTATCTCTTTGTTGCTTTGTATGTCCCTCCCCCACAGTATAACCCCTGCTTTCACTATATTTGATGTCAGTATAACTTGTGGAGGAGATGGGGAAAAACCAGTTGTTTAAGGATACAGGTGGACCTGTTGCAACAATGAGAAGTACAAGTTGTCATTTCCAAAACGAGCTTTACAACGTCGGTGTGTGTGGGGGGAAGGAATAGGATTGGGATGGGGGGGAGGGGGGAGGCTGGGAAGGGATGTGAAGTGTAAACAAAGGAGGAGGCTGCAATTTTTGGTAAGAAATGTATGAATTATCCTGCCCATGTAATTGTAACTCCTCTGTACAGTATGTGCACAAATAAAATAAAATTAAATTTAAAAAAATTTGTGAAGCCTGTCAGCTCACCAATGCCCCCAATCAACTGGTTACAAAAGGAGCTTGCCTCCGTGGAGATAGGCCAGGTGTGTATTGGGAAGTAGACTTCACAGAAATTAAAACTGGAAAATTTGGATATAAATATTTGCTAGTTTTTGTAGACACTTTTTCAGGATGGGTTGAAGCCTACCCAACAAACATGAGACTGTGAAAATCATGGCTAAGAAGATCCTGGAAGAAATCCTACCCAGGTATGTCTTCCCATCCACTGTTGGGACAGATAATGGATGGGCCTTCGTCTCAAAAGTAAGTCAGGGAATAGCCACAGCACCTGGGATGGATTGGAATTTGTACTGTGCTTATAGACCCCAGAGTTCAGTGCAGGTAGAAAGAATGAATCAGAAAGGAGACCTTAAATAAATTGGCCTTGGAGACTGGCGCAGATTGGGTATCACTCCTTCCTTTTGCCCCTGTTTAGAATAAGAACTTCACCCTATCGGTTTGGCTTTACTCCTTTTGAAATAATGCATGGACCCCCTCCACCCATTATCCCTAGTCTTCAGACTGAATTGCTTGCTGATTTGGATGATACTGAATTTCTGTGTAAGCTTGACTATTTACAGCTGTTGCATAAGAGTATGTGGCCCCAGCTTAGAGCATTATGATTCTGCTTCTATTCCTACCCCCCATTTGTTTAAACCAGGGGACTGGGTGTTTGTTCGAAGGCACAACTTGAGATCTCTGGAACCACGGTGGAAGGGACCTTACATGGTGCTACTGACTACTCCTCCTGCCCTTGCTGCTTGGATCCACTGCTCCCATCCCATGCCAGACCAGCTGAACCCTTTGCCCTGGATGACCGTGGGGAAACATGGGAAGTCTGCAAGCATCCTACCCAACAACTCCGCATACACCTCAAGAAAAGAAAAATAAACTGGTTGTTATTGATATTATTGTTTAATATTATGGCTAAGGTCAGAGAGGGACTATACCCGTTCAAGTTCGTGAGGTATTGGAAATTAGTTTTGGCCCAGAGCTACAAGATTGTGTCTCAGGAGTTTAAGTCAATGGGGGGGAATGAAGGGTTAAAATTTGGAGGCAGTGACCACTTGTTGCTTGTTTGTAGCAGAGCAATAGGTGGTGATAAACCACCTGGGTGTGTACCTTTATAACACCTGCACATCCTTAGCTCAGTGCTCTCCTCCTGAGCGCCACTGTGTCAGAGTGTAAGATGAGGCCCAAGCTGCAGCCTGTTTAAATAAAACAGCTGTAGAGTTCTTCTTGGTGGGGGTCCTGTGACCTTGGCATAACATGTATAATTTTAAAGGGGAAGGAAAAAAACAAATCGTTTAAATAGGGATACAGGTGAACCCATTGCAACAATGAGATTTACAATACATTATGTTGAAAAATGTACTTTACAACTTTGGCAGGGGTGGGGGTGGGGTAGAAAGGGGAAAGGACGGGAATGGGAAACAATGGAGGAGGCAACAAGGCTTCATAAGAAATGTACTCATTATCTTGCCCATGTAATTGTAACCCCTCTGTATGGTTTTTTCACAATAAAATAAATAAATAAAATATTTAAGTAGAGAAAATCACAGACCTTCATAACAGGGCTTACAGAAATTTGTGTAGAACTTTAACACTCATTACAGATAAATTTAGTACAGTAACTACATAAATGGAAATTAATGAGGTGCTTTCTTCTATTATGCACCTTGAAAAAAACTACAATGTTATTCTACCTATAAAATTACCTCAAGATTTGTAAATATATATCTCAAAAGCCAGATTGCCTAGACTCTAAATGGACAGAATAGTTGGTAGTGCACTGTCAGGCAGGAAGTGGACTGCATCCCAGATTATATCACTTAAGTTTTGAAAAAAGAAAAAGCACTGTGCATTTATGTAATTAAATTTGTGTATATAAATTCAAAGTGCTGATGTCAGGAAAAATAAAGGGTGTTCATTCAATGTCATACATGTTTAAAATTTCCACCACAGGGTAGGACTATAGTTCATTGATAATGTCCTTTGGCCTGGCTTGCTTGAGGCCCCAAGTTTGATCCTCAATACTATGAGAAAAAAATGACAAAAATTTATTTTAAAATTGAAAACTGTGAAAAGTCAGCTTATTAGCAATACTAGCTGCAGTGTCACACTCTTCTAAAGGACACAACATTTTCATTTGTTTAAAAAAATGAAGCTAGACATGAAGTCATGATGGCATGCACTTCTAATCTCAGCTTTGTAGGAAGCATAGGGAGACAGCTATATCTAAAAATTAGTGAGGCCATCAGTTCAAACTATTACAGCAAAAACTACGTAGATCAGTAAATAAATGGAGAATCCTTGCCTCATTTAATTTTATATTTCTCTAATTTGAGAAAAAAAGTAAGGTAAAAGTGCATTATCTCATTTGATTAAGTAAGGTCATACACTTACTGACATACCGAATAGCATTTGGTTTTCAGCATCTTTATTTTACAGACTTTATTTTACAGACTTCTGATTCTCAAGCAACAAATCTTCTCCACACAGATAAAGGTAGAGTCACGATTTGCACAAGTCAAGGTGCTAGCACTTAAAATTTTCTGACAGGGCATGAACTCACACTTTGTGTGTGTGTCTGCACACATGTATATGTGAGTGTGCACGCATGTCCATGCTCAGGCCTGAGCACTGTCCCTCAAGATTTCTGGCTCAGGGTTGTCACTCCACCACTGAACTGCAGCCCCACCATGGTTAACAGGAGGTAAGAGTCTCCTGAACTTTCCTGCCAGGCTGTCTTTGAACCTTGATTCCGTTTTAGCATCCTGAAGACCTAGGAGAACAGGCGTGAGCTTCTGCTGCCTAGAAAGCAGTGGATGAGTCTTGACCAAGCCAGGAATAGGCAAACAAGCTCTGCTAACGATAACAACTACACACCTAAGATCACTACTCAGAACATTGACAACTACACACCTAACTGCAGTACTCAGAACAGTGACAACTGCACACCTAATCTCAATACTCAGAACAGTGACAACCACACTCAAAACTACAATACTCAAAAAACTGAATACAGAACACCAAACCTCAATACTCAGAACAGTGAAAACTACACACATAAGCTCAGTACTCACAACATTGACAACTGCACACCTAAATTCAACATTCAGAAAAGTGACAACTACAAATCTAATCTCAGTAATCAGAACAGTGACAACTGTACAGCTAACATCAATAATTAGAACAGTCAAAACAGTGACAAATGCACACCTAATCTCACTACTCAGTAAAGTGACAACCACACACCTAACCTCAATACTCAGAACAGTGATGACAGCACACCTAACCCCAACACTCAGAACAGTGACAACTACACACCTAACCTCAACACTCAACAGTGACAATTGTACACCTATTCTCAACTCAGAACAGACACAGCTACACACCTAATCTCAATACTCAGAAAAGTGATAATTTCACAGCTAACCCCAGTACTCAGAACAGTGAAAAATACACACCCAACCTCAATACTCAGAACAGTGAAAACTACATAGCTAAACTCAATACTCAGAATCGTGACAACCACACTACTAACTTCAATACTCAGAACACTGACAACAGCACACCAAACCTCAATACTCAGAAGTGACAAATATACACATGAACTCACTACTCAAAACAGTGGCAATTACACACCTCATTTCAACACTAAAAACAGTGACAACCAAACACATAACCTCAGTACTCAGAACAGTGACACCTGCACACCTAACATCAATACTCAGAACAGTCAAAACAGTAACAAATGCACATCTAATCTCAATACTCAGACTAGTGACAACTGCACACCTAACTTGAATACTCAGAACAGTGACAACAGAACACCTAAACTCAACACTCAGAATGGTGACAACTACACATCTAACCTCAACACTCAGAGCAGTGACAACTACACTCCTAACCCCAGTACTCTGAACAGTGACAACCACACACCTAACATCAATACTCAGAACAATGACAATAGCACACCTAACCTCAGTACTCAGATCAGTGACAACTGCATATCTCAAACACTCAGAAAAGTGACATCCACACACCTAACTTAAAAACTCAGAACAGTGACAACTGCACAACTAACATCAATATCAGAACAGTCAGAACAATGACAACTGCACACCTAACCTCACTACTCAGAACAGTGACAGCTATATACCTAACCTCAGCACTCAGAACTGTGACAACCACACACCTAACTTAAATACACACAAAAGCAACAACTGTACATCTAACTTCAGTCATCAGAATAGTGACAACTACATACCTAAACTTAATACTCAGAACAGTGACAAATACACACCTAACCTCAGTTTTCTGAACAGTGACAACTACCACATAACCTCAGTACTCAGAACAGTGACAACCGCACACCTAACCTCGACTCAGACCAGAGATAACTACCCACCTAATCTCAGTCAGAACAGTAACAACTACACACTTAACCTCAACACTCAGAATAGTGACAACTACACATTTAACCTCAGTACTCAGAACAGTGACAACTACACACCTAACTTCATTTCTCAGAAAAGTGACAACCACATACCTAACCTCAATACTCAGAACAGTTACAATTGCACATCTAACCTCAACACCTAGAACAGTGACAACCACACAGCTAACCTCAACAATCAGAAGAGTGACAACCACACACCTCACCTCATGACAACCACTCGCCTCACTCAGCACTCAGGGAAGAAGTGGGAGGCAGGTGCAGATGCCTCAGGCCAGGGCGGGTCAGGTGGAAGTGTTTTCTGAGGTGCCCTTCCTCTTCCTGCACCAGGCCATGGTCTGATGAGGCAGGAGACATCTAGAAGCTTGGAGGTGCCAGGGTTAGGAACGCCTGTCTTAGAGCAGTCAGGGGTGATTCAGGAATGCAAGTGCAGCCAGGCCAGCGCCAGTTAGAGAAAGGCAACCCCACCCCCCGTCCTCTGTGGCCCCCCACCGGCCACCCCCTTCCCTTCATGCTGGTAGCACCAGCCCGCTCCAGACTTGCTTGCTGGCTTGGTGGCACCCCAGGACCACCTGGGGCTCCAGCCAGGCTCCCCGTTTCATAGGCTCCCACCTTCCTGGCCAAGAGCACTCTTGGCACATGAAATGCCTCCAGGGCGCTCACCCTCGCTGCACACAGTGCCTTGGTCTCATGCCGAGGATCTAGGCAGGTGGCCTGGTTGTCCTGCACCCGGTGCCCTTCCTCTCCTCTCCTACCCATGTACCTGGTGGCTGAGGGCCTGGGCTGTCCTGCCAAGGCTCACCGGGCACCAGGAGGCTCTTGAGCTCCTTCTGAGACTCCCTGGGGCTGCCGCCAGCGTCCGGCCTGGGAACCTAAGTTCCTGCGTAGCTCCACTGGAGCTGCAGCCACCATGGCAGTCTTGTCTTGCTTGCGGCTATGCAGCTGCTGCTGCTGGCGAGAGCGATTGGCATCGCACAGGATGTGGAACTGGTCCTACTCACCTTCCAGCAGCTGGTAGAAGCGGTTGGCCACGACCCAGCAAAAGCTCTCCTGCATAGAATCGCTGGTGGTTGTCACAGGGCACCAGAGCACCCTTATCCAGCTTTGGTCACTGCAGGTCTAGGCGGGCAGCCCACACAAGCAATGCTCAGCACATCCTGTGGCAAGGACCCATTCCGCCTGCCTCCTCCCTCTCTGCTGGGCCCTGTCCAGTCCCTCCAAGCACCTGCCCCTGCCACTGCTGCTACCGTTGCCTACCCAAACGCAGTGAGACAGCCAATCAGCACCCAGAGACATTCCCCTTTCCCAACCGGCGAGCCAGAGAGCCCAATCACAGGCCGGTGGCTGTTACTTCACTTGACCTCTGCACCCCACTCCCGGCCCATTCCAGAGAGATGGGGCCAGAGGTGAAACCACAACAGATGGACGCAGGTGACTTGCACTGCCAACCAGGGGGTCAGTCTTGGCTATCCTGTAACCGCATGGAATTGGGGTACTTTCCATGTCTGCCACACTTCTGTTAAGGTTACACATTAACATAGCCATTCAACAGCCATGTACTTAGCATTTAGTGTGTTGTTGAAGAAGCACCAGCTGCTTCTTGTTATGGACCTTAGACCTTAGTCTGCATACTGAGAAAAAAGAAGGAATCCTTTCTAACTTCCAGTCCAAGGTTCTACCTTGAAGACGTGATTCCTAGTGCAAGGAAATAGCCATGAGGACATGACTCCCAGCACAAGTGCAAGGATCTAATCATGAGGTCGTGACTCCCAGTGCAAGGATTTGACCATGAGGATGTGATTCCCAGTGCAAGTGTCTGACCATGAGGATGCGACTTCTAGTGAAAGGGTCTGACCATGAGAATGTGACTCCTAATGCACGAATGTGACCATGAGGATGTGACTCCAAGTGCTAGTGTCTAGCCATGAGGACGTGACTCCTAGTGCAAGGGTCTGAGCATGAGGACATGACTTCTAGTACAAGAATCTGACCATCAAGATGTGATTACTAGTGCAAGGGTCTTACCATGAGGATGCGTGGGAAAGCTTTCCTTTGGAAATGAAGGTTAAGGTGAAAGGGAAAAGTGATAAGGGGCAGATGAAGACGTCTTGAGGTGGGATGGAGTGCAAACCTTATTAAGCTCAAAGGAAAGCAGTGTGACTGGGACTAGAAGGATTAGACAAAGACCTAATTTTAGTCTTTCTTCCAGGAGCAGTGCCTTAAACACAACCAATTTATATTTGAAAGGACCACTCTAACTGTGCTGTGAAGAAACTAGAGTGGATTATCCAGGGAAGAACTGATGAGGTCACTTGGACTTAGGATGGTAGCAGTGGATATAAGTAAGAGTGACTAGATCAGCAGGACTTGGGACTGTGTTTGGTATGGATGATAAAGCTGATGTGACGATTCTTTTGCTGGCATGGGCATCTGAAATGGGAATGCTTGTCACAACTAAATACAACACTGGGAAGGGACCATGAGTTTCATCTTGGGCATGTTGAGGTTGGTGATTGGATAGTTTTGTTTGTCATTTCAGACATTCAGTTAAGGCCTGGAGCTCAGAACAGATGGGTTTCTTTCAGGAAATCTTTCCCACATACTAGTGGCTGCCCCATCTTACAGACATCACTTTCTCTTACATTTTGGATTTTGTTCAGGTATCAGGTAACTGTGGACCACAGGGGAAACAGGGCCCCTTCCAGCCTCAACCTTCATTAATCTTACATCATTCATTGTAATTCCATTTCTTTGCCAGCAACTGCTGAGGAATAGGTTGCCTTGAATATCTGGCAGAGCAGATTGGAGGGGGAAAATTCAAGGCAAGCTTTTCTTATACTTAAAAAGAAATTGAAGCTGGCTGGGTACGGGTGGTATGCCTAGCATCCTAACTACTGAGAAGACTAATATGTCAGGATCGTGGTTCAAAACCATCCTGGGCAGACAAGTCTGGAAAAAACTCTTGTCTCCAACTAACCCTTCATTGCAACTACACATATGGAGAAAGCCTAGATCCTGAATTTTTTGGTACTTCCAACTTAACCCACTTGGGAACCTCCCTACCTCCCTGCTTGTCATTAAATAAGTTCACCAATAAAATAAAGTGGAAAAAAGATAATATGGACAGAAGGTGTGTTTCATTTTTTACTTTTTTTTTGTGGTCATGGGGCTTGAATGCAGGGCCTGCTTGCTGCCCTGAGCTTTTTTCTCTCATGGTTAGTGCTCTACCAGTTTGAGCCATACTGGCACTCCTAGCTTTCTGGTGGTTAATCGGAGATAAGAATCTCATAGACTGGGGTTGGGAAGGTGGCTCAGTGGTAGAGCACTTGCCTTGCATGCATGAGGCCCTGGGTTCAATTCCTCAGCACCACATAAGCAAAAAGACAAAAGCAGGAAGTGGCACTGTGGCTTAAGTGGTAGAGCACTAGCCTTGAGCTGAAGAGCTGAGGGACAGTGCCCAGGCCCAGAGTTCAGGCCCCATGACCGCACCAAAAAAAAAAAAAAAGAATCTCATATCTCAGCCTTATGATTAGTATTACAGAAGTGAGCCACTGCCTTCTGGTTGGACAAAAGGTTTTGATAAATGCAGTGACATAGTTAACCTCCCAAACACTGTATTAACTAAAAGAAGCCAGAGGTAAAAGGCCATTTATTGTATGATTCCACTGATATAAAATATGTGTAGAACAGGCAAATCCATAGAGACAGAGTAGATTGGTGCTAACAGGAATTAGGAGCAATGTAATGTTGGAGAATTACTCCTTAATAGGTCTTCTGTAAGGTAATAAAAATACTCCAGAAATAATGCAACAGTAACACAAAATTGTGAATTGCTAAATGTCACTGATTTACACATTTCACATTGTGAAAATAATAATTTTTAACCACAACTTAAGGAGAAAATGTACTTTGTACCCAGATCAAGATTTGAACCCTGTCCTGCCACCCATTAACTCTGTGATTTTGGACACGTATTTCTGGGCCTTGTTTTCTCATCCATAAAATGGAGACATCACAGTCCCTACCTCCAAGGGCTACTTTGAAGTTGGAATGAGATCATTCATATTCAGTGATCAGCACAGTGCCATCACATAATAACTCATCATGAGAAGTCTTGTTATTAAATGTTATTAGTGTCATTCATCATCGATCACATAATTTTCAGTCAGACTTAATAGCAGGTAGAGTCATCTTAAATTTTCTTAAGATTTGTTTTTGTTTCTGTTTTGGGGCTTGATCATAGAGCCCGAGCGCTGTCGCTGGACCTCTTTGTGCTCAAGATTAGTGTTCTACCACTTGAGACACAACTCTATTCCCAGTTTTTGAGTGTCTAATTGGAGATAAAAATCTCATGGGGACTTTTCTGCCCATCCAGCGTCAAATCTCAATCCTCAGACGTCAGCCTCATGAGTAGCTAAGATTAGAGGTGTGAGCCACCAGCACCCAAATTCTGAAGTTTTCTTTTTTGAATTGTGCTGATACTGGGTCTTGAATTCAGGTCCTCTCATTCTTGCTTTGCTTTTTTTTGTGAAGTTTGACATTCTACCACTTGAACCACAGCTCTACTTTTAGCTTTTTCCTGGTTAATTAGATATAATAGTCTCACGATTTTCTACAGAGGCTGGCTTCTAACCTTGATCTCCGATCTCAGCCTCCTAAGTAGCTAGGACCACAGGTGTGAACACAGGTGTGAACTACCAGAAGATTATTTTTTTGGTCTGCTCTTTTTTGGTTGTGGGAATTGAACCCAGGACACTGTGCTTGCTAGACAATCACTTTGCCACTGAGCTACATCACATCCTGAAGATTCTTTATGCAACAACATTAATACCTGTACAAGAGGCCATACTTTGTGAAGAACGGTAGCAAGCCAATGTTGTCTCTGGTACCTTTAAGCTGTCACTATACTACCATAAAACCATCCACTTGAGAGAAGGGGTTATTGTTTTACTATTGGACTTCTGGAATCAGACAACGTCCCCCAGTTATTCCTATTTTCCTTCCAGCAAGGTTAGCATACAAGTTCTTAGGGCTTGTCCTATGAGCATTGAATCTTAATGTCCAAATCACAAAGGACCATAATAACTGTAAGTAAACCAATCCTATTTGCTTCAGAACTAAGAACTGCTTTAAGATGGCTGAAATGGAGATAAGTTGTCTCTTGCTGATATTATCTGGTCACTGGTTTCTGAATTTACTGTAGACCTTATAATAATAGGTCTCACCTATTTTACTGATCATTTTTCTGCTGGGAGATTGCAATCTTAAATACATTCATGAAATACAATCAGACTGCATTAGCATGAGTTATTTACAACACTGTGTTTGATGTGATCAATTTTGCAAACATCAAATAACTCAAGATGTGAAAATGATCTGTAGTAATTATAAATAAATACACACATCCCCATGAAGTAGAAAATATATATATATAATATTATATATATCCCAGTGGTTATTACAACCAATGGATACACAGTTAAGGTAAACTGTACACAAAATGTAAAATGCTTTGAGTTTCAAAAGTTTCATTAAATATAATATAAAATTGCCAAGTACCAGTGGCTCATGCCTATAGTCGTAGCTAATCAGGAGGCTGAGATCTAAGGATTGTAGTTCAAAGCCAGCCCATGGCAGAAAGTCTATGAGACTCTCATTTCCAATCAACCACAAAAAAGGCCCCAAGAGGAGCCATGGCTCAAATCTTAAGCTGAAAAGCTTAGAGGCAGTGCCCAAGCCTTACATGAAAGCCTTGGTGCCAAAATCTTCAGATAGACTTAGAATTTAATTCAATTGAGAGTTCAACTCTCAATAGTTACTCCTTGCAATTACATTTTGGTGAAGCCAAGGAAGAGCAGCTTCAAGCGCCTTGAAAGTCACCTTTCTTTCTGTAATTATTTATTCTCTGGATGAATGAATTTCTTGTTTGTGTGTCTTTGCTCAAGGCAAATATTTTTAATGTGTTAAAATTATATAAAGGGCTAGGTGCCTGTGACGTATTCCTGTATCCTAGTTACTCAGGAGGCTGAGATCTGAAGTTTAAGGTTCAAAGCTAGCCCAGGTAGGAATGGCCATGAGATTCTTATCTTCGATTAACCACCAAAAGCTCAAAGTGGAGTTGTGGCTCAAGTGATAGAGCACTAGTCTTGAGCACAAAATCTCAGGGACAGCACCCAGATCCTGAGTTCAAGCCCCAGGACAGGCAAAAAGAAAAAAAGCATAAAAATTCAACAAATTAATATATGACAAACAAGATACATCACAGGATCAAGTGGATGTGATACTGTTTATTTTTGCTGGTAATTGCAGCCGAATCTTATACAGTGCCTACTAAGTGCCAGTCATACTTCTGACCTGCTCGTGGAATCCATGTATCTCCTTAATGACATGGATGCCTTCATTTCCCCATGTTCTGTGGCATGAGTGTTCTAAGAAGAAGAGCTAGGTTTGTCAGTCCAGGGAGAGTGTACTGAGTCTTCTCTCCTGACCTGGTGTTTTAGTGATAAGCACTGAGCTAAAAGTTGGGGTTTTAGTAGGGCAAGCTCTTCTTAAAGACCTATTTACAATAATAATGGGAACCAGTGCTCAAGCCTGTAATCCTAGCTACTTAGGAGGCTGAGATCTGAGGATTGCTTGTGCAGACAAGTCCATGAAACTCTTATCTCCAATTAACCAGAAAAAGAAGTATGGCTCAAGTGGTAGAACACTGCCTTGAACAAAAAAGCTAAAGCCTCACAACCAACCAAAAATAAAAATAGAAATGAAGGAGGAGGAGGAGGAGGAGAAGGAGGGGCAAGAGCAGGAGGAGGAGGAGGAAGGCCTATGTAAGCAAGGAACAAACAATATTGTTAGCTGGAGGTACTGTTTTTCAGAAACACCTTAAAAGCAGACTTCTGTATAGATCCATAATTCTATCATTAATCCAAATTATATAAAGGAGCTAGTGGGTACAGACAAGATACTTAGATCCTCCAAAATACTGTTTTGCTATCTGAAAACTATACCAGGTCACTGCTAATGCTGGATTGTCTAAGATGCTGAAATATAGCTGCCATTCTACATCTATTTCAAATTTGTGTTCAGAAGTAAGCTAATACCTTTCTCCTCCAAGGATGATTTGTTGACCGGCAGAATTTCAGGCCTACCTTAAGAGCTGCCAAATATGAATTTATACTTTATAACATCCCTAGGAAATTCCAGTGCTCTGTAAAACTTGAGAAGCTTTTAGCTAGAGCAAAAAAATACAAAGTCAGCATTTGGATCTCTCAGAACCATCTTTTGGGAGCCCAATCATCATGTACGGCTGAGATATTTGCGTTGGTGATTTTTGTGTAGTTATATCCATGGTATTAGAGATGTTAGTTCATCATGGTTGAGGGTGGGATAGAGTAGAGCAGCCCACATCACGAAGGCCACGATGCAGAGAAAGGAGAGGAAACTGGAGATCCTGTATAACCTCAAAGCCTCCGCGCTGCCCAACTTCCCCTGTAACCTACTTCCTCCAAGCAGTCCTCCCTCCCAAAGTATCCATGGTCTCACAAAACAGCAGCATTAGTTGAGCAGTATGCCTTGAAAATATGAGCTGGTGGGGGACATTTCATATTAAGGTATAACATTCTGACCCTGGGCCCTGCAGGCTCATGTTCCTCTCACAAGGCAAATTCTCCAAGACTCTCCAAAGTCTTAACAGTTCCAACAATGGTCAAGAGTCTAAATATAAAGTCTTTTATAAGACTCAGGGAACTTTAGACTCCTGTTAAAAAAACAGTAAAATCATAAATACTTCTTCTGGATTCTGGTGCTCACATCTGTAATCTTAGCTACTCAGGAGGCTGAGATCTGATGCTGCTTGTGGTTCAAAGGGAGCCTGAGCAGGAAAGTCAGTGAGACTCTTCTCTTCAATTAACTGCCAAAAAGCCAGAAGCAGAGATGAGTCAAGTGGTAGAATGATAACCTTGAGTATAAAAGCTCAGGGATAGTACCCAAGCCCTGAGTTCAAACCCCAGGACCATTACATACATGCATACACACACACACACACACACACACACACACACACACACACACACACACACACACACACACACTCACACACACACACATACAGAAGAATTTTTGTTTTTTGCTGGGCAATGGATGGATCTGATGTGCAGCAACCAGGCTCAGAAAGATAAGGAGCTCATGTCTTCTCTCATATGCAAATCTTTTTAAACTTCTTTTTTGTTGCCAATACAGGACCTTGAATTCAGGGTGCTGTCCCTAATTTTTTTCACTCAATGCTAGCCCTCTACCACTTGAGCTACAACTCCATTCTTAGGTTTTGGCTGGTTAATTGGAGATAATATCACAGACTTTCTTGCCTGACTGGCTTTGAACTACAATCAGACCTCAGCCTCCCAAGTGACTAGAATTATGGCCATAAGCCACTAGTGCCTGGAACACATGTGGGTCTTACACCTAAAACAAATATATATAAATACATACAGGTCTTACCAAACTTACTATGGTATAAGCTGGCATGACATATATCTAAAACATAAACATATATATGTAGATATATATGTATATATCTACATATATATATATATATATATATATATATGTCATACCAAATTGACTAGAGTATGGTATAAGCTGTAGTGAGATTCCATACCATAACCCCATCAAAAAGCTAATAGTTTAACAAAAATGACTATCAAGAAACTGAAATGTGTCTTGACTAGAGCAGGTGGATGCTAATGGGAGTGGAAATGAATAGAGAGAAGAATGGTGGGAGAATGTACATATCAGTCTCAATAGATGTATGTGAAAATGGAACTTGGAAACTGAATGAGATAGGTGAGTTTGGGTTTGGGATAGGTGCAGGAACAGAAACTGATGGAGGGAGAATGATTGTTGAAGAAGCGCTATGCACATAAATCAAAACTCTTCTGTAAAACTATTTGAAGGTAGCAATAAGAAACATGGTAAAAATTAGGCAAAATTCATCCAACAGGTCAAAAAAGACCCTGTGGATATTATGAGAGGTACAGGGAGAACATGCCCAACACCAGTGATTAGGGAAATGTGGATCCAAATTAACATTAAATTCATTAAAGTGACAAAATCAGAGAGGACTGATTGTGCTAGATTCTAAGAGGTGATGTGCTTAGAGTTTCCTGGAGGTTTACAGAGCAGAGGCTTGTTTTCCAAATGGCGGTGCAGGGAGATGGTATGCACCTCTAGCTCCCAAGTGCATGCCAACAGCAGAAGGCAGTGACACACACCTATGTGCATACTACATTGCTCACCATAGTCAAAGAAGCCAGAAGCACCCTAAGGACCCCTTGGCAGGTGACTGTACACAGAGAACATCACATGTATGAACAGTGGAGTATTTAAACGCCATGGGCTGTACACAGAATATGTGCCCACACTGGAGTATTGACACATAGTGGGCTATACAGAGAACATGGCATGCACACACAGTGGATTATTTACACATAATGAGACTCGGAGAACATGGTATATGCACACAGTGGAGTATTGACAAACAGTGGGCTGTACACAGAGACATGGCATGTGCACACAATGGAGTATTGACACACAGTGGGCTGCACACAGAGAGCACAGAGTGTGCACAAGTGGAATATTGACACAAAGTGGACTGTACATGGAGAACACAGCATGTGCCCACAGCGGAGAACTTATACACAGTGGACTGTACATGGAGACATGACCTGTTCACACAGTGGAATTACAAACTGTGGACTATACACAGAGAACAGGATGTGTACACACAGAGGGGTATTGATACACCATGGGGTGTACATGTAGAACACGGCCTGTGCATGCAGTGGAGTATTTACACACAGTGCACTGTACACGGAGAGCGTGGTGTGTCCATGCAGTGGAGTACTGACACACAGTGGGCTGTACATGGAGGACACAGTGTGGGCACACAGGGGAATACTGACACACAGTGAACTGCACACAGAGAACACAGCATGTACACCCAGGGGAGTATTGACACACAGTGGACTGTACACGGAGAACATTACATATACATATAGTGGAGTATTTACATACAATGGACTATACACAGGGAACATGATTTGTGCATGCAGTGGAGTATTTACAAACAGTGGACTATACCCACAGAACATGACGTGTGATTGCAGTGGAGTATTCACACATAGTGGACTACATGGAGAACACAATACATGCATGCAGTGGAGTATTGATTCTGGGAAGAAAGGTAAGAGGCTGACTGTTGGGCCTACAATGGCCGTTCCTGAGAATGGTTGGCAATGAGGACCTCCTGGACTTCTCTGAAATCCTGTCTCCTCAATCCGGCTGCCTGAAACCTCATTCCGGCCCTCAGCCCCTCATCCCAGCTGCCAGGGGACCCCTGTTGGCCCTGGTCACTCATCTCGTGGTACCTGCAGATCCCACTGGCCAGCCTTGGGCCACTTTCCCTGGGTGGCCCAACACCCTATCTGGACCCCAGATCCTTTGCCCAGGTTGACTTGAGATGCTGTCTGGCCCTTAGCCCATGACCTCCCTAACACCAGAGCTGGAAGACCTTTGACCCCTTGCCCTGGAGTTTTCCCAGTCTCAGCCAGCTGGCTCTTGGCCTCTTGCCAAGAACATGTCCAGCCCTCAGCCCCTAGACCTGGTCTGCCCAGACACCCTGCCATTTGCATTCCTCCTATTAGAGGCTCAGCATGCTCTGAGCTGTGCACTCCACATTGAAAGGGTTACCTTGGGGCTCAGGGTAGCCCACTGGGAGCTTCTCTCAAGTATGTAGACTCATGAAGGTACTGGTGTTGCCAGGCTGTGGCTGGCAGGCTTCCTGGCCATGTGTAGATGTCTTCTATGAAAGACATTTTGTTTTATTTTGTGAGAAATGAGACAGTGTCTCAATCAAGCCCAGGCCATCCTTGAACTTACATTCCTCCTGAGGAAACCACCACACTGTGCTCATTTCTTTGCCACATTATAGGGGCAGTGTGCCTAACTCCCAGTGTGCTGCTGAGGAAATGCCTTGGGCAGTTGGCAGTGGGCAGGAGAAGCCACAAGGTCTCTGAATTGATGAAGTGGATGTGCAGCCTGGCCTGGCACCTTGTTGCAAGACTAGAGGGATCAGATTCCTGGAAGTTGAACATGCACAGTGTTTTGTTCTGGTAAGTTAGCCCAGGCAGGTGTCAGTGATGTGTAGGATAGGAGGACTTTAAATGTGGTTTTCATCCCGTCTTGACAACTGAATGGATTTAGGATTAGAAGGGGGGAGGGGTGACAGAGTTCAGTTGCCTCTGACCACATACATGTGCTCATGTGTCTATCCTCTCTGCCCACCCCATTTTTTCTTTGTGCTGTGTATGGGGAACTGATGCTAAAGCTCTTGTTAAATGTGGAATTCAGAGGTAAACAATCATTCTTCTCTTAACTATCTTGAGAACAGGGCTTGCTGTGTGCCTTAGGCTGGACTTTGGTGTAGCTTTCCTCATGCCTCTTTTTCTCAAGTGCTTGGATTATAGGGTGCCTGGCTCATTTATTTTAATTTTTTTGGCAGTACTGGAGTTTGAACCCAGGGCATTGCCTTTGGTATATAGGCATTTCAACCTTAGAACCACACTTCCCACCTTGGCCCTTTTTCCATTATTTTTCTTATAGGTTCTCACTTCCCCCTTCCTTCTACCTATGTCTCCCAGGGAGCTGAGATTACAGAAATGAACTGTCATACTCAAAGGAGTCTAATTTTTAAAATCTTTTGAAGTATGCTGGTGAGAGAAGATTTTAGGATACGATTCTTTGTATTTTACTCTAAGCTTGCTGATTAGCCTAGCTTCTTTTGCCTTCTGATTGTTTTCATTAATTTATCAGAAATAGCAGGAACGAATAACCAGATCCTACAATGGCTACAAGATCTTATACATCTGACCTTACCTCTGCTCTTTCTTCTCTACTTCTACCTCTAGTTAGCCTGCTTTGAGCTTGAATTATGTTCCAGATTGGCTTTTTCCACTTCTGTTAACACAGAGCTATAAATTAGGCATACAAGTTTTGCTTTGACTTCAGTAGCAATAACAAAAATCACTTTTCTTGCAAAGATTACTTGTGTCAATTTTTCCTTGTTGTGGCAATTTTTAGGATGTAATATCACTTAAGTGTTAATACCGTTCAGTGTGTCAGCAGCAGGGATTCCTATGCTTTGATCATTGTTCTAATTGTCCATATTGGATTTGGAACATTTCGGTGTTCATATTGTTGAGTCTTGAATTCTTCCCTGTGTTCTAGAATTTCCTTAATCTACACCTGAGGTTTAGTTTTTGTGAGGCTTGTTGATCATGGATGTGTAGTTGTAAATCAGAAGGAGTGGTGGACTGGCTGTTGTTCACATTTAACCACTGCCCTTGTCCTGCCTTTGCAGGCATTGATTCTGACCCCCAGAGGCCATACATTTAGTGGGTATTCCTGTGGGAGTTGTGCCACCGGGTTGCTGACCACCTCTTCTGTGCCCCATTCTGTGCTTGGACTTGGTGGCACGCTTGTTTTCCTAATTTCTCTTTGGAAACAGACAGTTTTGGCTCAAATAACTGTGAAGATTGTACCTGTGGGCTCAAAGGGGGTTTAGGGGAAGAGGTTATCCAAAACTCTGATGTCTCCAACAGTTGATGGGGTGTGGAAGTTTGGCTCTGACCTTTCTTTGCCTTCCAGAATGATGTTAGCCATGGAAGACTTAGGGGGGAAACACTACCATCTTTTCCAGCACGAGGACTTGGAACTTCATTTCTTAGACATTGGAACAACTTTTCCACTTCTGTTCCAGGTTCTCTACAGATGCAGTAGCAGCAGAGCAGGCAGGTGAACTGTGTATGCCCTGTAAGATGTCTGGGTAGATACATGGGCATAGAGAGGCCTGGCAAGTCCTGAATAGCTCAGGTAAGCAGCCCAGAGGGATAGGCTTGTAAGGGTAATGTTTAGGGAGAAACTTGGGCCTAAGTAGGGCTTGTTCCCATACTATGTCATTGAGGCAGCTATCTGTCCTCCAGATCTCATCCTGGTATACTGACATATTTTGGGTGATTGTAGGAGGCCAGGGAATGATGTAAACCATTGTTATAAAGGCTTCCTCACCCTGATGAGTGCTCTTTTCCTCATGAGTGCTCTTTTCCTGATGAGTATGTGCTATCCTCCTGGTGTATATGTTCTCCTAGTGAGTGCTCTCCTCCTGGTTGAGTGTTCACCATTTTACTCCCACTCGTGGACTAGTGGATGCTGATGACATTCTTGGAGAGCCTGGGAGGAGGAGCATCAGTGTGTCTTCCTCTTCATTTTTTTAGAAACAAAGGACTTTATTAGTCACAGTAATAGCAGTGGCCCAAGAACCCCCATCTATTTGTCCTGGTTCTCTGAGACCCAATTCACGCAGCAGGGTAACATGAAGACAGCTGAGTGATCACTGCTCATGCAGTAAGTTGTATGGTGAGAACGGAACCTCAACTTTAGGAAACCTGAACACTTTATAATACAAAATAGTATAGGTGTTCTTTATCCAAAGAGAGACAGTGTCTTCTATAGTGGTTCACAATACAAAAATATTTTAGAAGTTAGTTCAGGACTAAAGCAGTCATTGCCTTTTGTGGCAAAACATGGACATTGAGAGCTATGTGAAGAACTGCCTCCTCAACAGATGTTTCAAATAATTTATTGAAAAAAACTAATAAATTCTGTGTATCATATATGATACTTTCCCATAAGAAAAATTTTAACTTGATTTTTGAAAATTTCACAGAACTGTAAACATTTTTATTTTTACTTATTTTTCTTTTGCCAGTTTTGGGGCTTGAACATTGGGCCTTGGCACTGTCCCTGAGCTCCTTTTGCTCACAGCTAGCACTTGAGCCACAGCACTACTTCTGGCTTTTTCTATAATTAATTGGAGGTAAGAGTCTCACAAACTTCTCTGCCCTGATTGAGCTGGCTTTGAACCCTGATCTTCAGATCTCAGCTTCCTGAGTAGCTAGTATTACAGGTGTGAGACATCGGTGCCCGGCAAAAGTTTGTATTTTTAAAAAGATGACAAAACAGTGAAACTACCACAGTGTTATATGTGTTTTCTTCATTTTTCTTCTTAGGAAAAAGGCTAAAAACATTTAATATATTTTCTCATGATTTTTCTGCTAAAAGGATATACAAAAGTGGATGAATCTATCTTTTCTTTGTTCAAAATATTTTAAACATTAAAGTCTAATGACATGTTACAATACATATATTTGTATGATGTTCCTATTTCTATAACAGTTTCTCTACACTCTATGAACAGTGCATACATGAGTCAGTGTAAATCCTTACAGTGTTTCATTGTTACAGAACTTGAGTTCAAGTCAAATAAGGGAAAGACTAGGTCTAAGTCAGTCCTCACCTGTTTTCACAGCCATACTGGAGCCTGACCAGGTGATGTGCTGTCAGCCCAGCTTAGGAGGCCTAGAGGTAAGTCAAGCCACCCTTTGAATTGCAGATTCACCTTGTTGTTAAACACAGATAGGATATGCAGATATACTGTGATTAAGCCCCTGGGAAATCCTGCCTCTCTTGGTGCCTTTTGTTTTATGTTGGGGTTTTGTCACGACCCAAGCATGAGGTTTTGGTCTTTAAAAGTTTGGTGTAAGCTCTAGTCTAGGCTGCTGATCTATGAGACAGGAGTCTACCATGTAGACACCGGCCTTTAAATAAAGATTCCTGATTTGAGCTTTCAAAATGTGGCTTCTCTGGATTTGCATCTGAGATACCTTATAACACAAGTGGATGTTAATGAACATGACCAATGTCTTTGTTAAAATATTATTATAGCACCAGTAGAATTTGACTAAATGTGAACCAAATTCATAATACGTTCTCTAAAATCCTATTCAACAACTTGAGGTTTGTTGTGTTTGTATATCTCCTGCGTATGAGAGAAAATAGGTTAATTCTGTAGCAGGACACCACAAAAAAAAAAAAAAGAAAGAAAGAAAGCATCATTTTTTTCCATATGTAACTAAACTATTGTGCTAATATATGTGCTATTGTGATGTATATGTGCATATAATTCAAAAGTATTGAAGAAAGAATAGCACCTTAGAAACAACCCTAACATAAATAGTATAACAAAAAAAATTAAGTCTAATAATCTCTTTACAACTCTTTTCTTATTTGTTTCCTGGACCTAGCTCATTCACTTACATAAAATTATTTACGGAGCCCTATATTATAAATCAAATGTTTGTATAAACAAAAACCACATTAGATGTTTGGCAAGCAAAAATAAATTAATTTGATTAAATTACCATAGCTAAGATATGGAACCAACCCAGATGCCCCTCAGTAGATGAATGGATCAAGAAAATGTGGTATATATACACAATGGAATTCTATGCCTCCATCAGAAAGAATGACATTTCCCCATTTGAAGGAAATGGAAAGGCTTGGAAAAAATTATATTAAGTGAAGTAAGCCAAGCCCAAAGAAACAAAGGTCCCATGGTTTCCCTTATTTGCAATATCTAGTATATGTATGAGTCAAGCAGGACAGGTCAGATAATGTGATGTTGGGAAAATGAACCCTTAGATAAGTATTTAAATGCTTTTTTTTCTTTCATGCATTTGTTTCTAACTCATTTATAAGATTATTTCTTTGTAGCTTTGTATGTCCCTCCCCCACAGTACAACACCTGCTTCCACTATATTTGATGTCGGTATAATTTGTGGAGGATATGGGGAAAAACAAGTTGGTTAAGGATACAGGTAGACCCGATGCAACTATGAGAAGTACAAGTTGTCATGTCAAAAAGAAACTTTACAACTTTGGTGCGGGGGGGGGGGGGGAGGAGGGTTAGGATTGGGTGGAGGGGCGGGGGGAGGCTGGGAAGGGATGTGAAGGGTAAACAAAGGAGGAGGCTGCAATGCTTGATAAGAAATGTACTCATTATTTTGCCCATGTAATTGTAACCCCTATGTACAATATGTTCACAAAAAATAAAAATTAAAATTAATAAAAAAAAGAATGACCAAAGATTATATTCAGAGAACAACATTTCTTCATTTGAGTGGAGGTTAAGTGTTATGTATACATATGTTAATTGTATTACTCTGTATTTGCTGATGCCCAAAAAATTTAATAATATAAAAACAAAACAAAACAAAAAAGCAGTCTGGAGATTCACTTTGTAGATATTCACCAACATTAGACTTTCAACCAAGCAAGGAGAGACAGAAGAATCATGAAGCTCTTCTCAGAATGATTTCCTCCTTCAAAACTAACTCCATTATCCTGGGTATCTAAGCACATTCACTTTGTTCTGAACAATAAATGGGGTTTGTCTTTTCTGTGGGGTGAAATGTGTGGAACAGCCTTTGCTGAAATATTGAGAATTATTTCTACTATAACCCGATTTTGTCTTCAGAAATAGAGCAATATCCAGTGATTGCATTGTTTGTGGTTATTTTTAAATTGATTAAAGCTTCCACTAATTATGTCACACACAAAAAAAAAACCAAAAAAATCATTTAGTGCCAGGTGCCAATGGCTAATGCTTATAACCCTTGCTACTCTGGAGGCTGAGATCTAAGGATCATGGTTCAAAGCCAGCCTGGGCAGGAACATCTTTGAGACATGTATCTCTAAATAACCAGCAAAAAGCTGGAAGTGAAGCTGTGGCTCAAGTGGTAGAGCCTTGAGTGAAAAACTAATAGATTGCACCCGAGCTCTGAATTCAAACTCAAGTACAGAATGAAAGAAAGAAAGAAAAAAAGAAAGAAAGAATGAAAGAAAGAAAGAAAGAAAGAAAGAAAGAAAGAAAGACAGAAAGAAAGAAAGACAGAAAGAAAGACAGAAAGAAAGAAAGAAAGAAAGACAGAAAGAAAGAAAGAAAGAAAGAAAGAAAGAAAGAAAGAAAGAAAGAAAGAAAGAAAGAAAGAAAGAAAGAAAGAAAGAAAGAAAGAAGGAAGGAAAGAAGGAAGGAAGGAAGGAAGGAAGGAAGGAAGGAAGGAAGGAAGGAAGGAAGGAAGGAAAGATTTACTCAACAGCTGATATGTGTATAGAAGGATGATTACAGAATGGACCACATGTTCACGAACTTGTGGTAAAGGGATGCAGAACAGGCAAGTGGCCTGTACACAACAACTAAGCAATGGAACTCTCATTAGAGCCCAGGAGAGGGACTGTGTGGGACCAAAGCCAGTCTCCGCCCAGCACTGTGGGGGCCAGGACTGCATGACTGTGTGGGAGGCAGGAGTCTGGTCTGAGTGCTCAGTCAAGTGTGGCAAAGGTGTTCATCATCGGACAGTGAGATGTACAAACCCAAGAAAGAAATGTGCCCTCTCCACCAGACCGAGGGAGTCTGAAGATTGTGAGGATTATTCAAAATGCTATGTGTGGCAGATGGGTAACTGGTCTAAGTGCTCAATTACCTGTGGCAAAGAAATGCAGTCTCGTGTTATCCAGTGCATGCATAAGATCACAGGAAGACATTGAAATGAATGTTTCTCTTCAGAAAAACCTGCAGCATATAGGCCATGCCACCTTCAGCCCTGCAACGAGAAGATCAATGTAAATAACATAACATCACCTAGACTTGCTGCTCTGACTTTCAAGTGCCTAGGAGATCAATGGCCTGTTTACTGCCGAGTGATCTGAGAAAAGAACCTGTGTCAAGACATGAGGTGGTATCAGCGATGCTGCGACATGTGCAGGGATTTCTATGCCCAAAACTTCAGCAGAAGAGTTAACCTCTAGGAAGCTGGCCAATCACTCCCTCTCTTTGCAATTACATTATTTATAAACACCCCACTAGCATGTTCTTCCTCTTTCACGAGGAAGCTATGTTGTAAGCACAGTGAGAAAACTGGGCCAAGAAGCGGGCATTTCACCACATGAGCCTGTGGGGGCCATTTGTGTACTGTGCAGTGATTCCAACTACAGGTTGGCCCTGATTTGAGTTCTGTTTAACTTCACGTTCTTGGGAATGCTTACAAAGTGGGCAGGTCTCCTGGAGGAGTCCAGATTCTAGGGATGGGGGTGTGGTGGGTGGGCTCAATCCCAGTTGAGACTAGGTCATTGGGACTGAAGGGGTACTGTGTGTCCTGGGTACCACTGCACTGACTGCTGTACCAGAGCTCTCCCTGGCTTTGCCTTCAGCTCCTATTCTTATCACCTTCCCCTTCATGTATGGAGCCATTCTGCAGTGGTGTCCTAAAGCAGATGAGGAACAGAGGAGGTTTATTTGCACTGCCTGCTTAGTGATGGAGTTAATGTTCCTTAGAGCTCTGTATTTTATACTACCCTTCACAACAAGCACTGTCTTCTGATGAGAGGTCCTCTATATTTTTTTGGTGTTAAAACATTTCTATGAGTGATAGTTGATAGTTGTGTGATGGCTTGTCACTGAACTAATTGGTAGCCTTTATCTTAAAAAAGTCTTTAGTTGATGCAAATATCTGGGGATTAGTGGCCTAGCTGGTAGAGCCAGAGGATCCTGGAACCTGAATTGGACTGTGGTGTTCCTCGCTGCTCATTGCCAAGCATTCTGCAGGTTGGCACCAGAGACCTAGTGCAGTACCAGAGAGGGGCTGTCATGTCCATAGGTCGGTGCCTGGCTTTGGCTGTGTCCTGTTGGATTCCTGGCTTTGGCTGTGGCCTGTTGGATGCCTGGCTTTGGCTGTGCCATTCCAGGATGTTATTCTTTCTTTTCCCATGGAGCTCCCTGAGTGGCAGCAAGAACCAGAGGACAGAGCTGGTCTGGGGAAGCTGAGCTCCAAGTGTGAATGGGTGTCTTTCCTTCTTCCTTTTGCCTTGTACTTCCTTCTTCCTTGTCCTTCTTTCTCATTTTAGACCCTTTGAGTTGGAAATGGACGCATACACTCTATCATTCTTCGGTGTGTGTAAAGAGAAAGAAAGTGCAATTTCTTTGGGATATAGTTGGTGCTCTAGAAAGATGGAGCAGGTGTGCCTGGGCTCCTGACACATCTGTCATCACTGTGGGGTAGGGTCTACCTTACTCTGTCAGAGGCTTAAACTTGCCATGGAGTGGCAGCTGAAGGCTGATGAAGGTTAAGGGTAAACTTAAGATCCCCTGGATAACAGTGAGGGAGGCTGAGATGTGTTGGATGTAGGAGGACTAAAGAAACAAAGATCATGCATAGGTGGTGGGATAGAGAAGATGTTGGCTGCTGGCCCTCAGAGGCCTCAACTCCCACCATTATATTGGTCTGGGGCTTCTGTGAATTGGCTTGTGAACTCTGGGGTGTTCAGCAACACCCCTAGCTTCTACCCACCATGTGTCAGTGACAGGCAAAGGCTACTGCTCCTCTGTGGCAAACAGAAGTGCCTCTAAAGAGTGCCCAGTGTCCTTTCTTATGGGGAATTGCTACTGTAGCCCAGTGGCTCTCCTAAGTCTTCTGGTAATGTCTCTAGGAGGTCCTGAGTTAAGTGAGCAAGTGTGATAGAGTCCAAATTCTGTGAGTTTGCCTTCCCAGGAGTGTATGTACCTGGGTGACACTGAACGAACCCCAGAGTCCTTTCAAAAATTGTGGCCCTGGGTTAGGTGTATTGTTCAATTGATGCAGTGAAAGCCTAGCAAGCTTAATAGGCTGAGTTTTTAAAAATCTTAGTATTACCAAAAAACTGTGGTCCAGCTAAGTATGGTGATGCATACCTGTAATCTTCACATTTGGGACCGAGCAGGGTCTGTAAGATGCAGTCTGGACTTTGTAATAAGAGCTTGTCTTTTTTTCTTTTTTGTCAGTCATCGGCCTGAACTCTGGGCCTGGGCACTGTCACTCAGCTCTTCAGCTCAAGGCTAGCACTCTATCACTTGAGTCATAGCACCACTTCTGGCTTTTTTCTGCTTATGTGTTGCTGAGGAATCGAACCCAGGGCCTCATGCATGCAAGACAAGCACTTTACCACTGAGCCAACTTCCAAGCTTATCTTTTTTTAAAAAAAGCAAGAGGTGGTTTGGTGGGAGGGGAATGGAGAATGACTGGATGTAACTTCTTTTGCAGCTCTGTTACCTTGACTCTCTTCAAGTCTGATTCATCCTCCATAGGGCTGCACTCCTATGGGTGCTCTTATTAACCTTCATTGGTCTGGGTCTGGAGCATCTTGGATATGACATAAGGTCTTACTCTGAGTCAGACTTGAACATGTTTCCTAGTGTGATAAAAGCTTCTTTTCTATCAAATGTACGTTTATTATTTTCTGTCAATCTTGTGAGAATAGTTTTTCTGGAAAATTTCCTTGTTGTCCAGGTGGCTTGGCCTTTATTGATTACATTTTGGTTATATTTTTGCCTGCTGCACTTGAAGAATCCTATTCAAAGCTCCTTGAATGTTTGTGAAATCCTGTTAATTCATATCCTTTTGCATATTCTGTATCTGAACTCAGCCAGTGTGAGCACATGGGCAAGGCCTCTTGGCTTAGGGAATAAGAGTGAGCAGTGCCTGCTGTGTGTGCTTACTGGCCAAATTTTTGGTTGATGGCACACCCTTCTGCAGGAGTAAATTTTGTCTTGCTGAGTTCCTTTGGCGTTGATGTTCTTATTCCTACAGGACAGCCCAATATCCAGAGCCATTTCTAACAGTACTGACTCTAGGATAGCTTCAATGGGCAATTTTCATGAAGACTTTCAGGGAGAGAGCAGCAATACTGGGTTTGGCTGACCAGCAACCACTCTTGTTCTCCTGGAATCCAGGACCTGCCCTTTGCTCCCTTCCTTTTCTGTGGCTGACAGAGACTCTGTCTGGTCCCTGTGGATCATGGAGTGAGAGCAGAGATTACAGTTCTGTCCCCTCCTCCCCAGCTTCTCCAAGCTCAATGGTGGATTGTGGCTCTTAGGTCTGTATGATGTGGCCATTGCAGGCCCAATATAAAGTGATTGTGTCTGCAAGTCAGTGAGTGTGTGTGTGTGTGTGTGTGTGTGTGTGTGTGTGTGTGTGTGTGTGTGTGTGTCTTGTGTGCATGTGCACAGACTAATACTGATTCTTCAACTAAAGGCCTCTTGCTCTTGCTTAACTTTGTTGCTCAAGGCTAGTGCTCTATTACTTGAGTCATACCTTCCCTTGACTTTATGCAAGTTGCAATGCTCAGATCTCAGCCTATTGACTTCTCCATTTGTAGAGGTGGTTTTCCTGTCTCCTAGAGCTCACTGTCCCTGTCCTTTTTTCCATGCCTTGCACGGGACCTGAAGCAGAAGCCATGCCTGTTAGAAGGAGCAGGATGCAGTTGTCATGAGAAACATGAAGACTGAGATACTGTGGCAGCACAGGGTGTATGGGAAGCTGAACCCACTCCAGTAGAATGTTTGCCTGTGTCGAGGAGCTTGGTGTGGCTGTGCTGCTTTGGCAGGAACAGAACCACTTCAAAAGTCAAGATATTTGGCTTGGTCATTGTCACCATCAGTTTTACATGGTATTTGTTTGGTTTGTGGTGAGGGGTCTATAGTTGTCTTTTCAGAAGCTGCTGGTGAAGCTGTGGATAGGGGAGACACTGGAATAGACCCTGAGGTTGGGCCTCAGGTGGGTGGGCCTCAGCCCTTGTCTCCCCTCCCCTCAGGTGGGTGGGCTGCTGCCCTCACCTCTGCCTTTTGGCAACCAGCATCCACCGTAGTTCTGCCCTGGCAGAGAGCCTCAGCACCTCATCTAGAGGTTTTTTCTCTCTCTGAATGAGGCAGGGGCTTTTGTTCCACACTGCCCAGGTTTCTTCTGACAGCGGGAGGGAAGTAGAGCTGAGGTATGCAATTTGTTCAAGTCTTAGCAACTTTGTTGAAAACTCCCACAGTGGTGAGCAGTGTCTGGCCTGTGCTGCTCAGGACTATGTTTGCTGAGGAAGCTACCACTCTTGGAGACAGTCGTTCCTTTTAGCAATGATAATCACTGTGGATAGAACTATGATTTAGGATGAAAGGATCTTATCACAGTGAAGATTCTTGACCCACGTTGGCCCCTGTAGCAGACTGTTGCTGATTGACAGCAGGTAGGTAGAGGGATGTACAGTGGGATGTAGGCTGGAACTGTTGGGTGGCTTGCCCCTAAGTGCTGGTATTGTGATACAGCACAGGGCTGTTCTCATTACCCATCCTTTCTGCCTGCATTTGCATCCTTTTGGGGGACACAGTTTATGTTCTCCAGCTTAAGTTCTGCTTTCCCTTCTGCTGTGCTCTGCAGACAGGTCACCTCCCATCATGACTACCCTGGTCTCAGCGAGGTGGAGGACTCACCATTCCAGATGAGTCCTTGAGCAGGGCCCAGGCCCAATGAGTTTGTCTGTGTTCACGGTTATAGAACCCCCAGATTCCTGGCTCTCTTTCCTGCTGTTCTGGGAAATTGAGCTTCTTATAGAGATGTGCAGTCTTTATTTATGGTGTTCACCACTGGCTCAGATATCTGCCTCTGCCCCATGGCAGAGCTTCCTTCAGTTCTCTGTCTCATAGCTATGCCTCTTGATTTTCTTTTTGCCTTGAGAGCTCAGAGGATACAGGCTGGGCCAGCATTCCCTTTGAACTCTACCTGTGGAACAGGCTCGTGGATGCTGTCCCAGCAGGCTGTTGCTGGGGGCTTCCTCTTCTTCTCTGTGAAAGTCAACTACCAACAGGTGTTCCTTCTGCTCCTGGGGCCACTCTGGTCTGGTGAGAAACCTCTGAGTCTTGTTTCCTGTTAGGAAGAGCACAGACCCTTTGTGCCCATCTGGACCAGCCATGTTGAATAAATGGCATGCTAGTGTGCCCAGTGTCTGCCACATGGCAATGTGCAGCAGGCAGTTCGAGCTGCCGCTCTGGCCAAAGTAACATAGGCTTCCAAAACTAGCTGGAATTTCCACTTTCTTCTTGAGTCCTTTGCAACTATTTCTATGCCCAAGAGCCCTGTTATAAGCATAGCTGGTCCTTAGGTGGCCATGTGTAGCATCAAGTCTTATGTTCTCCCCTCAGTCCTGTTCTAGGCTCTGAGTGGAATTGCCTGTGTGTCCTCCAGGACTGAGCAGGAGAGAGGAGCTGGATTTTGTACTGCACTTCTTGTCTTCATTAAGAAAAGGGTGTCTTTTATGTTCTGGTAACACCTCCCTGTAATCCCAGGAGACTGAGATATGTTTTTATGTTTTTATGATTGTGTTTTAAAGCCAATCAGGACAGAAAAGTCAGGGAAGCCCTGTCTCCAATGAACTATCAAATCTTTTGGTACTGGCATCAAAAACAAGACAAAGGTTTCATCCTCAAATGGAGACTCCCAAGTGTCAAGACCCTCCCCGGGCGATGAGACCTCTCCCACTTAATCAGGTTCCCTCAGATGAGATGAGACACCCCCTCCTTGGATGGCTTACCTGCTTCAGTGGCAGGATGAACACCAGAGCACAGTATTGATTCTGCTGTGATGACCTGGCAGGATTACACCCTGTACTAAGGAAGTTTCTCCTGGTTGACTGGTCTTTCAGGGAGGCAGAAGGAGTAAATCTGAGGTGGTCCTTGTCTCTGGAAGCTCCTTGGGGAGAGGATTCTATGTAGGGAAGATTCTCCTGTGCTTCACCTGTTTTACTGAAGCATTCCGGCTCACTGTGGGGAGCTAGTATCTTGGAAGCTTCCGTGCTGTGTGCTCATATCCTTGTGTAACCCCACCATGTCATACTTGTTATAGGTCAGCCTTGAACTCAGTAGAATTGGGCTCCACTCCCATGTTATACTCTTCTCATGGTGGAGGCGCGCGCGCGTGCGTGCATGCTTATGTGTGCCAGTACTATGTCTTGAACTCTGGGCCTGGGCAATCTCCCTTAGATTTGTTGCTCAAGGGTAGCACTCTATCACTTGAGCCACAGCTCCCCTTTTAGCTTTTGTGGTGGGAAATTGTATATAGGAGTCTTACAGACTTTCTTTCCTGGGCTGGCTTTGAGCCATGATTCTTACATCTAGTCTCCTGAGTAGTTAGGATTACAGGCGTGGGCCGCTGGCACCTGGCTCTCTTTCATTCTACTTATGTTTTTTTTTTTATTTTTAGTTGTCAAGGGTCACCATTCGTTTTGAGTACAGCACCTCTTATTAGGTGTTTTTAGGTCTTTCCCTCATTTGGAGTAGTCTGCCCAGCATTGTGGGTTCTGAGGTATTACTACCAATAGGTGGTCCTGCTGCCTTTGTGATCTGGCTTTGTTACTGTTGGTTGTGGGGCCTGAACTCTGTCCCTGAGCTCTTTTGCTCAAGAGCTACCATTTTAACTAAAACATCACTTCAGGTTTTGAGTGGTTATTTGGAGACATGAGTCTCACAGACTACTGGCCCAGGCTGGCATTGAATCCTGATCCTCAGATCTCAGTCTCCTGAGTAGCTAGTTAGGATTACAGGTTTCAGCCACCAGTTCCTGGCCAATGCAGCTTTCTTAGGAAGACTGGGATTGCCTCTTACAAGCCTTCCTCAGCCTCATCTCTTTCCCACAAGGAATTTCTAGCTAGCTAAATTCAGAGTCAGGCGGAACCCCGGATTTTTGGTTTTCATGGTGGCTTCATCATGTAGGCATGAGCAGTGATGTGAGCCACTGATGATCAACTCTGCCTTGGCCTCTGTTTCTCCTGGTGAAAAGCCCCAGCCTTTTGATGCCGCCTTTTGCTGTCTGGGGACCAGCCCCAATCTGAGTCTTCCATGAACTATCAACCATCAGCCAGCTTAGCAAAACACAGCAAGTGTCATCACTGGGATCTCAAGGGTTGTAGCAGCTGATCACAGAACGGCTCTGCCTTATCGTATCATAAGAGTCTATGTTTATGTAGTGGATGTTCAGAGCTGCCAGAGTGGCAGTTTATTAAACTATTTCCTAGCTGCTTTTTGGAATAGAAATGAACAAACCAATTTCTAAAGTTTCTATAGATGTGCATAGGATCTGGAATGGGCAGGATAATTTTGAAAAGGATCAATTTCAAAAACTGTTACAAAGTGCTTAGGACAATGAAAGTTTGGGACATTGACAGACAGGTAAATGAATAGAACAGAATGGAAAATTGAGAAGTAATTGAAGAATATAATGTTCATTGATTTTTTAAAAAATGAAAATGTCTTGATGAGAGAGATGGTTAATCCAAATCACAACTTGTGTGGAAGGAGAAGAGCCTGAACTGTGGCCTCTACACCAAATATAACTCCACGTGGCAAGTGAGACTATGGAGGGAAGCCAGAACTCTGAAAACTAATCTTTGACAAGAAGGACATACAGAACATGAATTAATTATACTTCGGAAAAAATAAGATGCATTGGACTTTAGTTTGCTTTCAGAGAGCTAGCAAAAGGACAGACTATAGAGAACCTGTTATCAATGTGTCTATATCTACATATTTATCTGCCTGAAGAAGTATACAAAAACCATATAATAATTTCTTTTTCCTAGTATTGAGGATTGAACTCAAGTCCTCAGCACTTTCTGAGGCCAGATTAGAAAAGGCAGAAGATGGGGCTCAGTGGTGGAGCACCTGCCTAGAGTGTACATGGTCTGGATTTTGAGCCCTAGCACTGCCAATAAAGGACAAAAGCTTTTTTTAAACAGTTTCTATATGAGATGTGGTATATGAATGTTAAACGAGGACACAAAAAGCTATAACAGCAGTATTCATTAGAGAAGTCACGTGTTAAGATCACAGGGTGCTCAACTGGGATGAGTGTCCCTCAGAGACTCATGGTGGTAGTGGAAGGGGTGGGATCATTGAGATGTAGGGCTTGGTGAATGGATGTTACATTATTGGGGTGTGCCCATGTAGGGGATACTGAGGCTCTCCTCTCTGTCTTTACCATGCAGCTTCTGGGAATTGAGCCATCTCACTTCTGCCAGGTTGTAATGTGTAGTCACAGGCCCCAGAGGAGAGGTGCCAACTGACACAGACTGACACCATGAATGAGTGATCATCTCTCTGTTGGCAGAGAATAATACAGAACATGTAGATTGCTGTTGAGCAATAGAAAATGGTACAGACAGTCACTCTGGAAATAGACAGCTTTTTGTGCATGTAGAATGTAACAGCTATTTTGCTCCTAACTATTTGTTCACACCACAGTGTGGCCTCATGAGGACTTGTTTGAAGATGGTTATAGGAGCTTTATTTGTAGAATCAGCCAAAGCATGGAATACTCAGATGTGTGCCTGCAGGCGACAGGAAATGAGTGCATGGTACATCTACACTATGGGGTAACATACAGAGCAGTGAAAAGCAACTTGTGCTGAATGGTCTAGCTTGAATTCAAAAGGGTTGTGATTCCATAAACCTGAAGTGTTATAAAAGGTCACACCAACCTAGAGTGACAGGAAATCAAAGTTCCTTGAGTCCATGCTGGGAATCTTCTGGGTTGTTGGTACTGCTGTCAGTAGAGGCATGAGGTACAGCTTTAAAACGGGCTTCATTGAAAAGTGTTTTTTATCAAGGGTGAAGTATACCTCCAAAAGAGACGTTACCCAGAAAGAACAGAAAGACCACTGCAGTGACTTGGATTGGTTTAGGGAGAGATAGGGTTAAGCCAGAATACTTGGGGGAGGAGCTCATCCCTTGAGTTGTCAAAGGCCTTGAGGAACCTGAACCTCTTAGGCTTTTGAGATGTGCCCAACACTGTCAGCTGACCTGCATCTGGGTTTGCTCCTTGGCACCAGAGGCATCAAGGTAGAGCAAGAGGCAGTCATCGCTTGGAGAGGAAGCATTTAACTTCTGAGGTGGCAACACAATACTGTCTCACTGTGGAGATGGCTGAGGAAGATTAGCAATAAATTTTTGACATGTGCAAACTCCTTTTCAGTTCTGGGTACCAAATAGCCCTCCCAGAGTGAGGGAGGAGGATGAGGCTACCACCTTGGTTGTCAGTGCACTGCTGTTCATCTGCTTTTTAACTGACAGGAATTGTTTAAGATTCTTTGTGGAAGACATTCAGATGTAAAGTTCTCTGTATTCCCATTTGCTCCCTCTGGCTTTTAGTTTTTTTTCCATCTTGCTAGCTGTTCAATTTTGGAGTATCATGCCCCAGTCATCTTTTAGACTACACAAGTTTAGTAATGTTAATTTTAGTATTAGTTTCATTTAAATCAGATTTTATGTATTTTTTTTTTTTTGGGTCCGGTTATGGGGCCTGAACTCTGGGCCTGGGCACTGTCCCTCAGCTCTTCAGCTCAAGGCTAGCGCTCTACCACTTGAGCCATAGCACCATTTCCGGCTTTTTTTTCTTTTTGCTTATGTGGTGCTGAGGAATCGAACCCAGGGCCTCTGGCATGCAAGGCATGCGCTCTACCACTGAGCCACCTTCCCAGCCCCTTTATGTATTTTTTGACTTATTCAAAATTGAAGTTACGAGAGTCACTCACGCCGGGCGCTGGTGGCTCACGCCTGTAATCCTAGCTACTCAGGAGGCTGAGATCTGAGGATCGTGGTTCAAAGCCAGCCCGGGCAGGAAAGACCGTGAGACTCCTATCTCCAATAAACCACCAGAAAACCAGAAGTGGCGCTGTAGCTCAAGTGGTAGAGCGCTCGCCTTGAGCTGAAGAGCTGAGGGACAGCGCCCAGGCCCAGAGTTCAGGCCCCACGACCGACCAAAAAAAAAAAAAAGAAAGAAACAAACAAGAGAGTCACTCACTGCGCTGTGTTTCTGTAGTTTGGACATTTGTATTTTCTGCAGTCTAGCTGCATTTCTGTAGATATTCCAGTAGGAGTTGCTACTAAGTCATCTACAAGTAATGGAAGCTTGGTGTTTTGGATGCTGAGACTTGAAATGTACTTTGTCTTGCTTGTTTCATCCATTTAGTCAGTTCAGTTTCTTTTTGCATTTTTGTAAGCAAGCATTGGAATATCAATGTTGTCATGAGTGCATTTAGGGTTGTGGCTGGCCAGGAAGTAACATTTCAAGTCTGTGTGTGCTTTCAAGTTTCTGTCACAGTAGTGCAGAGTGGAGCTGAGGAGACTGTCTACCCTAAAACCAGGCAGCTGGGTGCAAAACAGGACCATGGTTATGCCAGTGGGATAACCATGTGGGAGTGAGTGGAAAGGGTTGTGTCTGTGGGTTGGGGATGCATACTATCTGGAATGTGGGAGGATCTGGATTTCATCCCCACTATTGGAAATAAACCACCTTGGGTTTTTCCAAAACAGATGAATCTGTTTGGTTCGAGGGCCAGAACATAACAGTAGAGTACAGGGCTGCCCATGTGGTTTAAGCCAGAGCAAAGCCTTGCTTTCTTTTTTGCAGCTGTGATCCCCCTTTATCTAGTGGGGTATACTTCTGACTGAGAAGAAAGCCAGCAGTGTGTCTGCTGCAGTTTGTGAGGAACCCCTGCTCTGGCTGGGGTCTCGATGCTAGGTGTTGAGATCTTCTCCAGGGAGAAACATTCCAAGGGCTCTGATCTAGTGCCTTCCATGCAGGCCAGCATCCAGCCATGGTGGAGCATGGGGTGCAGAAGAGTGTGCCTCCACAGGGTTTCACAATGGGTTTTCTAATGCTTATTTAAGAGTAATATTTCACCGATCAGATGTTCCCTTAACTATGCACACTTGGAGATCTGTAAAAGCTACTTTATGATGTTTGCCAGATTATCTTTTATTAAGACAGTAACACACAGCATTTTTCAAGGTCCTTTTGTGCTTCCCATCCATGGGAAGCATTTCTTGTGACCATGATGGAAGCGTCATCCAGGTTCCAGCAGCTCCTGCTGTGCAACAGAGGTGCCCAGTGTGGTGAGGTGAGTGGAGTTGGGTAGACGGTCCACCATGCAGGGTGTGAAAGTGCACTGGCCTCTGTCATCAATAGCATATACTCCTCTCCACTTTTATTATGGTCTACACAAGGGCCAAGAACCTTTTTCTCAGCCAAGGGCCATCTGGATTTTTATGACATTGTTCTGGGGCTGAACAGACAGCTGTGAGCAGCCAGTGAAAAACATGTGTGCTGACCTGTCACATGTCAAGTGATTTTTGTGGCCCTTACATGACTGACTGAGTGTCCTTCAATTCTGGTCTCAAAGGAGGATTCTGGAGCAATAGTGGAAGGATGAACACTGCTTGCCAATGGGACTTGGGGTGTTTGCAGAATTGTAGATTGCTCCCCCACTTCCTGTATTAAGCTATTTGTTATTTCTAGTCTTCTTTCTCTCTGTTTTCCCTTCTTGTCTCTGGATTGCTTTCCTCTGTCCTCTCTCCACTACCCTTAACCTCAAGTTCTTTTCCTTTCCCTTCTCAGGTAGGCAGAATTCTCCTGAGAGTTTGTGTGCAGGGGGAAGAAGAGCATCCTCATGGCTGGGTAGGTATAGGCTGCAGCTGATTGGAATTCCTGCTGTCTCCCAGTGTCATCTCTTCTCCCTGTTTAACTTTCTCTATCAGCTCTAATGTGGGAAAGCAGAGCAAGGGGAGTAAAAACTAGAGACATGGCTGGGAGAAATTCCCTGGCCTGTTCCTGGTGAGGTTTGAGCCATCATGCACAGATTTTATTTAGTCCATTTAATATAGTGGCTGTGGAAGTTGGTAGCAGATGTCTTGAATCCTACTGAAGGAACTAAAATATGAGCTTGTGGCACCTTGATATTATACATGGGCCCAATTTGATTTCAGTTTATTTAATTAAAACTTGACAATGCTGCTAGCTACACTGCAGTAGTTATAGGAAACTTCTGACTTCAGCTTACAAAACTGCGACGGACCAGCTCCGCCGGAGCACTGGGACCGATGGGACAGGGATCTGGGGATAGGTGGGCAAGGAGTAGGCGAAATGACAGACACAGACTCAAAAGAGTTGCATCTGAGTGTATCTTTATGGAGGAGAATTAACATTTTCATACAGTGTGTGATTGTGACATAGATTCTTTTGTTATTTAAGCAAGTAATCAATTTTTAGGAAAAGAAAAACATTGATGGATTACATAAAAATTGATGACTATCCCACCAACTGTTTAAGCTAAATGGTGCGAAACAATGCGTCATCTAGTCAGCCTTTTTATGTTTAATAATGAACAAACCCAAGATAGGGCTGTACTTATATTGTACTCTTTTTATTTTTTTCATATATTTTCAAGCCCCTTTGAAACCATCCTAAAAACCACTTTCAGGTTGAATCAGGCATTCTCCGTTTTCTATAATTTTAATCCCAATGTTTGTTCACATAAATTTCTAATTATTATTTTAAACTATCTTGTTGTTTTGATAATAAACACCATAATGGTCCAGATCTACTTAATCTTTACATAAAATCTAATGAGTTCCAAAACACCCTTTTTCCTTTTACATTAATCCATCTATTTTCATCTTTGTAAACTCCTGTATAAGGCAATGGTTCTTGGGTCAGCTCAGGAAATGTGATGTCACTAACTTTATATTTTGTGGGAAATAACCATCTATTCCCTATAATGTAAGATGGACTAAAAGTAGTCATAACTGTTGGGGAATTTTTCTTTTCCTTTAATTATCAGGGGTCCCTTTTTTTAGAACTCTCTGTGCTTTTGGGATAACTCCTTCTGGCTTAGTTTAATTCATTAATTCTGCCTGTTGTAACATATCTAGAGATTTTAAATTTCTATATTTACTATGAATGAGCCACAAAACTGCTTCTGAAATTGTAGGAGTTCCTGGAGGCAGTGTCACATCAAATGATAGATTGATTGTGGCATTGCCCACATTTAATCTTTTGTCTTTATTATTCAGAGAAGCCGTCTCCATTGGATTGGAAAGAAACAACATGCTCTATTCATGGATCAATAGAAAAATAGCCAAAACGAGAATAAAGACAATGAATGTACAGCCAAGAAGAATATAGTAAGAATAAAAGTAGAGGCTATAAAGGTGCAGCCAAGTGTATGGGAAGCCTTGAACCAACACCCCCTTCCTGCAGGCATGCTCCTTGAAGATTATGCTTTATCTGGCGTGATCTCTCACGCAGACTATGAAGGAGGTGGCATGGCACAAAACCTAGACCTTTCTACCTACACCTTCCTATTTCATGCAGCTCAGATAGCACTGTCTCTTCCTAGTGGAGTTTTTGCTCATGAATATTGCTGCTAACTGATGTGTCCTGTGTAAAGAACTTGAAAAGATTGCAGTTAATAAAGCAGGGTACAGTACCTTGGAAGACCTAGAAACATTGAAGTGGGTTCAGAGTTAATTGGAAGAGAAGAGAACTGGAATGAACGCTGGAGTCAAGGTGGCTTCTACATGTGAGCTTTTAGTTGGACTGCAGCCTCAGTGTGAAATGGAAGACTTCTTTGCCTCCAGTGGACCAAGAGACCCTTGTGGTCAGGTCAGCAGGAGGGTCCTGGAGTGATTTGTTAATCCTGCCCTATAGGGGGAAGGCAGATTCTCCATATCCCCCGTGGGAATGGGCAATTGGCACCACAGTCATGGGAGATCGAATGTAAAATGAGCCCATTTTATTTTATTCACATAAAATATTATAGGCTTGTTTAAAACTTAATTCTCATCCTGAGTATGCAAAATACAAATTCCAAAAAAATGTTCAATTTTTTTACTTTGTACTTTGCAAATATACAAAATAGAAGTTTGGTTAAATTTATATTACATATTTATTAAGGTGAAGAACTATGTAACATGTTAGCTCTGCTTAAGGCATACTTAGGAATAAACGATTGTACAAATTATTGTGCCTTTGAAACCACATTGCATAACAGACTGTCTCCGTAAAATATGTTAAAGAAGTAAACCAAGTATAACTTAGTCATACATATAGATCAGAAGACAAATATATAGTCCTTGTCAGGGCTGGGAAGGTGGCTCAGTGGTAGAGCGCTTGCCTTGCATGCCTGAGGCCCTGGGTTCGATTCCTCAGCACCACATAAGCAAAAAGCAAAAAGCTGGAAGTGGCACTGTGGCTCAAGTGGTAGAATGCAAGCCTTGAGCTGAAAAGCTGAGGGACAGTGCCCCGACCCAGAGTTCAGGCCCCATGACCAGACCCCCCCCAAACATATATATATATATATATATATATATATATATATATATATATATATATATATATATAGTCCTTGTCAAAGCATACAGCAGTTTGAGAACTTTGGCTTCCTCTTTTGTACCTTTAGAACCAAGACTCATCAAGCACCATCATTTAGGCTATTAGAACACATATTCTGTACTGAAATCTCTTCCTCTTCTTCTAACTAAATAATAGCTTTTAGAAGGCAAAGGGAATACAAGGTGTTCTTTATATTTATATTGCATCTGAGACAATCTGTGAGAAGCAGAGTGGGGGAGGGGTGTAGAGTGAGACTAACACCACCACAATGCCACAAGAGGCAGGCCTCCTGGAGCAGAGCAGAGGCCAGGCCTGTGGAGAGGAGAGCCCTGTGGTATAGAGAGGCCTGCTGGAAAAAGAGAGAAACCTGCCACCTGGAGGCTGCAGCTGCTCTTAGTTCTGAGGTAGCCCAGGACAAGGCAGTTATAGACCAGCTAGTAAAACTCCTTTGTCACCTTTGGCCATGGATTTTCCCTCCTCTGAGATCATTACAAATTCAAGGGAATTCTGGTCTTCCCTCTCCCTCACCCCACCCCAACTGATGGATCTAATTTGCACCCTATTATCCACAGCTTCCAGTAATCCCATGGTGGTGTCTTGTAAATCCAGGAATACTCAAGTTGATTTAGAATTGGAATGATAGCTGATACAAGCTCAGACCCATCTGTTCAATTTTGTTTTTTTAATTTTGCCTTTGGATTCCTCCTTTCTCTTGATTATCCATTCCCAAGAGATATTGGAAACTTTCCCATGGTTGTAGTGCTTTGCCAACATGAGCTCTCTCACATGGGAAGACAGTATGAAGGATTTTCTACTGGCAGTATGTGACTCTGTATCCACAGTCAGGGATTTAACAGTGTCTCTGTGCATCGGGCCAGGGGACCCACCTGGACAAGGCTGTCTCTATGTATCAGGACAGGAGACTCATCTAGACAAGGCAATCTGTATGCACCAGGCGATGAGACACCTGGACAAGGCCGTCTATGTGTCGGTCCAGGTGAGCCCACCTGGACAAGGCCGTCTCTGTGAGTCAAGCCAGGAGACTCACCTGGACAAGGCAGTCTCTATGTTTCAGGCCAGGGGACCTATCTGGATAAGACTCTCTCTATGGGTCAAGCCAGGAGACCAACCTGGACAAGGCTGTTGCACTTGTGGCACAGGAATGGCAGCACGACTAGTGTTGCCTGGTCAGTTCATCAGAGTGGGCAAACTTCTACCCAAAGCCATCCCAGTCACAGTGGTAAGGTAAGGTGTCTCACCTGTATGGGTTCAGAAATGCACCTTGAGATGAGAGCTCCTTGGATAGGTTTGGCTGCAGCCCATGTGCTCACACGCATGGGTGGCCTTTGTGTGGCCATGACCTTCTTACTTCCTTTGGCTTTGGCTCCTCTGGCAGGTAGGAACCAGGTCACCTGCTCACGCAGGCAGGGTGGGTAGTTGGGCCCTCGATGGGCATGGGATATAGGGGCTAGCAGTAGAGTTGGGTGACAGTCCCTATTGACCAGAAATTCCTCATGACAGGCTAAGGTAGTCCTAATAGGGAGCTGTTGCCCCAAGGAGAATTCTTTTTTTTTTTCACTTTTCCGCATACTTTATTTATTACAAACATACAGTTCTTTAAATATAGACTTTAAAATTCCATTTGCAAAAGTCTGCTATTGTAAGGGGTGCACACCAGCAGGAAGGCTTCTTAACTTTTTCTATGAGTTTTCTGTCAGTTTTGCTAGTTAGTGGTAAATTCGGGACCTGCTGTTTTACAGGCCTGTCCGAAGCTTCTGGCTGTATTCACATTGCTCTTTTGAAGCAGCCCTGCATGTATCAAAATTGTTTAGAATCTGAGCTTCAACCTACAGGCAGTGAGATCAACAGCCCGTCTGGACTCTGCTTTTTGAACGGTTTTCAGGAAGTGTGATTTCTGGATGGGTACTGCACATCACTGATTTGTTTGAATTGTCCATGCAGCTCTATGTTAAAGTGCATTCTTCTTTTCAAAAATAAGCAAGAGAAATAATCTTTTTACTTTTTAATTAACCAAGGTACTTAGAAAATGAACTTTTTGGTCTCTCAGCAGATATTCTCAAATTGATCCTACTACTGCAATTTCCATGGTCTATTTACAACATTTATAGGATTCTGGGTGGAGGGAACTTTATAAAATGAAAGGTGCAGCTTCACTTGAAACAGAAATCAGCTCTACAAATTCATACATAGTCATACGCACTTGGCTTACAATGTATAAGCTTGTTGGTATTTACAGAGATCAAAGACAACCCTGTCCAAAAAAAAATAACATAAAACAACCTTTTAAAGTAATTGCCAACCTAAACTCTAATTGTACATTTAGATCAGGAAGCTGTCTCCTGCTATCAAGTTTTGGTTTTAATTGAAATAACTTTGTAGATTCTCTACTGGAAGGACATGAGTCCCCCGCTTTGGAGTGAAGAGCCAAGTCTAACAAAGCTACCAATAGATGGAACTGTCTCTGAAGATTCCCACAGAAGAAAAACATGCTATGTAGCACTGTATCAGAACAGGTGATCTTAACAAATGATTTTAGAAAGACATCTGTATGAAAGTCCAAAAGGAAAACAAAATGCTTAATAATATAGATGTTGTAGGACTTCAGAAAAAAGTTCAGATACACTGATGTAGTCTTGATACTGATGCCACTGAAAAATAACTCAAATACTACTTGCCTCCTATTGGAATGTGCAAAACAATAGACTGTAAAAAATGTGTCTACACTTACTGAAAGTCAGTTTCTAGACTTTTTGTCCAATCTATAGGGTTTTAAGAATCCAAGTTTTTTTCCCCTAGGTAGAACTTTGGGTTTTGAACTCAAGGCCTTGTGTTTGCTTGGCAAATGCTCTACCACTTAAGCCACACGCCCAGTCCTATTATTGGTATTATTTTTTGCTTTATTTTTCAGATAGGGTCTTTTGTTTATAGCCCAGGGCTGGCCTTGGGCCACGATCTCCTATCTCTGTCTCACAAATACCTGGGATACAGGCATATTCCACCATGCCCAGCTCCAGAGAGCTTTTTTACACAGAAGAGTGACATGGTAGAAGAAAAGGATTTATGCTTATTATCAATTTAAAACAAAACCTCCAAATGTGTTTAGTGATAAAATCCTGTTTTTTTTCATTTTCTTTGAGTCTCTTGTACTTTTTTCTCCCAAGAAGAAATGTTAAAAGGGAAGAAACAATCCACTTGCCCTTCTATTTCCAAGCACAGATTTTTCTGACCATCCTGATCCAGCAACACAGGACAAAACATTTTGCCTTTAAGAGATGGTCTCAGTGAGTCTTGAAAAAGTTAGCCATTGAAGAGATGCTGAAGGTAGGAAAAAAGAACAAACTCATGCCTTCTGCAAAATGCTACTGGCTACTTAATGTATCTATCACTTTCTCTTCACAACTCTGGACCTTCATTTCACTGTGTGCCTGCGGCGAACGCCTTCTCGGCCAGCGAGAAAAAACGACCACCACACCAGGAGTCTTCTCAGATCAGGCTTTATTGGAGAGCCTTTTAGTTGATGGGAGAGCTTGAGCGCGAGAGAGCGTGCACCCAAAACATGGCCGCTTATATAGGGAATAGGAATACGGGTCTTTCTATCATTGGTCATCTGCCTTTCACCGTCACCAGGTGCCACGGGATTGGCTGGGGACTCTACGTGGCTCGCGCATGCGCAAAGCCCAGGACCCACCGTCCCGCCAAGCACTGCCTGAAATGGAGTGGTTACCTCAAAGCTGCAAGGGAGTGGACATCATCTTGTAATGGCATTTACCCTGGCTCCCTACAGTTCCCCCTTTTATGTTTTTTGGCAACAGGTAAGAGTAGAGGTTGGGCCTCTGTCTAAAACATTAGGACCTTGCACTGGCCTTCGCCTGAGGGGCGCCTTCCCCAGTGATGACCAGGCCCTTCCGATGCCTTTTTTGCAGAGGTGGGATCTTGGGCATCAACCCACTTGCAACCCAGCATGCTCTTCTTGAGGAGATGGTACCCTCAAGTGCAGTGCACTTGCCTCGCACCCTGTCCCAAATTGCAAATTGCATACCTGTCCTGGTGCAATGGGATCCCCTAATCCCTCGGGGTGCTAAGGCTATGCAGGATGGTAAGGCTTAATTGCCTCTCAGGGCCGACAGCCAGATCTGGGGTGAGGATCCACTCTCCAAAGCGGCTAATGCTTGCAAGATAACAACCTTGTCCCTTCTGGTTTGGGCTCGAAGGCGACACACCAACCATAGGCAGACCACGCATCCTCCCAGGCAGCAGGCTAAAAACATTCCGACTCCCACCCACTCTTTGAAAAAGGACACCGCAGAGGCAATCCAGTCTTCCATCCTACAATCTGCGGAAAATAAGGTGGGGAGAAAAAGGGAGTCTGCATGCAGGGGCACAGGAACTGGCCAGGCCCTGGTGACAGCCCACAGCCATTGGTTTAGCTATCACAGGGATTGCTATTAGCACTGTTGCTAACAGCAGGAAGATCAGCTGCATCAGGAGACGAGTGGATGGCATCTTCAAGAGGGGGTTCTGCTGCAGTCTCCACCGGCCTGGTCAGTCTCGTTGGCACCCAGTGAGGTACTTCTTGACTCTGTGGAAAAACACAAACAGCTCCCCTGGATCTCGTTATTACCGGATCCGGTCCATACCATTTATTATTAATAACATCCTTCCACATAACCATGTCTTTAGTATCCATGGGGTCTCTTGTCATATGCCGATCTGCGGCAGACTGATTGTTGTCATTTAGAATTAAAAAATTAAGGGTAAAGAGCGCAAGAGAAAGTTTCCCTGGGGGATGCTGACTCAGCAATTCCCCCTTTTTGTTTTTGAAGCATTTCTTTTATGCTTCTATTAGCTCTTTCCACTATACCTTGTCCTTGAGGATTGTAGGGCAGTCCGGTGGTGTGGTCAACCTGCATTTGTGCGCAAAAGGCGCGAAAACCATGGGAAGTATAAGCAGGGCCATTATCCGTCTTAAGTCTAAGGGGCTTTCCCCAAGCTGCCCAAGCTTCTAAGCAGTGTATTTTGACGTGAGACACCTTTTCTCCTGCCAAAGGTGTGGCATGAATGACACCAGAAAAGGTGTCCACAGACACATGTAAATATTTTAACTTACCAAATTCTGTCAGATGAGTAACATCCATTTGCCATAGGGCGTTTGGTCTCAACCCCCTGGGGTTTACCCCAACATGGGGAGGATGAAGAAAGGTAACACAGCATTTACAGGCTTTAACAATATCTCTTGCCACATGCCTGGACAAATTATATCTTTTCCTAATGGTATTAGCAGGTACATGATACAATTTATGAAAGTCTTTTGCCAATTCTACAGGATCAGCAGCGACCAGAGCCACAGCCTGAGTTGCCTGGTCCACCAAATCATTACACCTTGCCATCGGGCCCAGCAACATAGAGTGGGCGCGAATATGTCCAATATAAAAAGAGTGTTTTCCGTTTAAGATAAGGGACTGAATCTGTAACAAAACATTAGAAATTGTACTGGCCTGCTTAATTGAAGCAGCAACTTCAAGAGAAGCAACGGCATTTACAACATATAATGAATCAGAAAATAAATTAAAAGGTTGATCAAATCTTTTAAAAACTTCAAGCACAATTAAACATTCAACAGCCTGTGGGACATTCGGCCGAAAATTAAAGACTACCGGCTGTTTGTGTCCTTGAACAAAAAGGGCACCTTGTCCAGATTTTGATCCATCCGTAAAGATGGTCAGAGCATCAACCAAGGGCTCTTTGAAGTGACAACAGGAAAATACACTAAATTTTTGTTAACTATGGCAAGCAGAGGATGCTTAGGATAATGGTTATCAATTACATTTGGAAATGAGCAAACAAGAATTGCCCACATATCCACTGTGGCTGCTAAAATTTCAACTTGCTCACGGGTGTATGGAATAATTAATTTATCTGGAATTTTTGCAAAGTGCATCAAACAATACTTTATACCCAAAATTGCCTGCTTAGCCACTAATTCAGGAAAATATTGAACAGTTTTTGCTCCCACAGAATTGCCGTGGAGCCACCATAAGGGGCCATTTTGCCAAAGAACCCCCGTGGGATAATTTTTTGTTTTTAATATACATAAATCGATAGGTAATTTTAAATCAACCCGTGAAAGTTGAGCCCTAGACAAAGCTGCCTCAACCTTTTGTAGGGAATTTAGTGCTAAAGGTGTCAGGGATCTAGAGGAGGTGACTTCAGGGTCACCCTCCAAAATGGCAAATAAAGGTAACAACTCTGACCGAGGGAGATTAAGAAACCCCCTTATCCAATTAATATCTCCTGCCAATTGCTGAAAATCATTAAGTGTTTTGAGATGACCAGTTCGAATGGAAAGTTCTTGTGGTTTAATCTCAGTAGGAGAAACTATGGTTCCCAGAAATTGAACAACAGTAGTCTGTTCAATCTTTTTAGGGGCAATAATCAGTCCTATCAGCTAAGGTCTCCGTTACCTGCCCAAACACTTTATGAAGAGTCTCTACCGAGGGAGCAGCCAACAAGATATCATCCATATAATGGACAATCCGTACTTTTGGAAATTTTTTCCTGACAGGGATTAATGCAGCCCCTAAGAACAATTGACAAATTGTTGGGCTATTAGCCATCCCTTGGGGGAGAACTTTCCACTGATAGCGAGCATCTGGGGTTTCATGATTAACAGAGGGCAAAGTAAAGGCAAAGTGCTCCCTATCCTTTTCATAAAGAGGTATGGAAAAAAAGCAATCCTTAATATCTAAAGCTAAAATAGGCCACTCTCGAGGTAATGCAGAGAGCCATGGAAGTCCCCTTTGGATGGGTCCCATAATTTGCATCTGGGCATTTACTGCTCTAAGGTCATGTAATAATCTCCATTTTCCGGAGGCCTTTCTAATCACAAAAATTGGGGTATTCCAAGATGACACTGAAAGCTCAACATGCCCCAGCTGCAGCTGTAACTGGACAAGAGTTTGAGCCGCTTCCAATTTTTCTCGAGAGAGGGGCCACTGAGGAACCCACACCGCCTTTTGTGTTAACCAAGGTATGGGTACCGCACCTTCAGTGGAAGCTTTGTTTTCAGAGGCCCCTAAGAAAAACCCAAAACCTTCCTGTCCTGTTTAGGAAGTGGCTCTATCGGCTCCTTGCATCCTTGGAGATGCCGACCAAGCCCCAAGGCTGGCACAAATCCTTGCTGTTTCATCATATTCTGACTGGCCTCAGAATAATCATTGGTTAAAGTTAGCTATAGCTGTTGCTGCACATCTCTTCCCCAAAGATTGACAGGGACGTCTACCACAAATGGCTGCATTTTTCCAACTTGGCCTTCATCTGTTCTCCAAGTCAATTCTTTTGCACTTAACTGTGGGGCATCGGCATAGCCCAGCCCTTGTAAGGTCTGGGAGGATTTCTGAGTTGGCCATTGCTTTGGCCACTCCCCTCTTTGGATGATGCTTTGATCTGCCCCTGTATCCACCAGTCCCTCAAATCTTCTCCCTTCCACTTGGAGAGTTAGCATGGGTCTTTGGTCTAAAGTTATGGACAGGCATGTAAGGTCGACTCCAGTGGGGCCTAGCCCTTTATCTCCTGTCTCTATCTCCTTAGCAGGGAAGTTGCCATGAAGAGAAGGCAAAAGCAGGAGCTGTGCGATTCTATCCCCGGGAGAAATGGACACCACTCCATGGGGGACATGGCAGAGGACCTTGATAGTCCCCGTATAGTCAGGGTCAATCACTCCCGGGAAAATTATTAATCCTCTCATTGTGGAGGAGGAGCGTCCTAAAACTATTCCTACAGTGCCTTCATCTAGGGGTCCTGTCATGTCTGTCTCCACAATCTGGACACCCACCTGCTGTGTTAATACCCGTCCGGAGGTGGCACAGAGGTCCAACCCTGCGGAGCCTGAGGTTGCTCTCTTTGGCTGGGGGGTTGTTGCGGGTGCTGTCCGGGAGCCAGAGTCTGAAATGTCCCGTAAATTTTCGGGCCCTGGGGACGAGGGCCCTCCTTCCCGTTTTTTGGCTCTGGTTCCGAATCAGCGTTTGGAGTAATTTGGGGGATAAAATGTCCATTGATGTCTCTAACTGACCTGCACTCGTTGACCCAATGCTTTCCCTTTTTACAACGAGGACACACTCCTGGAGTCCTTGGCGGCCTGGTTATGTTTTGCGCAGGACCACCATTTTGTGGGCACTGTTGTCTAAAATGTCCCAACTGACCACACCGGAAACACCCTTTTCCTTTACTATCTTTTGCTGCCCCGGCAGCCGACAAGACAGCAGCCGCCAGCCCCGCATTGGTCAGGGGGCCACCTACTTCTCTGCAGGCTTTTAACCAAGCTTCTAGGCTTTGAGTTCTTACTGGGGTAATTGTCCTCTGACATTCCTTGGTGCTTTGTTCAAAAATGATTTGCTGTACAAATGGCATGGCTGTTTCCAGATTTCCTAACACCCGCTCGGCTGTCTCTAGCATACGGGCAACAAAATCAGAAAATGGCTCATTAGGGGCCTGCATGATTTTTGTTAGATTGCCAGCCATCTCTCCCTTGTTTGGGAGGGCCCGCCAGGACTTGTAAAAGATCTCGTTTACCTGGCAGTATACTTCAAAGGGATGTCCTGTCTGATCTACCGTGTAGGGTCCCTGCCCGAGAAGCATATCTACGATCCAGTCCGGGTGCCCGTCACGGACATTTTGTCTGTATTGGGCTTGAGCCTTGTCTTGAACAATAGACTGGAAATCGAGGAACTGCCCATGATTGAGACAGGTACGGGCTACCTCAAACCAGTCCGTGGGCGTCATAGCATTGGCGGTCAGTCTTCGGAGCAGGGCAGTGGTATAATTAGCCGTCACTCCATAAGTCCGGACTGCCTCAACTAAATCCTTAAGCTGGAAGTAGGAAACTGGCTCAAAATTTCTTTCATTAGTAATTGGATTTTCAAAAACTGGAAAAGCAGCCGCCAGCCGCGACCAGGTGCTTCCTTTTATAAAGTGACTCCGCACCTCCGGCGGGCAGGGCAGGGGGGCCGACAGGTGAGGGCCAGCTCCGTTTCCTCTTCCTGGCTGCTGCGGTACTCCCACCCCTAGAGGGCGCCACCCCCCATATCTGTCTGCCTCATACTCAGCCGCAGCGTCTTCTAAGTCTTCACTATCAGCTGGATCAAGCTGCTCTCCCTCCTCCTCTAACATTTCTTCCTCTGAGTCACTCACAAGATCACTGCATTCTTGGTCCCGCCCTTCCACATGTAGGGCTGAGAACCGATTTGCTTTTAAAGAAGGGCATAGGGGTCTCCTTGAGACCCCCTCCTCCCTAAGACCCTTCTCCTTTTGTGAGGGCTGCAGTCCCTCCTGCTTTAATTCTTTAGGATCCTTTTGTCTTTTTTCCCTTTTTCTTTTAGGCCTATTTTCCTCCCCATTACTGGATGCTGACTCTGATAGACTATCCTGATGCCGTGTTAGTACTTTGCATCCTTCCTGGATTAAATCAAACCCTCCCTCCTCGAGGCAAGTGTGCACCATCAAAAAGACAAGCCACAAAGGAAGAAGCAATGCAAGCAACCAATAAATATCTAAATCTACAGTGAACAGCATACCGGGGAATATTTAACGACGTCCCCTCTCCGCGTGTTGAGTTCTGGCTCCTGCTCGGCCTCTCGCGCAGGTCCCGGGTTTCGGCACCACTTGCGGCGAACGCCTTCTCGGCCAGCAAGAAAAAACGACCACCACACCAGGAGTCTTCTCAGATCAGGCTTTATTGGAGAGCCTTTTAGTTGATGGGAGAGCTTGAGCGCGAGAGAGCGTGCACCCAAAACATGGCCGCTTATATAGGGAATAGGAACACGGGTCTTTCTATCATTGGTCATCTGCCTTTCACCTTCACCAGGTGCCACGGGATTGGCTGGGGACTCTACATGGCTCGCGCATGTGCAAAGCCCAGGACCCACCGTCCCACCAAGCACTGCCTGAAATGGAGTGGTTACCTCAAAGCTGCAAGGGAGTGGGCACCATCTTGTAATGGCGTTTACCCTGGCTCCTTACAGTGCCCTCTCTTATTTGTCAGTGGATAGCAGATATAGCATGGGGAAAATAAAAATTGCTCCCGGATGCAAAAATCAATTAGAAAAGTTGAGTTAAAAAATTTCACTATCATGCTAGTTTAGCTTCTAATAAAGTTGTGCTCTTCCTTTTACTAGTTTACTGTGGTAAAGCTAACAATATGGCATCTGCTTGCTTTAACATGGTTCTATCTGTCCCAATTGGAATGTCTAATTCCAAGAAAGTATGAGTTAGATTCTCAAACGAGAGTAAGACTGTGAACAGACGTGGACAGTATATTCCATACTGCATTAGGAAATACAAAATGCATTCACAAAGGCCTTGCTTGATTCAGGGGGACACATTGCAATTGGGAATCCCCAGGACAAGAAATCTTTACAATGCTGATGCAATTTTATTTTTCCATTTTCTGAATTTAACTTTCAGTACTGAAAAGTGGATTGCACATGTTCCAGTAATGAAACTAGGTTTTAAGAATAAGGTCTGAGGATGACTTACACAGTCAAGTCAGATATGGCAATGGAAATTGCTACTCAAGAGTCCAGTCATCTCAAGAAACTTCTGAAGCTAATATTAAAAATGAATACTTTTTTTCTAAATTAAAAGCAGAAGAAATGAGGCTGTAATTTGTCATTTCCACCTTGAGTATGGAATTTCAAATGGGACATATGGACTTTTTTCTTGTCTGTATTTTAAGGTAAACATGGTTCTTTTTTTCTTTTTTCTTTTCTACAAACTATCTCCCCCCACCTTGCCCTACCCCCACCCTTACACCCATTATTCAGTATACTGAATGGGAATTGTAACTCTTTCAGAAGACAGCTAATTGATTTACAGTACTCTTAAAACAACCCTGAAAACTGATAATCTCATTCATTTACTGTAACTTCAGTGCTGTTGTTGACAGAAAAGAAAAAGTTACCTTAAGGCTTAAGGGAAAGTAACTTATTAAATTGTTAATGCAGCATTTTTTACTCTCCCATCCATTGGAAACTATCAAAATGTATTCTAAATCAACAATACAAACTTTCTAACGTTAGCAAAGATTTCTACTCTCCTGACATAAAGTTAGAATAATATTCATAAACAGAATATCTAGGGGAGCCTGAGAAACCATGATCCACATCACACAAAGATCCTATTCATTTCATGATCAAAAAATGCTTTATCTTTGAGAAATATGTCAGGGATAAAATGGAAATATACAATGCAAAAATCACTTGACACTTTTTCACAATTGTGGATAAGGAGCAAAAAAGTCTGCTCTCTGAACAGGCCTTACTTATGCACAAGACTTTTAAAGTGTCCTAAATTAATATTGATTTAAAGAATTCATAATAGTGGGGATTTCACTCCACTATATTTTTTAAAAAACCTGAGATTGGACATCAAAGCTGTCAACTTTGTTATTCATCAGAGAAATTCTGATACTTAGAAAACTCAATTGAATTAGCTCCAGGATCAAAACATTAACTTTCCCCAATCAAAAAGGATACAATCAAAAACATACCTAGAGTGTTATAGAACAACTCTCAGGAAACAAGTCATTTTCATATAAGCAAAAAGTCACTTCTTTCCTCTCCCTTCTCACTGATCAAGGCCACACGATTTTCAAATGAATATCTACTGAGAGATCAGTTGTGCATTGGAAAAATTACATAATTGGGTTAAAAATGAAAACAAAATTTACAGTGAAGAATACTTATGTGCATGGTTTACACACTCCAGCTTCTTAATTTTATCCACCTCAAGAGCAAGGTAGATGCACAGTCACCTTGTGTAGATTACATTCTACACCCCTGTAAAGCCAGTCAAGGTCATATTTAAGCATCTTCATCAACAACAGTGCCTGAAGTGTGCAGCCATTTACAGACCACTCAATATGAGGGCATTATTGTAACCAGCCTCTTTTGCCCACAACCCTGCATTTTCAGATAAGACAAGATAATTGTTTTGTTTTGAGAAAACCGAAGCTTGAAACTCTTCAAAGACCTGCAATTTACTGCAACGTGACCCAGAGGTAACAAAGGAAGCAGCAGGTTAATGGCTGCCTGCACCAAAAGTCTCTCAATCATTCTGCAGTAAATAATTATGGAAAGTGACATTACAAGTAGCCATGTGTGTACCACAGCTACAGCCAGTTGTCCACCTATATGCCTCAAACAGTTCCATAGGGTATTTGGAGGTTTTGGGTTTACTTTTCAGATTGATTTTTGGTGCTATACAGACTGACATTTTGTTTGGTGCAGCATATGCACTGAAAGATCTGCTCACCAGATTTGCCATTTCACTTGCTGAAATGATGAGAAGGGACAATAGAAACCTAGAGTTACATCTCTTCACAGAGACCGACTCTTTTGACTGTTTGAAAAAAAAGGCTTATCTCTGTAGCTAGTTTGAAATAAAACTCAATTTTTTGAAAAGGAGTTTTAGTTCCCTATTTCTAAGGAATGTAACTATTTTCATTAGCTGGGATGTTTGCCAAATTTTAAAAACAACTTCTAAAGCGTTTGTAGTAAGCAGCTAAAAACAAAACAAAAAAGTTAGTTGCTTCCCAGAGTTTGTATAATGCCATTATCTAACTGGAACAAAGACTATTTCCTTTAATAAGCTAGTATTAATGAATGAATCTCCATGCTCTGCAGATTTCTATTGTCCCTAGTCACAGGAATGAGGATCAGTGAAATGCTACAATTAATCCACATCCTTCTGCAATCTTCCTACAGTGGAAGAGAGACGAGGAAACACCCCTGCAGGAAAAATAAACCTCAGAGGTTGGTTTAAGACTAAAAAACCCACCACTAGGACATTCACCACTTAATCTTACACAGGCAGGTCAAAATTTTAATATAAATTACTTTTGCCAACACATAGCTTACGCATTCTTTGCTCCTTTTTTTTGAGGATTCTCAAATTGATATCTAAAGACTTACATATGATATATAACTGTTATATGGTATTATGACTAAGAAAATTTCTCTGGTAACCAAAGCTGATGCCATATATGGTAGTGTTCTTGGCATATACTCTATACGCCTCAGACCACTTCTACATTCTTTCTATTCAGCTAATTATAGCTTAGTAGCCACTGGTAAAGGATTGTGAAGACCCTGTCATTTCTACAGAATAGAAAGGCAAGGCTAGTTACTGCAATTCAGCCAAATAAAAAGAAAAGAAAAAAGATTAATAAACCACTCCCTTGAAAAGGAGAGGTACTGCACCTTTGCAAAATTGAACTGGCTCACTGCAGCTGAGCAACAGAATCACCACTGAAGCAAGAAAATAAGTTGGTCTATACAGGAATTGTACATGATTTGAAAATGCAAAAGTTATAGCGATCAACTAATAGCTGCAACCTTAATTTCCATTGCTGCCTCAGAGTTGAAACTTAAACAGTTTCTGCAAGCCTAATGCTAGCTTCTCATCTCCTTTACTAAAACTAGGAATTTGTTCTCCGCAGCAAAGAAACAAAACACTCAAAACACATAGGTAAATACAGCAAGACATTATTGAAAACAGCTGCCTTGTGGTACAAAATACAGTACAAGTATACGGATGTCATTAAAACATCAAAAATACTATTGCTCCCATACAATTTAGTAAACATTCTTGGCAAAGGAGAAAATTTGAAAAGAAAAGCTATAAAAAATGTTTAAAAATTCTACTGTGAATGATGTGAGTAGAGAAATAGTCTGAAAAGGGCACCAATGTTTGTGACTCTTCTATTTCTTTGAACCTAAGATCAACATTATTCTGCGTCATAGTCTAGTTTTTTTTTAAAGGCCTAATTTTATATACATAAGTATCTCCCTCCTTCTCAGCCACAAATACATGAAAATGACCGTTTTGTATATTACTTATTTCCCAATAAATAGAAAACGATTGTATAGATTGAATACCAAAATAAGATAATAAAAAGGATATGCAATAAATTAAAAAGGCAGCTCAAATAAAGGGCAGGCATGCAGTTAAAAAATACTAAGATTGTGGAGATGGGGTTACTTGCCTCCTGGTTGAGAAGGTGTCACACAAAGAATACCTGAAAACTTTGGAAAGAACATTAGCTCCCATTCAATTCAAAGTTTCCTAGGGCTGTGACATTTCTAGAAATACCTTTTGATGGGGTGGGATTAACTTGATTAATAAAAATCATTTCTACTGAAAATCCACTTAAAATATAGAAGAGGTGATCCATGAAAACCCCAACTTTTATTCTTGAAAGACAGCTGGATAAACTGGCCAATGCCAGTATGTTGCAATTTCAAGATGGTATAAAAATGTTTCCAGGATATAGTCAGCATATTCACGTTCACATCAATTCCATTCACAGATGGATTTCAGCTTCCACCGGGTGCACTGCTTTAATCATTCATCCATCATTTGCCAACTTTGATTGTGAGGTACTAATAAGATGGATCAATTTCTTAAAAATTTGTTTTAAAGAATAAATGATGCTGGAATTCTGAACCTGAGGATCTTTAGTATTTGAACAAATCCACAGATTAAACTGAAGGTGAATTAAGACTTCAGTTTTAGTTATTTCCAACTTCTCTGTGAGGATGCATATTCCATTAAAGCTCAGGCTTGTAGCCATACTGTCCCTTTTGCAGAAAATCATCAAGTTTTACAGTTAAAAATGCAGCCAATCAGTGGCTGTAACAGCCAAATTAGCCATAATTCACTTGCTCATATGCTAGAGCCATGGGATCTGGCTCTCATTCACACCAATGCCACTTCTTGGTAATGACCTCCACCTTTAGAGATCAAGGGAAGAACTTTAGTGAGCAGCAACCCATCCACTCAACGAGTTTGCCTTGTGCTTTATGCCTGACGTATTGTGCCTACCTCAGCAACCCCCAATGTAAAACTGCTTTTATTTTTTGAAAAAAAAATTCCTTTTGCCCAACTTTTAAACTATTTTAGTAATGAATTCTCTAGTTCAAGCATTGGCTTTTGAATTTTTGCATCCCGGAAAACAATTCTGCAAAGAAAAGACATGGGGCCAGGTTCCATGCAAAATCATTAAAAAAAAAATCCAATTTGTTTTGATTCACTGATGGCTTCTTGAATTCTTTTTTTGCCTTGTCCATGATTGTGTAAAGTTGCATTCCTTTTCATAAACCTGGACTCTCAGGACTGGGTAACTGCAAAGGTCTCTCTGTCTCAAGAATTTCCGTGAAGATCTTGATCCAAAAGGCTGATTAGAATAAAGGTGAAGGATAGACACTGCAACGGCGGCTCGGCCTGGAGAGATACTTTAGATTTACCCAGGTACAACACAAATTCAACTGTTATACACAGATGGATCTGGGTAAGTCAGATGTGTTTAGGGGCACAGACTCGAAATCTATCCACTTCAGGATTATCTAGATGAGCTTAGGAACCTCGGGTGGGAAATAGAAGCTGAGACACTTGCAGGTGAGGAGATGCTGTTGTCCTCTGCAGGTTGCTGTCAATTTCTGGAACTTTACTGCTTTACTCACTGTTCAAGACTGTTGTCTTATGGTTATTTCTCTTAACTATATTATTTTTTTTTAATTTTGTTGGTTTTTTTTTCTCCCTTGGTGGCCTCCCGGGCTCCCTCTCAACTAGCTCACAGGGGAATGAGCAAGAATGGGAACTAGCCAGGGGGATGGGGGGTGGGGGCACGGGTAACAGGGTGGGGGAGGCCAGGGGGGAAAGCTGCCATTTCAATCCTCATCCACCTCCTCGCCTTAGGACTCCTCACCACCCCCCCCCAGCATGACGCTTGTAAAGCTTATCCCTCTGCCGCTCCTGGATTTCTTTCATCTCATCCGCATACCGGCAGAAGGCGCCACCAAACTTGCCCCAGGCCTTGAAGGGCACTGTGATGGCATTGCGGTAGGACGGCTTCACCTCACTCACACAGTAGAAAAACTCCGTACTTGTTGCAGCCCACATCGAAGAAGAAACGTTTGGAGTCCACCGTAATAGAGGTGCTCTCCAGGAGTTCCCCGTACAGCCCCCCCCCCCCCCCCCCCCCCCCCCCCCCCCCCCCCGGCCACCGGCACCGCCTCTTGGGCCTCCGGCCAGCTCGTGGTCTTCGCCTCCGTAGTCATCGAGGAGCTTGGTGAGCGTGTCGGAATTCGATGAGACCTTGTGCAGGCAGCACCATGGTCTGGCCGCTCTGGAGGCCGCCAGGCCCTGGGCCTGCACCAAAGCCGCCGCCGCGGTTGACGGTCTGGCGGATGTGCAGGAAGGGGCCGCGCTGGTTCTCCTTGAGATCCAGGTAGTACTTGCAGTTCTCACGCACCAGGAACTCGCTCTTGAGGTGCGCCGGCCTGCCGCCCTCCTCAGCGCCCGCTGCCAGCTGCTCGGGGCTGCTGGGGCCCAGCTGTGCGTAGTGATCGATGAAGTCGCCCAGCGAGTCACGGAAATTGGCCGCCACCACAATCGACAGCGTGAGGCGGCTCTTGGAGCTGCCCGTGCCCACCTCTGCGATATTCAGGAAACCGCCCTTGGCGTTCTGCTTCACATCCAGGTAGAAGCGCTTGTTCTGGATGTCCAGCCGCTTCGAGGCCAGCTCCTGCTTCTCCTGCTGGCCGCCACCGCGGGGTGTGGGCTGGAAGCCTCCCTTCCCGCCACGGCCGCCGCCACCGCCACCGCTGCCGCTGTTGCTGTCCACCATCTTCTTGGCTACTGCCTTGCCCCGCCCACTGTGCTCGCGCCCCCGCCCTCCGCCCTGCGCTTGCGCTCCTGGGCCCCCCAGCCTTGCCTGCTGGCTCCTCACGCGCTCCTGCTGCTCATCGCAGGCCGCCGCCGCCATCCCCCATCCCCCAAGGAGAATTCTTGTGTGCTGGACCAGTGGCTGTTACTGAGCTGGGGTACTGTACCCAAGTGGGCTTCCAGGTGCTCGCCAATGGTGACAAGGAGACTGTGGCCTGTCATCATAGGGCACCACCACCATTGGGTGACCACCTTCCAGCCTGCCTTTGCTGACCGTGATGACTGAAAGGCTGCCATACTTGCTGCCAGTGGTGAATAAGCCCATTTTATAGAGAGGAATTACTATTCTTAAGTGCGAAGACTGGCATTGGTTGAAGGTCACACGGCTGGAATGTATGGATTTGTACTCTGCTCATGCGACTTTAAATTGAGTCTCAGAATTGAGCACCATCCACTGCAGGGCTGGTTGGAGCAACAGCTGGTGGGGTTCCTCCCTCAGGATCTCTGACTCAGTGTGTGTCTGTAACACCCACTCTTACCTTTCACCTTCTACCTTGGGTAGCCTACATCAGGGTCTTTGGTTGAGTGCCAGGCTGTGCCTGCTGCCTGCTGCCTGCTTGCAGGTTGGCCTGCTCTGCAGCCAGCAAAAGCTGAAAGTGTTTCATATACCATGCACACCAGAGACTCTAATGCATCTATGCCAACATCCTGAGGGCCACTGCCCAGCAGAGAGCACAGCTGAGCCTTAGAGACCTAGAAAACCTCTCTTGGAATGCTGGCTCTGTTCCCTCTTCCTTTTTGTCACACTGTCAAAAAACCTATATGTGCTAGACCAAGGAGTGGGTGGCTAGGCCAGTCCCTAATGGGACTTTGTTGCTGTACATGAGCACTTCTACCTGCCACATCCTGGGCTCGCAACCCACTGGTATAAGTGCTAGATAATCAGGCCACCACTTCACACTTCAGGATAAAAGAAGCTCACCTGAGGTCTTGGTGCAAAGTCTACATGTTCAGGGCTTGTGTTACTAGCCACGTCCTCACTAGGGGATCAATAGTGTACTCTCTGGGGCTTCTTCCTCTCTGGGAATGACCAGGCCTTGCTTTATTCACAGGAGTGGCATCTTAGGCAGATCCAGGAGATGCGCAGCATGGATGTGTGCCTGACTTTCATGTAGAGACTTAGATGACTGAGCCAGCCATGGATGGACAGGGAAATGCTTCTGCATCCAAGTTGCCTTGATGAATTCTTACTTAGAAGATGACCTGGCTCTAAGCAGATCTCAAGGGGAAAACAAGAGTAGATGGGCTGGGCCACATCTATAATTCTAGTACTTAGGTGGAAGAGACAGGTAGAGAGCAGCTGGAGGCCAGGGTTTAACTTCATAGTGAGATTGTCTCAAAAGAAAGCCAATGACTGAGGAGGTAGACCAGTGGTTAAAGCAGTTTTCTACTGTGTGAAAGTGTCTGAGTTCAATTCCCAGCATTCTGAGGACAGCATAGACACAAGCTCTGTTTCCTGACCTCCTTTCAGAGGTAAAGGACCTAGCCATTTGATCAAGGTGCTTTACAATGAGAAAGACACCAATAGTACCTCAGTCTTGCACTGCCATTGAGCCTTCTTAATCTGTCTGTCCACTGATATGGACCAAGTCATGACTTCTGTTTCCCCACCACTATGCCAGGGGACCCTTCCCTGTCTGTTCCTTCTCAGAAGGAACACAAGCCATGCTTCTCAGGTAGAACCAGAGTATTTTTGGCAGTTCCTTGGACCTGTTAGTCAGGCCGTGGACCTCAAGGAATCTGCTGTTCAAATGTGTGCCGAGGACCAGCTCTGTCGGGACGACGGAGGACACCTAGTGGAGGAACTGCCTCCATCGATGTGGATGTGTAGGGACTGACAAAGCCACAGCTGAGGACAGAGATGGGGCCATGGTCACAAGGCTCCTTCCCCATTTGCACTTATCTCTGGATTACACCCAGCCATGTCCTCTGCTGCTCTGATACTGGAGATCGCTAGCAATAGGGGATCACACTGTGCATCTGTGGATTCTGATCTATGCCAAAGCATAGCCATTGGGAGTTGGTAAGGATTGCTGAAGAATGTCCTCTGGAGTTGGGGGGGGGGCTTTCATGATGTGATGTGTGTTGGCACAGGCGAGGGCAGTTCATAGGGAGTGCTGCCAAATCCCTCTTGAGGACTTCCTGCTTACCTGTGATCCTGCCCATGGTTACAGCTGGACTTGAGGTGGTTAGGTTGTGAGCTGACAGATCAGAGACCTTCTCTAAACAGAGCCCTGAGTTATCTGGAGGGACGACTTGGCCCTGTCTGATGGCCTGGTAGCTGCTACCCAGCTCTGGCTCTTTTGGCTTAGTGGGTGTGGAGGCCATGGTGCAGGTGAGGAAGGTCCTTTCCTTCTGGCAGCCCAAGGAGGAGATGTGGTTTGTCCCTACCTCTGGGCATTGCATTTTTGTCTTATAAGCTTAAATGTCTCTGGTCCTGGAGGAGCTCAGAGTCCAGAAGCAGAGAAATGACAAAGTAAGTCCTGACAAACTTGCTTGTCACTAGTGGCAAAAGGTAGCCCAAGGTGTAGGCTGTCAGGCATTCTGGACCTCAGACATGCAATTATTCTAGTCCAATGCCATCAAGACCTGCCCTGCAGGCAGAACACTTATGTCATGGGAAGATATGGTGTAGTAAACGCCAGGTGGGTTTGCCATGGAAATGCTCTCCAGGGTCAGACTCTTGAGTGGGGGTGGGCAACTTCACCTACCCCTACCAAGTGCTGAAGGGCATTCTTTCCACTAGGAAATAGCATTTTGTCATTAGTGGGAAGGGAGTTTGGGGGACAGATTGCATAAGCAGGGTACAAGCAAGATAGCTGGTAGCGAGTGGTGAAAGCTGCACTGCAGAATGAGGAACAGGAGGCTGTAAACAGTTTACAAGGAGCCTTGAGTAGGTTGAGGTTTAAGTGAGCTCAGTGGGCGAGACCAAAGGCAGAGAGATTAGTGTTCAAGGCTAAGACTGAAAGGGGTTTTGAGAATCGTGAGGGCCCTGAGGTTGAGGTAGCAGAGGTAGGATTGGGCTTGGCTGTATGGGGTTGTGGATGCAGGAGCATGAGGGTTGGGACATGAGGGAGTGGTGGCATTCTGGCCTGTGCACATGGCATGAGTGAAGAGGGAAGGTACAGGGAAAGGATGTCTGAGGGCTCACTGGAGTCTGGGGCTAGGCCCTTGTATTGGGCCACTGAACCAGATGTGCTCGTAGTCTCTGAGTGATGCCTACACCCTTGGGAAGCAGACACACAGAAGATAAGCCTTTTCCAGGTTGCACCTACATACATTCAGGCATTTGATCTGTTTAGAGATCTGTGGTCCCATTGTGTGTGGTCAGGTTGAATTGGCCCAGGTCACTAGACAGGAATATAGACATCCTTTGCCCATAGGTCAGCTCTGAGGACCAGCAGAGTGGCAGAAGCACAACTGGAAGCTTGGTCCATGGAAAATCTGCACTATCCTTATCCTCCTTTTCCAAAGCCTGAGGTATCAGACACAGCAGGACAAGGCACTGCTGTCAAGGTACATAGGATATGATCTCTCAGTGGTAGCTTTTGAGAGTGTGAAATTGAGTTAAGCTGGGCAGTAATCTTTATCGACAAGAATCAAGGTTTCATTTTAGACACAGTATAGGAGGCATTAGCTGGTGAGTTACTGCTCCCATCGCTCAGCTCCATGGAAGTTTGTACTGGCCAGCCCAGTACTGTGAGTCCCATACAGGCCCATCATCCTTCCCCCTCTGGGACAGGTGGGAGGCCTCATAGGGACAGACAGCAAAAGACAGGGTCCTTGCTGTCCCAGAGCCTTCACTTGGATTAGCTTGTCACTTGACACTGGGAGGCAATTCTGGCCTCACTGTCATCTCTCATCCCACATGCCCACAAGCATGCCATGCCAACCTACCATCAACAATACAAGTCTATGGGCTCTGTTGCTGTCAGGGAAGGTGCCAGGCCCATCTGCATCCACGGGGACACAAACAGCCCCAACAGCAGCCACCCCATTCCCCTCCCTCCCACCCTCATTCTCCTTACTGCCCACATGCCGCCCCGGTCTTTTCAGACTTGTGCACAGGAGATGACCCTCAGCTGGCAAACATCAGCTGACCCTCCACCTGCCTCAGTGTGACCACTAGGCACCTGCGTTGGTCACTCACTTGGGTGAGTGTGTGTGCACACTTGTTCCCACACAACACACTAACACTGGGTCGGGCTTAGACACAGTCACACAGAGCTTTCTCTGCAATTACCACAATGCCCTAGGCTCCTTCCTTCCCCAGACATCCTTGAAAATGAGATCACTGAAAAGGGCCCTGTGCCAATGTAATCCTGGCCCTGTCTCCATACCCACTATCCAACACTCCCCCAGTTTAGACACTCATCACAGGAGAAAGAAGCTTGATGCCCACATGTGAAATGAGGTATCACAAGAGCTGCCTCTACCCATCTGCATTTCACTTGGCATGCTTTGGCTGAATTCTGACATTTCCCCTCCTAGCCAGTCCCACGCCCAATACTGCCTCTCAGCTCTGTTGCCAGGGGCCGAACACCTTCCTCACCTTTTGTAGGCTTTCACACGTGTGTGTGTGTGTGTGTGTGTGTGTGTTTATCCCATGATCCTCCTCAGTTCCCCTTTCTAAAAGTGGTAGAGTTTTTCTGAGCTCCTGCCAGCAAGCCTCCAGGGAAATGGGTCTTACTTTGCCAAGAGATTCTGCCCATACCTGGAGAGAAAATGGGATGATGGTTCTCATGATTATGGAGGACATGTACACCATATGGACAGTAACAAAGGGTACTTGTTGCAGATGCCCAGGGGGTATCCACAACCCTTTTGGCCCCATGGAGGCACGGTGCTCCAGCAAACAGGCCCTGTGAGTGACCAGGTGATCCTTGTCCTGCAAGGCTCTCACTGATTTGGTCAGCTGGAACACATCCAGGTCTCACCCAAGTGGACATGTAGGTCTTTGCAGAACCAGCTTTCACTCCTCTTCACCCCTTCACTGGCCTCTCTGTCATCTCTCCTCTTACAAGCCCCCAGGTGCACCCACTCACTCAACTTCCAGCCATCAACCCTGCAACTCTGTGGGACTTGAAGCTGCCTGGGAAGGTGCCAGGCCCACAAACTACCATGTAACCACAAGTAGCCTCAACAGTTACCACACAGCATTTTCCATCCCCTCCCAACCAATGCTTCTTTCTGGCCTTATGCCACTCCCTGTCTTTTCAGACCTAGCAGTTATATAAACACACGCAAGGAAGGGCTGGCTGCATCTTCCTGTATGAGGCTCTCCCATGGAGTTCGTAGTCTCTGTCCTCCCATATCAGTGGAAACATCTGGAGGTGAGGCTGCAGGTGAAGGCGACTGGCTTGGTGTTGTTCCTTCCAAAGAAGTGATAGCCAGCCTTAGGTACAAACACACACACACACACACACACACACACACACACACACACACACACACACACACACACAGGTGAAAGCCATTCAAGGGCAGAATACTGTCTGTTGTGTATGGCAGAGACACCAGAAGGAGAATGTGTGTGTGTGGAGGGAGGCAGCATCGTGGAAGGCCTGATGTGGATCCTTTGGGGACTGATCTCCTGAGCTCTGCCGGCACTGCTGTTAGCACTGGCTTGCACCATCTTCCAGCTCCACTGACACCAGAGCAACAGCCATCACCACAAATGCACTGACCACAAGCTTCTGCATGCAGGGAATCTTGCCTAAGGGCTCTTCAGACAGCTCCAGAACTAAGCCCCACCTTGCACCAGCCCCTGCCACACACCTGACTGCCCTCTTACTCATTAATTCTCTGCCTTCTTTCCCATATGACCTACTGTTTCCTTTCTTTCTACTGTTCTTACTGTTAATTTCAAGAAAAAACTGGTACACAATGACTTCTCTCTGGTGGAAAAAAGTTCCAATCCGTGGCCCCAAATCATGTTTGAGTTGGTGCAGCCCCTGGCACTGTCTACTAGGAAACACAATCCTTGAACAGTTACCCTTCAGAGGACGTCCCCACTCTTTGCCTCCTTGTTTTTGGCAGTCAAGAAGCTATCCACCTTCCTTATTCTGGATTCCTTACCTTTTTGCTGGTAGCCTGTTATCTGCCCATAATTGTAGGAGTAGTACCTCTGATTTAGGTCACAGGCCTCTGTGTCCCAACAGTAAATGGAACTCAGAACCGAATTCACAGGGCATCTTCCTAAGGTGGCAGGGAATTTTGGAGGACAGGAGTGCAAAGGGAAACACGGAGGGAAGTGCCTACTCCAGTTGTTGCCCAGTCCAATGCAAGGAGAACTACTCTGGAGGGTACATGTTGGGGAGACATCCTGGGGCCCAAAGTTCACATAAAGTCCTATCAGCAGTTCTGTCACACAGGGATTTATGAGGGGGAAAGAGGAAGGGAGAGCCTGTTTGTCTAAAGATATGGCCAGCCCATGTCTTATTTTCTGCTGATGACCTCACATGAACAGTTGGAACTAACACACACACAAGCCCCTACAAAACAACTAGCATGTGTGCAAACCAATGCACACAGTCTTCAGATAGCATTTCTGGCCAGCATCCTGGCAGGTAGGTTGGAAGAAGCTGCTGGCTAGCACTGAAGAGAATGTAGAATGTTGTAGACGGACCACTGGGAGAACTCTCCCTAGATGAATCTGTGCTAGCTTGGAGAACCCATCCAAGCTCTGAAGAAATAGGTCACTTGAATTAATAACAGCGCCAATGCTGGGGTTTCCTGCCACAGGGACTTTTGCACAATTCATCAGGATATTTTGGCAAGACTACTTACTCCTAACAGCACTGGGAAGTCCAAGGGGTTAGAAGGCTCTAGAATGTCCTTGCAGGCAGCACCAATGGATATTTCCAGTCCATGGCTAGCAGGAAATAGTGTGTGAGGGAGGGGAACATTAGATTTTGGAAGGGAGGTGAGGGGGAAGCGGTTGGACAGTCCCAATCTCTGTCAGAGAGACTGCAAGAACCCTAGCAAAACCTTCCTTTTACTCAACAAAACAGGTAGGGATATTTCATTGTGGAAAGCACTGCATCTGGCTTAGACATTCACGTGTGAGCAGAAACAGAGCAAGGAACCTCTGGCACCACCAGACATAAACCTCTTGACCTCCCTGACTGAACCTGACTAACCTGACTGGTTCTCCTGTGGCATGAATTCTGCCAGCCATTGTTTTGCTCACCAATGGATGCCATCCTGCAATGTGCTCCTCATGGGCCTGCTTTCCTAGAGGAAGGTTCATCACATGCCATGTCTACCCTCTGCATTCTCAGTGAAAGACAGGTGGCTTCCTTCAGGGCACTGAAGCAAAGACAAGGTCTTTAATTAGAAAAAAGAAAGAATTTCACAGGAATAAGAACAGGGGGATATTAAGAGTGGCTTTAGTAAGGAGCCATAAATGTCTGTTCCACACCTATATATGCTCCACTCCCATACTGAGTTTTATCACAACATCTAACTCTGTCACATGCAATGTGACAGAGGCGTCCCAGGAAGGAAAGTCCTTCAGAGTATTACCTCCAATTAAACATAAAAAACCCAGAAGAAATGACATGGCTCAAGAGGTAGTCAGTGTCACCCTTCAGGACAAAACCTCCGTGACAGTTTCCTGGCCTTGAGTTTAAGCTCTACAACTGGCACTGAAATAATAATAGTAATAATTCTACAGAGATATGACAGATTTGTGGCCATTGGATAAGATGTCCACTCAAATCAGGTGATTGGGATAGTTAATATCTCTGAAAATATTTTTGGTGGAGTCCTACTTTTCTTATCTTTGTGGCCAGGTGATCCTTGCTTTAAGTTTAGCAGTCCCATTACTATGTTGGTTTCCATTCTGTGGTTGCTGGTGGCAACTTCAGTCTGAAAGAATTACAGCCCTGCATGCCCCTGTGGAAAACATTGGAGACCATACGAAGCCTTTACCAGCTTGTTAGCATCAGACAAAGTGTTGGCACAATCATCATCTCATGCTGAACCAGACAGTCATGACGCAGAGAAGCCATGCTGCTGAAAGGAAAACCTCCCCTTCCTACTGCTTTAACTCATGCCAACGTGCACTTACTTTTCATAATGTCACCCATTCAATACTGCCATACACATGCAATCACACTGTGCATGACTGTGAGGGACAGCACTGCAGGGACTGCTGATTTCACTGTATCTTGTTCCTTCGTTTTTCCTAGTACTACCCCAGCAAGGGGTAGGAAAACAACCACTGGGCCAAAGAGAAGCCGCACTTATAGGCTATTTTTCTAGAGTGGGTGTACCATTTGCACTCTGCTGCCATTGGATGAAATGTCTGAATCTCTCTGATCTTAACTAATATCACTATAACAAACATTGTTAGTGCAAATTTTTGTGAGGTCTGAGGTTACACCTCCAGTGTGCTTCAAATAGGTAATGGCATCCAAAACCCTGCCATGTGTTTGTCATCTATATTTGATGGTGGTCAAAGCTGACCGTACAAGTCTTTTGCTCACATTTCAGTTAGGTTGTATTTCTGTGTTCTGACCATGGAGTTGTGAGCCATGTTCCAGAACATTTTACCAGACTGCGCGAGGTGACAAAATCAGAAAAAGGTGAAGGTTGCTCAGAGTCTAAATTTTTCAAGGACAAAGCTGAGATTCAAACATGGGCAGTGCGTGCTTAGACACCATCGTGAGCAGTTGCTCACCACAGTCATCACTGTGGGCACAGATGGACAGCCATTCAGAGGCACAGGTACCTCCTAGCATTATTAATTATGGGTACCTGTGACTGGTCTAGCTGATCTGAGGACAGCTAAGGAATACTTTAACTCACACACTAATGGGCTAATAAAAGTGACAAGGTTTCATTATGCTACAAGGTATTTTATACTCTGGATTCAATACTTTGGACAAGGAGCACTAAATTGTGACTGTATCACTTTTTGGGAGGCAGCAGGGGAAGCAAGTGAACAATCTCTGAAATGTGAAAGGTCATGAGCTACCACCTCCTATCCACATCGTAAGGCCCCTTTGCTAGACAAGAATGCATCTCCTCCCTAAAAGCATCCCCAGAAGAATGGCCCAGTATGGACCTAAGGAGGTTCTGTAAGCATCCAAAGAAAACCAGGTTTCAAGTGACTCAGTGGCAACAATAGATTTGCCAACCAACTGCCACCATTAGGAGGTCAGAGTGAGTTTACTTTGTGGCTTGGGTAGTAGGAATTGGAGGCTGACTTGATGGGTCTTCTGAAGAACCCTGCAGGGTTAAATAAAGTGGCCAAGCAGATTGACACGCCACAGTACCTGTGCCCACATCACTCAGTAGCTTATCACTAGGTGGTTCTACAGACTACCTGACAGTGCACAGAGGAAGGCTGCATAGCCAAGTGCTCAGGATACACTGAACAAAGGTTATTGCTGAGGAACAGAAATGAGCAGAACAGGCTCAGCTCCTCAGTAACCTGGACTCTCCCATTGGGTGAAGCACAAAAACTCTGAAGACATACAGGCCTGTGTTCAAGTCCTATTTCTAACACATTGGAGCAGATTAAGCCAGAGCTCAAGTTCTTCTGGTACAAAGCTGTGATAATATCCTTGTCTGTTAGGGAGAAGTCACATGTTGCTTGTTATACTCCAAGCTCAGTGGTAAAGGAAGCACATGTCCACAGACACAGATAGCTCTCATTCACTCATTGCCAATCTGGACACAGGTGACAATGCTGAACCCCAGAACCCAGACTGGTCATAAGAGGCCCTAATCCCTTCACCAACTTGGCAAAGTGAGACCTGTATTTCCAGCAAAGCAGAGGAACCACAAATTGCAGAGTCTCTGGAATTCCAGCACAAACTTCTTAATCCTGGTTCTTCACAATCTCTATAAGCGTAGGGCCCATCCCTCATGGTCACTATGTTGACTGAGTGTGGCTGAAGGCTCAGCCAATGCCAGAGGTAAAGGCAGCTTTCGGGGTATGCACAGGGTGCCTAGTGCCTGGGCCTCCAAACATTAGTGAGAACTAAGAGCAGAAATCCTGTGGTCAGGCCTCCTGAGCCCCATGCAGAACAGCAGCTGAACAACTGCCTTATCTTCAGCCACAGAACCAGGGGGACTGTTATCAGACTCAGCCAAAACACACAGGCTCAGAGTTGCAAAAGAACAAAGTTTCTGAACACTATAATAAAATTCCACTCAGAAGTGAACCGGAGGGAGACACATTCATCTACAAATACTGATAGATGGTAACCTGCCTCTATAAAACCTTAAAAGAATCAAAAGATGGGGAAGATAAGGAGTAACAGCTTTCCCTGATAACCCTATAAGGGAAATGCATGCAAATACATGCTCCTTCTGAATAACTTCCTACTGACACTCTGCAATCACTTTGCTTATCATGGAAAAAGTTACCTTGCTGCCTAGCCAGCCAAAGACCTTCTTATCCATCCACTAAGGCTCAGTCGTAGAGTGCTTAGAGTGCAGAAGGCACTGGGTCCAAGCCACAGCATTTTTCACACACAGAAACACCACCACTATATTGTGACACATGATCCTGATCAAGGGCTGTCAAAAACCAGATCCACAATCTTACAAACAGCCATAAAGAAAACATTCTGTTTGTTCTGAGATAAGGACATTTAATTGAATATTAATATGGCCCATCCCCTCTCCTGCTATTGAGAATGACTCAGGAAGTTTGCTGTTTCTAGGACACCAGCCCAAGCAGAAGCAGCACAAGCTTCATCAGCAGGTCCAACCTCTAGCTCCACAGAACCAAGAACATTATGCAAGACAGTCAATTCAGTCAACACTACTTCAGGATGTGTTTCATCGGTAACACAGGTCAAGCCATAGAGATCACAATGGCAGAAAACTCAACAACATCCACTTATGGCTGTTGGTAATGCTCTGGTAAAAGAACTGCTCTTACAAAAGACTTAATGGCCTTTGGATGAGGCTCCATCAATGCTTGATACAGGATGCATGGTGTACTTCCCCTCCCTTGTTCACCCACAGCTCAGTGTGTGTAGTGCAGTGACTACACAAAGACAGCTGGGAGCCCAGATTACACAGGCACCATACAAATTCTAAGGAAGAGACCTTTCAAGACCCACACCCACTGCATCCGGGACAGACACCAAGTCACTGAGTCAGCAAGCCCAGCAAGCAGCAGGCATTCAGCAAACTGGGTCACAAAGAAGGAAAATGGTAACATCTGAAAGAGTGTGCCCCAAGACCACTGATATTCTATGGGACCAGAGTACAATGGGCAGTGGGCAACATTTGCCTTCCAAACATCAACTTCCTAAAATCTGCAGGATACTGTCTGCACCCCTCCCCTCTATGTTGAGGGATCACTGTGCTAAGATTGTGCTGCAAATCTTCTTGTAGCCCTGATTAAAACTGAAAAATACTGAAGAGGAAGAAGAGGAACATCCAGCAGGTGGCATGTGAACTACAGGGGAGCCAAGAAAGAATAGCAGAGGCCTATTTACAATGACATGAACAAACAATGAAATGAGAAGGCAAAATCAACAGCTTATCAGGAGCAGGAGAAAAAGACACCCAATTGGCAGGAGTCAGGCAGCTGGCCCACACTGCCATAGAACCATAATCTGCTCCCACAGGAAAACCCTTTGCAGCTGCCAGCACTGCCTGCCAGCCAGCCTGACACCATACTGTGCATTCTACCCTTCAGCCTCTAATCCATTTCACCCAAATTTCTGCTCAGATGCCCTTATAAGATCCCTAGGGCTGGGTGCTGGTGGCTCACACCTGTAATCCTAGCTACTTAGGAGGGTAAGATCTGAGGATCACAGTTCAAAGCCAGCCTGGGTATGAAAGTCCGTGAGACACCTATCTCCAATTAGCTACTAGAAAACTAGAAGTGGCATAGTGGCTCAAAAGATAGATCACTCGCCTTGAGCTGAAGATTACAGGGACAGGCATAGGACCAGAGTTCAAGCCCCATGACCTACAATAATAAGTAAATAAATAAATAAGTATATAAATAAATAAATAAGATCCCTAGGAACATAGCTCTTTGGCCTTACCAGGTCTCCTAGCCCCATGAATGGGATACTGACCTGCCACCCAAGACCAGCACAGCCAACCCAGGACACTAGGGCCAAGAGCAATGTAATGAATCCAACTACTAAGAGCAAGGATCCTCATCCTGGATGCCTGGCTAGTTCCACTTCAGTGTCTGACAGCTGCTGGGTTCTTCATGCTCATTGGTCACCCTACTTGTCACAGAGTCCATGTGCACCAGGAGCCACACAGAGCAATGAGCCACAGCCATGTGAAGTCAGAACTTAAATGACCAGCACACAGAGTATAAAATAAAACCCACCTTGGAAAAACACACAGAATCAGGCAGGGGAGGTTCTGGGGACCTCACTTTAGACACCAGAGATGCCAGTGAATAGAGCTCATGGTGACTGCTTGCCCACAGAGAGTAAAACATTGGGTATGTCCACAGGACACACTAAGCTCACGTTTCCTCCCAGGGTGGTTGCATCAAATCTGGGTGCCCAGGAGTCCTGAGACAGGGCAGAGAAAAGGAGTGACAGGGACAAGCCTGCTGCTGGAGCCTTCACTCCCCAACTTCTCCCTAAAGAAAAAGCATGAGCTATTGAATCTACACTTGTGACCCCGCAGATGCTATACAACCATGCATATCATGCAGATCTCTGGTCCACGGGGATCTCTGGTCAGACAGCTATCTGTTACTTGTCACAGCAGTTAGTACAGAAAGTACCTCACTTTAAGCACACACTTTTCCTTTCTCTTGGTAGTGCATTCTGTTTCATACAGTAAAATGAAGAGCAACGCCAGGCTCTCCTACCAAATCACTTCTCATGCCATTCCATCCAACAGTATGTTGAAAGTGAAAAAAGCAATCTTTATCATTTTTTAAAGCAAACTGATGTTATTATGTCCAACATAACCAGCTAATTCTTTTTTGGGGGAGGGGTCCAGTCGTGGGGACTGAACTCTGGGCCTGGGCGCTGTCCCTCAGCTCTTCAGCTCAAGGCTAGCGCTCTACCACTTGAGCCACAGCGCCATTTCCAGCTTTTTTCTTTCTGCTTAAGTGGAGCTGAGAAATCGAACCCAGGGCCTCAGGCATGCAAGGCAAGAGCTCTACCACTGAGCCACCTTCCCAGTCCCAGCTAATTATTTAGTTTAGTTTTTATAATTATCTTTAAGTAGTTGTACAAAGAAGTTCCCATTCTACAAAATAGTATATGAGTACAAAGTGTCTGACAACATTGTCACTCTCTTAACCCATCCCTTCTCTCACTTTTTTTATTTAACTGAGATTAGGTGATTACATAAATTTCACATATTTACAGTATTGTGAAATAGTGATACTTAGAGTCATGATCACATTTTAACTTTCACAAGGCAAATTGTCATTATCATGGTTTATATAGTTTGTGAATTCTATGAGCTTTGACAATACAAGTTATTTTTTCCACATCTGGTGATGTTTACATTTCTTTCTTTTTGCTTATTGTAGGATGTTTCCACTTATTCTGTTCCTCTTCCTGGCTTCCCTCTGTGTGTGTGTATATCTATCATATATATAGTCAAGAAAATGGAGTCATTATCAATGACGTGACAAAATGGTTGGCTGTCCTTTGTTTCTTGAGTCCTGTTACTTTGCCATATCTTCTTGCATTTGGCTTTATCATCAACATATCAGGGAGACCATGTACCATTTCTCTCTTTGTTCTTGGCTTATTTTGCTCAAAATAATCTGCTCTAGTTCCATCCATTTCCCTGCAAATGTCATTATTTTGTCCTTTCTAATGACTGAATAATATTCCATTGTATATAAGTACCACAATTTTTGGGTGCACTTATCAGTAATGGGGAATCTGAGTTGTTTCCAAATCTTGGCTATTGTGAACAGTGCTGCAATAAACATGGAGGTGCATGTGTCTTTGTATACTGGTTCCTGTTGCTCAGGGTAGATGCCTAGGAGTGGTATAGCTGGGTTATAGGGGAGGTCTATATTTAGCTTTCTGAGGTACCTCTAGACTATTTTCCAAAGTGATTGTATTAGTATACATTCCAACCAGCAATGCAGTAGGGTTCCTTTTTCTTCCACATCCCCTCCAGCATTTGTCGTTGGCTGACATTAGGATGTGGACCATTCTGACTGGGGTAAGGTGGTGTCTCAGTGTTGTTTTTATTTGCATTTCCTTTACAGCCAGGGATGATGAACATTTCCTCATAACCAGCTAATTCTAAGAGCCAAGTGATATAAGAGAGCAAAGGAAAGGGTAACACTGTCCAAAAAGAAATGATTCCTTGATTTCTGTAAGTATAAACCCTCTGAACATCACCTTTATATACTTTTTTTTAAAATTTTATTCATGGGGCTTGAAATCAGGGCCTGACCACTGTCCAGGAGCTTTGTTCCTGAATGCAAGTGGCTCTACAACTTTGAACCACTGTGCCCCTTCCAGTTTGCTGGTGGTTAGTTGAAGATAAGAGTCTCACAGACTTTCTTACCTGAGACGGCTTTGAAACATAATTCACTCTCAGCCTGCTGAGCAGCTAGGATGACAGGCATAGCCACTGTAATGCGGCTCAATTTTTAAAAGTCTTTAATACTTAAAACCAAGAAATGTACTCATTACTTGACTTAGGAAACAGTAACCTCTCTGTGTATCACCTTTGTCATAACAACAACAAATAATAATAAAATAAATTATTAAACCACTATCTCCACATGAGAAAGAGCCCGTGGCCTGACAAGCAATGGCAAGAAGGGTGGGTCTGAGCTCTCTTCACAGACCTGCCTGTCCACAGGTCGGTCTGTGCAGGGCTCTCCTCCTCACCATGGTCAGGCAGCATTTACTCTATGGCTCTGAAGGAGCCTGATCATACAGAGTGATCCTCCACACCAGGTCCTCCAAGGAGTCAGGAATAAATGTGAGGCACCCCATGAGTGTCAAAGGTTAAAACGCAGTATTGGCAAAGCACTTGCTGTCCAGAAAAAAAAGAGGCTGAATGCTCAGAGCAAGCAGGGACACAAGAACCAGGAAGCCAACAAGCAGGTACTAGAGATGAAACTCTCCGGAGCCCTCAAGTGCCACTTACCACTTGTGATAGAAACATGGGTCATTTCCACCAGACTCCAGCCCCCAACCACTGGCTCAGACCAGAGCCAGTGAAGCACAGCCATCCCCCAAGACTTGCAAGTGTTATCACGGTACACACGCATACGGAGGTGAGACTAGATAGGCCCTAAGTTCCAAAAGAGTAATATTTCCAAAGGACTGAGTTGGATCTCAGACCCTTTCATTAGTTCTTGCAAGAGCTAATATAGATGACCGGCCTTTTTCCTCCTCCAGCTTCCTGTGAGGGGGGTGATATCTCTGCCCACATGAGGCTCTTTCCAACCCCAGGAAGTCCCAACCATAGCTAAGGTGATTTCAGCAACAGGCTCTTTTTATCTCCAGAACTGTTAGCTAAAGCAACCTCTTCTTTAAGAAGTACCCAGCTTCTAATACCTTATCCTGTTAATGAGATACTAAGAGATCCTGAGGGTTACACAGTTTCCTCTCAATGGCCCAATGAGTCCCCATGGATGCCCTGAGTGAACATCTACCTGGTAGTGATATCACAGTGCCCGTGTGCTCCCTCAGTGACAGCTCCCATAGTTGAAGCTCCACCACAAATCCACAAAGGTCTTCTGGAGTCCTGAGAGAGGAAGAAGACTGAACACAGTCCCATGTACCCTTGGAAATGGACTTAATCCTGCACCCAAGATACAGGGCAAAAATCATACCAGCCACTGACTACTCAAGAGACCAGGACAAGTCACACATCGAGCTTTTACACCAGTAGGGTCAAAACACAGCCTCCACAAGCTACACACTGGTTCCAACCCAGTTCCTCAACTACACAAGGTTACTTTCATGAAGTCAGTTTATCCACCTGGAAAACCAAGAGACAGCACATAGCAAATAGTGTCACTTGCCCAAAAACATACCAGTCATGAGGCAGTACTGGGCAGAACTTAGCTCCTTCCTAGATTTAACAAAACATTCTGTGCAATAGCACAGGGAGGAATAGTACAAAGAAGCCTGTGAATGAGCTGCTCCATGAAAACCACTCACATCTTCCTCATTATTTCCATCCGGCTATGAGGAAACTGGGGCTTCAAGATATGTTTGGTGATGTAACATCCCCTCCATCCATGAATGTAAGCACACTCAGTGCAGACCTCACCTTCTGACTACTGCTGCAGGAAGACATGTACCCAGAGCATCATACATTGAAGAGTGGTGCGAGCGTCCCAGACACACCTGTGGGCTTGTGGCATGGTACTGGTGGGTGGCACACAAGTTTGAGGCTGAGGATGAATTCTGCTCGTCATCACCTGTCAAAGCAGTGAGCACAGGGCACACAAAAGGAATGTGCAGGCAGAGCTATGTAGTGTGAGCTGCCCACAGCCTCAGCCCTGTCCCTGTTAAGGCACCCATGGCAGCACTGACTGGGTGGAAGCAAGCTTTGCACTTGTCACTCTGCAAGGAGAGTCCTAAATCACACTATAGGACTGCACTGAGGCCATCCTCCTAATCCTCCTACCTGCATGTGGACTCTGCTGATGTCTTTAGGATGACAGCAAGCACCCCAGGATGATCTCAGGTAGGCAGTACTAGCATACAACTGAAAGACCATTCATTTTTCTAAGGAGCTCTAGGTTCCCATGGGCAGGGCCCTTGCCAGCACTGATACAAAGGAGCCACCCCAACCCACTGTCAGATTCATGCTGCTGTGGAGCCACTCTGGCCTCTTCTAATTCCTATGCGGAAGCACTAACTCTGTAGGAGGGTTTTTGAGGTGAGTAGGGTAGGTGTGAGGCCAGGAAGGTAATGTGCGCTTTGGAAAGTTAATGCACTCACCACACACTTCTCAGGCCAACACAAATCTGGACAGCAGAACACAAGGAAAAGGACATATAGAAAAGGAATAGGGGGTAAAGTTCAAGAAGCCCTGGTAGTCATAAATTAGGTTCAGCTCTGCCAAAGAGAGCACAACACTCAGCTTTCAGTGGTCCATCCTAAACACTGAGCTCTGCTGGAGAACAGGGGATTCCTTAGTTGCTGATAATCCTGGAAGATGAATACACAATCATAACCCAAACCACAATGCAAACCACAGACCTGGGTCCAGCATTCCTCCAAAGGGGAAGAAGAAGGTTTACTTTCTCAATGCCTACTGACCTGAGTGTGGGTAAAGCTACTCAGAGATGCTTACCCAGGACACTGCAGGGTTTAGACAGAGTAATACCAAGTGCCATTACAGACTACAAATATTAGCAGTGTCCACCTTGAAACCAGCACTTCACAAGTACAAAATAGAAGTAGTTGGGCTTCAAAAGCCTTGAGCACAAACACAAATGACAAAAAACAAACACAAACATATATCATTATGAGGAAGGGCAAATGATTGGTATCGCATCTACCTTATACTGAGGACTGCTAAAATTCATCATCACCAAGCTATTCACAATATGAGGAGTTGAAAGAAAGTGAGACTAAGAGAAATTACTCCTACTTCAGAAATTTGTCTTATGGAATGCAGCTTCACACAGACGTCAGGGCACTGCAGCTTCCCAGGGTAGAACCTACTTGAAAATTTATGTCAGGGTCCCCTATCTTATTATGAACACACTATACTTTAAATTCTCCTCTGGGCCAGCTATGAGACCACAATGATTAATTCTCACCAATTAATGAGACTTGGTATATCTTAGCGATGGTAAATAATTCTGCAATAAACATAGTTGTGCTGGTAGCTTTAGTATGGTCTTGCTTTTGATCATTTTGGTAAATGCCCAAGAGTGGGATTGCTGGGTCATAGGGGAGCTCTATGTGGAGTCTTTTGAGGAACCTCCATACTACTTTCCAAAGTGGTTGAACAAGTTTACACTCTCACCAAAAATGGAGTAAGGTTCCCTTCTGTCTACATCCCCTCCAGCATCTTGCTTCTAGCTTCTAACTGGGGTGAGATGGTATCTCAATGTTGTGTTGATTTGCATTTCTTTTATGGCTAGTGAGGCTGAGCATTTCTTCATGTGTCTATTGGCCATCCTTATTTGTTGTTGCTTTCTATGTCCCTCCCCCATGGTATAACCCCTGCCTTCACTGTATTTGATGTTGTTATAATTTGTGGAGGGGAAGGAAAAGAACAAAAATTTTTAATATGGATACAGGGGGATCCATTACAACAATGAGATGTACAAGATGTTATGTCGAAAAACAAACTTTACAACTTTGACTGGGGTTGGTGGTGGTGGTGGTGGTGGTGATGGTGTGGAGAGGGGCCGGTGGGAGGAGAAAGAAAGGGATGGGAAGGGAACACAAAGGAGGAAGCAACAATGCTTGATAAGAAATGTACTCATTATCTTGCCCATGTAATTGTAACCCCTCTGTATGGTATTCTCACAATAAAAAATAACACTTGGCAGCTCTGACCAAGGAAACACAACTTGCAAAGCCAGCCCATTGAAAATTACGAAGGATTCCTGAAAAATAATGAAATGATGGTAGAGAGTGCATTGTCAGGAACTGGAAGGTTTATGGTTAAAATGACAATTATCCCCAAACTGACCTATAAATTGAATATAATTCCAGTAAACATCACAAGGCATTTTGTAGATATCAATGACCTATTTCTAAAATATATTTTAAAAAGCAAAGGAATCTTTAACAGCAGGACAATCTTAAAAACATATTTAGGACACTGTCACTACTACCATTTTTAAAGTCAATGTAGTGTTAGGGGATGTGTCTCAAGTGGTAATATGCTTGCCTAACAGGACGGGGATAAGTTAAAACCCCAGTTACACACACACACACACACACACACACACACACACACACACACACACACACACACACACACACACACAATTGCATCTTTACCAGTTAGCACCAAAAGAATATGGAAGACTAGCTCAAAGCTAGATATTTAAAAACAGAAAAAGAAACAGACCAATATGTATACAGCAGATTTATTTGACAAAAGCGACAAACATATTTAAGCTATTCAAAGGATTGAACTTTTCAAGAATACTAACACAACAAATTTGGGCGGACAAGATGGCCCTTCATCCTACCCTCATGAAACAGGTATGATGGATCATAAATCTGTACATAAGAAGTAAAATTACGAAGCTTCAGAAAGAAAATACACTTGCAACCTCAAAAATAGTTGTTTCTCTTTTTGCCGTAATAAGGTTAGAAATCACACTTTCTAATCAGGTACTCTTCAACTGGTGGCACCCTTCCTGTCCAAACAGATGCTTGTTTTGTTCTCCTTCTGACATCATGTCTCTTCTGGTCCAAGATAAAAGCCACCGGGAAAATAGAAAGTCCTCCCTATCCCCAGTATGCATAAAAATCATATGCCAGGGACCAGTTAGTTCCCATGAACATCCCTGCAACAGTTGTGATCCATAACCCAGACCTTCTCCACATCCGACTCCAACAGGGTAAATTCCTTCTAAGTCTAAAGGGGACCACCATTCTTAATTATACTCAATTCCAATATGCCAAACATTGACATAAAATGAACTATTGCTTTCATATAGACCACATATATTCTCCTATATGCTTTAAAACATCTGTAGTTTACATATACCAAACATTATTTTGTAAGGGATCATAACAACAACCACAAAAAAAGGTCTGTACATATCAGCACAGTTCCAAGCAACTTTTTGGAATAACTCTGAATTGCATTCTTTGGACCCAGAGATACAGAACTTAATAAGACAAAAGAACAATCGTATGAAATTAAAAGTTCCATTTATAATTTGATGGTGTTAATTCAGCCCAGTAATAAGTAATAAGTCAGGTCTAGGATTATAATGAAATAATAGGCCCTAGCTAGCATATGAAGCCCTGGATTCAAGAAGGAACATAAGAAAAAAGGAAGGCAAGGCCAGACAAGGGCAAGGGCATGGGCAAGGACAAGGGCAAGGTCAATGCCAAGGCAAATACAAGGACAAGGTAAGGACAAGAGCAAGGACAAGGGCACGGGCAAGGATAAGGGCAAGGGCAAGGCAAGGGCAAGGGCAAGAACAGGGACAGGGACAAGGACAAGGGCCAGGACAAGGACAAGGACAATGGCAAGGGCAAGGAGAGTGCAAGGACAAGGACAAGGGCAAGGGCAAGGACAAGGACAAGGACAAAGACAAGAACAAGGACAAGGACAGGGACAAGGAGAAGGACAAGGGCAAGGACAAGGACAGGGACAAGGACAAGTATAAGGGCAAGGACAAGGGCAAGGACAAGGACAAGGGCAAGGACAAGGATAAAGGCAAGCATGGGCGAGGACTAGGGCAAGCACAAGGGGAAACAAGGGCAAGGATATGGACAGCGACAAGGATAGGGACAAGCACAAGGGCAAATACAAGGACAGGGACAAGGACAAAGACAAGGGCAAGGGCAAGGACAAGGGCAAGGACAAAGACAAGAACAAGGACAAGTACAGGGACAAGGAGAAGAAAGAGGGCAAGGACAAGGACAGGGACAAGAACAAGTATAAGGGCAAGGACAAGGACAAGGGCAAGGACAAGGATAAGGGCAAGCATGGGCGAGGACTAGGGCAAGCACAAGGGAAAACAAGGGCAAGGACATGGACAGCGACAAGGACAGGGACAGGGACAAGGACAAGGGCAAAGACAAGGACAGGGACAAGGACAAAGACAAGGGCAAGGGCAAGGACAAGGACAAGGGCAAGGACAAGAACAAGACTCAGAGTTTGGAGTGCCTATATACCAAGAGTAATGCCCTGGGTTCAAACCCCAGTACTGCCAAAAAATAAATTTAAAATAAGTGATCGGGGCACCCCATAATCCAATCCCTAGGGAAAATGAGTGGCTGAAGGCCAGCTGGCCAATTCTCACAGAATCCCGGGCCAAGTGGCTATGATGCAGACCGGGTTTCTGGGCAGCCCAGGGCAAGGATTCAGTTGGGCTGACCTCAGGCCAGCCCAGTGCACTTTGATATCATTGAGTCCTCCTCTCCCCCGCCTGCCCTCTACCATTTTCCCCACCCCTCTGCCCTCTCTCTCTGGCCTACCTGTCCCCCCTCCAGCCCCCTGCTATCCTCCATGACCCCTCATGTCCTCGTCCTCTTCCCGTCCCATCTCCCCATCCCCCACTTGTCCCCTTCCTGTCCCCCCATTCCCCTCTGCCTCCCTACCTTTCCCCCTACACTCCCCCTCGTCTCCCCTCCTGTCCCCCTCCTGTCCCCTCCTCATCCCCTCCTGTCCCCCTACTGTCCCCCTAGCGTCCCACCTGCTCCCCTCCCCTTCCTTCATCCCCGTCCCCTGCAACCCCTGACCCTTCCTCCCTTGGCCGTCCCATCCACCCTGCTCCATCAAAGGTCGCCGTGGATCTCTGGCCTTGCTGCCAGCTTGCTGGCCAGCTGAGGTCTGGAGGGAGCAGGACTTGAACAGAAGGAAGCACCCGGTGCTGGCCACCCTGGCTTGATCCAGAGACCCTGGGGCGCCCCTAGACGGGACTCGAAGTGTTAGAGTGTTAGAAGCAGACTGGGTCCAGAAACAAGTCGGAACCAGGGCCAAAGTCGGACTAGAGGCTGAGTCTGTCCGGGATCTCAGAGCAGCCTAGGACCAAGGGCTGGGATCCAGACCCGGATCAGGCCAGGGACCGCCTGGGGCGGTCCTTGGGCTGGCCCTGGCACCTCCTGGCAGGGCTCACCATGGCTGCTCCAGGGCTGACGCCTCCCTCCCTGGCCTCTCTGGGCACCGCCCCTCCTGTCAAAGCTCACCTCTGAGGCCACTCCTGGCTTGGCACCTCTGGAAAGAGCTCACCTCCGTGGCTGCTCCCAGCTGGGGGCCCTCATACTCATGGCTCCCTGCAGCCCTCACCTCAGAGGCCAATCCCTGGCCGGGATCCCGGCTCCCAGCTCTGGGCAGTGCTCACCTCAGCAGCCACTCTGGGCTCCAGGATTCTGGCTGGGCTCACCTCAGTACATGCGGATACCCCCGGGCCCCATCCACGGGTCTCAGGATTCACTCTTGTGCCCCAGACTCAAACAAATGGCCAGAAAAGATGGATTCTCTGTTCTACAGTAGTATGGCAAAGCCTCTCCAGCCACCAGATGAACGAGGTCTGCCAGGGTGGGCCCATGAACCTAAGACAAACCCTGGGCCCTGAGGCCCTGCCTTGGGTGCTCCCGCCAGATGCTCTGGGGAGGCAAGGAGAAAGGATGGGCAGAGGGCGGCCAGGGCCCGGGGCTGGTAGGAGGTAGGAGCCACCTGGGGTCCTGGGGACCAGAGCAGGTTGGAGGGTTTGAAGGATGTGAACAGTCACCCGCCAAGGGGCCATTAGGCTGCTTCCTGTTTCTTTGACTGTGGTGGACAATGTTCTACCGACATGGGTGTGTCTACCCCTGCCTTCACCTGTTGGCATGCACTGGGATCTAGTGGTGCACACCATCTCCCCACATTGCCACTCTGCAAACTTTAGGGACATGCTAAGCACATCACTTCTTAGAACCTAGCACAATCAGCCCTGTTTGTTTTTGTCACTTTAATAACTAGTGATTTTGATCCACAGTTCCCTAATTACTGGTATTGGGCATCTTCTCCCTCTACCTCTCATGATATCCACAGGGCCTTTTGTGACCTGTCAGAAGCATTTTGCCCAATTTTTATCATGTTAGTTATTGTTACTTTCAAATAGTTTTAGAGTAGAGTTTTGACTTAACAAGTCCATTTATGTGCACAGCACATCTTGTACAATCATTTCCCTTCCTCCACCTATCCCAGTTGGGATAGGTATGAGTATATTGAGATTCCATGGCATAACCCCATCAAAAAGCTAACAGTTGAATAAAAGTGAGTATCTGGAAACTGAAATTTGTCTTGACTAGAGGATGTGGTTGCTAATTGGAGGGGAAGTGAATGGAGATAAGAATGGTGGGAAAATATACACATCAGCCTTGCCTCCATTTTCAGCTTCATAGGGATCCACTGCCCAGTCCTCTGTGTGTCATCTGGGCCTCAGATGGAAACTAAATGGACCATCATGTATTTCAGAAGAGATGTATGCATAATGGGTAGGAAGAGCTAGATAAAACATTTCTTAGTATCTTCTGACCTCCATGCTCCATGTTTTGTACACTTTTCCTTTACTCAGGAAATTTCTGGCAACTGGGTGTGTTTTTCTCTGCTGAGCACCAAAGCATCCCTTCAGGAAAAGATTTGCTAAAATTCTTTGCACTTTGGTGTGACTGGCTTCTGCTACCTCTGAAGACAGTACTCCAAGATGAGTCCTAACTTGTACCAAAAGTTTTCTTCTGGAGAGACATTTCTAAACTCGAAACTGAATTGGAGATGATCTTTAAGGGACAGGAAATACTTTCTTTTTGAATCTTCCTAGTATCCAGATTATCAGTGATCAGTCAAAGCCAAAAAATGCATTTTCTTAAGAGTATAGGGTATGATGCATCATAGGTCCAAGTAAATATAGTGACGACTTTTTCCACAAATAAGTAAAATACCAAAAGAAAGATAAAGCTCATAAGCATATATGACATTATCTTTAAAATGTGATACCTAGGCAGTACTCAGAGGCAAGTTTATAGCTCTGAGCTCCTACATCAACAAATTGGAGAGATCTGAAACCAACAATTTAATGAGACATCTGAACCTCCTTGAAAAAGAGCAGCAACATAAACCACAATCCAGTAGACGGAAAGAAATAATTAAAATTAAATCAGAATTAATTAGAATCCAAAAAAACTATAGAAAGAATCAACAAAACACAGAGTTGGTTCTTCAAAAAAATTAACAAAATTGACAGACCCTTAGCAAATCTTATCAGAAAAAGAAGAGAACATACCCAAATAAATAAACTCAGAGATGAGAATGGAAACATCCCCATGGAAACAACCAAGATTCAGAACATTATAAGGGAATACTTCTCAAAACTTTATGCTAATAAATTTGAGAACTTGACAGAAATGGACCTTTTCCTAGCAAATATTGACATGCCAAAACTAAACCAAGATGAGTTAAACCAGCTTAGCAGGCCCATATCAAGCACTGAAATAGAAAAAGCAAGGAGAGACCTCCAAGCTAAGAAAAGTCGAGGACGAGATGGTTTTACAGAGGAATTCTACAAGGCCTTCAAAGCAGAGCTCACACTAATACTCCTCCAACTCTTCAATGATATTAAAAGAGAAAATTCATTACCAAACACATTCTATGAAGCCATCATAACCCTCATCCCAAAACCAGGCAGGGACTCATTAAAGAAAAAGAACTATAGACCCATTTCTTTGATGAACATTGATGCAAAACTTCTCAACAAAATTTTGGCCAATCGCCTTCAACAATTCATCCAAAAAAATCATACACCACGATCAAACAGGATTCATTTCAGGGATGCAAAGCTGGTTCAATATACGCAAATCAATTAATATTATTCATCACATCAACAGGAGCAAGGATAAGAACCACATGGTTATCTCAATAGATGCAGAAAAAGCATTCGACAAGATCCAACACCCGTTTATAATGAAGGTTTTGCAAAAATTAGGAATCCTTGGAACATTGCTCAATACAATAAAGGCTGAATATGACAAACCTACAGCCAGCATTATACTTAATGGTGAAAAACTAAAGCCATTTCCTCTTAACTCAGGAACAAGACAAGGCTGTCCACTCTCTCCACTTCTCTTCAATCTAGTATTAGAATGCCTAGCTACAGCAATAAGACAAGATGCAAACATAAAGGGGAACCAAATAGGGAAAGAAGAAATAAACTTTTCCCTCTTTGCAGATGACATGATCTTGTATTTAAACAATCCCATAGACTCGACTCCCAAATTACTCAAGCTTATTCAAAACTTTGGCAAAGTAGCAGGATATAAAATTAACTCCCCCAAAATCAATGGCTTTTCTGTATGCCAACAATGAGAAAAGTATGGCTGAAATTAAGAAGTAATTCCATTTGTAATAGCCCCTCAAAAAATAAAATACCTAGGAATTAATTTAACCAAAGAAGTGAAGGACCTCTATGCTGAAAACTTTAAAATCTTGAAAAAGGAAATCAAAACAGAACTTAAAAAATGGCAAAACCTCCCATGCCCATGGATTGGCAAGATTAACATCGTGAAAATGGCAATACTTCCCAAGGCTATCTACAAATTCAATGTGATACCTATCAAAGTTCCAACCTCATTCTTCAAGGAAATAGAAGATGCAACCCAAAAATTCATATGGAACATTAAAAGACCCCGAGTAGCAAAAATGCTCCTCAATGGAAAGAACACTGCTGGTGGAATATCAATACCAAATTTCAAACTCTACTATAAAGCCATAGTAATCAAAAGAGCTTTGTACTGGCATAAGAACAGACCTCAGGACCAATGGAATAGAATTGAAAACCCTGAAATGAACCTACAGACCTATAGCCAAGTAATCTTCGATAAGGGAGCTAAAATAATAGAATGGAAGAAAGACAGCCTCTTCAGTAAATGGTGCTGGAAAAATTGGTTAACTACTTGTAGAAAACTAAAACTAGATCCTTATATATCACCCTGCACCAGAATCAACTCCAAATGGTTCAATGACCTCAGAGTCAAAGCAGACACTCTGAAAACATTACAGGACGGAATAGGAGAAACCCTAGGTCTCCTTGGCTCAAACCGAAATTTTCTTAATAGAGACCCGGAAACACAACAAATCAAAGAAAGTTTGGACAAATGGGATTGCATGAAGTTGCAGAGCTTCTGCATGGCAAAGGACATAGCTAGCAAGATCAATAGAAAGCCCACAGATTGGGAGAAGATCTTCACTAGCCATACAATGGACAAGGGTCTCATATCAACAATATACTTGGAACTCAAAAAATTAAATCCCCCAACAACAAATTCTCAAAGAAACAACTGCCCAATAAATAAGTGGGCTAAAGTCTTGAAGAGAAACTTCTCTGAAGAAGAAATAAGGATGGCCAATAGACACATGTAGAAATGCTCAACCTCCCTAGTCATAAAAGAAATGCAAATCAAAACAACATTGGGATACCACCTCACCCAAGTTAGAATGTCTATAATTAAGAATTCTAACAACAACAGATATTGGAGGGGATGTAGACAGAAGGGATCCTTACTTCATTGTTGGTGGGAGTGTAAACTTGGTCAACCACTTTGGAAAGCAGGATGGAGGTCCCTGAAAAGACTTCACATAGAGCTCCCCTATGACCCAGCAATCCCACTTTTGGGAATTTACCCAAATGTTTACAAACAAGACCACACTAAAGCTTCCAGCACAACTATGTTTATTGCAGCATTATTTACCATAGCTAAGACAGGGAACCAACCCAGATGCCCATCAGTAGATGAATGGATCAAGAAAATGTGATATATATACACCATGGAATTCTATGCCTCCATCAGAAAGAATGACATTGCCCCATTTGTTAGGAAATGGAAAGGCTTGGAAAAAATTATATTAAGTGAAGTAAGCCAAGCCTAAAGGAACATAGGTCCCATGGTTTCCCTTATTTGCAATATCTACTATATGTATGAGTCAAGCAGGAAAAGTCAGATAATGTGATATTAGGAAAATGAACCCTTAGATATGTATTTAAATGTTTTTTTTTCTTTCATGCATTTGTTTCTAACTCATTTATAAGATTATTTCTTTGTAGCTTTGTATGTCCCTCCCCAACATTATAACCCCTGCTTTCACTATATTTGATGTTGGTATAATTTGTGAAGGAGATGGGGTGGACCTGATGCAACTATCAGAAGTACAAGTTGTCATGTCAAAAACAAACTTTACAAGTTTGGTGCGGGGGGGGGAGGGATTGGGAGGGGGAGCGAGGGGGAACCTGGGAAGGCATGTGAAGGGTAAATAAAGGAGGAGACTGCAATGCTTGATAAGAAATGTACTCATTGTCTTGCCCATGTAATTGTAACCCCTCTGTACAGTATGTTCACAAAAAAATAACAATTAAAATTTAAAAAATAAAACAAAATGTGATACCTGATGTAGCGCCATATATCTGTATGTCCCAGCACTATAGCAATTAAGGTAGGAGAAATGAAAGTTTAAGGCTAGCCTGAGCTCCATAGTAAGACCTCAAATTCAAACAAACAGCCCTTTTAGAAAATTAAGAGGGTTTTAGTTAAAGGGCACACTGTGTATTTGTGATAGAATCACAGGAAAATACCTATGAAAAAGCAAAGAAGAGGCTGAGTAAACATGGAGGCCAAAAAAGGAGTGAGCAATGTAGAGACCCTGATGTGCTTGTTGTGATCATATTTTGAATCGATTACCTTCCATTAGGACTTCCTGCAATGATGGAAGTGTTTTCAGGTTCAGATTCCAGGATGGCCATCCTCAGCCACACTTGGCCTACTGGGCACAGAAAATCTGGCTAGTGTGACTAAGCAAGTGGATTTTAATCTTGAGGGATGTGAACTTATTTAGCTACTCAGAACTAGTAGTTTACACATTGTAAACTGTAGTTATAAAAACCATTGCTTTTGCCAACTGCAATTCTAAAAATATTTTGTTAATAAACACTCTTGATAGGGAAATAATAGAACTACCAATATTTCACAGCTTTCAAGATGCAAACAGCTTATTTATTGAAAAGATGATTTCTTTTCTTTTCTTTTTTTGTGAAAATATTGTACAGAGGGGTTACAATTACATGGACAAGATAATAACTACATTTCTTATCAAGCATTGTAGCCTCCTCCTTTGTTTCCCCTTCCCATCCCATCCTCTCCCTGCAACCAACCCTCCTGCCCCAGCAAAGTTGTAAAGTTCGTTTTCAACAAAACGACTTGTATGTCTCATTGTTGCAATGGGTCCACCTGTATCCCCATTTAAACGATTTGTTTTTTCCATTCCCCGCCACAAATTATAACATCATCAAGTACAGTGAAAGCATGGGTTATACCGTTTGAGAGGAAGATACAAAGCAACAAAGAAATAATCTTATAAATGTGTTAGAAACAATCGCATGAAAGTAAAAACATTTGGATACATATCTTAGGGTTCATTTCCCTAACATCAACTTATCTGAACTTTTCTATTTGACTCAGACGTATACTAGTTATTGCAAATAAGGGAAACCATGGGACCTATGTTTCTTTTGTCCTGGCTTACTTCACTTAATATAATTTTTCCAAGCCTTTCCATTTCCTAAAAAATGGGGCAATGTCATTCTTTCTGATGGAGGCATAGAATTCCATTGTGTATATATATACCATATTTTCTTGATCCATTCATCTACTGATGGGCATCTTGATTGGTTTCATATCTTAGCTATGGTAAATAAGGCTGCAATAAAGCAAGTCGTGCTGGTAGCTTTAGTGTGGTCATGTTTGTGAACATTTGGGTAAATGCCCAAAAGTGGGATTGCTGGGTCATAGGGGAGCTATATGTGGAGTCTTTTGAGGAACCTCCATCCTGCTTTCCAAAGTGGTTGAACAAGTTCACACTCCCACCAACCACTTCTGTCCACATCCCCTCCAACATCTGTTGTTATTAGAGTTCTTGATTATAGCCGTTCTAACTAGGGTGAGCTGGTATCTCAATGTTGTTTTGATTTGCATTACTTTTATGGCTCGAGAGATTGACCATTTCTTCATGTGTCTATTGGCCATCCTTCTTTCCTCTTCAGAGAAGTTTCTCTTTAAGTCTTTAGCCCACTTATTTATTGGGCAGTTGTTTCTTTGAAGATTTGTTGTTGGCGGATTTAATTTTTTGAGTTCCAGGTATATTTTAGATATGAGACCCTTGTCTGTTATATGGCTAGTGAAGATCTTCTCCCAATCCGTGGGCTTTCTATTGATCTTGCTAGCTATGTCCTTTGCCATGCTGAAAACATGATTTCTGACTGACTCATCTCCTGCTCCAACCCATTACCCAGTTTTCATAGCCTTGGTGTCTTTCACTGGTTTCTAGAATGACCCTTCAATACTGGATTTTGGAACAAAGTGGCTGAACTTACCTCTCCAGGAGATAGTTTTCTGCCTGCTCAATGAGAGGACAAAGCAGTGGCATCAAGGCACCCATGTTATTAATGAGCTGCTTTTCCAGGGGTGACAACTCTGTCTGTGAGTGGTGTTGACTCTTAGGAGCATTATTTGATCTTGCATGAAGATCTATTTCCAAATATGCAAGAGATGTGGTTTTCTTCAGTATGCTTGGACTCATACCATTGCTTAGAGAAAAAGAAAATACAAGCTGTTAGGTGTCAGAATGCCACACAGGGCAAATAAAGGGTGAATGTATAAAAGGTGTCTTAGAGTGACAAAATCCTGAAGAGGAGAAAAAAGTGTAACAAAAGTTCCGATCTTATCACCCCATTGTTTCCTAGACCAGTGTGATCCTGTCAATCCTTCTTCGAAGTTGGTGAGGGCACAAGAGGGCTTACTGATCTCATAGTAGCTAAACTGGACTATATATGACACACTTGTAATACTGAATATCAACAGGGAAGTCATCAGGCATAAAATTCTGTCTTTAGGGAAGGTGACATTGATGGATTCCACCCACACTTGAAGATAATCTATCAGAATGAAGTTGTCATCCTTGATCTGCATGCATTTGCTAGAGCTAGGGGAAATCTCTTTCAGGTCATCTGTAAGTGATGACCAAGGATCACAGATTGGGGGGGCTCACTATGGACTTGTACAGAATGATGTCATTGTTCAAATCTGTGTACATACTCATCCTGAAATAATTTGGCTGCATGGAATGTAACTCTTACACAGAGACTCACAACTAGAAAGTGATTCCTACTCGGAGCTTGTGGTCCTTTCTGTAGAAAAATTTGTACTTTCTCAATATCAAAATAAAACCTGAACAGACAACTCTTGGGCTCTCTCATTCCGTGTTTCAGCTCTTTGTCAAGAGCCGTGCCTTTGGCTGCGTGGTGCTTCAGTCTTAGGGCTGCAGACAGAAGGGACACTGTGGGAAGGTCCTGGGGAGAGCGGTGGACATTCGGTGTACTTTCTGATTATGCATGAGAATGGACGAAAAATGCTTTGAAGTTCTTTATACTGTACCCAGACCCTTTACCTCATTCCTGTTTGGTTGTTGCCATACACTACAAATGATCAGGAAAATGCCTGCCAAATGAGATGACACAGATGAGTGTACCATACTCCATCGTGGCACGTGCCTTCAAGTGTCCATTTTTATGTTTGACAATAGTCACACTGCCTGTTTTTACCCCTCACCCCCCCCCCCCCCGCCCGCCTTGTTTCCTGCTAGCTGTGGGGCTTAAACCCAGGGCCTGGGAACTGTTCCTGAGCTTTTCTGCTCCAGGTGAGCACTCTACCTTTTGATCCACAGTGCCACTGGAGATTTTCTGGAGCTTCATGAGAGGCAGGAGGTGTCATGGCTACTGCGTGGCAGCAGCAGAGGTTGGAGGGGAGCGGCCTGAGCCTGGTCCCACCCTCCAACAGCCGGGCCATTGAGGAGGAGCCCTCGAGCATCCTGGGATCCCTGGAGCACCCCTGGAGCATCCTGGAGACCCCTGGAGTATTTCAGGGAGGACTGGGACTGCCGTGCAGGGATGGGCACCTTTACTGCTGCCTCTTTTGGCCTCCACACCCTCAGAACTTGGAAGCCCGCTGGCCTCTGTGCCCCTGAATCCTGGATGTAGCCTAGCCTCAGCACAGAGCTAGTCTGTCCTGGATGCCTTCACCCTGGGCCCCAAGGCCATTCAGAAAGGGGTCAGGCTGTCCTGCTTGTCCCGAGGCCTCATCAGAGCCTTGTCTAGGTCTTTACACTGGCCATTCAGGCCACAGACCCTGGTCCTGCACTGCCCTGGGACCCAGCCACAGATGGCCCGGCCCCTCTGCCTGGTGGACCCCGAGACTGTCATAACCCATAGGCCCTGATAGTCAGCAGGGGCCTGATAGTTAGCGCAACCCCTGGTCAAGCCTGCTGGAGGGGGCAGGCTTCAAGAGGCAAGCATCACTGATCTACAGACTGGGGCCTCACAGACTGATCTTCGCACACCCGCGCTCGGCACACCTGGCCACTGGACAGTGCTGGACATTGAGGTTCTGACGTCACTGCACCACCTGGTGCTGCAGGAGGGACATGCAGCTGAAAGGTGCATGTCAGGCCACCAAAAGAGGGTGTGGAGGCTCACATGGAGAGCTGCATATTGGGATTGGACAGGGGGCAGCTTGAGGGATAACCATGAATGGTGGCTTGGAACCATTATTGGGGGAAGGCAGCAGCCTATTTGGGTATATATAGGCTGAGTGCTCTGAGGTCATGGGAACTTAGGGGGTAAACAGTCCATAGGGAGGAGACCAGGAGTTCTGGGGGAGGGGATTCCAGTGCAGACAGAGACTTGAGGATATCAGGAGTACTGAGGAGAGCAGTCCGGAGCAGATTGGGAGTCCCAAGGGGAGGAGTCTGGAGCAGACCTGGAGTCCTGAGGGGAGGAGTGTAAAGGAAAACCCTGAGTTTTGAAGGGAGTAGAGGAGGGAGTAGGGGAAAGCTTGTTGCAACACAGCAGGGTGGGCCTGTGGAGGCCATTTGGGGCCTCCTCTGGAGCTCATTCGGGGCCTCCTCTGAAGGTCATTTAGTGCCTTTTCTGGAGGCCATGTGGGACCTCACTCTAGAGAGGCTTGTGGAGAGGCACCTCCTAGAGCAGAGCAGGGCAGGCCTGTGGAGAATGGAGAGGCCTGCAGTGGAGGAGGACGGGAAAAGCCTTCCCCTTTGGAGTTTCAGAGCTTTGGAGCTTTGGAGGTCTGAGGTTTGGAGGTTTGCAGACCTACTAATTGGTGGTTTGCAGAGCAACTAATAAAGGTGGGAGGGTTTGGGCTGCCCACTGGAGGCTTGGAGGTTTGGTGGTTGAGGCGGCTCTTGGTTCTGGGTATCTAGCCGAGGACAAGGTAGACTCAGGACCCCTTTCTGGTGTAAATAGTGTAAACTAACTTCTTTTGTTCAACTTTCACTGTGCCTCTATGGATTGTCTTGCTCTCAGGACGTCATAGGTAGACCTGTTCTGGCACACAGCTTCTGGCTTTGTGCTTCTCTGAGGATCTTGCAGGCCCTTGGTCCCTTGCCTGGACTTGTCTAGGTACTAGGATCATCTACGCTGTTTCCAAACTCCATTTTGCTAAGGTTCTCCTGAAGTGGTCAGAGTTGCAACTCTGCCTCTAAGGCGTCTGTCCCACTGGGACATCCAGAGGACCCTTCTGCAGGTAGACTTACTAGGGGACTAGCACAGCTGGATTGTCATTGGAGGGCATGCTTCCTGGACAGTGTGTAAGTTTCTCCTGCAAAAAGGAATTTTATTTGTCTCATTTCTTAAATGAATTGTCTGTTCTCAGTGCTCTGCATACTTTTATTGAGTTGTTATCTTTATTGGTGTTGATTTTTCCACTATCTTCCTTTCAGAGACAAGTCTTTCATTAAGAAATTTCTAATGGCAACAGTGCCAGCCAGTCTGTGGTTTGCCTTTTCATTTTCTTGAGTGTTACTATTGAAATGTAATTTATCTTCTATGAAATGAATAGTTTCAATATGTATGCTTTAGCAGCATTTAGTGTATCCAGAAGATTGTACACAGGGACTGTTGTTAACCAGGTTAGGCAGGTTAACCAGGAAAGGCATTCATCATTCCTTTTCCCCTCGGCCCCTTGTAGCCACTGCTCTGCTTTCTGTCTCTGTGACTTGCTACTCCATCTTAAATGGGTAAAACATATAGCAGTATGGCTCTTTCACTTGGCATGGGGTTTTCAAGCTTGTTCTTGAATTTTTGAGATAAGGCATTACCATCCAGTGTATTGCCCAGGTTCGCTTTTAATTCATAGTGCTCCTATTTGCTGAGGTTATAGGCTTGTGCCACCACTCCTGGCTTTTTTATTCTTATTTTTAAGTCATATCAGACATTTTACTTGAGATGAAATAAACAGCTTACCGAAGTGAACTCCAAGAAGTAGAAACAAGAAGCTCTTTATTTTACTTTTTGCAATTCTTGTATTTTTCTGGTTCCCCCCAAACCTTTTGCCTCTGTTTTTGATATCTGTACATTTTGTCTTGTATGAAAGTTTATCTAATTTGTGGAGGGGAAGGGGAACTACAGAAACGATGAGAGAAAGGGTGAACTAATTCAGCAGTGATACTCATTAGATGTTGGAAATGCCTTTATTGTGATTAAGTGATTTCATATATTTCACAAATTTCACAGTATTGTGAAATAGTGATAATTAAAGTCACAAACACACTTTAACCTTCACAAGGCAAATGGTCGTTATCATGGTCTATAATGTTTGAATTCTATGAGTTTTGACAATACAACTATTTCTTCCCCATTGGGTGATATGTACATTTCTTTCCTTTTGCTTAGTGTAAGCTGTTCCCTCTTTCTTTCTCCTTCGCTCCCTCCCATGGCTGCCCTTGAGTTGCTTAGTTTATTTTCATCAATGTCCATTGCAGCTGATGGGCCCCTCTGTTGTATATTTTCCTGTTTCACTCTGATTCTGTGTCTTCCTTCTAGCTTCCCTCAGATTTGCATATATATATATATATATATATATATATATATATATATAATGTCAAGTACATTGAGTCATTTAGAAATGATAAGACGAATTGAGTGGAGATCCTTTGTTTCTTGAGACCTGTTTACTTGGTCATATCTGCTTGCATTTTGGATTTAACTGCTTTCAACCATGCATTCTTCTTGGTTAGAGGGAAGGTTCTGTTGTAGGTGTTGTTCTCTGGGAGGGAAGGAGGATGTCTTTTGTGGAGTACTCATGCTTTCCCTACAAAAAATAAACTGAAATGTATTAGATTACCTGAATAGATTTATTTACAATAAAATCAGAGTCTGCTCCCAAGAAAGGTATCATCAGACCTCTATGTTCTGCCTGTTCAATGCCACTGGACAGCTGTTGAATAATTGATCCAGGCTGATACTACATCCTGTACATCATAGAGGTTGCCTCATTTCCCAGACTTTGTGTTAGAACAGCTTCTTGAGTTGTTCATTCCTGTTCAGGGATCTAACTTGCCATGTCACTGCTGTTCACTCATCTATTTTGCAACTTCTGAAGGCTTTTGATATGAGGTCCTTTTTATATTTTATCTTCAGGGGTAAGCCTCAGAGATCAGGAAAGCCTTTACTCCTGCCTTATTGCTACTACGAATATTTGGTCCTGGAGCCACTGTCTTGAGCTAAAGTCACTGTTTTTCCCTTTTCTATAGTGTGTGTTTGTGTGTGTGTGTGTGTGTGTGTGTGTGTGTGTGTGTGTGGTGTGTGGTGTGTGTTATTTTGTTTTGTTTGCCAGTCCTGGGGCTTAAAATCAGGGCCTGGGCACTATCCCTGAGCCTTTTTGCTCAAGGCTGGTGCTCTATCACTTGAGTCACAGTGCCACTTCTGGCCTTTTATATGGTACTGAGGAATAGAACCTAAGGCTTCATTCATGCTTGGCAAGCCTATACCACTAAGTCACATTCCAGCACTTTCCTGTTTTATACAAATCAAAAGCACTTTATTTGCAGTCTGTTTTTCCACTTTATATTGTAGATTTCATAGTTTCAAATACTACATAAAAGTTTGCCTCCCTTCTTCCTTCCCCTCTTCTACACTTCTCTGCCCTCTTGTCTCCATTTCTGCCCTCTGTGTCCTTTTCTTCCCTTTGTGCTAGGAATCAAACCTAGGAAGTTATGCATATGATACCAACTGCTTGCTCCAGTAGTAGCAGTTTTAGGTGTGACTAGTAAAAGGGTGCTAACTTTATTTCCTCCACTGTAGACCAGAAACACAAAGTGCACTAAGTTCTATAGGCATCCTTAGAAGGTTTAATCCTCCCTACCTTTTGAGATTGGTTTCCATGAAGCAGAGTAAGTCCATTTTAAGCTGTTTTCTTTTCTTTTTTTATTTTGCAGGGCAGGGGCAATTCTGGGGGGTTGAACCTAGTGTCTTGCACTAGGTAGGTAATTAGGTGCCCTACTTATGGAGGTAGGGCCTCCCAGCCCTTTTGCTTTATTTTCTGAATAGGATTTTGGGGTTATTCTTGGACCTCTGTACTCTTGTTTATACATCCTCCATAACTGGAACAACAGGCATGTGCCACCACACCAGTTTTTCTTGAGGTGAGGGCTTGTGAATTTTTGACTGGCCTTGAATTACTGTCCTCTTGATCTCCACCTTCTGAATAGGAAGGATTACAGGTGTGGTCTACTGTCCCTGTGTCCACTGAAGTTTAATCACTGAATCAAGGCTGGGGCAAAGCTATCGTCCATCTAGGAGCAAGTCAGAATATATGAAGATCTTTGAAGTATTTCTGGTTTTTGTTTTTCAATTTTTAGGTTTGGTTTGTTGTGTGGTTGCTTTGTTGCTCTGTGATTTGAATTCAGAGCACTGTGTTGGTAGGCATTTTCTGAGTCAGGTACTTTAGTCTTGGGTCTAATGTTGCTTCAGTTTGTTTTGAGATAAGATCTTGTGCTTTTGTGGAGGCTGGCCTGGCCTACAGTCTTCTTTATGATCCCTACATATCTGCATGACAGACATGGACCTCCCTTCTAAGCTTTTACTGTGAGAAATGAAGACTCACGACCATTTTACTCTGGCTGGCCTTGAAGTGTAATGCTCCTGATCTCTGCCTGCCAAGTAGCTGAGATTACAGCTTGTGCTACTACACTTAGCTATCTTTGGTATTTTCAAACAATGATAAAGCCAATTAAAACAATATCTTCTTGTTACCTTCGCCATGAGTCTGCAGAGTTGTAAAGAACAGGAGTGATCAGACTCTTCTCCCACCTTCACCCTTCAGCGTACAGGAGTGTACTCTGGCACACAATCATGAGTCTTACCTGCCCAATTTTGAGGCAACGTGGAGTTTATGTAGGATCCTTCTCTACTCATGGGCTTTCTCCCTGACCCTGAAATTCGGTCCTGTCCTTTTTCCCAGGGTCCTTAGATTAGGAGAAGCTGTGTTCACTGGAAAGGCAGGATATATAATCTTCAATAATTTAGTGCATTAACCAAGCCTTATTCTGATAACCTGTTCATAGAGCTGACTTCTCTGTTTAGCCTGTGTGGCATATCATAAGCAAGGTCAGTCTAATCTTTGATAGCCTTGAATGCACTTCTCAATCAAATTCCCAAATTATTGACTATTATGAAAGAGAGGGGAGGGGGCTGAGATGATTAGGACCAAATGAAGATACCAGTGTATGTGTCTTGAGAGTATAAAACTTTTGCACAAGAAGGTGACACACTTTCAAATAAGTGCACATAATACTTGTTTCATGCACCTGTCTATTGAGACTTGTTTAGGATCTAGCATATTAATGTATGTATCAGATTAAAGTTATCATGTGCATTATTCTCATTTATTTTGATAAAATCTTTTTTCTAACAGTCCTCTTGCAGTACCACCTTTGGGCAGACCATGCTATGGAAAACCACAAACCTGGAGTACCAGTCAGCACTCCAGAAGACTTGGTAAGATAAGGTGATAGGTGTTTTTGGACACTTGTAATTTTGAATGTTGTAAATTAGATTTGTGCTGTCTTCTTGGGAGGGATTGGAGTGATTTTTTTTGACAAGACAAGATTACTCCAATCTAGTTTTAGATCATTGGTACTGTTTCTTTTAAGTAATCTTTACCATTAGTCTCTGATAGGGATATCAGCTATCTTTATTTCATAGAGAAAGAGACTGACACCTACAAATGTTTTAAAACAGCAACTACGGTTAAACCTTAGGTAGGATGTGATAAGAAAGATTTTGTATTTGGAACCAGAAGCTTTTTATACAGTGGATACACAGGCACACAATCAATACTGACTTCAGTGTTTGGAGAGGTAAATGGTTAATCTTCATGTTCCCATGAAAAATTAATGGTAAATTGTAGGCATTTAAGACAATCTGAAAATGGGAGTCAAGCAAAGTTCTAAATGTGGGCTTCTACAGAAATCCAGTTGAAATTAAAAGAAAGCTTAAAGACTGATTGGTAAAGTCCATCCTGTTGACTCTGATAATCAGAAGAGTCAGGTTACAAAAGAGATACTATTCTGAATTGTTAAAGAGAAGCAGAAGATTGAGAACCACAAATTATGTAGCAGGATGGCAGAAAAGCTTTGAGAAATCAAGTTTCAAGAAAGCTGATCTGAAAAGTGAGATGCATGTAGTGCAAGTTTTGATGTGAGAGCAGAAGTAGATTGATGTCAGAGCTCCAGTACACAGGCAGAATAAAAGGAATTTCTCCTTTACTCAATCTTCTTTAAAAAATTCTGTTGTGTAGGAACTAGATGATATTCATTCACATTAGGAATGGCCATCTTCTTAATTGAGTCCACTCATTTTGATGATCATCTCATTTGTTATCATCTGGCCAGATGCAGCCAGATATAATGTTCAACCAAGTAAAGGGCACCCTATGGTTCAATTGCATTTACTAGTATCATTATCTGTCAGAACATGGATGCATGGTGGATCTTTTTATTAGCTCGGAAGCTTTCATCTTATCAATCTTATGACACCTCCTTTTCCCCTTCCCTTCCACTTCCCCTTTCTCTTTCCTCTTTCCCCTTTTGCTTTTCCCCTTCCTACTACACCTCTCCCTTTTCCCTTCTCTTCCCTTCTTTTCCTTTTCCTTTTCTCTTTCCTAGTCCTAGCCTCTTTGTCCTTTGCCTTGCCTATGCTTTGAATTTCCTTTTGAGTTTGCTTTTATTCTTGGCACTGCTCCCACCTTTTCCTTTTCCCTTCCCTTGCCTTTGTCTTGCCTTTTTCTTTCTTATGTTCAATCTCAAACCCAGGACCTCATATATGCTAGCTAGTGGCCTATCATTGAACTACTTCCCCAGCCCTAACTTAAATTTATTATTAGGCTGAATTATCCCTTCAAATTACTTTCATTTTCATACAATTTTTCTTTTGTCTTAGTGGCTTCCATATCTCTGGGTTCAAAAAATGTAGTTCAAAATTATTCAGAAAAGATACTTGCAACTTTGCTGACATTTTTAAACCTTTTTTCTTGCATGATCCCTTTAAATAATACTGTATAAGGCATTTAACATAATGCTTACATTATATTAGGTACAAGTAACCTACAGATCATTTAAAGCACATAAGAGTATGTATATAGGCTATATGAAAATAGGCTGTTTTAAATAAATGACTGTGAATATCATTTGATTTTGATATTATTAAGAATGTTACACCCTTGTAGACTCTGAAGGAATTTACCTTGTTCTAGATGAATGTGGGGCAATTTCTGGATTATGGATTTTGTTTCAGGGATGTTCATGTGGCTTATCTGGTCTTAGGCATGTGATTGTTAGGAATTCTATGGGGGGAATGCCTCCCCAATCCCATCGGCTTCTGTCTTAGACTAGAAGAGACCTTATGAGGAAATGAGATAACATGAGGAAAAGAAAATCTAGAGACCATGACTAAGAAGCTTCATTTCCTGTGTTTTGTGGAAAAACCTAGGCCCATAAACACAGAATTGAGCTGTGAATTGAGGTGAATCAAGTGTGTGGTGCTGCGGTTTAGTTGTATGCTACCCTTATGAATGGTCATCAGCTTCTCTTGGTAAATCAATCATTTCTCCAAAATGCAGATCTAGATATGATTTTTCATCTGTTTATGAATAGGTATGCTTTCTTATCTGGTTATGAAAATGTTGGCTCCAACATCCAACAAAAGCCCTGCAACCAACAGCAAAACAGAGAAACAAAAACAAGGCAAAACAAAACAAAAATCTTGTCTTTAAACTGCTCTCCCCTACAATGGTCAGTGTTTAGTTGTAGAACATTAGTGTTTTTAATGTTTATTTCTCGATATAAAACCCAGGCCTCACACATGTTAGGCATTTTCTCTAACATGTCTCCAGCTTTTTTTCACTTTTTTGATTTTTCAGATAGGCTTTTTCATTTTTGCCTAGGTTTAGCTTTGTCTTACAGTATTTTTACCTACACCTTCCATGCCACTGGGTTTACAAGTATGGATCAGCAGGCTGAACTTGTTTACGATGGAGTGTCACTTTTTCTTGGCTGTCATCAAACTTCTGTATTTCCAATCTCTGTCTCTTGATAAGCTGGGGTTATAGATATGCATCAGCATGCCTGATTGGAGACTTTTAAGTGTTCAAATTATTTTTAAGTTTTAAAATGATGGGTACTGCATTTTGAAGGTGAAGGACATAGGTTAGTGGCTAGACTAGGGAATGGAAAAATGCCAAATCACACAAAGGTAAAAAAATGGGACTTTGATCAATGTCAACATGAAAAATTGGCAATTTGGGCATGTGCTGGAATGATAGAGTAAGTGTAACTTTGCTTTATGTCATTTGGATGAACATTTCTGCTGATAAGTACTAGAGAATGGCAAGTAAACAGGAATAATGGTAAAGGATCCTAACATAGTATGAAGAGATGAAAATGTTCATCATACATCCATGCATAATCAGAATTGTACACTGAATTTCCACTGTTCTTCCCCAGAAGCTCCCCACAGTCTGCATTCTTTCTGCATCTCTAAGATGGAAACACCATAGTCTCTAAGGCAAAACCTGGGACAAAGAGATGGAAACATGTAGTAAAGGTCGTCATAACTGTCTTCTGTTCAGATTTATTTGCTTATGAATGTATTTATTTTTATTTACTTTTTGGTTAGTCATATGGCTTGAACCTAGGCCTGAGTGCTGTCCCTCACCTCTTCAGCTCAAGGGTAGCTCTCTACCACTTGAGCCACAGCACCACTTCCTGTTTTCTGGTGGTTTATTGGAGTTAAAATTTTCATGGCCTTTCCTGCCCGGGCTGGCTTTGAACTTTGATCCTCAGATCTCAGCCTCCTGGGTAGCTAGGATTACAGGTGTGAGCCACCAGTGCAGGGCAAGATTTATTTATTTTGTTTTTCCAGTCTTGGGGCATGAACTCAAGGCCTGAGTACTGTCCACTTGAGCCACAGAGCCACTTCTGGTATTTTCTGTTTATTTAATGCTGAGAAATGGAACCCCAGGGCTTCATGCATGCTAGGCAAGTACTCTACCACTAAGCCACCTTCTCGGCCCCATGTTCAGATTCATTTTGATGCTAAGAAGGCACAATGTTTTTTTTTCTAGAAAATGTTTAAGTGTACTGTAGGAAACTCTTAGTTTTCAGTCTATCCCAGTATAAGAGGTTACATTCTATGTAACCAACTTCTTTTAGCATGTGTATATGCACAGATTTTAACAGTGAAAACATTCTGTACAAGACCCTAGTAAGTTCTCTAAAATCTGTAACTTTAGTGGGATGTGTATATGAGGACTCATTTTTGGATCATGCGGATGACCTAAAAGTGATCCACTCTAGCTCTACCAAGCTTAGATCAAGGATGACAACTTCATCCTGACAGGTGAACTTGTACACACTAGATACATCGTCCTCAAGTATGGATGGAAGACTTTCCCTAAAGACAGGAATTTCTTGCCTGATGATTTCCCTGTAGTTGTTCAGTGCTCAGAGAGTCTCATATATAGTACAGTTCAGCCACTATGAGATCATTAAGCCCTCTAGCACTCTCATCAACTTTGAAGAAAGGCATGGTACGAAGATTTTTGTTACAGGGTTGTTTTCCTTACTTCATGATTTTCTTTGTCACTCTGAGACATCTTTCACACAGTCACCTTTATTTTACCCTGTGTGTCATTCTGAATTTTCTTTTCATTTTCTAAACAATGTTATTTGGTCTAAGCATAGTGAAGAAATATCCGGGGGGGGGGGACACATCTCTTGGGTTGCTAGCAGTAGGGAGATATCCGCGGCAAGATCGAAAAATGCTCCTAAAACAAATGATCCCTTAGGAGTACCACCTCCTCTTTTTGACTCTACCTACCACCTGCAGCAACGCCATCAAACACTCCCCGACAGAGTCATTACCTGTTACTGCCCAGTTGTGTGAAGAAATGGTTTTTCTTTCTTGCTATTTTTTCTAACATATTTATAAGATGATTTCTTTGTTGCTTTGTATGTCCCTTGCCCATGGTATAACTCCTGTTTTCATTGTATTTGATGTTGGTATAATTTGGGTAGGGAAAGGAAAAAAACAAATTGTTTAAATAGAGATACAGATGGACCCATTGTACAAGACGTTATGTCAAAAATCAAACTTTACAACTTTGGCACTGGGCGGTGTGTGTGGGGGGGGGAATAAGGGAAGGAATGGTAAGGGGAAACAAAGGAGGAGGCAACAATGCTTTTTAAGAAGTTTACTTATTACCTTGATCATGTAATTGTAACCCCTATGTATGGTATTTTCACATTAAAATATAAAGAAAGGGAAACAGAACAAAAAAGAAAGGAGTAAACCAGAGAGTTCACAAAACTTATCAACCTTTGGTCCTCAGTACAGAGAAAGATTTCTCTACCACTTCTAGGACAGGAACAATTAATCGATGGAAGAATTGCAGCATAGCCTGTCATGCAGTTGGCAATATGCTAAGGTAGGATCCATCTTCTCCACCTTTACTGGTAGAGAAAGAGGATTCAAGAGTAGGGTCATCTATTCCTTATAGAGACAATAGGGGCAGTCAGGAAAAGCTAACCTCATTTTATTTTCTCCTAAACACTAGCCATAGATAACCCTAAACCCATACCAACAAAACTGTATGTAAAAGACAGAACTGCTATAAGGGCATTTATTGGAGATGAGAACAAGGTAATGTATTGGAGGTTTATTAGGGGGAAGTTATGAATTATTTTGAGGGAGGAAACTCTTGTCCCTGCAAATGATGGAGGAAAAGTTTCCCTTTCAAAAGGGAACCACTCCCAACACACTGCCATTAGGAATGGTAGGGGTAGCCAGAGGCACTTGAAGCACTTGCTGTCTGCAGGTGGGTCTGCTGTGGAGCCCTGGTTCCCTGTATTCCATGGCTGTGAGATGCCTTCGCTCAGGGGTTAGCACACTCTTTGTTGGCTCTTTGTGCCAGCCTGTGCCCTGCCTGTTCTTCTCAAGGTAACTCTCTGTCTAAGACTAGCAGCTTCTTGTGTGTAGGACTTGACATATGCCACTTTAGAGCAGGAAGCTTTGTGGGGTGCTTGCCCTGGCTACATTCTGTCTGTGTCTGAAGTTCTGCCTTTGGTTGAGATTTCCCAGACTTCATGGGAGATACAAGGGATTCCTGGGGGCATGTGACACCTACTCCATGCCTCTGCCTTTATTTTGCCACTGGGACTTTACCAGTGTCTCTGGTGACTTTCTGATTTTCAGTGTTCCCAGATAAAGAAGCTTTCCCTTTACCTAGGCTTCTGGCCTGAGCGGATGATCATGGAGAACTGCCCTTTCCATGATAGCTTTCTTGTCATTTGCCATTTTTACCTGTACTAAGCCACTGACAAAAATGTTTCATGTGGTTTCTGAAATGGTTTTCAGGAGGAGGCTGTCCCTTCTGTAACAGAATATAGGATGTCCCCGCAGGTGTCTCCTTTAATGTTTTATTTTGAGGATGGCAGCTCCTCTTCTGAGTTGTGATGTCCCAAGCCACGTATCTCCTCCACCAGACTTGTCTGATTTTAGTGTTGGAGGACTCGTGTCATTGTTACTTTGTGGAAAATTTTTACCTTGGCCCTTGTGGAGGTCACTATGGTGCAACGCTTCTGGCCCTGCCCTCTGCTGATCGTTGTCTTGTCCAGTTGTTCATGCAGTTCATGGGAAGCTGCCATGTCCACACTGGTGACACTAGAGTTTAAAGTAAGTAAAGTCACATTTTTCAAGTTATCTGACTCCAGAGGCTGGTCATCCTGAAGACTCTGGGCCTTTCCTATCTTTCTGCTCTCCAGTTTCAGTTTTAATTCATTGAAAAGTCCATTTTTTAAAGTCTGATAACTCAGACCTTGGGAAACCAATGTATCTATTGGGGTCTTTTTAGTGGTCAGGATACCCTGTTCTTTACTTTGATTGATAGGTATCACTACGCAAGCTTTGCTCTCATTGGTGATGTTGCTTTTAGCTTCTAATGGAAGATTACAGAATTCCTTTGTCTTGAATATCTCCTTAGAGATATTATATAGGGAAATTTTCTTTGAACATATCCCTTTTTCATCAGTCTTTTGAATGCTTTGTCTAAAAATTTGTTTCTTATCATCTGCATCAGGTGCAGCCACTGCTGTCCTCAGGAACACATTTGGACTGCATATATTGTCTGCTATGGATTGTGTCACACTGGCTTTTTCTAGGACACCATGTGTTGGGTGCAGAAAAGGCCATCTGCCCTCCTTCATTCTATGTAGGTTCTCAATGTACTCGTTGTTGGTATCAGAGAGTAATTGTCTCTGAAACCACTGTTCTTTCTTGCTCACAGGTGAGGCTGAATTTGTTGTTCCCATCTTCTTTGGCTATTAGCAAAAGACTTTTATCCATGGGGCTGGGATACCCCAAGTTTAGAATATACTCCAGAAAGAGGTGGATGGGGAGGAAAGTTTAGAGTTGGAGCAAACCAAGATGGACCTTCTTTCACATAAGTGGTTTCTATTGATTCCTGAGCCTTCTGGGGAAGACATTGCATTGTCTTCATTTGAAAAAAAATGTAATTCTGTCTGCCACGATATTTGACTTGCTGGAATCAGGGAAAGAAATATCATGGGGTGTGGCCAGACTTCTGTCCTTCCCTACGAGTGGTGCCAAATCTCTCTGTTTCTTTTGGCTAGGGGATTTTTCACACAAGGGCAAGTACATGCTGTTGGAATGACATGAACCATGCACAGTCCCAGGAACCTGATACTCTTTGATTTCTGTAAATTTCTTGTTCCAATGTACTTCCAGGCATCCTTGAATTGTTTCTGATGCAGAATTACCAGTCGGGTACTAAAATCATTGCCTGACACAATCCCTGTGAAACTTTCAGAATTTGACTCAGACTGACAATGTGAACTATTATGTGGAGCCCCCACTGAGGCATTGGATAGGGGCCAGTCTCTGCACTGTGTCCTTGTTCCTTCCCTACTTCCTCATCTACCAGAGGTATCTCTATGCTCTTCTCATTAAAACTTTAAAGTTAGCTAGATTCAAAGTTTGGATGTTTGCACTTCTGATGTTTAAAGGAGGAAATCCATGAGAGACTCTGACTGCTGTTAGACTCAGAGCTTTGGGGAATTTCTATCCTACGACTTACCAGTAACAGAGACTCCTGGATCCTGGGGGCAGGCCCCAGTGCTGCTGGATGAGCCTCTTTCTGATGCTCTAGTTCTTGCCGCAGGTCACCGGTGAGGGGGAAATTACTAGGAAGGATGGAGACCATAACTTTAGCTTTAGAATACTGTCTGACCAATGGAAGTTTTGGAGCTGGAGAACAAAAGTCTTCCTGAGATCTCTGGACCACAGAGGGTAAATCCTACACATTCTCTTGCTTTTTCTGCAATATATTATGTTCTGGGTGATAAATTTCAGATGGTGTAAGGAGCTGTGCCTCACTCTGCAGTCCATGAAAACAGACTCCAGAAGCCCTAACCTGAGGTTCAGGAGATGGCAGGCCATGGAGCAGAGAGTGAAGCTGGGCCTGTGCCTGGGTTCCTAGAAGATGTTGGTGCAAAGCCTCAGGCAAGACTTGAGATTGGATCTCAGGCAATGGCAGAAGTTTAGGGTCAGGGATTACTGGCGATTTGTGGTCTGTGAAGACGTTGTAGATTATATTGAAGGAGACAAATTTCAAAGAATAGTCACCTAAGCCATAGATAGTGGAGCTTAACGCTCACTGTACAAAGATGGAAGATCCCAAAAGAGTTGCATAGACTTTTGCCGAGAATGGCCTTCATAGGGATTTGGACATGAGGCCTGCATTTAATTGTGCAGCTCCCCTTGCTTGCTGTTGGAGCTCCCAAATGGAAGGGAAATTGCCAATTCCTGCTGCTCAGCAACCGATACTAACACTTTCCCTACAGAATTCAATTGGCATCGTAGCTTATCTTGTTGGGCATAAGAATCAGTTTTTCTTTCCCTTTCTTTCCACATCAAGAAGCCACCTCTCTTCTTGATTTGGATCTCCAAGAATGCTAGAATGCCAAGTCTGACAATTGCATGGTTATCAGGCTCGATGTGTTAGGATGCAGCAATACCTTCAGTAGAGTCCTTGGAAGGATGGAGGGCAAAGGATTCCCGCTTGGCCTCGCATTCTACTAACTCACAAGGGGGCGGGCTTTTCACACCCAGCTCTCTGCAGGACAATTCTCTGGTTAGTGGGTCATGAGTGGGCAAGTCAGAAGGTTTGCCAGTCATTCCACAAGTGGAAGCATGTTGGAGAACATCTCCTATTCCCCAAGTATGATGTTCTAGGGGAGGAAGATTTGAGGCGAGTTGTTGGGATGGTAATGGAGCTGCTTGAAACTTAGTTTCCAAAGGAAACATAGTCTCTAGTGACAGAGCATGATCTGGTGGTAAGATCACCTGCTTGGGAGAGTCTGTGGAGGGTAGAGTTAGAGAAGGCTCGGGTGTTGTAGCTTGAATTACATTTTCTGCTAGGTTTTCTGAGAGAGGAGTGTCCAGTGATGCAGATGACTTTTTCACAAGAGTTTTGGAAACTAATGGAGACCCTGAAGAGTCAGCGACTTTCACAGATGCTTGAGATAGCAAGTGACTGGCCTCCACCACTGTCTTGCTACACATCTGACAGAGGGGGTCTGGACATAGCAGTTTCCAAAAGTGAGTAGTGTTGGGATGCTTGTTCAATAGGCTACAGATAACAAAATGTACAAACTTGTAACTAGGACCAGTCCTGTGAATAGAGGGTCTGCTGGTCTGTAGTACAAGAGTAAGTAGAATGGGGCAGGGAGAAGGGTGCAAAGAAAGGACTCTTATTTTGTTGGTCGTGGACCTTGAACTCTGGGCATGAGCACTGTCCCTCAGCTCTTCAACTCAAGGCTAGCACTCTACCAATTGAGCTATAATGCCACTTCCAGAGAAGGGACTTTTGAATCTAGCTACGGTCTTCATAATCTTCTACATCTACTCCTTATCGTGTCCTCATAATAGTAGCCATTACTTTATCCCTCTCATGACTCAGGCTAGCTGTACTGAATCCCATGTATGCAAGGAACAATAGTGACCAGTCACCTTGACACCACAGAAAGCAGCTTCTGCTCCTCCTCAGCTTCTTTACTCAGAGGTCTCCGTCTTGTAAAATCAGGATGTAGTTTATACGTGATAAAAGTCAGAACACAGAGATGTTACAGGAGAGCACCTCTTAGTATAAGGCTCTGCTTTAAATAAAGGTCTAAAGCTCCAAGAAGTAATAGAGAAAGTCAAAAGTGCAACAGTAATGTTAAGATTATTCACTTGTTTATGTGACTTCCTTTTTACAGCATCTGCATGTCAACCTATACAACACAATACAATATCAAACTCCCATGTGAAGCACAGAAGTGACTGGACCCCTCAGACATGAAGACAGAGAAAGCACTTTGCACAATGTTAGGACACAGGCATTGTGACTCAAAGCATCGTCTAGTCCTTTCTCCACATCTTACCTGGCCAGCAGCACCCACTCCAGCACCCACCCAGATCCTTCATGTTGGCAGAGCTGGGACTTTGAGAGGCTTCTCAGTCCTGTCTGTAAGCCTCTCCTCTGAGCGTCATTTTCTGGTATTCTGTGCCTAGCAACGGTTGTTCTCATGGGCCTGTTATCTCCAGAAAAGAAAAGCGGAATTCAGTTCTGGCAAGCTTAGATCAAGGAAGAAGAAACATACCTCTAAATTGTCTCTTTTTTCTGTACAATATTGTTGGTCTCTGAAAAGGTTACAAAATATTTGGAGATTAAATTTGGAAATTATAAAGTATATAAACCATTTCTACAGATATCATTTTTATTTAATTATCATTTTTCTCAGTTAATTAAAAGTGCTTTATAAGTATAATTTTAATGACCATGTTGGCTGTTTGGACAAACACCTATGGGACTTGAATGACTTATTTCCCCTGATGGAATCTATGACCTCAGAAAGGAAGTTGGCACCATTAAACCATCCTGTAAGAAGAATGGCAGCCTGTGTCTACACAGAACACACTGGTTTTAATTATACGGTCATTTTCTTCCTCCTTCTTTGGCCCATCTGTTTACACTGTGGGAGTTGGTTTCTACAGTGATGGTGTCAGGGTATTTGCTTCACCTGCTGTCTTAGTAACTAAATCTCCTTCTAATCACTCCTTGTTCTGAAGCATTTCTAATGAATGCTCCCAGGCAGACTAGTTGATAGTAGTAGATAAGTTGCTATGGGGCCACAGATGTGGGCTTCGTGGCTCTTATTCAAGGTACCTCATCAAAGTTTATCTGTCTTTTCCCCATTGTAGTTGCATATAGTAATTTAAGTTTCTTAAGTTTACTTACACAGATACATTGAATGTTTCTTGCAATTTCTTTCCCTCAGTTTACAGGCACCATGAGGAAATTACTCTCAGAGAATGGTTTCTTTTACTAATTTCCTCTATCGCTTGGTTTACATGTATCATTTGGGGATTTTTTTAAATAGGTTTTTAATTGTTACAGCAGAAATAATTTTCTTAAGCAAAAAATAATTGGTTGTTTTATGGAAACTCTAAGGAAATACTATTTAAAACCAATAACTAATAGATGTACAAATATCAATAGTCTCCCCTTCCCTTCCCTTCCCTCTTTCCCTTCCTTCTGATCATTCTGACCAAATATTCCCACCAAGATTTCACAGTGCTATATTTGGAGGATGGTTTCTTGACACAGATAGAAATGTCATACTGATCTTGTTTCTGAAGGGTGTTTTAATCTTATTAATTAAGCAACCTTTACTGCTATTCAGTAAAGCTCTCTTGAGAGTGAAGGGTCTTTGATTAGTGAAATTTCCTAATTGGATCAAACTCTCATCAGAAAATATCACAACATGCATTACCTTACCCTTAGGATCCCATTGTTTAGCATAAAACTACTTCAACAAGAATTCGATCAACCTGTGTCAATATTAGCCTGCAGATATTTGGAACTAGAGAAAAGATCAAGTCACTTAAGCAATCCCGGAATTTAAGGAAAAGGGATGGAGTTTTGATTCATAATAGTATAAATACATATCGTATATGAATTTGGGTTTCTATATAGTTACTCTCCTACACTGATTGCAAATTTTAATACTTCTTTTTCCTGTGCATCTCACCTTGGTGTTAAAGGGTTTATTATGTGAATACTGTATTCATGCACAGACAAAGGTATTGCAAAATGTTTTTTGTTTGTTTGATTGATTGATTGATTGATTTTGCCGGTCCTGGGGCTTGAATTCTGGACTTGGCCACTGTGCTAAGCTTCTTTTTGCTCAAGGCTATTGCTGTACCATTTGAGCCTTAGCACTGCTTGTGGTGGCTTCATCCTCCTCCTCCTCCTCCCCCTCCTCCTCCTCTTCCTCCTCCTCTTCCTTCTCTTCTTCTCTGCCCCCACCTCCTCCTTCTCCTCCTCAACCTCCTCCTCCTCCACTTCCTCCTCCAACTCCTCCTCGTCCACCTCCTCCTCTTCCTCCTCCTCCTTCTTTTTGAGTCGTTTATTGGAGATAAGAGTATTGCAGAGTCTCCTGCCCTGGCTGGCTTGGAATTCTGATCCTCAGAGCTCAGCCTCTTGGGTATGGAGTATTATAGGTGTGAGCCACCGGTTCCCATCTGTAGTTTTAATGGATTCATCTTCAAGTCTTAATTATTATTACTATTTCTATTTTGTGTCATCAGTGCCTTTAGCTTTTCTGTTTGTTTTTTGGGATAATTTAGAGCAAAACTCACCTATAAACACTTCAGTTAATCTTAAGAAATGGAAAGAACTAAAGTAAGTACTAACACATTGAAGTACTAATGTATAATATTTTATTAGGTTATCATAAAAGGTTGTTAATTATCTGCTCAAGATTGAGCAGTTTTTTTTAAAGAAAAAGTTGTGTTTCAATGAAAACTCCATAGTGGCAAGTGATTTCTACAACTTCATTATGCTGTATGTATGACTATATCAAGTGAAAAATTATGTCCTTGGGTACTATACTTTAGTTACTAGCAGAAGCTCTCTTCTTTAGTTTTGTCCTCTCTGTAGACCAATTAAAAGAAGTTGAAGGTGGCCAGAAGGAAGTGGTCATTATAGATGTGTAGTGACCACTTTTCATGGGGCTTGAACTCTGGGCCTGGGTGCTATTCCTCAGCTCTTCAGCTCAAGGCGAACACTCTACCACTTGAGCCACAGCGCCACTTCTGGTTATCTGGTGGTTTATTGAGATAAGAGTCTCACAGACATTCCTTCCTGGGCTGGTTTTGAACTGTGATCCTCAGATCTCAGCTTCCAGAGAAACTAGGATGACAGGTGTGAGCCACTGGTGCCTGGCTCAAAGACAACTTTTTATTCTGACATTTTGGTACTTGGGACCTTGTTGATCTGGAGAGAATATCCTTTCCAGGGATTACCACACTTTATGCCACTACCCATCTGCTGGGGAATGGTCTGAAATGTGAGGACCAGGTAAAAGACTTACCACAACTAGTCGGAGCCTATGCTGTAGAGGCTGTTAGATTTATTCAAATTAACACATTCTAAATCTTCTTTTGTGCCTCAGTGGTTGCTTCCATAAAATTCACTCTGTTGGGTCTTGCCTGTGTTTTGCCTAGTCTCTTACTGCCTCCTGACCAAACTTTGTGCTCCCTGTATGTGGTCCCAGCGTGGTAAGCATTAGAAACTAGCCCTTCAACTAATGAATAAACAAAATGGAGCATAACCATACAATAAGATATTTAACCATAAAAAGGAATGACGTGCAGGTCTATGCTATACGTGGATGAATCTTGAAAATAATTATGGTAAATTAACACTATGCTAAGAAAAGATCACACTATTGTAGGACTCTAGTCATAGGACATGCATAGAAGACAGAGAAATGAAGGAATTAATTTTGTTCAGGAGCTGAGGGGGAAGATGGAATGGAAAGTAAATAGCTAATGTGTGCAGGGCAGAATTTTCAAAATATTCTGGAATTAGTGATGACAGATTCACAACTTTGTGAATATCAATATATTATATACTTTATTTTTAGCTCTTGATGTTTTATTTTTCTCATGCCAGCATATATTAATGTTACATGACAAATCATGCATGTGCATAGTAGACTTTGACCATATTCACCACCATCATCATTTCTTGGCCTTCTCACACAGATCCTCTTTCTCTTCCAAAACCATACTCTTTCTACTTCCAATTTTTCTCTTAAAATCTAGTTTCTTCCTATGAGAGAAAATATGCTTTTTCCACATCTGACTTATTTTTTATCACCATAATTATATTCAGGTCCACCTACTTTCCTGCAAATAACATTTTCTGTTCTTTATTATTGTGAATAATTCTCCTTGTGCTTAACATAAATACACAAGCAGACATACACACACACATAAACACATACACACAGCACATACATACAAACATTTCCTCTACATCCCCCACCCACATTAAGAGGGTATTCTTTTTGCATCTAGAATCTGCTGCTATTTGTGGATATTTTTCCCTTCTGATAACAGTTGTTTTGACTGAGATGAGATGGAATCTCAATGTAGATTTGATGACTAAAGATGCTGGATTTTGGGGAGTTCCGGGAAGATGGCGGAGGAGAAGCAGGAATCTGAACAAGCTCTCGCATAGAAAGGAGTTTTAGAGTTCCAGTGAACAGTCCTAAGCCAGAGAATCACACCAAGTGTGTCATCACAGGACAGAGAGTTAGACAAGAGAGGGGAAGCCAAGGAAACGCAGCAGCTGCCGCTCCGGCGGCGGGGCCACGGCGGCGGCGACCACCGCCGCGGAGACATACCTGAGACACAGAGAGTCGGGGACGAAGGAGCCAGACGCAGCAGAGGAGCGGATTCTACTCAACACCAACAAGAACCGACAAGGAGCGAACATCTTCATCCTGCTGTTTGCAGACCAGAGACGACCCAGGATCCAAGACTCGGCGTGAGTACAAGCCCCACATCCTCACTCCTCAGGGAGCAGAGGAGGGAAGGCCACCCCTCCCCCCCCAGCACCGGTGATCTCCATCTTGGATACCGACAAAGTTCGGAGGAGCTGCTAGCTCCAGCTCAGGCCTTGGAATAAAATGAGTCATTTAGCAGGTCACAAGAACTTAACGGCGAAGTGACCTGCCAGACTCAGCTCCATCCAGGGAAAAGCCACCCAGCTCAGGCGCCAGCCATCGGAGTGCCTTACTTCACTGGGTAACCAGAGCCAGAGGCTGCCCCTCCCTCTAGCAGCCTCGACAATCAATTGAAAAACAGAAACCCTGAGAATGGCTCCAGGCTGGGCGCTGTGAGCTTTATCACAAAATAGCCCCAGGGAAAAGCTACTGTTTATTGAAAGGCCTCAACTCTACCCAGAACCTAGCCTCATCACCACATCCCCCTCTTTTGTGACTCTCAAAGCAGACCACCCTCCCAGAAAACTAACCTGGGAGGGGGATCTCAAAATCTTGGGTAAAGCAGAGCATTTTTCTGCCTCTTCCAACCAACCGACTTAAGAAACCAATCAAGCCACAGGACCTCAAGCTGACCAGAGACTCCAACAAGAGACTGGTTGCAGACAAAAGGGAGATACAGGATTCTTCCCACTCCTCCCCCCCAAAAAAAAAAAAAATCAAAAGACTTTTTTTCTTTTTTTCTTTTTTTTTTTCTCTTTTTCTTTTTTTTTCTTTTTTTCTTCTTCTTCTTTTCTTTTTTTTTTTTGCTTGTTTTTTGTTTTTTGGTACCTTATATATATATATATATATATATATATATATATATATATATATATATATATAAATTTTTTTCCCTTCTAAAACTTTTATTAATCTTTAATTTTTGCCTCTTCTGAAAAAATAATTGTTTTCCAGTAACCTTTTTTTTTTCTCATCTTATAATTTTTATTTTAGGAATACGTGAATAAGAGTTTTCCTTTCTTTTCTTGTCTTCTTTCTCTTTTTCTTTCTTTCTTAATTATCTTTTTGTTTTTTATCTAGCTCTACTGAACTTCTGATCTTTTCTTCTCCCGTTCCCATCCTTAAAGCTTTTCACATCTCCTCTATGTCCCTCCCCTTCTCTGAACATATTCACATTCCACTCTAAATAGACGGTCTTTTAACCTCTATAATAACATTAATTTTTACGTTTCTATTCTTTTTCTGGTCTCTCTTTATTCCCCTTTCCGTCTCTTCTTTTTCTCTCTCTCTCTACTTGCATCCTACCCAACTCATTTCCTGCACTGTGATTAGGACATAGTTAACTCTCCCTGTGCCTCCCCACACCAATCTACTCCTATTTTTTACCCACATCTCTCCCTAATCCTAATAATTTCTGGTTTTCCAAATTCTTTTCTGCGGTTCGAAGTCCTTTAACATATAGTCGTTTGATGTTGAATAGATGTATCTGTTGAACTAGATTGTATCTGTAGACTATTGACTGTACAAATGCAAACTTTGGTTGATGGTTGCCTTAAGATAGTGTTCTAGCACAAAACTGGTGGAATCTTTATCTCAAATGGGCCGAGTAAGCCGGAAAAACACAAGAAAAATGGCAAATTCGGGTATCTCAATTCCCAACCTTGATAATCAGGGATTAGAACAGATAAAGAATAATCCAGAGGAGAGTTCCCAAATAGCTCTACAAACACTAATAGCAAACATGATAAATGAGAAGTTTGACAATGTACAAAGGACTCTGTATGAGCGTGATAGGGAGAGAGAGGAGGCATCCCAGAAGTTTATACAGGAATATCATAAGCGTGAGGAAGCTTCTCAAAAACTGATACAGGATTTGCGTGAACAACTTGAGAATACTCAAAGAGAAAGGGAGGAATGGCGTGAGCAGGCAGAGAAAACTCAAAGAGAACTGCAGGAATCCCATAGAAGGGAGGAAACTAATCAAAGAGTAATTCACGAATTAAGAGACCAGGTAGAGAATACACAAAGATCACTAAAGACATTCATGGAATCCATTAACAAAGAGCTGAAGGAAGTCAGGGAGACCACAAAGGGAATGCTGAATGGAACCCAACAGAAGGAATGGGAGTCCAAAGAAACCATAACCAATCAACTAAGTGATTTGAGAACAAACACTGAACACCAAATTAAGGAAGTAAAGAAAATCATACAAGACCTAAAACAGAGCTTCAACAAAGAACTTGAAACCATCAAAGCTGACCAATTAGAAGGAAAAGAGATAAAAAACAAAGTAGAGAGTCTTGACAGCAGGTTAGACCATGCAGAAGATCGAATCTCAGGGATTGAAGACAGCCTAGATATTATAGAGAAAGAACATACAACCATCCAAGACAAGTCCAAGAAATATGATAGGTCTATCCAACACCTGGAAGACACCATCAGAAGGCCCAATCTAAGGATAATGGGTGTAGAGGAGCACCTAGAAACAGAAGTTAATGGTCTAGGAAATTTGTTTAACAGGATCCTAGTAGAGAACTTCCCAAACATACAAAAAGATAGGCCTATTCAGATACAAGAAGCTTTTAGAACCCCAAATAGACCAGACCAGAATAGGACATCCCAACGTCACATTATAATCCACACAGGATCAACCCAGACCAAGGAAAAGATCCTTAAAGCTGTCAAGGAGAAAAGGTCTATCACTTATAAAGGGAAACCAATTAGAATTACCTCAGATTTCTCAGCAGAGACAATCAAAGCAAGAAGAGCCTGGAATGACGTATGCCATGCCCTAAAAACAAACAACTATCAACCAAGAATACTGTACCCAGCTAAACTCTCCTTCATAACTGAAGGCCAAATAAAAACCTTCCATAGCAAAGAAAAATTGAAACAATACATCTCCACCAAACCAGCCCTACAAAAGATTCTTAAAGATGTCCTACACATAGAAAACCAACAAGAACGCAACAAAGGCCAAGAAACTGCACCCAAACTGAGAATCCAAGAACCTTAGGAAGAACCCAGTTTTCACAGCCCCCAAGAAGGTGGATAACATGGCAGGAACCCCCAAATACCTCTCAGTCCTATCTCTTAACGTTAACGGACTGAACTCTCCAATTAAGCGACATAGACTGTCTAGTTGGATTAAAAAACAAGACCCCTCTATCTGCTGCCTGCAGGAGTCACATCTTGCCCGTAAAAACAAACATATTTTCAAAGTTAAAGGCTGGAACAAAATCTACCAAGCAAACGGCCTTCATAAACAGGCGGGAGTTGCAATCCTAATATCAGATAAAATAGACTTCAAATTAAAATTCGTGAGAAGAGATAAAGAAGGTCGCTACATACGAATTAAAGGATCTCTCCTTCAGGAGGATATTACAATTCTAAATATCTATTCGCCAAACAATGGAGCACCCAAATTTATCAAAGAAACACTACTTTCCCTCAAATCCCATATAGATCCAAAGACATTAGTTGTTGGGGATTTTAACACACCACTCTCCCCACTAGATAGATCAACTCGGCAAAAACTCAACAGAGAAACCGCAGATCTAAACAGCTGCATAGATCAACTAGACTTAACAGACATTTACCGAACATTTCACCCAGCAGCAACAGAATACACATTCTTCTCAGCAGCACATGGAACGTTTTCTAAAATAGACCACATTTTAGGCCACAAAGCAAACTTGTCTAAATTCAGAAACATTGAAGTTATACCTTGCATTCTCTCTGTCCACAAGGGAATAAAATTAGATCTCAACACCAAAAGCCACCAAAGAAAGTCCGGTATCACATGGAGGCTGAACAACACACTGCTGAATCATGAGTGGGTCATGGAAGAGATTAGAAAGGAAATTCAAATGTTCATGCTATTCAACAAAAATGAACACACAAATTACCAGCTCCTCTGGGACACAGCAAAGGCAGTACTCAGAGGCAAGTTTATAGCTCTGAGCTCCTACATCAACAAATTGGAGAGATCGGAAACTAGCAATTTAATGACACATCTAAACCTCCTTGAAAAAGAGCAGCAAGATAAACCCCAATCCAGTAGACGGAAAGAAATAATCAAAATTAAATCAGAATTAAATGAATTAGAATCCAAAAAAACTATAGAAAGAATCAACAAAACAAAGAGTTGGTTCTTCGAAAAACTTAACAAAATTGACAGACCCTTAGCAAACCTTATCAGAAAAAGGAGAGAACACACCCAAATTAATAAACTCAGAGATGAGAATGGAAACATCACCACGGAAACAACCAAGATTCAGAACATTATTAGGGGATACTTCTCAAAACTTTATGCTAATAAGTTTGAGAACTTGACAGAAATGGACCTTTTCCTAGCAAATATTGACATGCCAAAACTAAACCAAGATGAGTTAAACCAGCTTAACAGGCCCATATCAAGCATTGAAATAGAAACAGCAATAAGAGACCTCCCAGCTAAGAAAAGTCCAGGACCAGATGGTTTTACAGCGGAATTTTACAAGGCCTTCAAAGCAGAGCTCACACCAATACTCCTCCAACTCTTCAATGAAATTGAAAGAGAAAGCTCACTACCGAACACATTCTATGAAGCCATCATAACCCTCATCCCAAAACCAGGCAGGGACTCATCAAAGAAAGAGAACTATAGACCCATTTCTTTGATGAACATTGATGCAAAACTTCTCAACAAAATTTTGGCCAATCGACTTCAACAATTCATCCAAAAAATCATACACCATGATCAAACAGGATTCATTTCAGGGATGCAAAGCTGGTTCAATATACGCAAATCAATTAATATTATTCATCACATCAACAGGAGCAAGAATAAGAACCACATGGTTATCTCAATAGATGCAGAAAAAGCATTTGACAAGATCCAACACCCCTTTATGATGAAGGTTCTGGAAAAATTAGGAATCCATGGAACATTCCTCAATACAATAAAGGCTGTATATGACAAACCTACAGCCAGCATTATACTCAATGGTGAAAAACTAAAGCCATTTCCTCTTAACTCAGGAACAAGACAAGGATGCCCACTCTCTCCACTTCTCTTCAATCTAGTATTAGAATGCCTAGCTACAGCAATAAGACAAGATGCAGACATAAAGGGGATCCAAATAGGGAAAGAAGAAATAAAACTCTCACTCTTTGCAGATGACATGATCTTGTATTTAAAGAATCCCATAGACTCCACTCCCAAATTACTCAAGCTGATTCAAAACTTTGGCAAAGTAGCAGGTTATACAATTAACCCCCAAAAATCAATGGCTTTTCTATATGACAACAATGAGAAAAGTGTGGCTGAAATTAGGAAAGTAACTCCATTTGTAATAGCCCCACAAAAAATAAAATACCTAGGAATTAACTTAACCAAAGAAGTGAAGGACCTCTATGATGAAAACTTTAAAATCTTGAAAAAGGAAATCAACACAGAACTTAAAAAATGGCAAAACCTCCCATGCTCCTGGATTGGCAAGATTAACATCGTGAAAATGGCAATACTTCCCAAGGCTATCTACAAATTCAACGCGATACCTATCAAAATTCCACCCTCATTCTTCAAGGAAATAGAGGAGGCAATCCAAAAATTCATATGGAACAATAAAAGACCCCGAATAGCAAAAACGCTCCTCAACGGAAAGAACATCGCTGGAGGAATATCAATACCAAATTTCAAACTCTACTATAAAGCCATAGTAATCAAAACAGTTTGGTATTGGCATAAGAACAGACCTCAGGACCAATGGAATAGAACTGAAAACCCAGAAATGAACCTACAGACCTATAGCCATCTAATCTTCGATAAGGAAGCTAAAACAATAGAATGGAAGAAAGACAGCCTCTTCAGTAAATGGTGCTGGCAAAATTGGTTAACTACATGTAGAAAACTAAAGCTAGATCCTTATATATCACCCTGCACCAGAATCAACTCCAAATGGATCAAAGACCTTGAACTCAAAGCAGACACTCTGAAAACATTACAGGATGGAATAGGAGAAACCCTAGGTCTCCTTGGCTCAGGTCGAAATTTTCTGAATAGAGACCCGGAAGCACAACAAATCAAAGAAAGGTTGGACAAATGGGATTGCATAAGATTGCAGAGCTTCTGCAGGGCAAATGACATAGCTGGCAAGATCAATAGAAAGCCCACCGATTGGGAGAAGATCTTTACTAGCCATACAACGGACAAGGGTCTCATATCTAAAATATACTTGGAACTCAAAAAATTAAACCACCCAACAACAAATCCTCAAAGAATCAACTGCCCAATAAATAAGTGGGCGAAAGACTTAAAGAGAAGCTTCTCTGAAGAAGAAACAAGGATGGCCAATAGACACATGAAGAAATGTTCAACATCCCTAGCCATAAAAGAAATGCAAATCAAAACAACATTGAGATATCACCTCACTCCAGTTAGAACAGCAAAAATCAAGAACTCTAACAACAACAGATGCTGGAGGGGATGTGGACAGAAAGGAACCTTACTTCATTGTTGGTGGGAATGTAAACTTGTTCAACCACTTTGGAAAGCAGTATGGAGGTTCCTCAGAAGACTTCACATAGATCTCCCCTATGATCCAGCAATGCCACTTTTGGGCATTTACCCAAATGTTTACAAACAAGACCACACTAAAGCTACCAGCACAACTATGTTTATTGCAGTATTATTTACCATAGCTAAGATAAGGAACCAACCCAGATGCCCCTCAGTAGATGAATGGATCAAGAAGATGTGGTATATATACACAATGGAATTCTATGCCTCCATCAGAAAGAATGACATTTCCCCATTTGTTAGGAAATGGTAAGGTTTGGAAAAATTTATATTAAGTGAAGTAAGCCAGGCCCAAAGAAGCATAGGTCCCATGGTTTCCCTTATTTGCAATATCTAGTATAGGTATGAGTCAAGCGGAAAAGGTCAGATAATGTGATGTTAGGAAAATGAACCCTTAAATATGTATTTTAATGTTTTCGTTTCTTTCATGCATGTGTTTCTAACGCATTTATAAGATTATTTCTTTGTTGCTTTGTATGTCCCTCCCCCACAGTGTAACCCCCGCTTTCACTATATTTGATGTCAGTATAACATGTGGAGGAGATGGGGACAAACAAGTCGTTTAAGGATTCAGGTGGACTTGTTGCAACAATGAGATGTCATGTCATGTCAAAACCAGCTTTACAATGTCGGTGTGGGGGGGGGAGGGGGGTATAATTGGGTGGGGGGAGGGGGTTAAAATTGGGTGGGGGGAGGGGGGAGGCGGGGAAGGGAAGTGAAGGGTAAACAAAGGAGGAGGCTGCAATGCTTGGTAAGAAATGTATGCATTATCCTGCCCATGTAATTGTAGCCCCCCTGTACAGTATGTTCTCAAATAAAATAAAATACAATTAAAAAAAAAAAAAAGACCTGCCAATCCTTAGCTCCAGGCTCTCCTCCTGGGCTGCGCTGTGTCAGAGTGTAGGACCAGGCCTGAGCTGCAAGCCCATTTAAACAAAACAGCTGTCGAGTCTGAGTCTCGGTGATCTTCTTGGTGGGGGGTCCTGTGACCTTGGCTTAACATATTAGTGGGGGCTTGTCCGGGATCCCCACAAAGACCCCCAAGACGTCAGACTCCAAAGGTAAAACAGTGCTGTCCTTGTTAATTTTTCTTGTCCTGTCATTTGTCTGTTTTACTTTCATTTCCCTTGTGAGGATGGCCGCTCTGATTCGTAAAGGGTTGTCAAAATGGACATGCTTGCACAACAACCCTGGAGGAACTGGGAGACATCCCAGATCCTCTTGTGGGGCGAGGGTAACCCTGCCGTGTGGAGCAGGGGTCCTTGGAACCACGCCGTGTGGGGTGGAGGTCCTTGGAACCCCACTGTGTGAATTGTGGGGCAGGGGTCTGTTCGGTGTTGGGCCAGAACTGACCAAGAGGGCCTCCTAACTGAGGCCCAACTGGCCCACTGTGGGTCTGCTCCTTCTGCTGTGGGGCATGGGTATGGAACCCTGCCATGACAGGAGTCAGCAGACCAATTCCGGGAATCTCCACTTAGTAAGCTTTTTTTTTTTTTGTAACTGTCAGGCCTGCGTGTGTCTTGTTTGTACTGTTTATTGTTTTTGGACTAAATGACTGATGGGAATGGAAACAATGGGCACCACTCCATCTATCCCCCTAGACATACAAAAAGAAACAGAAAGAGGAAAAGAAAAGGTACCCCCTGGTCTTTTCAGGGAAATAACTTGGAAGAAGAAATGTTTCTTCCTCCATATTCCCCTTCCCAGGTTCCTTTTGCAGAATCTGAGAATGATCAAGAGGAGGAGGGAGCTATAGAACACGTGGCACCTGCCCTTAAAGTTTCTGAGGGGCCAGTCACTCGATGACACCATGGGATCAGCCCCCCTTCTAGTGCAGCTGTTGTTTCCATACTCGCCATAGGACCTGTGGATGTGGATGGTGAACAGAAACTGCAATATTGGCCATTTTCTACCAGTGATCTATACAATTGGTGCACCCAAAATGCCCCCTTTTCTGAGAAACCCCAGGATTTAATTTGTTTGCTTAAAACTATTCTCTTTACTCATCAGCCCACTTGGGATGATTGTAGTCAGCTTTAACAGGTCCTTTTTACCACCGAAGAGAGAGACCGTATCCAAGAGTTGGCCCCACAGGAGCACCCATCACGGATCCTGCCCTGATTGCTGCCCATTTTCCTGAGATCCGACCAACATGGGACTACAATGCGGTTGAAGGTAGGGAGTGACTCCTTGTCTATCACCAGGCTCTGTTGACAGGTCTCAAGGCGGTGGCTCGCCGACCAACTAATTTGGCCAAAGTTTATGTTAGACAGAGAGGAAGTGAAAGTCCGACAGCATATCTTGAGTGGCTCATGGAAGCTTTTAGTCAATATACTCCATATAATCTTGAGACCCAGAAGTTGGCTCAGATGATTATGTTTGACTATATAAATCAAGCTGCACGAAACATAAAGCAAAAGTTGCAGGCTCTAGACAGACTTGGTGACAAGTCTATTAGGGATCTAGTAGCCGTGGCAGAAAAGGTTTACAATAAGAGAGAGAAAGAGGAGCAAAGACAGGAAAGGAAGGACAGAGAACGTGTAATTGAGCATGAAAAGAGAGACTGAACCAAGGAAAAGAGACCAGATTTGTTGGACTTGCCACTATCACATGTTGAACATACCTGGTTCTCATACCTCAACAATTTCATTCGAGATGGAAAAAGGTACTCGGGTTCAGCAGTCACCATGGACACTGAGATAGTGTGGGCAGAAGCACTCCCCCAGGGAACGTCTGCACAAAAACCAAAAGTAGTGGCACTAACAAAATCCCTAAAAATGGGGAAAGGAAAGAGACTAAACATGTACACGGACAGTCAGTATGCTTTTGCCCCCGTCCATGTACATGGAGCCATTTACCAAGAGGGGGGGCTACTGACACCTGAGGGAAAGACTATTAAAAACATACAAGAAATTTTAAGCCTCATCTGGGCCTTAAGGGAACCAGCAAATATTGCCATTATGCACTGCCCTGGCCATCAAAAGGGAACTGATTCTATAACCAAAGGAAATACCTTGGCCAATCAGGCAACTAAGGAGGCGGCCCTCCAGCCAAGAGTGGAAGTACTGACTCTAGTAGACCCAGAGCCATGAGCTTTGCGTCCTGAGCCTCAGTACTCCCAAGAAGACTTGGAGTTGATAAAGAAAATTCCCATGGCCTATAAACCCCAGGACAGAAGGAAACAAAGACTGGTGGAAAACTGGTGAGGGGAAACTTATCTTGCCACAAAGATTGGGCAAGGGGATTCTTAAGAGAATCCATCGGGTCTCTCACAGGGGAACCCGAAGAATGCAGGACTTGCTCCGATACTCAGAAGTAAAAATTAGGCAAGGAAATCAACTCATTGAGGACATGGTTACAAATTGTAAAGCCTTTCAGCTCACCAATGCCCCCAATCAACCTGTTACAAAACGAGCTCGCCACCGTGGAGATAGTCCAGGTGTGTATTGGGAAGTATACTTCACAGAAATTAAAACTGGAAAATCTGGATATAAATATTTGCTAGTTTTTGTAGACACTTTTTCAGGATGGGTTGAAGCCTACCCAAAAAAGCATGAGACTGCAAAGGTTGTGGCTATGAAGATCCTGGAATATATCCTACCCAGGTATGGCTTCCCATCCACCGTCGGGTCGGACAATGGATGGGCCTTCATCTCAAAATTAAGTCAGGGAATAGCCGCGGCACTGGGGATGGATTGGAAATTGCACTGTGCTTATAGACCCCAGAGTTCAGGGCAGGTAGAAAGAATAAATCGGACTCTAAAAGAGACCTTAACTAAATTGGTCATGGAGACTGGCGCAGACTGGGTATCGCTCCTTCTTTTCACCCTGTTTGGAGTAAGACATTCACCCTATCAGCTTGGCTTTACTCCTTTTGAAATAATGTATGAATACCCTCCACCCATTATCCCTAGCCTTCAGACTGAATTGCTTACTGATTTGGATGATACTGAATTTCTGTGTAAGCTTGAATGTTTATAGCTGGTACATAAGAGTATGTGTCCCCAGCTTAGAGCATTATATGATTCTGCTTCTATTCCTACCCCCCATTTGTTTAAACCAGGGGACTGGGTGTTTGTTCGAAGGCACAACTTGAGATCTCTGGAACCACGGTGGAAGGGACCTTACATGGTGCTACTGGCTACTCCTCCTGCCCTTAAGGTGGATGGCATTGCTGCTTGGATCCACTGCTCCCACGCCAGGCCGGCGGACCCCTTTGCCCTGGACCATGGGGAAACATGGGAAGTCTCCAATCATCCTACCCAACCAATCCGCATACACCTCAAGAAAAGCAAAATGGGCTGATTGTTATTGGTATACATGCTCAAGATCAAAAGCTGTTGGAGTTTAGTTTTGGGTCGGAGCCACAAGATTGTGTCTCAGGACCATAAGTCAAGGGGGGAATGAAAGGTTAAAGTAATTGAGGCAGTGACCATTTGTTGCTTGTTTCAGAGCAGAGCAACAGGTGGTGCTAAACCACCTGGTTGTGTGCCTTTATAAGACCTGCCAATCCTTAGCTCCAGGCTCTGTTCCTGGGCTCTGCTGTGTTGGAGTGTAGGACGAGGCCCAAGTTGCAGCCTGTTTAAATAAAACAGCTGTAGAGTCTGACTCTTGGTCGTCTTCTTGTTGGGGATTCCTGCGACCTTGGCATAACACTATCTAAGCATCATTACCCAGTAAGCTCAGTCTTCATCAAAATATCCATGACTCCAAACTAAGCAAGCATACCTCAGAGAAGGCCCTTTGGATATGGGTAGCTCGGACCATTTGGCAAGTTCTTCTAGCCTTCCCATGACTCTATGTTCCCAGGCAAATTAACTACTTGCTGTCTTGCTTCCTTTCTTCATCTTCTTCCTTCTTCTTTTATTTCTGTGAAACAAACACACTGTACCAATAAGTCAAGGCTGGTGTTTTGATGAGGAACATAAGAAACTCTACAGAACAAAAATGAGTTCTTATTCTACTGTCTCCACCTACTATTTTTGGTGTCTGAGTTGGTATGTATTTTGAGTGATATAACTTGAGTGCATAGAGTCTCAAAAGTGTATTACCAAATATAGGTCCTAAAACACGGCCACAAGAGAGGGAGATTGCTTATTCATTTGCCAGGAGCTCAGCAGGGAGTGGTTTTAAATCACATCTTTTCTTAGGCTTTGCTGAACAAGGAACTGAGACCTGCAGCCTTGGTTCCCCCAGGAACTTCCGAAAATTGCAGACCCCTGTCCACCGACTACTTGCTGAAGAATTGGGATCTGAACAAGGTCCCTGTGCTGTGTTTCTCCTGTTGAGCTCTCCTAAGGAGATCTTGAGATACAGACATAGCACCTGGAATTGCTGAAAAAGGAATAAAAGACCCAGGAAGAGAAGAGAATTGAATAAAGGAAGAAAAGATGAACTTTATGGAAGTAGAGCTGTGAGCCAAGTGGTAGGGCACCAACCATGAATGAAGAACCCAAGTTAGTATGCGAGGCCTTGATTGAAAAGGACACACACACACACACACACACACACACACACACACACACACACACACACACACACACACGACACGACACGACAACCCTCACTGATTTCCAACTTTGACCTATTTGGATTTTGGAGGGTCCAAGAATATAATGAGACTTGGTTCTAAGTCGCCATATTATGCTTTGTTTGTTTACGGTGTTGTTTATAACCTTGAGTTATGTCTCATGATTATTTAATTGGATATTATAGACATTAGCAATTGATAATTCTGTGTAGATGATAATGTTTTATACTAAGAACAACACTCTAGTGCTAAAATGTATAAGAATAAAACAAGTCTGAAAAATGAGGGAAAATAAGGATACAGGTGGACCTGTTGCAACAATGAGTACAAGTTGTCATGTCAAAAATGAACTTTACAACTTGGGGGGGGAGAATTGGGGGGGGGAGGGAGGATGGGAAGGGATGGGAAGGGTAAACAAAGGAGGAGGCTACAATGCTTGATAAGAAATGTACTCAAAAATAGACACATGAAGAAATGTTCAACATCCCTAGCCATAAAAGAAATGCAAATCAAAACAACATTGAGATATCACCTCACTCCAGTTAGAACAGCAAAAATCAAGAACTCTAACAACAACAGATGCTGGAGGGGAGGTGGACAGAAAGGAACCTTACTTCATTGTTGGTGGGAATGTAAACTTGTTCAACCACTTTGGAAAGCAGTATGGAGGTTCCTCAAAAGACTTCACATAGATCTCCCCTATGATCCAGCAATCCCACTTTTGGGCATTTACCCAAATGTTTACAAACAAGACCACACTAAAGCTACCAGCACAACTATGTTTATTGCAGCATTATTTACCATAGCTAAGATATGGCACCAACCCAGATGCCCCTCAGTAGATGAATGGATCAAGAAAATGTGGTATATATACACAATGGAATTCTATGCCTCCATCAGAAAGAATGACATTGCCCCATTTGTTAGGAAATGGAAAAACTTGGAAAAATTTATATTAAGTGAAGTAAGCCAGGCCCAAAGAAACATACGTCCCATGGTTTCCCTTATTTGCAATATCTAGTATATGTATGAGTCAAGCGGAAAAGGTCAGATAATGTGATGTTAGGAAAATGAACCCTTAAATATGTATTTTAATGTTTTCGTTTCTTTCATGCATGTGTTTCTAATGCATTTATAATATTATTTCTTTGTTGCTTTGTATGTCCCTCCCCCACATTGTAACCCCCGCTTTCACTATATTTGCTGTCAGTATAACATGTGGAGGAGATGGGGACAAACAAATCGTTTAAGGATTTAGGTGGACCTGTTGCAACAATGAGAAGTACAAAATGTCATGTCAAAACCAGCTTTACAATGTCGGTGTGGGTGGGGAGGGGGTATGATTGGGTGGGGCCAGGGGGGAGGCTGGGCAGGGAGGTGAAGGGTAAACAAAGGAGGAGGCTGAAATGCTTGGTAAGAAATGTATGCATTATCCTGCCCATGTAATTGTAACCCCTCTGTACAGTATGTTCTCAAATAAAATAAAATAAAATATAATATAAAAAAAGAAAAAAGAAATGTACTCACTATCTTGCCCATGTAATTGTAACTCCTCTGTACAGTATTTTCACAATAACAAAAAGAGAAAAAAAATGAGGGATACTCTCAATTCTTGTGTTTGGTTTTACTATGTATAAATGGTGGCATATATAATGTTTTTGTTTGTTTTGTTTTTATGTACCAGTCCTGTGGTCTGAACTCAGGACTGCTTGGGTGCTGTATGTGAGTTCTTTTACTTAAGGCCAGCATTCTACCACATGAGCTACAGCCTCACATCCAGGTGGTTTTTTTTTTTTTTTTTTTGGTGATTAATTGCAAATAAGAGTCTTAGGTTTTCCTGCCCAGGATAGCTTTGAATCAAGATCCTCACATCTCAGCCTCTTCAATAGCTAGGATTACACATATGAACCACTGGTGCTTGGCTAATGTTTTAACCCACAATGACATTAGTTCTGTGTTATTACTTCTTTCCTTTTTATTTTTAATTTTATTTTATTGTAAAAATGCTGTACAGAGGGGTTACAGTTAGATGAGTAAGGCAATGAGTACATTACTTGTCAATCTTTGTTATCCCTTCCCTTATTGTTGTTGCTCTATCACTACCCTTTCCCTCTTCCACCTCCCACACTCCTCCCTACCCCACCCCACTCCTGGAAGTTGTAAAGATCATTTCCAATATATTGTCCTGTGGATAACATTGTTGAAATGGTCATCCTCTGTCCTTATTTCACGGTTTTGTTATTCCCCTTCTCCTCTTCAGATTAGACAAATGTATAAACCAGATGCAGGGTACCAAAATCAAGTACAGTGACAACAGGGGATGTACAGTAGGGGGGAAGAATATACAAAGGGAACAAAAAAATCTCATAGTACATTTAAAACAACGACAACAAAGAAAGACCTCTTGTGTCCATATCTTGTGGCTCATTTCATTTAACATCATCTTATATGGTCATATGTACACAGCTTTTGATCTTTTCAGCTCATATGATAAGATTATCCTATATGTAAACTAATTATTGCAAATAAGGGCAACCATGAGACCTAAATTTCTTTGGGTCTGGCTTACTTCACTTAATATGACCTTTTTCCCCAAGTCTTTCCATTTCCTAACAAATGGGGTGGTGTCATCCTTTCTGATGGAAGCATAGAATTTATATATATATATAAATTCTCTCTCTCTCTCTCTCTCTCTCTCTCTCTCTCTATATATATATATATATATAATATATATAATATATATATATATATATATATATATATATAAATATATATATATATATTTATATATATATATATATATATATATATATATATATATATATCCCACGTTTTCTTGATCCATTCATCTACTGAGGTGCATCTGGATTGTTCCAGACTTTGAAATGTTTTTTTAAAATTTTTTTTATGATACTGCTTTTCAGGATTTGGACCATAACTCTTAACAATTGGATTAGCCTCTTCCCAGTCCATCCCACAGTATTTCTGCCTTGCTACTTTATTTTTCTATGGTTCACACTTTAATTCACCATGGTATTTTATTTTATTTTTTTCTAGATTTTTTTATTGTGAAAATACTGTACACAGGGGTTACAATTACATGGGCAACATAGTGAGTACATTTCTTATCAAGCATTGTAGTCTGCTCCTTTGTTTCCCTTTCCCATCCCTTCCCATCCTCCCCCTACCCCCCAATCCTCTCCGCTCCCCCCCTGCACCAAAGTTGTAAAGATCGTTTTCGACATAATGACTTGTACATCTCATTGTTGCAATGGGTCCACCTGTATCCTTATTTAAACGTTTTGTTTTTCCCCTTCCCCTCCACAAATTATACCAGCATCAAATACAGTGAAAGCAGGGCTTATAATGTGGGGGAGGGACATACAAAGCAACAAAGAAATAATCTTATAAATGCGTTAAAAACAATTGCATGAAAGAAAAAAATTGTTAATACATATCTTAGGGTTCATTTCCCTAACATCACCTTATCTGCCCTTTTCTGGTTGACTCCCACATATACTAAATATTGCAAATAACTTATTTCAAAGACATTTTTGTCAAATATTTTGACACATTTCTCAGCTTCATATAGATGAGACTTGGTAAACAAAGTATGTCTGTGACAATTCTTGGGAAAGTTCCTTACATTTAGATGCTTCAAAATTATAGAACATTTCATTCTATTATAAAATACAGTATTCATTAGCACAAGATAGGGCATCCATCAAGAAAGGCTTGTTAGTTGAGATGTTCCTGGTCACAGCTGGAGTTCCATGGTTAACATTGTGTACTGAGTTCCTATCATTAGTTCTTGCAGTTCCTCTGTGTCTTTCTGTTTCCTAGTGTTGCTTACAATTTTAATCTACTTCAGCTTTAAGAGCTGAAGGTAACATTGATAACTCACTTTGCTGAGTGATATAAGCTTTTCCAAGTGACTGAACAAAATTTAACAAAATCTTAAGAGGACTGATTTACAAACAACAAAGACATTTTGGATCTTTTGTTAAATAGTTTTTCAACGATGCAAACCAAAACTTCCAGAATCCCAAAGAAAGAACACGTTTAATGTATATATTGCTCCTGTTTATGGAACAGTATTTAATAGGACAGTTATAGCTTTTAGTCAGTTGGCAAAATATCAAGTGTTTGAATGAAATCATATATATCTTCAATTCCATGTCCCATTGTATGCTTGTATTTGTATTATTTTTTTAACTAGACAAATTTATGGGGCATGGAAGGACACTTCAGCATATATGCATGGTTGAAATGATCAAGTCAATACAGTTCCTATTTCTATATCATTAATATTTTTTGGCTACTAATGTGTAATTTGTTGGGTAAAAATAAAATAAAAACCTCAAAAGCAACACATGGTTATTCCCCTTCAGATGTTATTTCCCTTGAAAAATTATTTAATTATATTGTCAAGGTGATGTCCATAGGAGTTACATTTACATAAGTAAGATAGTGAGTACATTTCTTGTTGAACATTGTTACCCCCTCCCTCCTTTATCTCCCACTTCCCCACCTCTTACCACTCCCCACACCTTGTGATGTTCATTTCCAACATATTGTCTCATGAGTTTCACTGTTGCATTGCTTTGCTCTGTCTTTTGTCTCACCATTTTATCGTTCCTCTTCCCTATTCAGATAAACGTATATACAATACACAGTGACCCAAATCAAATAGTGACAACAAGGGATAATCCATAGGGAAAAGATAAAGGAAAAAACCTAGCACCTTAAAAAACAACACCAACAAAGAAAACCCTCTTGTTTCCACATCTAGGAGTTCATTTCGCTTAACATCACTTTGTATGCCCCATATGTACATAGCTATTGAGCTGTTGTGATACTCTTCTAGGACTAAACTAGACATACACTAGTTATTACCAATGAGGGAAACCATGGAGTCTGTTTCTTTGGGTCTGGCTTACTTATTTAATATGATTTTTTCCTACTCTTTCATTTCTTTACAAATGGGGAGATGTCATTCTTTCTGATGGGAATATAGAATTCCATTTTGTATATTTCCCATATTGTCTTGATCCATTCATTTACTGAGGGGCATCTCAGATGGTTCCATATGTTAGCTATAGATTATTAATTTTTTTAAGTTTGATTAGTCCATATGGTACATATTTATGGCATATGGTCTTATATTTCATTGCTTGTGTACAACATGTACTGATTATCTTATTACTTTGTATTAGGAACCTTTAAATTCTTCAAATTCCTCTTCTGGTTATTCATAAATGTTGACCAGCTGGTTGTTATTATTGTTTTTTAAACTATATTTTCTTAAAAGAATAGATTTAGATAAAAGCAAAGTTGGAAAAATAACCCAGAGTTCTTATAGGAACATAGACTTTCCTGCCCAGGCTGGCTTTGAACCACGATCCTCAGATCTCAGCCTCCTGAGTAGCTAGGATTATAGGCGTGAGCCACTGGCGCCTGGCTGTTACTTTTTTTTTTTGGTAAAAAATGAGTTTTTTTAAATTTTGTTTATGTGTGTGTGTGTGTGTGTGTATGTGTGTGTGAGAGAGAGAGGGAGGGAGAGAAAGAGAGAGAGAGAGAGAGAGAGAGAGAGAGAGAGAGAGAGAGAGAGAGAGAGAGAGAGAGAGAGAGAGAATGAAAGAGTATTGCTGCCAAAGAGGATTATTGAAGAATATAAAAACCTTAACGTCTGATAAGATAGTAATATATTTTAAGCACTTGGAAGTGGTGGTATCACAGTTTCTCTTTTCTGAATACACAGTATCTGTGTCTCCCCAATGTTGTCCTGATCTGGTTTGTTGTGCAGGAGACAGCATAGCTGGCCAATGTTGCAGATGGCAGGCCGCGGCCATTGCCTCCAGTCTTTCTTCACCACTTTCTCAGCCTTGAAGAAATTGTGTATCTCCAGTTTTTCTTGTTTGAGCTTAATTTATTTTATCAGTGTGCATTCTATTTCCTGCTCCTGAAAAGAAATCTCAGTTACATAGACCCGGGAAAGAGCCAGGAGCAATGGCCTTATCACTGATTGCCTTCCAACATAGCCAACATATTCCTGAGAGATCTTCAACCCACACTGCACATGGAAGTCCTCACACTCATCCTGCCTCATTTGAACGCATCTGTGATAACTTCAAATTCAGTGAGTATGCAGTGTAAAAATTCAATGTAATGCTTTGAGGACAAAATGACCGAGCCACAGGTAATCATTCACATTTTTCACTGTGTTAGCTGTCTCTCTGATGAGAAAATAATCCTGCCACGCAGATGCATATCACTTATACAAGATGTTTGCCAACAATTCTTGTTGTTATATTGCATTTCTCTTCCTCCTCGTGTGTCCTCTCCTCCTCCTCCCCGTCTTTTTTCCCTCTTCCTTCCTTCCTCTCCTCTCCTTCCTCCCTTTCTTCCCCTTCTCCTCTTTCGCCTGATCTTCCCTTCCTCCTCTCTTTTCTTTTCCCTCCTCTCATCCTTTCCTCCTCCTTTTCTCTTCCTCTCTTCCTCTTCTTTTTCAATTTCTTCTACTTCTTTATGGTCCTTGGTCTTAGACTCAGGGCCTGTGCTCACTAAGCAGATGTTCTGCTGCTTGCTGCAGGACTCCAGTCTGGACTTCATTTCAATGACACTCTATTTGTGATTTGTTTTTAAGTAGCAAACCGAGCAAAGACTTTTGATTAAGGATTTAATTCATTGTATATATTCTACACCATAAATATGTGATACTTCATACAGTGTGGCTAATAGGTTTTGATTATTCTTTGGGCTTCTGATAAACTCATCAGAAACAATGATCCTGTGTTACTCCCAAATTAATGAACTGGTTACTTTGCATCTTGCTCAAGTACTTCCGTATTGCTCCCAGTTTAATGAACTATCACTTTGTGGTAGCATCACAGTAACACTAATCCGAGGATTGCTGAGGATCGGAAGATTAAGTCCAGACAGGAAAATATGAGATATATATCTCCAATGAACTACTAAAAAGCCAGAAGAAGACCTAAGGCTCTGTGGTGTACTGCCATCCTTGCACAGAATAAGCAGATGACAGGACCCAGGCCTGAGTTGAAGACCTGTGGTTGATGCAAACACACACACACACACACACACACAGAATTTCCCAGCTAGAGAAAGTGCAGATATGTTTTCCTTATAGCATATCTGTTTCTATCCTATGTGTTTGGATACTTTTGAAAGCTTCATAATCACCTTCCCTAATTTCAATAAATGACTCCCTGTTCACTATTTTAATTCCTGGTTGGAAAATATTTTAAGGCAGTTTTTCATGTAGAATATTGATTTTGCTCCCAACACTGTTACTCTCTTGGTTTGTAAGAACATAAATAATTATGCAGGTAATATTAGCTCATAAATTAAATTAAATTAAATGCTTCCATTAAGAGTTAAACTGTTGCTCAGTGGGAAGAGTTTGAAGTCACTTGTCTGAATTTGAAAGGTGGAGTGAGAGTTGCAGAGAAGCCTAAGGTAGTTATGGTAAGAGACAGATGAAAGGAAAAAGAAAATGAACTTTAGACTCCTCTTGAGGCCAGTTATGTTTCACAGGCCTGCACTTGAAATCAGTATGCAAATTCTTGCTCATTATCAAGCACTCTACCCACTGGGCCACATTTCCAAGCCCTGAAATAATTCATTAGTGAGGAGCATTCCTGGAGTTTGAAGCCAGAGCCTGGGCTCTGTCCTTGAGCTTTTTTATCAAGCATTCTAGCACTTAAGCCACAATTCCACTTCTGACTTTTGGTAGTTAATTCAAGCTAAGAGTCTCAAAAACTTTCCTGCCAAGGCTCACTTCAAACTGGGACCCTCAGATCTCATCTCCATAAGTAGGGTTTCAGGTGTGAGCCACACCCACTAAAAGCCAGTTATTTCAATGAGACTCCTATTTCCAATAAAAGTCTCAAACACACACACACACAAACACACACACACACACACACACACACACACACACACACACACACACACACACACATGCAAAAACTTGAGCTATTGCTCAAGTGTTATAGTGTTAACCTGAGGCAAAATCACCCTGGGACAATGGCCAGGCCCTAAGTTCAAGTGCTACAAGCAACAGAAAAATAAATAAATTCATTAATTAAAATTTAACAATGTCAAACAAAAAATAAAAGGAAAGTTGGAAGAAAAGAGGGGTGTGGAGGCCTGGCTACCTTACTAGAGCCAATAAGTGAAAGCATCAGGTGGCCTGTGGGAGTCCTGCTCCTGGAGGTAATAATATGGAAAAAAAGAAAAGCTATTAAAGCTTCAAAACTGAGTCAGGAAGTGGTGGCTCAAATATGCAATCCTAGGTACTTAAAATTAGCAAGCTGAGGATCTGGATTCACAGTCTGCCCAGGAAGAAAATCCTCCTGCCTGCCTTCAACCAGCAATGAGGCAGCATCAGCCCTATGCCTGCAGCACAGCTGGACCCTGCCTAGCTGCAGAAAACCTCCCCCAAACAATCTCGACCCCATGACAAAATCCAAGCCTTCCCCAAGTAGATTCAGAGCTCAGAAGCACTTTCTGTGCTCCAGGTACCCCATGGTTTGACTGCTCCATGGCAACATGTGGGGCAGACACTTACATCAAAACTCTACCTTAACTTGCTGGCTCCCTAGGTCTAGGGGCCCAGCCCAGGCTCCCTTCTTGCCCTACAGGGGCAGAGACTAAACCCTATTTTTAGCTCCCACATCACCTGCCTCCCTGGAGCACTAGAAGCCCCTGCAAAAAATCCACTCCTGACTCACTTTCTTAATGAAGTTGGGGGCTGGAGACATCTTGAAAGTTCCCTAAAGCCAGCAGTTTCTTCCTCCTCCCCATCTAGCTTGTCCTGTCTATGCCGTAAGCCAGATGGTGAGGGTATGGGTGTGGCAGGACCCACATATGCCCGAGTCAGAGCAGGACTCTTGGTACCTAGTGCTGATGCTCATTGGGTAATGCTCAACAATCTTATCACTCCTCAAAGCCCTCTCATTTTTATTTATTTATTTAATTGGGATGGGAAGTCCCTGAGATAGAACTCATGATCCCTGTGCTTCTTTTGCTCAAGGCTAGCACTCTACCACTTGAGCCACAGCTCCATGTTTGGCTTTTCTACTTATTTCTGATAAGAGTATCACAAACTTTCCTGCCCAGGCTGGCTTCAAACTGTGATCCTCAGAATTTAGCCTCCTGACTACCAAGTTTATAGGTGTGAGACACCTACACTGGAAAGCTTTTATTTATTTGTTTATTTATTTATTTTGAGCTTGTGGCTTGAACTCAGGGCATGGGTGGTGTTTCAGTGCTCTTTTTGCTCATGGCTAACACTCTACAATTTTAATCCACAGCTTCACTTTCAATCTTATGGTGATTAATTGGAGATAAGAGTCACACAGACATTTCTACCAAGATTGGCTTTGAACTGTGATCCTTAGCTCCTGTTTAAGTAAGATTACAGGCATGATCCACCAGTACCCAGGCAAACCAGATTTTTAAGACACTCTTATTTTCAACAACCCAACAAGGAAAATAAGCCAGAAGTTGAGCTGTGGTTGAAATGTTATGGTACAGTTGCCTTGAACAAAATTGGTCTAGGATGGCCACCAGGGTCTGAGCATCGTGGTTCAATGCCAGCCTGGGCAGGAACGTCTGTGAGATTCAACTACAAAAAAAATCACCAGAAGACTGGAAGTGGCATTGTTGCTCAAGGGGCAGAGTGCTTGCCTTGTGCTGAAGAGCTGAGGGACAGTGCCCAGTCACAGAGTTCAAGTTCCATAGCCAACAAAAAAATGGTCCTGGACATGGGCAGGCCCTGAATTCAAGTCCTACCTAGAACCAAGAACAAAATAAATAAATAAATTCATTAAAAATAAAAGAAGAAACTGTAAAATAAAAAGAAAATATGTGTTGGAAAAAATAGACATTAAGGGAGTTGGGAGGTGTGATCAAGTTGGCAGAGAGTCAGCCATGAGATCAAGTCTAAGGTAGCAGCAGCACTGGCCTTTCCCACACAATCGTCTCCTTCCTCATTGACTACTTGAGCTGGGAACTGGGGGCATTGGTACAATTCCCCAAACCAGCAGCTCCTCCACCTGCCTGCAGTTCAGGCCAGGCTGCACATCTGCTGAGATAGAGAAGGCTGGAAGAGGGAGGAGTGGAGGCAGGGCCTGCCTCTGCCCTGATACCACCCCTCAGTTAATATTAGTCTATTTCTTTGGTTTTCCTTTCTGTTTATTTCTGGTCTCAAACTAGGATGTGAACTCAGTATTTGCCACTTTTACTCACTGACTAGTGCTCAACCGACTGAGCCATATCTCCAACAATTAGAGATATTTCATTTTTAAAATTAATTGACTTTTAAATTTATTTACATATTGTGGGGCAGGCCTAGAACCTGAACTCTTGGTTGGGTGCTGTCCCTGAGCTTCTTGCATTAAAGGCTAAAACTCTGGCACTTGAACCTCAGCTGCACTTCTATCTCTCTATTGTCATTAATTTGAGATAAGAGTCACAGACTTTCCTGCCCAGGCTGGATTCAGATTGGAGCATTCAGATCTCAGTGTCATCAGTAGCTAGGGGTACAGGTTGAATCACCTGCACCAGTAAACCATGTTTTGTTTGTTTGTTTTCATTTTTTCTTTTTGTTTTTTGTTTTTCCCAGTCCTGGGGCTTGAACTCAGGGTGTGGGATCTGTCTCTGAGCTTCTTTTACTCAAGGCTGGTGCTCTACCACTTGGGTCAAAGTGCCCCTTCTGGCTTTTTCTGTTTATGTGATAAAGAGGAATCGAACCCAGGGCTTCATGCATGGTAAGCAAGCACTCTATAAATAAAACTCATTCCCAGGCCCTGAATCCATGGTTTTATTGAAACTCTCAATTTCTAAAAAATCAGCAAGATTAAAAAGGGAAAAAGAAGGTGAAACATGTCTTAAGCTATAGGCTGGTGGTTTGAACCTGAAACCCCTGATTCTGAGGAGGGTGAGAGCTGAATGATATGGGTTTTTGAGAACTGATTTGGAAAATCACCAGCACAAATGAAGTAGAAGTTGCATGCTGCTGGCTCATGACTACACAAGTCTGGAGGTTGGGATCTGAGAACCACCATTGGAGGCCACTTCTGGCAGGAAATTGCATGAGGTTTGAAAATCCAATAAAGATACAAAGGCAAAAAGTAGGGATGTGGGCAAAAAGTGATGATGGACAGAGCACTGGTCTGGAATAGATTAAAAACGAAAATGAAAAAAGGAAAAACAGAAGAATGGAGTGGAAGTATGATTGATGAGGTCCTGGGTTACTAAATACAGTAATGTAAAAATGTAGTCCAATCCAAACACAAAAGGAGTAAATTTATTACGCATGGGTATATAGAGATATATTTAATGAGAGTACAGAAGGAATTTCAAATGTAAAAATGCCACAAAGGGATTTTTTTCTCTTTCTTCTTTGGTGCTAGATGGGGACTCAAACTCAGGACCTGACTCTGGTTCATTGGCTATTAGTCTACCAACTGGGCCACACCTCCATCACCACATGCAAATCGTCTCAGCTTCTCATGCTTCTGTTCAGCAGCACATGCATTCTTTTGATTGCCCACTGGGTTTGCACATGACACTCCAAGGACAGCTCCAGCTGCAGCCTCTTGAAGAGGTAGGGGTAATTAGGGTCCCACAGCAAAATCTCTTCTAAACTGAGTGGGGTGCCTCTTGCCTATGCTCTTCCTATAAAGGAAGTGAGGTGTGTGGGTGATGGTAGGAAGGCAGCTTAGACAGGGGGCAAAGAAACAAAAATTTTCCCTATCAAATGACCCCAGGGCTTAAGTAAGCACTATGTGGACCTACCTCCAGGCACTCAGCCTCTGGACTGACCACTCTCAGCTATCAATCCTCGGTTTGCATGGCCACAGCTGTCTGGAGGTTGGCTTCAGGATACCCCACTTTCCCCTGCTCTGTGCATTCTAATTGAGCTCCCCATGAGTGCATGAGTTACAAAGGTTGCAGTGTCCATGCTGCAGCCCCTCGGGTTTCAGGCTATGACTGTAGCCACTGCTTCAGATTCCCCTACATTACTGCTGCCTCTTTTTGGCTTTTGCCCTTTTGCATTTTTGGCTCTTTGCCCTCATCCCTGGCCTGTCAGAGCCAAAAAGGACCTCCAGGAGGACCCCTCCACACATGCATCAAATGTACCCTGGACTCCCAGTGACTCCTGGTGGTCAGTAGGACTTATATGAACACTAAGAGAGCCTGAAGATAAATGTTACACACACATGAAAACTAGTATGATGGCTTGACCTTCAAGGTCTCTAGAAATGGAGGTTTGACCCCCATAAATTTTGCTTCACTATGAATTTTCTATTTTCACACTTAACACCATATACTTTCCTTGTGCTTCCTTTATTGGATTTTGTCTTACTCTTTCCAAAGAATTATTCTAGTGCGGGTTGATACCATGTCTCTGGTGATGACACCAACAGACTCAAGAGGAAAAGGAAGTGGGACATGGAGTACCCATCCTTTCCAAAAGAGTCCACCACAGGCCAGAAGAGCAATTCTTAGGACAGTGGGCACAGTTTCTGCCTCCCTCTCTGAATCATGGCTCAAGTTTGGAAAAGGATTTCAGGACACCTGAAGTATAGAATTATTGAAATACTGAATTATCTCCAAGACCAAAGAAACAACCACATCTTGTACATTGATCTCAAAAATATACCATGGAGTTCCAGTGAAAATGATTACTTAGATGAAGATAAGACACTGTTTAAAATACAGGGAGGGGGGACCAAGATGGCGACGGGGCAGTAGGGGAACGCCACAGCTCTCCCCAACCAAAAAGAGAGTTCGAGTTCCAACGCTAATCTCCCCAAGAGACCAACAACAACAAAAAGACGAACACTCAGAGAAAAACCGGAGGTGGAAAATAACAAAAAAAGAAAGAGAGGAAAAGAAAAATTTCAGAACAGAGAAGAGCGAAGACCCCTCCCCCAACCTTTACTGGCCGCGTGGCAGTGTGCCAAGTCACCGGCCAGCCGGCCCGGCGGGGGCTGCCGGAGCCCCAGATACACAGGGGGCCGCCTGCAGATCACCCACACAGAAGCCTCCTGAGGTACCGGCTTGCAGAACAACTGATCGCCAGGAACAGAGAAACCTACAAGCCGGGAGTCTCCACAAGGATCCCACCTCCACCCCTCACTCTCCACCCGAGCAAAGAGGCTCCATCCCGCCAAAGCTACCCGGCAACGGCAGCGCGACAAAGGGACCTATCTGCAGACCACCCTCGCAGAAGCTGCCTGAGGCACTAGACCCACCCGTTCGCGATCTCAACGACCCGGTGGGGACCGCCCGGGTCCCAGAGGCACAGGGGGCTGCCTGCAGATCACCCACGCCTGAGGCACCCGACCTGCCTGATAGCGATTGCAATGACCCGGCGGGGCGCCCAGGTCCCAGAGGCACAGGGGGCTGCCTGCAGATCATCTGAGCAGAAGCCGCCTAAGGAACCGGTGTCAGACCCACCAGATCTCTACAACTCGCGAAGAAGCCACCTGAGCGTGGACTCTGTGGACCCGACAGCTTCGATAGAGGCAGAGACAGAAAAGAATCACACAGAGCCACCACCGCCCAGCCCAGCCTGCAACCACCCCAACTGAACTCGGATTGCAACAACAACTGATAATCTACACCACACAGAAACAACCAGCTCCAGGGTGAGTACGCCAAAGGGGACAGTGTATCCCTCAAGGGAGACCAGAGCTGGAGGGAATCCCCAGACCCTGACCTAGACTCCCTACCCCAACACCCGGACCACAGAACCCACTAAAACTGGGAACTGTTCCAGAGCTCTACCAGCCCGTGGGGCACACTCTGCTGGACAGGACAGAGCAAGAGTGCCCCTGGAAGGGAGCTTAAATGCCCAATCCAGGAATAGCGCCCCTGGGTCAAGACTACAAACAGTAGAAGGAATTTGAACTGTATCCTCCAGGCTGCATAACCTAGGTGGTATACACATCAGCACAGGCCTAATGAGCACGCTCCAGGTTGGGGCCAGAACCAGGCCTGGGGATCCGGTGCCTGAACAACACAACCAACTCCTCCCAACTGAAGTAAAAAGCTGAGCATATGCCTCAACAGAGGGGAGAAAATCAGGAAACAGCACTCCCCAGGAAGCACGCCCTTGACAACAAAATACCTGGAGGCCCAGGACAAGAGAAGCCTAAACCCCAACAAAACTCCACCCATATACCCTAGGCTGGAAATTGGGCAACACAGGCTGCCAGCAGGAATTCAGGCAGATAAAGCGGCTCAGCAGTAGAGTGAGAGTCTTGGATGTATGAGGCCCTGGATCTGATTCCTCAGCATCACAAAAACAAAAAGGGTCAGACGTGGTGCTGTGGCTCAAATGGTAGGGTTCCAGCCTTGAGCTGAAGAGCTGAGGGACAGCACCCAAACCTAGATTTCAAGCCCACAACCAGCCCAAAACAAACAAACAAACAAAAACACATCAGGAGCCCATAGCAGACTCCAGTATTTGGGAGAGTGCATCCAGAGCATCTGATCTTCCCAAGAGCACCCATAGGAGCAAACACAAGCAGTCTAGGCTGCTCAACCCTTCCAAAGGCGGGAATTGCCAGCAATCTACAGCAGAGAGCTGAGAATCCTAAGTAGGTCAGAATAGCAGCTGGAAATAGGCTCCCAACAGAACCCGGATCAGGCACAGACTCTCTCTACCAATACAGAATTAGCAACCAAGCAAAGACAGACACACCAAAACAAAATTGCAGAGCAGTCTCCTGAACCCCCATGCGAAAATCACAGAGAAAAATCACAAGGTTTAACACCACCCAGGACAGCAAGCTCACCTCAAAAGCCAGCAGCCACGCAGGGGAGAACCCCAGTGGGAGCAAAGCTGGAATGGAAGACAAAAGCTACATCCAAGGGTTGCTGGAGGCAATGACTCAAGAAATAAAGCGAGAAATTGATCAGAAATTGAAAGAGCACAAGGATGAACTATCAAAAGGGATACAGGATATCAAACAAAATTTGGATGCAAAAATAGAAGCTGCACAAACCTCAGTAAGAAGTGAGATAAACGCCAAATTAGAGGTAATACATACTGAGATCAGTACTCTGAGAACCAACATTGAATCCATAAAGGGATCCATTTCCTCCATGCAAACCACAATAGAAGCCACTGTCAACAGAGTGAATGAAATGGAAGGTAGAGTGTCAGATACAGAAGACAGAATACACCAACTGGAACAAAAAGTGACAGATATGGAAAAATCACTCAAATTAAACCAAAGGGAAATTCAAGAGGAAGCAGATAATGCCAAGAAATTTAACCTTCGCATAATCAGAGTGGACGAAGGTGAGGAATTCCAGAGCAAGGGAATGCAAGACCTATTTAACAAGATAATCAGCGAAAATTTTCCCCACCTCAAAAAAGACCATCTTGACTACATTACAAAAGCTTATAGAACACCCAACAAGCAAGATTCCAGGAGAAACACTTCTAGACACATTATAGTAAAAATGATAGATCTGAATAATAAGGAAAAAATCCTGCATGCAGCAAAAATGAAGAAGCAGCTATACTACAACGGGAAAAATATTACAATCCCTGCAGATCTCTCCACACAAACAATGAATGCAAGAAAAGCCTGGGAAAGCACCCTACGAGCCCTGAAAACCAATAACTGCCAACCCAGACTGATATATCCGGCAAAGCTAGCATTCACATTCGATGGAGAACTGAAAACTTTTAATAGCAAAGAAAAACTAAATTAATACATAAACATTAAGCCATCATTACAAAGAATTCTAAGAGGGGGGACACAACCTGAAGAAAGCAACCAGGAACTGGGACCTGCCCCAAACAGGCATTACTCAAAGTCTAACTGAGCAAGCACAGGAGGAAAGGAAAGAAGAAAAATTTAGGAAAACGGAATGGCAGGGACAACAATGCATCTCTCTATACTTTCTCTTAATATAAATGGGCTGAATTTGCCAATTAAAAGAAAACAAACTGAGGACTGGATCAGAAAACAAAACCCATACATCTGTTGCCTTCAGGAGACCCACCTCTCAGCCAAAGATACAAACAAACTCAGAGTGAAGGGGTGGAAAAAGATCTACCAATCAAATGCCCCCAGTAAGAAAGCAGGCGTAGCTATCCTGATATCTGACAAAATAAACTTTTCATTAAAATCAATACAGAAAGACAAGGACGGACACTACATTTTAATACAGGGAATAATCCAACAGGAGGATATAACCATCATCAACTTATATGCTCCAAATATTGGTGCACCCAGATACATTAAACAAATGCTCTCAAATTTACAGAATAAAATAGATCCCAATATGATAATACTAAGAGACTTTAACACACCACTCTCACCAAAGGACAAGTCTACCAACCAGAGGACTGGCAAAGAAGCTACCGAATTAAGTGAGGCCATACTTCAAGCAGAATTAACTGACATCTACCGAGTATTTCACCCTAAAACAACACAGTACACATTCCTCTCAGCAGCTCATGAAGCTTTCTCCAAACTAGACCATATCATAGTTCATGCAAGGAACTTAAGCAAATACAAAGGGATCGACATAATCCCCTATATCCTATCTGACCACAGTGGAATCAAGCTAGCTATCAGTAACAACGCATACCGCAGAAATTTCTCTAATAGATGGAAATTGAACAGCACACTCCTTAACAATGCCTGGGTAATGGAAGAGATGAGAGAAGAAATAAAGCATTTCCTACAACTCAATGAAAATGAAAACACCTCACAAAGAAACTTGTGGGACACAGCAAAAGCAGTCCTGAGGGGAAAATTTATTGCCCTCTGTGCCCATATCAAGAGAATGGAGACAGACCAAGTAAATAATCTCATGTTGCAATTAAAACAGCTGGAAAAACAAGAAAAAATGGGACCTAAATTTACTAGACGAAGCCAGATAACCAAATTAAGAGCAGAGATTAACCAATTAGAAAATCAGAAAACCATAACCAAAATAAACCAAACAAAAAGCTGGTTCTTTGAAAAAATAAACAAAATTGATGGCCTGTTGGCTAGATTAATTAAAAAAAGAAGAGTGGAAACCTATATTAATAGGATTAAGGATGCCACGGGAAACATCACAACACGTACCCAAGATATCCAAACAATTCTGACAGACTACTTTCAAAAGCTATACTCTCAAAAGGAAGAAAATCTGGCAGAAATGGATGCATTTTTAGAGAAATACAAGTTGCCCAAACTGAGCAAAGAAGAAGTTAACCAATTAAATAAGCCAATATCCTATAACGAGATACAGGAAGCTATCAAAACTCTTCCAACAAAAAAATCCCAGGACCAGATGGATTCACAGCAGAATTCTATAAGACCTTTAAACAAGAACTAATACCATACTCCTCAAGCTCTTCAGAGAAACAGAGAAGGAGGGAGCTATCCCAAACTCATTCTACGAAGCCAATATCACACTCATCCCCAAACCAGGCAAAGACCCAAACAAAAAGGAGAATTACAGGCCAATTTCCTTGATGAACACAGATGCAAAGATCCTTAACAAGATTCTAGGTAACAGAATCCAGAAACACTTTAAAAAACATTATACATTATGACCAGGTAGGCTTCATCCCAGAGACACAGGGATGGTTTAACATACGTAAGCCAATAAAATTAATCAAACATATCAACAGAGCCAAGGTCAAGAAATCATGATTATTGCCACAGATGCAGAAAAGGCCTTTGATAAAATTCAACATCCATTCATGCTAAAAGCTCTGGAGAAAATAGGAGTAGAAGGAACATTTCTAAAAACAATAAAAGCCATTTATGACAGACCAATAGCCAATATTATACTTAATGGGGAAAAGCTACAACCAATTCTCCTAAAATCAGGAACAAGGCAAGGATGCCCACTGTCTCCACTCCTCTTCAATATAGTCCTGGAACCCTAAGCCAGGGCAATAAGGCATAAAAAGACATTAAAGGGATCCGCATAGGGAAAGAAGAAGTTAAACTATTCCTTTTTGCAGATGACATGATACTATACCTTCACGATCCCAAAAACTCCACCCCAAACTCTTAGAAATCATAAATCACTTCGGCAAAATAGCAGAATACAAAATAAACCCACAAAAATCAGTTGCCTTCCTGTACACTGACAATGTACAAGAAGAGAGGGAAATAAAGGGATCAACCCCATTCACAATAACCTCCCAAAAAATAAAATATTTAGGAATTAACCTAACCAAAGATGTAAAAGAACTATTTAATGAGAACTATAAAAAGTTAAAGAAAGAAATTGCAGAAGACACTAGGAAATGGAAATACCTCCCATGCTCCTGGATAGGCCTACTTAACATAGTAAAGATGGTAATACTTCCAAAACTAATATACAAATTCAATGCAATTCCTATTAAAATCCTAATGAAGTACATCACTGAAATAAAGAAAACAGTCCAAAAATTCATATGGAACAACAAAAGACCTAGAATAGCCAAAACAATTCTAGGGGATAAAGACAATATGGGAGGGCTATCCATGCCAAACTTCAAACTCTACTACAGTGCTATAATAACAAAGACAGCATGGTACTGGCACAAAAACAGACCCGAAGACCAATGGAACAGAATAGAAGACCCAGAAATAAATCCACAGGCCTACAGCCAGCTGATATTCGACAAAGGAGCCAAAGACATACAATGGAAGAAACACAGACTCTTCAACCACTGGTGCTGGGAAAACTGGGCAGCCACATGCAGAAAACTAAAAGTGGACTCCAGCCTATCACTATGCACCAACATCAACTCAAAATGGATTAAAGACCTTAACATTAAACTTGAATCTCTGAAACTACTGCAGGACAGAGTAGGAGAGATTCTTGAACTAATAGGCACAGGAAGGAACTTCCTGAACAAAGTCCGAGGTTCACAACAAGTTGGAGAGAGACTCGACAAATGGGACTACCTTAAAATAAAAAGCTTCTGCACAGCTAAATCTATCACAACTAAGCTAGAAAGACAACCAACTAATTGGGAAAAAAATATGTACCAGCAATATATCAGGCAAGGGGTTAACATCCTGTATATACAGGGAGCTCAAGAAACTAATCCCTCCAAACCTAACAAACCAATTACTAAATAGGCAAGGGAACTAAAGAGGGACTTCTCAAATGAAGAAATAAAAATGGCAAAGAAACACATGAGGAAATGTTCATCATCCCTGGTGGTGAAGGAAATGCAAATAAAGACAACCCTGAGATACCACCTTACCCCAGTCAGAATGTCCCACATCCACAAATCAGCCAACGACAAATGCTGGAGGGGATGTGGAGAAAGAGGAACCCTATTACACTGCTGGTGGGAATGTAGTCTTATACAACCACTTTGGAAAGCAGTCTGGAGGGTCCTTAGAAAGCTAAAGATTGACCTCCCTTACGACCCAGTCATACCACTTCTAGGCATTTACCCTGAACAACAGGAACCAATATACAAGGACACGTGCACCTCCATGTTTATTGCAGCACTTTTCACAATAGCTAGGATATGGAAACAACCCAGATGCGCCACCACAGATGAATGGATCCAAAATCTGTGGTATCTATACACAATGGAATATTATGCGCCATTAGAAATGACAAAATAATGACATTTGCAGGGAAATGGATGGAGCTAGAAGGAATCATGTTGAGCGAGGTAAGCCAAGAACGAAGAGACAAACGGTACATGGTCTCCCTGATAAGCGGATGCTAAATCCAAAATGTTAGGTGATACGACAAAACTAACAGGACTTAAGAAACAAAGAACTCCCACTCATGTGGTTGAACCACTACTAAATATCCCCATGCTGCTGATCACATATATGGTATATAACATGTGAACACCGTTATATGGTACAGACTGTGATTGACAATTTGCTCCAGGAAAGTTAGAATGAACTTGTGACTTTAAATGAACATCATTATTCCACAATACTGTGAAATTCTGGAAATTATGTAATCATTTAATCACAATAAAAAAAAAAAGAACCTTGGGGAAGGGAGGGAGGGAGGGGATGGTAGGGGGAAAACAATGGAGGGGGTAACAATGTTCAAGAGGAAGTGTACTCATTACCTCACTCATGTAACTGTAACCCTCTGTATAGTATCTTTACAATAGAATATATATATATATATATATATATATATATATATATATATATATATATATATATATATATATATATATACAGAGAAACAATGGGAATGCCACTAGAATAGGCAGGGATAATTTGTGTGCAGAAGATATGGACAAGGGAGATGAATTGCAGTTGATTAACTTGGAAATGGACAGTGACAGAGAAGAAACTATTAAAGGCAATTAATGTGAAGATGGAAGGGGTGCCATGGAAATCTCAGATGGTGATTCTCGTGCAAGTAGTTATTCTTTGGCAAGTGATGATAGGAAACCTGAGCTTCCTAAGGCAAGACCTGGCTTTATTGCTTAGCTGGACTAAAACTGAAGATTCTCCTGCCTCAAGTTCATGAGTTCTAGGATTACAGTCTTGCACTACCACATTCCTGTTTGAAACATTTAACTCTTATGCTAGATTATTGCTTTTTCACCTTTGAACTTTATAAGCCTTACTTCGACATTTCTGGACCTTGCCATGAACATGTGTCTGAATTATGAGGAAAGGATCGTTCCAAAAGCTTCCCATACTGAAACACCTACCTTGGGTACCTGTTAACTCACTCTGCTCATCTGGCCTTTGTGGAGTTGTCCCTTCTGCTCTGGTCATTAAGAGGTCTGCCAGATTCTCATCTGCTTACCAGAAGAACACAGAGGTGGAGGGCTTAATATGGCAATGAGAAAGAAGAAGTTTACTTCACTGAAACTTCTGTTATTTGCCTTATTTTTGTTTGTCATGTTTACCTTGCTCACAGATTACATTCTTTTTATGGTATGATGGAGTAATACATTTATTTTCCTCAGCATTTAAGTTTAGTTATTTGTTTTCATTGAGACAAACTTCTGAGAAAGAACAACTAGCCTCATGTTCATTTCCACAAATGGATGTTTTGTTTTTCATATTCCCTTGTAAGACAATAATTATTGGTCTGGAAAGTCAGGAAATAGAAATAGATTAAAACTTTTAACAAGACATATTTATTTGTGAAGTTAGTAGGCTTTGGATTTTTAGTCTAAACTGTGTGTGACTAGTATTCAGTCTGGTCCACTCAGATGACAAACTTTTGGAGGTTTTGCTTTATTTTCTTGGCAAACCATTAAACATTTCTTCAGAGAACATAAAAATCAGACTTTCTTCTCTTCATAGAGTCCACTATGCTTCAGATAATTCATCTGTAATCCTCAGCCAAAATCCAGTGCATTTGCTTTTGATTTATTGGAGCAGTCTAACTGCCAAAAATAAGGGAAACCATGCAGCCTGTCTTCTCTGAGTCTGGATTACTTCCCACAATATAATGTTTTCTCTGTCTTTCCACATTGTTACAAATGGTATTCAATCATGCTCTCTGATGGATGAGTGGGGTTTGTGTGTGTGTGTGTATACACACACATATACATATGTGTGTGTGTGTGTGTGTGTGTAACCTCATACATATATGCCACATTTTATTGATCCATTCATGATTTAAGGTTTTTCTAGTTATTGGAAAGTGAGAGACATGAACCTTATCACCCGGTTTGTGGGCAGAGACATGAGCTCTTGGAGCAACAGTCCTGACCCTTGTTACTCTTTTTTATGGTCTGAAATGGCAACAGCTGATCAAATATTAATTTGTTCATTTTTGTAAATTCTGGGACCTGAATTCAGTGCCCGTGCACTGTCCCTAAGCTTTTTTGCTTAAATCTAACACAAAAACACTTGAGCCACAGCAACACTTCTGCTTTTTCTGGATATGTGGTTACTGAGGAATCAAACCAGGGCTTCATGCATTCTAGACAAGCACTTTATCACTGAGCCAGCTTCCCTGTCCAAGATTTTATTTTTTAAAACTAACATGTAATAGAACAAACTACATGAACAACTATATTATAGCAGGCAAACTCCTTGATTAGAACCATGACATCCCTGACCAGAAACCTGGGACACCAGGGCTTTGCCATATATCTCCTATGCAGTGAGTTTTATCCACTGATCAACATTTCATTGGCCTGAAAGGAAGCAGAGTGATGTGTTGTGAAACATGATCCAAGCAGACAGAGGGGGCCTCATTCCTCAATGTCAACACTGAGGATGAGTATTCACTAATCCCAGACCTTCGGGGAGGGGTTGTGCTAGTGGACACCAAGTATAAATTGTGTGGGGTCATAATCCAATGGGAAGATAAGCTAGGCGATTAAGAGATATAACCTTATTGAGAATCACATGGACTCCAAAACTGTGAACTAAAAAAGATCTCTTTGGTTTGATATTCTTGTTCTAACTTCCTTTTTCTGTACTCTGGCTTCTAAAGCCAGCTCTCATGTGTGAACTCTTCATATGCAATAAAATAAGCCATAAATAAGGCCAAATAATTGGTAATCTTATGGAAGTGAGCCAGGCATAGAATGGCTGTCTGGAGTTTCTTTTCCTATATGAGTTATGAAAATTGACTTATTCCTGAGATACAGAGAACATGATCTATGGCTGAGGGTATTGCTGCTGGATATCACCTTAGAGATCACATTTCAACACGTGGATATAACTATAAGAGAAAAAGTGACCAAGACTTTCATGTTCCCAAAATTATTGCCATACTGAGTGAGTCTGACACATGACATCCCATGACTGTATGGAGCAAGTGAACATTCTTTTGTTTTTAAAACATGTAGTATATGCATATATACATGCTTATACACATTACACTGACGTTAACTTTGTCCAAAGTTTTCATTTTGGTTTCAGAGGAAAGTGTTTGGATTTCACCATTCCAGAAACAGTCTCTCTCTGGGTGAGGATGTGAGAATGGGTCGAAATGATGACTTCCTTCTGTGTTTCTCTGGCAGTGCTGAAAACCAGACCAAGAGCTTCTGGTCTTCAGGTAAACAAATTGTTGATAGAGACTCCCTTCTCAAGAGATGCAATCGTCATGAATAGTGCTCACTGGACACTACAGTTTTAATTCCACAAGTGCCCAGAGCACACGAGCGAATGCTGGAGGGCACAGATGTGGGTGATTCTCCTTTAAGAAGGGCAGAAGGGATGAACACAGTGGCAGGAAACCTGTTCCTCAGCAGAAAGCCTTGCAAAATCTGAACATGACCCTATGTGAGGCTGGCTATTTGAGCACAGTCTTGGACAGGTCATGAGCATCTGAAGAGTATGGAATGTTCTGCTAAGCCAAAGGTTGACTAGCAGCCTCTCCTTGGGGGAAAAGGATGGTCTAAAAGTAAACACTTATTAGAAATCTCACTAAACCTTGTTTTTTATAAATAGTCAGTTCTTCAAGGCAGAGAAGTGAGAATGGATAAAGGAGAAGGGTCCTAGGACCACTGAATTTTCCCATCTTAGAGCATCATTTTCTTTCTCAACATACAGTAGAGAAACCACAGCTTAATCCCCCAGTCAAGCAGGAACTATATTTTCAACACAGTATATGCCAACATGTTCAGGTTCAGAGAACCCAGTGATAGTGGTTCCATTATATTCTCCATAGTCACTTTTCTCTTTTTTGAGATCGGGTCTAAGTAGGCCTTTGGGCTAAGCTACATGTGTATGCGGATCAGAGGCATATACCAGCATGCCTAGCTTCGTTACTACTTTTTATGTTTTCTGCCTTTTCAAGGTCAGTCAATAGCTCTAACATGGCTCTCTCCCATTTGTCTTCTATTCATGCCCTTACATGGTTCTCTTCGTCTGGTCTAACTGGAGCCATCTGTCTCTAGCCATCATACTGTTATGGTGGCCCATCTTGCTTCTTTCAAGCTAGCTCCATACACATCTGATTGTTACTAGGGAGTCTTTCCTGACTTGTGCTTTTCTCTTTTCCAAATGCCTGATTATGCAGGACATTGAAAGGAATTCCTGAATTTTCTCAAGAGTGTAAATGACTAATTCAAGGCTGTTAACAGCTTCCCACTTAAACACACAAGTAGTAGGCCAGGATTGGTGGCTCACATCTGCAATCTTCGATACTTAAATCCGGAGGATGGTGGTTCCAAGTCCAACCTAAGCAGAAAAGTCTTGAGATCCCACCTTCAAAATAATCACAAAAGAAGGGCTGTATGTATAGCTTAAAGTGACTCTACAATCTGAGCAATAGCTGTCATAGTATAGGTCACTTTGTGCTTCTTGTAGCACAGGCTCTTTAGTCCCAGGTTTGTACTAATAGCAACTCTTTAATTCCAACTTTGCGTATGTGTGTGTATGTGTACAACTTTACACACTCATGCACTTTTTGTGTACATTGAGTATTAATTAAGGTGCAGGTGCTTATGTTGCAGAGACTTCAAACAAATTTGAATCTTTCCAAATACAATGAGCCATCAAGAATTCTACCACTGTCATTATTCAGTACAAAGTTTCCATTTCCAAAATGCCATTTCGCTAGATGGTGTTTATCTATCCAAATTTACTTAGTCTTTCCTCTAGTTGACCCTCATCCTTCCATACCATTGCACATCCATACACTCCCCAGATTATTGCTTACAATGATCATCCCATGTTCCTGAAATAAGGATTCTTTAGTGAAAGAATTAGCATTTAATTGTTAGCAAGTCACCTTCTTCAGTAATAACTCACAACGAGCTTAAAGTTCTACCCTTAATTTGGTCGGGCTAGGTGGACACAGCATAATAAAATGGACAAAACATCATTTCAATGTCAGGGAGAGCACTATGGGACCTGACCTCATACCAATTTGTGATAAACATGGCCCTCACAGGTGAGGGCAGAATACCTTTTTGTCCTTGTGGGACTCCTGAATTTCAGGGAAGCAGGACGCTGAGACTGAGCCCTACCCTTACACTTCTCAGATTGCTGGCCAAGTTTCAGAAAAACTCAATAATCTGCTCAAGGAAGGTATGCCAAGCTACAGGTGAAGAAAAGACAGGAGCTAAAAATTTGGCATGGAATTTCTGAGAAGACACCTTTATACTTACTAAGAACTTAGGGCTTTTATAAATGGCTCAGGATTGGTTGTGGTCAGACAGTGTGGGTATGCAAGCCAATGAGGGGACTGGCAATTTCAATACAGTGTCATACAATAGTGACAAAAAGAGAATAACCCCAAATGGGGCTTCACTAGTCATCTACCTGATATCAAAGTATTGTGTCTGACCAGTACTGAGTGTGAACCTGGACTGCTGGGCATAGGACATAGGATGTGAATTGAGTTATAAATGGAGGGATGGGTTGATGAAAATAATTGTCAAAAGCAACAGTACACTCACATCTACCGGGGATCAGTCATAAAAGGACAGTGCACTCAACCATATGAACCCATTAGCACTGCTCATTCTTGGTTGCTGGCCAATCACTTCCTGCCTTATCAAACAGCATGCCATGTGGCAATGGTTTGGTGGACACAGAGGGCTAGCATATAAATATCAGTGAATACCTGGCATGGTAGTGGAGAGAACCAAGTCTTGGCCACCCTGCACTGCTCATTCCCAAGGTTCTCAGCCTGTTAGCTCCTTGTGGCAAACTCACTTCTCCGATGGGAACAGGTGCTGCCTGCAGGCCTCCCTGTTTTGCGCTCCAGGTCTCAAAAGTCCCCCAAAGGCTGGTCTAAAAGTGTGGGACCCTAATGCAGGCAAAGCCCAAGTGTTGGAAGTTCCAATTCATAGCAGTGACAGGGTGCTGCAGAGCTCTGTAATGTGTTGTACCTCCAAGGGAAGGAGGCACTGTTGGTACATGAATGCAACAGGGTTTCCTGATCCTCCCTGCCCAACAGCAGCTGTTCTGGCTTGAGCAGTACAAAGGAATGAGGCATGAGACACCTTGGGGACAAGCACCCACCAGTAGAAGGGTGGCTAGGGCAGGTACATCTACAAAGAACAGTGCCAGTACTGGGGGCTGTGCTCTTTTATCAACTTCTCCACATTTCACTTTTCAAAAACATCTTAGACTTTAGAGTAAGTTTCAACCTATGGACAATTTACATTAGTGTTTCTCTGGACTGTCCCAGCTCTCCCTCAATGCACATGTCATAAAACATATGAATCAAAGCCAGAACATTTCCATTGAAGTCAGATTAGTCACTAAACACAAACCCTATGCCAACCTCACCATTGCCTACTTCTGCCCACCCTTCTCTCACTCAGGAGTCTATCTGGCCCTGCAGATTCCTGCTCTCTTTCCCTTTGAGGAACAAAAGTGCCCACCATACCTCCATGGTTAGACATCGTGAAGGGTTCCACTCAGCATTTGCTGTCTTTGTAGGCATAGATTGTCGAATGTCAACAGACTCTTCCTCTTTGCCAGCAGTCCACAGAGCAACATATGCTACAGTCATCTCAGCGAATCTCACTGGGACACGAGTTCACCAAGCTTACACTTGTTCATGGTACTCGTGTTAGAAGTCAGAGTCTTGTACTTAATAGGTAGGTGACCTATACTCCAATTTTGTGCTGGTCATTTTTAAGTTGTGATCTTGCTTCCTATCCAGGTAGATGCCAGGGCCTGGACTCACCTATTTTAAGCTTCCTATTTTAATGAAGTTGATATGCATCCCTAGCTTAAGAGGAGATGTCACCCACTTTTTGGCTTGGGTTGGGCGTGAATAATGATCATCCACATCTCAGCATCCTAAATAGTTAGGATTACACAGGCGACTCCCAGCTCCAATGTGCCTTCCTTCTCAACACTACCCACTCAGCAATGACTGACAGTTTTCTCTCCTGTTACTCTTACCCTCTGGAATTTCAGAGAGGAGACACACATTTTCTTCTTCATTGTACTCTAATTGCTCCCAAGATTGCCTGAAATTGTACTGTCTATCTCCCCTCATTGTAGGCTCCATAAGGAAATGATACCCCCAGATCCTGGATGTTTATGCATGAGGAGGTAGGTCCCAGTGACACAGAGGTAAACTTAGTTATGAACCCCAAAGGGAAGTCCTGCTACTCCAGCTGTGGGCTGTCAGTTCCTTCTGCAACTCCCTCAGCTACTCCCTCAGCTACAGTCATCCTCCATGCACTCACCACACTGATGGGTATGAAGACAGCATCATGCCAATTGGCCAGGTCAAACTCCGGGCACCCAGTGATGGAGCTGGAGGAGTTGCACTTGTCCCCCTATCCAACCTGACATCCAGTCCCTCCCTTCAACGGGTTCAATCTCTGTGGATGCTCCTCTCTACAAACTCTCTCAGTCTCTCTCTAGAAGTAAGGAACAGGTATATGTAATTGAGAAAAAGCAAACACAATCTCTCATCATGAATGGGCTAATTTAAATAGTGAAAAAACCCACAAATTTATACTGAACCCCTCTCCCCACTTCTTTTATTTATGTAAGTTTGCTCACTAATTGCTTTTGTGTGTCTGTTTTGGGAGGTATATGGGTACAGGTGCGGGGTTGGGGTTGTGAATACTAGGACTTGAAGTCAGGTCCTTTGGCTCTTAACTTTTGTTCAAGGCTGGCACTCTTAACCATTCCAGCCACTGGTCCACTTGTGGCTTTTTCCAGGCTAAATGAAATAAGAATATCTTGGGTTTCTCTGCCTACACTGGCTTCAAACTGCAATTCTGGTATCAGCCTCCCAAAAAGCTAGTATTACAGGTGTATGTGTGAGCAACTGGTGCATCGCCTCCCACTGCCACTTTAAAAGGGCAGCTTTTAGCTTGTGAAGATAAAGAGTAATTCTTGATAGAAAACTGTATCAGTGTGATTTGTACAGATCTCGAGGCTCCTCATGGGAGGAATGGCCTCCTGGGAAGGATCACAGAACTACCTGAACCAAATAGATTTGATGAAATGTCCCCAGAGAACACACTGGATACTCTGAGTAGAACAACACACAAACCACAGATTTTAAAGAAATTGTCTAAAATAATTTTTTAACCAAGGTACTCACAGATGCCCCTCCCATAATCTTGGGAAAGATAACAGTAGAGCAGCCATCTGGATCCTGTCCGAAGTGGTTATAGAGTGTTTGGAACCAAGCGATTTCCTTGGCCCAATCCACATCACAAAGAGGCAATATGGATGCTCCTACTCCAATGGCTGGGCCCTTTACTGCTACAATATTAGGCTTCTTAAACTGAATGAAAGTATTCACTAAATTTCTAAATTAAAAAATATAAATGGGGAACAAGTAAAAACATTGCATGTGTGAGCAGATGACAAAAATCTATTCTAGATTGCAAGTTGCCAAACAGAAAACGTGCAAATCATAAAAGCTAAGATTTGTTAAAAAGCCTTCTCCCAGAAAAGGTAGACTGTGGATCTACTGGTTGCATGTTGTAAAAGCTTACCTACAGCCTGGATATCACGCAAAGGTGGCTGCTGCCACCGGTTGTAGATGACATAGCCAGAAGTGCTTTGGGTATTTACAGTGGCTCTTGGCCACTCTGACCATTATATGTAGCATTTCCAACTTTCTCTTTGAATACCCAAGGATCATACTGACTTTAGGGCGTTCTTGTGTTGAAGAAAGAGAAAATTCAGAGTGAACTTGGCACCAAGATTGTCTGGTAGTGACTGAATGGTATTGACTAAGGATAATAACCTGCCCCTGCTAGGAGACTTTACACATTGAATCTGGAAACAACGGGTATTTTCTAAGGTCTTATAAACTGGACTAAATTAACTTAGGGATATGGAGCTCGGCTAATTTAAGACATGAGGTTGGAAAGAAACATCATCAAACATCCCAATGCCTGTATCCCATTATGTGTTGGTGGATGCTACTGGCACAGGAGATTGGAGAGCAAAGCAGGCTTGGGGGAAGGTGGCCTTTGCAGGGGACAAGAAATTGCCACAAAGCACAGCCAATGCTTTGTTGGAGTTTGTTTTTACAAGCTTTGTAGTTCCAGGGAGGTTGATGCTATACTATATAGGGAATCTGCTTCTTCCTCCCCTGCCATACAGCTGATTCTGTTTTCAGAGGTGGTTTCTTGTTCTGATTTCACACAGTAGAGGAAAGCATGAACTTATACCTACATATATACAAAGTGATTCTTTTTATGTAGTTTGAGTCTGACCATTGAAGAACAACTACAAGTTTTCATATACAGAGTTCTAAGTCAGGGCTTTACTGAAAACAGCCATTGAGACACTTCCTACTAATTCCCCATCCTCTGAACACTATCAAGATGGAATATAGTCCTGCATCTCCCCTTGCCTCCATGTACCTCCCCACCACAAGTCCTGAGGGTTGAACTCAAGGTCTTCTGTTTAGTTGGCTGGCATTTGACTATTTGAATCACACTTCCAGTCCTATCTTCACTAAGCACTTGGAGGCTCAATTTTTACAGAGTTTTCTTTTTTGGGGGAGAGGGTCTGGTCGTAGGACTTGAACTCTGGGCCTGGGCACTGTCCCTAGCTCTTCAGCGCAAGGCTAGCGTTCTACCACTTAGGCCACAGCGCCATTTCTGGCTTTTTTTCTTTTTGCGTATGTGGTTCTAAGGCATCAAACCGAGGGCCTCAGGCATGCCAGGCAAGCGCTCTACCACGGAGCCACCATCCCAGCCTTTAACAGACTTTTCAAATTGAGCTTGCCAAGATCGTCTGGATGGATTTTAGACATTTGAGTAGCTAGGATTACAGATGTGAACCACCTGTATCCCTCTAGATTATATTGTAAGGAGGGAGGTTGGGAGGTTTATAAAGAACACAGGAGTACAGGGCTTGCAGAAGAAGATTCCAGCAACTGGTGTGAGGTGTAGTCCATTAGGTGAGGCCGACCTCATCTCAACTTTGCCATTTTCCCCCAAGGTTTGTACTGTTTTTACACTGCAAGAATTAATTATTTTAAATTAGCAAACTACATTAATATCTGAGTATTCTAAATGAGATGGCACAGGCCTTGTTAGAAAGTTCACACTGCGGTTTAATGATAAATCTGTGGTGCATAAACACATAAGAATCAAAAACTGTCCACTATTCCATGCTTTTCCCATGATATATTTGTACATATATAAAAAATTCTGGTCTCAAAGTCTATGATGAAAATCAATACCAGGATTGATACAGGATTGATACATTGTTTTATAACTGCTGTGATAATAATGTCAAATGAGGTTATGTCTCTGTTTTAGAGATCCATGCTAAATTTACCATCAGCCCTCCTCAGAGGAAGAGTGCCATGATGATGTGTGAATTCATTTGTAAATATGAGTTGAACAGAAACTCAATTTGTTAAAACACAGCGACCCATCAAAGCTCTGTAGAAATGACCTGTCAGGAGAGACCTCCCCAGGCCACAAAGCTGTAGTTTCATGAATTACAAAAATCCAGCTGCAGTATATCTAGCGGTAAGAGATCATGATGGACCTCAAGAGGAAAATGTGTACAACTTTGTTAAGTATATATAGGGTTTTGTTTGCTATCCATGGGTCTTGAACATAGGGACTGGCCACTGTCTCTGAGCTTCTTTTTTATTGTGAAAATACCATACAGAGGGGTTACAATTACATGGGCAAGATAATGAGTACATTTCTTATCAAGCATTGTTGCCTCCTCCTTTGTTTCCCCATACTATCCCTTCCCCTCTCTACCCCCCACACCCTCCTACCACCACCACCCCACCCACCCCAGTCCCTCACCCGACCAAAGTTGTAAAGTTTGTTTTTCAACATAACGTCTTGTACATCTCATTGTTGTAATGAGTCCAACTCTAACCCAATTTAAACGATTTGTTTTTTTCCCTTCCCCTCCACAAATTATATCAACATCAAATACAGTGAAAGCAGGGCTTATACCATGGTGGAGGTACGTACAAAGCAATAAAGAAATCATCTTTTAAGTATGTTGGAAACAATCACAAGAAAGAAAAAAAGACATTTGAATCCTTATCTTGGAGTTCATTTGAACTAACATCAACTTGTCTGACAGTTTCTGTTTGTCTTAGACATATAATAGTTATTGCAAATAAGGGAAACTATGGGACCTATATTTCTTTGGGCTTGCCTTACTTCACTTAATATAATTTTTTCCAAGTCTTTCCATTTCCTAACACATGGGACAATGTCATTCTTTCTGATGGAGAAATAGAATTCCAAGGCTAGTCTTCTACCGAGTTCTAACAACACTTCCAGTTTTTCTGAGTAGTTTATTGGAGATAAGAGTCTTATAGACTTTTTTTTTCTGGGCTGGCTTCAAACTGCAATCCTCAGATTTCAGCCCCCTGAGTAGCTATGATTACAGGCATGAACTAACAGGCTCCTGGTATATATATATATATATATATATATATCTTTAAAAACTTACAATTAAAACCCACAAAGATTAAAAGGTGCACAATGCAGCATACTCAATTTTTATTTTTTCCCACTGGATCTTTGGTGAACTGAGTGAAAGATTTGCCGCAAAATTAGTTTATGAAGACAGAATTCCTTCTGCAAAGACCCTTGACATGGTCAGATAATAAGTCAGACCCTCATAGAAGGGAGTAGGAATTGTCTCGGAAAACCAGGCAACAAGATCTGAATTAGGAAGTAGTGTGCTGCCTTCCTCAGCTTACTCAGCTTTATTATCTGAAGAAGGAAGGATTGAGTGGGAAGAGGTCAAGTTCTAGGGGCAGTTTTGGGGTTTATTTTGCTCTCTCTCCAAATCCTCTAGTATCGGACTGCTGAGTAATAGCCTCTTCCTTTGAAAACTCCCCACGTTATCTCACTCTATCATGAGAGGAGATCTCACTTCTGTGGAGAGGAGCTTGCTTTTGCATCCTTCAGACACATAGTCTGCAGACATCAAAAGACCAATGCTACAAATGGAACCCAAGCTACTCAGTTTTATAAATGATGTAAGGGCCATTTTATGACAATGAATCTGCAAACTGACCATCATCAATCCAATAGTTGAAATAGCAGCCCTAGACAGTGGATGATGTAAGATGTTATTTGATCTGCATTCTCACTTCCCTTCCTTTCCATTTTGGATATTTGCCACAATTTGGATCTTAGCATCAAAAAGTTTAAGAAAGTGAGACATGACCCCAGAGAAATAAGCAAAAAAAATATACAGAAAGATTGTTTTGTGTAATGTCCTCTTAGGCAAATAAAGTTTTTTTTAAATAAAATGAGTAAGAAAGAAAAAGGTTAAGTGAAATTGCTTTAAATAAGTATTTTTTCTGATTCTCCCATATTCCATTAAGAAAAATTCTCGTGACAAAAATAGATTCACTCAAAGCAGCAATAACGCAGGTTTTGCAGAAGCACAATGTTTCTGTTTCCTATAATATCACCTGAACCTTCTGTGGGAGCCAGGAGAAGAACATGGCAGTGTGATGCTGGTAGAAAAAGTAGTAGTGAGGATCTGATGAAAACATGCATCGAAACTCACCTAAAAGTGCAGGAGATGTGGTTTCTGCTTAACTATCTGTATCTATCATTTTTCTTTTTCTAATCCCAGTTCTACAAGCCTCAGCCACTGTCAAGATCAGATGTACAAAGTCACCACAGAAGACAATGGTGTGTGTGTGTGTGTTTGTGTGTGTGTGTGTGTGTGTGTGTGTGCGTGTGTGTGTGTAAAAAGTGAGGCTTAAAGTCATGCAACATATCCTAAACTATGGTTTAACAATAAGCAGTGTCCACACATTGATATGAGGTTTTGAAAGTCTAGAGCAGAATTATATCCACTGATTAAGGTTTATAATTTCAAGTCAAGTAATAAGGCAGTGCCTTCTAGTACTACATCACAAAACTCCAACTAAAGAACCCAGAATAATAATGGGATTATAGCATTTCAAACCACAGGCATGTTATTCTGGGGAATAATAGAGATGAGGAAGACTGAGGTCCCAGGCTAGTCTAGGCAAAGTGTTAACAAAAAGACCTTATCTCAAGAAATACTTCTGGCTAGGTGGTTCATGCCTGCAATCCCAGCTCTGAGGGAGGTGTATGGACTCAATGCCCCAAAATTACTTTAAATACTGAAAACAAGAAGGGGGCTGGTGGTTTGGTAGAGTGCATGCCTAGCATGTATAAGGCTTTGAGTCCAATCAAACAACAATACTATAAAAAAAGCAAACAAATGTAAGATGTGCTCATTAGATGGATTCAAATACCTATGCAAGAAGCCATAAAAGTACGGCTTCTTTCCACTCTATAAGAAATATTTAGAATTTGGTGAAGTTATGAGAAGTGTGCAGCACAAGTACTATGCAGCTGTACATTATCTATACAGCACTCTTAATCACCATGCCTGAGCACTTGCTGGATTTCACTTAGACTTAAAATCAGTTATTGGCCTCTGGTAAGCAGACATTTATGTCAGACCCATAGAAAGAGCAGATAAGTTAATTGAGTCAATTGAGTTAAATGATAGACATCTGGAAACAACCTGCTTAAACTGTATACAAAGGAAAACCACCAACACTAGAACTTAATATTTGGTTATTCCCAGTGCAAATTGAGATGTTTGCAGTTGTAGAGCTTTCCTGGCCTTTGCATGCTGGCTTTTCAGATACTAGTCAATGTGTATGCATAGAAAGCTCCATTGCTGTGTGCTCTGCCACAACACTAAGACCATTAGTGTTGTAGGATGATAGGGAAACTCCTCACAGAACACAACATAGCCATTGTTATCTTGCACGAATAAGAAAGCTGTCAAGCTGGGCACCAGTGGCCCATGACTGTGAACCTAGCTACTCAGGAGGCAGAGATCTAAGTATGGCAGTTAAAAACCAGCCTGGACAGGAAAGCCCTTGAGATACTTATCTCCAATAAACCACCAGAAAACTAGCAGTGGCACTATGGCTCAAGCGATAGAGAACTAGCCTTGAGCCGAAGAGCTAAGAGACAGTTCCTAGGCCTAGAGTTCAAGACCAATGACCAACAAAACAACAAAAAAAGAAAGAAAGGAACAAAGAATAAAGAAAGAAAGAGAAAGAGAGAGGAAAGAAAGAAAAGAGAGAGAGAGAAAGAGAAAGAAAGAAAGAAAGAAAGAAAGAAAGAAAGAAAGAAAGAAAGAAAGAAAGAAAGAAAGAAAGAAAGAAAGAAAGGAAGGAAGGAAGGAAGAAAGAAAGGAAGGAAGGAAGGAAGGAAGGAAGGAAGGAAGGAAGGAAGGAAGGAAGGAAGGAAGGAAGGAAGGAAGGGAAAATTGAAAAACAGAAAGACACCTGTCAAGATGAGAGCTATGGCAAAGCTTCAGCCTCTGCAGATAAAGATATCCTGACCTGGGAGATGGCTCAAGGACAGAGGAATTGCTCTTAGTAAGAGAAAAATTTTCCACTGAGCACATACCACTAGAATGCAGCAGATGCCCAGCACTTGCCTACTGCCCCAAGTCCGTGTGGCCAGAGTCATTAGCAGCCTAGCTGCCAAGTCCCCTCTGCTTCCCACCTCCTGGGAACATTGTGGACCAGCTCAGAAGGAGGTTTCAGAAGAGCATAAAGAGCCATGCAGCAAAGCAGTGGTGCAAAAGCACAAAGCACATGTCTCTCACCTCTGGGTTTACAGTTATTCTCAGATGATTTGTGGATAACAAGACTTGGGGGAAGCTTCCTGAAATTACTCTGTATCCATAGGCACTCTTTGTCTGCCTCACACTGAAAGGCAACAACTTGTCTAAAGGCTGGTCTCCTCTATCGCCAATAAATTCCTTTTCCCAGTCATCACTCCTGTAACAGACATATGTATGTTGGCTGATAGCACATCCTTGAATAGAGATGTACCTGCCAAGGTTTTGAAATCACAGTGGTCTGTGAAGTCCTATCACCAGTTGTCTTCCACTATCATCTCAGAATTAGACCCAAAGCGGGTCGCAATTCTAGGACTAATCAACAAAACACTGTCCATATGAGAACCTTGTCAAAGTCTACCTAAAGATACCTTTTAGTTTAATTCTATGTCTGACAGAATAACCACCCCCTACTTTTTTGGTCTAGGATATGTACAGCTCTAAACTGGGAGACTTTTAGAGAATGAGATTAGAGAGAATGGGTCTTCTGGACAGGATCTGCTATAGGTATGACAAGGTGGAAGGAAAAAGGAAACAGCGTAAGGAAATATGATTAACAAGGCCGAAGTGGTCAAAAGAAATCTCTCCAATGCAAGAAGGTCCTTCTGACAAACCTGTTCTTGTTGGGCCACGGCCTGGTATGGTGGTGCCACTTTAGACTCTGGTCCCATTAGAGCAACATACATGTCAGGGCTTCTTCCTTCCATGGCCTAGGATGACTACGAGAAGTTCATTCCCTGTTCCTATCTCTGCTTTCTAAAAGGGTACATACATCAAGCGGCTCTCTTCTTTCCCGCTACAAACATTCTACCAGTGTTCCCTCATGACACAACTCTTCAGTGCCAATCTGGGTGTTTTTCCATGAGTCCTAATATTTTGTCTTCTGAGCCTAACATTTGTTTTTTGTTTTTGTTTTTTGTTGATATTTTACTTTTTTACATTTTATTTTTATTTTATGTTTTTTCTTGCTGAAAAAATTAATTTTATTTAATGTGCAAATACTATACAGAGTTGTTACAATTACATAGGCAAGATAGTGAGTACATTTCTTATCAAGCATTGTAGCCTCCTCCTTTGTTTACCCTTCCCATCCTCCCTGCCCCCGACCCAATCCCCCTCCCGCAAGTTGTAAAGTTCGTTTTTGACATGACAAATTGTACTTCCTCATTGTTACAATAGGTCAACCTGTATCCTTATTTGAATGACTTCTTTTTCCCCTTCCCCTCCACAAATTATACCGACATCAAATATAGTGAAAGCAGGGGTTATACTGTGGGGGAGGGACATACAAAGCAACAAAGAAATAATCTTATAATTGGGTAAGAAACAAATGCATGAAAGAAAAAAAAACATATAAAATACATATCTTAGGGTTCATTTTCCAAACATCTCCTTATCTGACCTTTTCTGCTTGACGCATATATATATATATACTAGATATTGCAAATAAGGGAAATCATGGGACCTATGTTTCTTTGGCCTTGGCTTACTTCACTTAATATAATTTTTTTGAGTCTTTCCATTTCCTAACAGATGAGGTAATGTCATTCTTTCTGATGGAGGCATAGAATTCCATTGTGTATATATACCACATTTTCTTGATCCATTCATCTACTGAGGGGCATCTGGGTTGGTTCTAGATCTTAGCTATGGTAAATAATGCTGAAATAAACATAGTTATGCTGGTAGCTATAGTGTGGTCTTGTTTGTAAACATTTGGGTAAATGCCCAAAAGTGGGATTGCTGGGTCATAGGGGAGTTCTATGTGGTGTCTTTTGAGGAACCTCCATACTACTTTCCAAAGTGGTTGAACAATTTTACACTCCCACAAACAATGAAGTAAGGTTCCCTTCTGTCCACATCCCCTCTAGCAACTATTGTTATTAGAGTTCTTGATTTTTGCCATTCTAACTGGTGTGAGTTGGTATCTAAATGTTGTTTTGATTTGCATTTCTTTTTATGGCTAGGGAGGTTGAGCATTTCTTCCTGTGTCTATTGGCCATCCTTCTTTCTTCTTCAAAGAAGTTTCTCTTTAAATCTTTAGTCCACTTATTTATTGGGCAGTTGTTTCTTTGAGGATTTGTTGTTGGGGGATTTAATTTGTTGAGTTCGAAGTATATTTTAGATATGAGACCCTTGTCCGTTGTATGACTAGTGAAGATCTTCTCCCAATCCGTGGGCTTTCTATTGATCTTGCTAGCTATGTCCTTTGTCATGCAGAAGCTCTGCAACTTTATGCAATCCCATTTTTCCAACATTTCTTTGATTTGTTGTGTTTCTGGGTCTCTATTAAGAAAATTTCGGGCAGCGCCAAGGAGACCTAGGGTTTCTCTTATTCCATCCTGTAATGTTTTCAGTGTCTGCTTTGACTCCGAGGTCTTTGATCCATTTGGAATTGATTCTGTTACATGGTGATATATAAGTATCTAGCTTTAGTTTTCTACAAGTAGTTAACCAGTTTTGCCAGCACCATTTACTGAAGAGGCTGTCTTTCTTTCATTCTATTTTTTTATCTCCCTTATCGAAGATTAGATGGCTATAGGTCTGTAGGTTCATTTCTGGGATTTCAATTCAATTCCATTGGTCCTGAGGTCTGTTCTTGTGCCAGTAACTAGCTGTTTTGATTACTATGGCTTTATAGTAGAGTTTGAAATTTGGTATTGATATTCCTCCAGCAGTGTTCTTTCCGTTGAGGAGCGTTTTTCCTATTCGGGGTCTTTTATTGTTTCAGATGAATTTTTGGATTGCCTCTTCTATTTCCTTGAAGAATGAGGTTGGAATGTTGATAAGTATCACATTGAATTTGTAGATATCCTTGGGAAGTATTGCCATTTTCACGATGTTAATCTTTCCAATCCAGGAGCATGGGAGTTTTTCCCATTTTCTAAGTACCGTTTTTATTTCATTTTTCGTTTTTGAAGTTTTCATCATAGAGGTCCTTCACTTCTTTGGTTAAGTTAATTCCTAGGTATTTTATTTTTTGTGGGGCTACTACAAATGGAGTTGCTTTCCTAATTTCAGCCCCACTTTTCTAACATTTGTTACCTTTTCCTCCTTTTGGTGCTGGGGACTGAACAGAGAGTCTTGTGCATGCCAGGGATGTACTCTACCATTGAGTTGCATCTTCACCCAGAGCTTTGCTTATCATACTAGTCAAGGACTCTATTAAGTATTTGATACAATTACCAAGGTACATGAAAATAAGGGAGATGCTGCACTTAGCATTTGGACAAAATAATCACCCTGTCTATAGGAGTCACCTCAATGTTGGCTTGTGTGGCAATGAGTGCAGACCTCTGGCTAGGAGGAAACAAAAGCCATGCCTGAGAAATATATGGTGATCTACTGATATAATTATCAAGAAGAGTTTTCTGAGGGGTGAGGCAAGAGTTATTAATTGTGAAACAAGAACTACTTCGTCAAGAGCGTAAAGTAATAATCCAAAGCCACCAGAAAAGGCTCATAAATGAGTATTTAAGAGAAAACAAAAAAATATTCTTAGTCATTTGTTGTTGGGGGATTTAATTTTTTGAGTTCCAAGTATATTTTAGATATGAGACCCTTGTCCGTTGTATGGCTAGTAAAGATCTTCTCCCAATCTGTGGGCTTTCTATTGATCTTGGTAGCTATGCCGTTTGCCATGCAGAAGCTCTGCAACTTTATGCAATCCCATTTGTCCAATCTTTCTTTGATTTGTTGTGTTTCCTGGTCTCTATTCAGAAAATTTCGGCCTGAGCCAAGGAGACCTAGGGTTTCTCCTATTCCATCCTGTAATGTTTTCAGAGTGTCTGCTTTGACTTCGAGGTCTTTGATCCATTTGGAGTTGATTCTGGTGCAGGGTGATATATAAGGATATAGCTTTAGTTTTCTACATGTAGTTAAAAAATTTTGCCAGCACCATTTACTGAAGAGGCTGTCTTTCTTCCATTCTATTGTATCAAATCCTCAAAGAAACAACTGCCCAATAAATAAGTGGGCTAAAGACTTAAAGAAAAACTTCTCTGAAGTAGAAAGAAGGATGGCCAATAGACACATCCCTAGCCATAAAAGAAATGCAAATCAAAGCAACATTGAGATACCACCTCACAACAGTTAGAATGGCAAAAATCAAGAACTCTAACAACAACAGATGCTGGAGGGGATGTGGACAGAAGGGAACCTTACTTCATTGTTGGTGGGAATGTAAACTTGTTCAACCACTTTGGAAAGAAGTATGGAGGTTCCTCAAAAGACTTCACATAGACCTCCCCTATGACCCAGCAATCCCACTTTTGGGCATTTACCCAAATGTTTACAAACAAGATCACACTAAAGCTTCCAGCACAACTATGTTTATTTCAGCATTATTTACCATAGCTAAGATATGGAACCAACCCAGATGCCCTTCAGTAGATGAATGGATCAAGAAAATGTGGTATATATACACAATGGAATTCTATGCCTCCATCAAAAAGAATGACATTGCCCCCTTTGTTAGGAAATGGAATAACTTGGAAAAAAATATATTAAGTGAAGTAAGCCAGGCACAAAGAAACACAGGTCCCATGGTTTCCCTTATTTGTAATATCTAGTATATGTATGAGTCAAGTGGAAAAAGTAAGATAATGTTATGTTAGGAAAATGAATCCTTAGATAGGTATCTTAATGTTTTTTTTCTTTCATGCATGTGTTTCTAATGCATTTATAAGATTATTTCTTTGTTGCTTTTTATGTCCCTCCCCCACAGTATAACCCCCGCTTTCAATATATTTGATGTCAGTATAACTTGTGGAGGAGATGGGGAAAAACAAGTCGTTTAAGGATTCAGATGGACCTGTTGCAACAATGAAAAGTACAAATTGTCATGTCAAAAACGAGCTTTACAATGTCGGTGGGGGGGAGATGGGGAAGGATTGGGTGGGCGGGGAGGGGGGAGGCTGGGAAGGGAGGTGAAGGGTAAACAAAGGAGGAGGCTGCAATGCTTGGTAAGAAATGTATTCATTATCTTGCCCATGTAATTGTAACCCCTCTGTACAGTATGTTCACAAATAAAATAAAATTTAAAAAATATTCTTAGTCAAATACTGGTAGATCCGCTAGGTGGGACCTCCATCACAGCTTGGCCTCAATCCTTAACCCACTGAGGAGTGAGAGTGCTTTGGCCAGACCTGCCTTCAGTTCTGACCCAGCAGCCTTATTGGGTTTGGGGATCATCCAACCTGATCAGTTCCAGTACTAGAGACCCAGGAATGTCAATTTGCTGGCCAACACCTACTCCCTAGGACTCCCACATTAGAAGCTAATTGCACTTTGATATACCTTGGGGCAAGGACAGAAAACATCTTGCTTCTAGTCACAGATCACCCCCTGGGGAAGTTTACTTTCTAATGAGTGAGATCAGCTTGGCTTAAAGATCTATACCTCACTCATCTCCACCCTACTCCAACCTCAGGCCTGGTAGAGGAAAGCTTAGGGAAATTACTATTTCCCAACTTTACTAGCAGCAAGGAACTTGCACCTCACCCAGTTGTATCTTTTCCTTAGAGCTTTCTAAAAGTTGCTAAATTCCCATAGGTCCTGTTTCTGAATAAAAAGGGGCTTACAGGTTATTGGTGGCCATGGAGGAATGCCTGGCACAGACAACCTACCTGAAGCCTCACTGCAAGAAGAGTGAAAGATTCTGGCAAAAAGAACCCTTGACTGATGTGGCCTCCTGTGAAAACAGAAGTGTTCGACCTCTTCCTGGCCATTGTAGGTTCTAAGCAATTGAGATTTCCATCTTACTCATGTAAAGTAACCATACCCAACAGGCTAGCTCCATGCATCCCTTTTGTCCTTACAACTCCCCCTGGGCCTCAGATAGCTTTGAATGCTGGAAAAGTGAGTATGAGAATGGGTCATTGGGCCATGTCTCCCCTTCTCTCCTTCACTTGGAAGGAATCAAGCAGTTCTTGATACACTATGGGGCTGGTCAGCTTTTCACTCCCTCAAAGAGCTAGACTCACTTCTGTCCTTAATGTTGCCAGATGCCTTGAGAAACTACCCTGGCAACCAAGATCTTGCACTCATCCTGTGAGTTCTGCTTCACTGTAAACTGAACTGTAAGCACAGGGATCGGGGTTCCTGCTACAGTTTCTGGAGAATGTGTCTGCAATCCCTCTGATGGGGCATGAGACAAGAACCTATCATTCTGTGAAGGAGAAGTAGATCTGTAATGGCCAGTATTCATAACTGCCTTTTGTGGTTCCATTCCCAAAGAGGAATGTGTAATGGGTGGCAGGTATAGCCAGTCCTGTGTCAGAATAAAGGAGGAAGAGGCCCTGCTACCTCAGTGCCCAGACAAGCCTTGAATGTCAATCCTGTCAGTACTCCAAACATCAAATTGGTACTAGGAAAATTGTAACATCTAGTTTTAGTTTTCTTTCTCTTCAAACTGCATTTTTGCTACTGGCATGCTATTGAGAGATTGCTAACTTTAAAACTGGGCCAGGGAAAATAAAAAATATTGGCATTTGCCATACTCCTCTTCAAAATAGCGGGAATACCATGAATTTGAAACTCCTCTTGAGCACCAGTCCTACATTGCTAAGATTAAATCCTGCTGGCCACCTTTATATTTCAAATACGTTGAAAGAATAAAAGGGATTCTTAAGAAGAATAAGGGCTAAGAGTATAAAATGTATACTTCTTTATTTATATAAATAAGGCTTTCATACAATTATATTTAAAAGAAATCTGTATTTTTACATTCACCACCAGTGAGTTTCTGACAGGAAAGGCTGTGCATAATGATACACAGCAAGGATCCCACTCCAGGACAACAGGAGCTCAGGAAAGCACCATTAATTTGAGAAGTAGGCAGGCTCTGACACTCCTGTTGCACTGCTAGCAATGGGAAGTCTTAAACTAGTTCCTACACCAAGTCTTCTTCAAATTCCCCCTGTTCATCAGCAGTGTCATCTTGGCACTGCTGGTACTTGGACACCAGGTCATTGATATTGCTCTCAGCTTCAGTGAACTCCATCTCATCTATGCCCTCACCTATGTACCAGTGCAAGAATGCATTGCACTGGAACATGGCACTGAACTGCTCTGAGATGCACTTGAAGGGATCCTAGATGGCTATGTTGTTGCAGATGAAGGTGGCCGACATCGTGAGTCTATGTGGGGGTGGGGTGGGGGGGAAGGGAAGGGGGGATGTCACACACAGCCGTCTTCACATTGTTGGGGATCCAGTCTCCAACGTAGCTGCTGTTCTTGTTCTGCATGTTGAGCATCTGTTCATTCACCTCTTCATGGACATGCAGCCTTGGAAGATGGCAGCCGCTGTCAGGTAGCAGCCATGGCGGAGATCACAGGTGACCATCAAGTTCTTAGGGTCAAATATCTGCTGGGTGAAGCTCGCGCACTGAGAGAGCATGGTACTGCTGACTGGCACGGCTGGCCAGGGGCACAAAGCCAGGCATGAAGAAGTGCAGGCGGGAAAGAGCACCATATTCAAGGCCAGCTTGTGCAGGTCTGCATTCAGCTGGCCAGGGAAGCACAGGCAGATGGTAACCCCGCTGTTGGTGCCTGACACCAGGTGGTTCAGGTCGCCATAGTTGGGCGTGGGCAGCTTCAAGTTACAGAAGCAGATGTTGTACAGGGCCTTGTTGTCGATACAAAAAGTTTTATCTGCATTTTCCACCAGCTGGTGGACAGAGAAGATCGCGTTGTAGGGTTCCAGCACTGTGTTTGACACCTTTGGGGAGGGCATGACACTGAAGGTGTTCATGGTGTGGTTTGGGTACCCCTGTTGAATATTGTTGAGAATCAGGGTGCCCATGCTTGACCCGGTGCCACCTCCCAAAGAGTGGGCCAGCTAGAAACCCTGTAGACAGTCACACCTTTCTGACTTCCGCCTCACCACATCCAGTACCGGCTCCACCAGCTCAGCTTCCTCTGTGTAGTAGCCCTTGGTCCAGTTATTGGTTGCCCCGCTCTGGCCTATCAGACACAAGCCATGATGGGACACACACTCCAAGAATATTTACTGTGCCATTTGCATTGTGAAGACAACAGGACTCTTCTGAGCCAACCTTTGCTTTTAATTTAGATAACTTTGGTGAAATAAAGGAAATGTTTTCATTGTATCTGGGACCCTACAAATCACCCAGGTTCTAAAGAAATAAAGACAATGTGGAGGAAGATACATTTTAACCCAAATCAACTACTTGTAGAAATGAAGAACAGAGCCTGCCTCAATACTGGAAATGTAATTAGTTTCACAGGAGGGACAGGAGCACATTGTGATCATAGGAAAGCTAAGCTGCAAGCACTTGTCTGCACCTTGCTCACACATAGCTATGCTTTGATTTCTGGTGTCCTGAAGTAGTTCTCTGTTATTGCCGGGCCTTTGAAATGACCAGCAGTGCTGAAACCTTGTTGGAGGCTTTCCCTGATTGCTGATCTTTCCCTTCAGAGGCTTCTTTGTCATGGAGGGCTTGAAGAGTTGCACTGATCTGAGCTGTCTGAGTGGCCAGGGGCATGACTCCAGTGGACTGGAATAGGTGGGTTAGGTGAGGACAATATCTAGGTGTATAAAGGCTCAGCCCAGCACTGGAGTGCCTGGATGTTAGGACCCATAGACCATGATGACATACCAAATATGAAGTTGTCTGGCCTGAAGCTCTGGCCAAATGGTCCTGATCTCACTGAGTCTAAGGTTCCCGGCTCTAGGTCCACCATGATGGCCCGAGGAACATATTTTTTGCCTGTGGAGACAAGAGTTGACTTAGGCCTATAATTGACAAGAAACTTAGGGGCAGAGCTTATGATTCTGAGTGACTCTCAGCATTCATTACAGAAATTACAGCATTTGAGACATGGAAACAGAAAAGATTGGTTCAGCCATTGAGGGATTTTTTGAAGAGGAGATTAGCAGTGGTTCTCTCACTTCAGCCCTCCCTTCTTTTCAGGCCTCCTGGTCACTTCCGCCTTTTGCACACCATCCCATCCCTGCCAATCCTCCAGGGCTAGTCAGTCTTTACTGATGCAGTCAATATAAGCTAGCTTATGTGGATTCAGAACAGGCAGAAGAAAGTAGAAATGCATTTGGAAGGTGGATGGAAAATGCCTCTCAACTGTGACTACCCTTTTTGCCCCTTGGCCAATGAGACAGTCATGAGACAATCAAATTGCTTCAGCTTTCTTGTCATCAAGAGGTGATTCAAACTTATGCATTCTCTTTCTTGACACTGTCTCTCAAATTACAGAGGAACAATATGGTAATCTTGCTTCACAAAAAAAAAATGGAAAAGACAACATTGAAGGAAAAGCTCATTGCTTCATGATGAGTGTTGGGCTGTTAAGAGCCAGTTGTCATTGTTGGAGTTTTTTAAAGTTACTCACCCATAAATCCTTACAGGTGTCTTCCTTGCCAAGGTAATTCAAGTCATTGATTGATATTACCCTTTAAAACTTCCATGGAGATGTTGAATATTTTTGTGATTACCATCTTGTTGTGAGATGAAATCCATTTCTGACTTAGTAATGAATGGACTTGAGAATTCTGATAATTCTCTTAGAACTTCAATTCTGAAGGAAGCTAAATAAATCTTGATAGGATAAGAACAAATATATGTGAACTAATCCTTCCTCTTCATCCCTTTTCCTTCCCCAGTACTGTTAATTGGGCCACTGGCTCTTCTTCTCCAGTTCCAAATGCCTCAGGCCTTAACCCATTCTTTCTCCACCTCCTCGCATTTTTCTCGTCTCCATTCCTGCCAGTTTTCATCTTCAGGTTCACCTTTAATTCACCTGCTATTGTCTCTGCACATTCCAACACTGTAGATTCCACCAAATGTGGCTTGTCAAGGGAAATAATTATACACTATTTTCTTCTCATATACTTGTACTGTACTCTATAGTAAATCCACTGGCTACATAGCATGTACCTGTTATTAAGTATGATGTCATGTAGAGACACTTGAATGTGTGTGGCAGATTATTTGTAGGTTCTATACAAATACTATTTTATATAAAGAACTTGAGTGTGTGAAGATGTTGTTATTGGTGGGGGTCCTCGAGCCCATTCCATGAGGATACTGAGGGGTGATTGAATTTTAAGTAATGGTGCTGTTTTCATACTTCTTTAAATGAACTTATGAACTTATTAAAAGACTATTTTTTCAGCCCTTTGTTTATGGATCAAATCTATAATCCTAGCTAATCAGGAGGCTGAGATCTGAGGATCATGCTTCAGTGTTGGCTCAGAAGGGAAGGAATGTACTTGGAACTCTTATTTCCAATTAACCACACACACGCACACACACACACACACACACACACACACACACACACACACACACACACACACGCACCACAACACAACACAAAGCTAGAAGAGAAGCTCTATCAATTGAGCCACTAGTAGACTTCCATGTGAACAGTGACCTGATTGAGCCTCACAGGTGTCTGCTGGACCAGACATCCATTAAAAGGGCTAAAGGATGCAGATATCTCATACAAGCTGTGTGACATCTCTGATTGGGTCTGGGATGGATATGGCCACAGACTGTCCTATGACCTTGAGAGTCATATAGCTCTCTCCTACAGACAATTAAACCCTGTACAAAGCATCCCAGTAAGTACCTTCCCTTAGGACCCCTCCTGTCTAGCAAGACATTTGATATTCTCTTCTTCAATAAATCATTGCTGTTTTATTCTTCCCTCTGCATCCATGAACTCATTCTTTGAGATCATAGAGACAAAAGATGTGATTCAGTTATTAGGTTTTCAGTATCAACATGATGGCCTGCTTCAAAACAGAACTTTTTTCTGCTTCCTGAGCACCAAAGCTGGTGGATCCTGAATGCTTTCATCTTGAGCCCTTTTTGTGTTGCCACCAAACCTGTGCTAGAGTATCATCAGTGCCCAAGGGACACACCGGGAATGCGTTTGTTCCAATCATACATGGTATACCTAGGTGTTGAGTCTGCAAACATGATGGGTACTCACAGATGTGTGACTTAGTGATGTCAGCCACTCAGCACAAGGTTTCCCTGGACCAGAGTCTCATCTCCATGCATTGAGTGGATGATAGGTGAAACCTTTGTTTCTCATACACAGATTATATCCTGATTGTTCCTAGCAAATGAATTCCATAGACCACAGGGGAAACAAGCTGAATCCTTCTTTTAGTCATTTCTTCCCTAACACTGACACATCTGCTCCTTGAAGACACCATGGCCACATACCTCTCAGTAGAGGCTTTCCAAGACCCTACTCCATCATGTCACCCACCCACTTCAGATCTTTTAGCAGCCACTTTCCTCTAATAAACACTTCCCTCACGTCCAGCCTCCCCTATGAAAGTCTTCACTGTTGGGTTTTTATCCTAATGTAGGGGTCACATGCTTAACTATCAAGGTCATGGTTATTTGATATCTTTGGGGTCTACACACAGGACTGCTCAGGGCCATATTGATCCAATGTCTATGGCTCTGTTCACAAGACTGCTCAGTGCCATGGTGATGGGATGTATAGTGTCTGCATATGGGACTGCTCAGTACTATAGTGAATGATGCAGAATATCCATAGAAGGGCACCATTTTCCCATTGAGATTTTCAGCTTTCATTACTTGTGTATAGCTGGTATTCCACACAGCACTCTAAAATCTATGGGAATTTAGGAGAGAGCCTCTTTATCATGAGTTAGCAGAGAATGGAATAAAATAGAATATTCAGCTGTAGTGATGGTGGCTCTAGCTGGTATTTCTTGATACTCAGCAGACTAAGATCTGAGGATCTAAGTTCAAGGCCAGTCCAGGCAAGAAAATTCAGTGAGATTCTTATCCCTAATTAACCACCAAAAATCCCGAAGTAGAACTATGACTGAAGTGGTAGAGCACTAATCTTCAGCAAAAAAAAAATCCAAATCAATGTTTATGCATTAATTTAAGCCTTACGACCAACACACACACACACACACACACACACACACACACACACACACACACACACACACACAACCATTTGTCCAGCACTGGTGGCTCACACACCTGTAATCCTAGCTATTTAGGACGCTGAGGTCTGAACTTCAGAGTTTCAATCCAGCCTAGGCAGAAAAGTTTGAGACTTATCTCCAATTAACCACCAGAAAACCAGAAGTGGTCCTGTGGCTCAAAGTGCAAAAGCACTAGCCTTGAGGGACAGTGTCTAGGTCCTGAGTTCAAGCCTTTCGACTGACAAGAAAAATAAAATGTAACACCTGGATCAGGTCCTTTGTCTCCTTTGTTTGAGGAAAGAGTCTACAGACAAAAAGGAAGAGGTAAGACAGCATAACTTTATTGAAGGAAAAGACCATCAGAACCCTTGCTAGACAGGAAAGGCCCATGGGAGGGAAGGCACTAGTTGGTGTGGGTTATGTAGGTATTAATGAGGTGTCTTTAGGAATGAACTATATGTCTCTCAAGACCATTGGACAGTCTGCAGGTCATATCACTCCCCAGGCCTAGTCAGAAGCTCCACAAAGCCAACCCAAGATCTTTATGCATTCTTTAGTCCTTCTGAGTAAGTTATAATTTTGGTACCTACCTCTGGGGTATAGTCACCTCATCACAGTGTTCATTGTTCCAGGGGCGATGGGCCATGATATGATGTCAAGGAGCCTGCACACAGGACTGCTCAAGGCCAAAGTAAAAGAGAACTTCTATGGGAGAGAGACTTTGCCTCCATTGCACAGACATGCTCTTTTTATGCTCTGATAACTCTGGGCGGTTTTTCCATGTTTTCTCATTTTTTTCTCCAATGCTTTAGATGGAAACCAGGACATCATGCATGTAAGGCACGCACTTTCCCATTGCACTTATATTTCTTTCCTTGGATTTGTTTTTAAATGAGCAGTAGATTTCATCTTTGTGTATAGGAAAATAGTTATCAAATATCTCCATTTTAAAGGTTTCAGCTGATGAAGTAGCACAGTATTTTTTATAATCTAAAATAGAGATATTCTGCCTTGGATATGTCCAGAGGCCTCAGACATAAAAAGGCTTGGGATAACTGCTGTGCAATTGGAAAGGCCAGGCTGAAGCCCTTTCCTTTTGCCCCAGCTTGCTGTTGCACCAGTGCTCCTTTCACCAGAAATGCTCATTTTCTCCATTTCTGCTCTTTGACACTTAGCTAGAGGAGTCAGCTCCAGCCCTCTGAGAACTCTCTATGGGGGTGCGGAGTGGGGATTCCAGTATGGGAGAGGGCTTCTCTTCCCCCTCCATCTTTTGTGCTGGTCTTGGGCTTGATCTCAGGGACTGGCTCAGTCAGTTTTTCTGTTTGTTTATTTTTTCTTGTTTGTTTGATTTTTAGTCAAGAGCAGACCTTAGGCAACAGTTTCACTTCCAGATATTTGGGCTCCTAATTAGTGATGAGCCTCATGAACTTCCCTACACAGGCTGGCTTTGAACCTCATTCCTCAGATGTTTGCCTCATGAATAACGTGGATTATAAGCATGAGTCACAATCACCTGGCAGAGAGAGGGGTCTTCTTTCAGACATACCGACTACACAGTGACAAAGATCAAGAGGGGTAGCCTCTTTGTTTCAGCTGACCCCATCTTTTTCCATCACATCCAGCGTCAGTCCTGTACCAGCTATGGAGAAGAGCTTGGTGCTTCTTCAGGCCTGATCTGAATTAATTCATTGATCATACTAATAATAAATAAAATATTTCATGAGTATGTTTGTCTTCTCACCAACAGGAACGGATCTAGAAATCAAGAATCATTTATACCTTAGCTTTCCAACTCCAGAATGTAGAAAATTACTCACGTTGCATATGCCTTTCTTTACTAAGTGAATTAGATCAGAGCAGCCTTCACATGTGCTTCTCACCCAGTGGAGATGATAAGAAGGTAGCAAGATGTTGGGCAGTCTTGTATAGAAATTGGGCAAGGACCATAAAAACAAACACATTTTGACTTTGAAAGGCTGGAACAAAATCTACAAAGCAACGGTCCCCATAAACAGGCAGGAGTAGCAATACTAATATCAGATAAAATAGACTTCAAATTAAAATTAGTTAGAAGAGATAAAGAAGGTCGCTACATACTAATGAAGGGATCTCTCCTTCAGGAGGATAGTAAAATTGTAAATAGTTATTCGCCAAACAACGGAACACCCAAATTTATCCGAGAAACACTCCTTTCTCTCAAATCTCATATAGATCTAAAAACATTAATTGTTGGGGACTTTAACACACCACTATCGCCACTAGATAGATCAACTCAGCAAAAACTCAACATAGAAACCGCAGACCTAAACAGCTGCATAGATCAACTAGATTTAACAGACATCTACTGAATATTTCACCTAGCAGCATCAGAATACATGTTTTTCTCAGCAGCACATGGAACATTTTCCAAAATAGACCACATTTTAGGTCACAAAGCAAATTTGTCCAAATTCAGAAACATTGAAGTTATACCTTGCATTCTCTGAGACCACAAGGGAATAAAATTAGAACTCAACACCAAAAGCCACCGAAGAAAGTCCTGTAACATATGGAGGCTGAACAACACACTGTTGAACCACCAGTGGGTCATGGAAGAGATTAGAAACAAAATTCAATTGTTCATGATATTCAAAAAAAATGAGCACACAAACTACCAGCTTCTCTGGGACACAGCAAAGACAGTACTCAGAGGCAAGTTTATAGATCTGAGTTCCTACATCAACAAATTGGAGAGAGCTGAAACCAACAATTTAATGAGACAGCTGAGCTTCCTTGAAAAAGAGCAGCAAGATAAACCCAATCCAGTAGATGGAAAGAAATAAAGAAAGTTAAATCAGAAATAAATGAATTAGAATCCAAAAAATCATAGAAATAATCAACAAAACAAAGAGTTGGTTCTTTGAAAAACTTAACAAAATTGAGAGACCCTTAGCAAATCTTATCAGAAAAAGAAGAGAACACACCTAAATAAATAAACTCAGAGATGAGAATGGTAACATCACCACCGAAACGACCAAGATTCAGAATATTATAAGGGAATATTTCTCAAAACTTTATGCTTATAAGTTTGAGAACTTGCCAAAAATGGACCTTTTCCTAGCAAATATCGATATGCAGAGACTAAACCAAGATGAGTTAAACCATCTTAACAGGCCCATATCAAGAATTGAAATAGTAATAGCAATCAGAGACCTCCTTTCTGCTGTTTTACAGCGGAATTCTACAAGGCCTTCAAAGCAGAAATCACACGAGTACTCATTCAACACTTCAATGAAATTAAAGAGAAAGTTCACTACCGAATTCATTCTATGAAGCTATAATAACCATCTTCCCAAATCCAGGCAGGGACTCATCAAAGAAAGAACTATAGACCCATATCTTTGATGAACACTGATGCCAAACTTCTCAACAAAATTTTGGCAAATCAGCTTCAACAATTCATCCAAAAACATCATACAGCACAATCAAACAGGATTCATTTCAGGGATGCAGTGCTGGTTCAATATACGCAAATCAATAAACATAATTCATCACATCAACAAGGGTAAGGACAAGAACCACATGATTATCTCAATAGATGCAGAAAAACATTTGACAAGATCCACCACCCCTTTTGAAGGTTCTGGAAAAATTAGGAATCCATGGAACATTCCTCAATACAATAAAGGCTGTATAAGACAAACCTACAGCCAGTATTATACTCAATTGTGAAAAACTAAAGCCATTTACTCTAAACTCAGGAAAGAAACAAGGATGCTCACTCTCTCCTCTACTCTTCAATCTAGTATTAGAATGCTTAGTTACAGCAATAAGACAAGACCCAAACATAAAGTGGATCCAAATAGGGAAAATGAAGTAAAACTCTCCCTCTTTGAAGATGAGGTGATCTTGTATTTTAAGAATTCCATGGACTCTGCTCCCAAATTACTCATGGTGATTAAAAACTTTGGCAAAGTAGCAAGGTATAAAATTAATCTCCCAATATCAATGGCTTTTCTATATGCCAACAAGGGGAAAAGTGTGACTAAAATCAGGAAAACAACTCCATTCAGAATAGCCCTACAAAAAATAAAATAACTAGGAATTAACTTAACCAAACAAGTGAAGGACCTCTATGATGAAAACTTTAAAAACCTGAAAATGGAAATCGAAACAGAACTTAGAAAGTGACAAAAAACTCCCATGCTCCTGGATTGGAAAGATCAACATCGTCAAAATGGCAATACTTCCCAAGGCTATCTACAAATTCAATGCGATATCTATCAACATTCCAACCTCATTCTTCAAGGAAATAGAAGAGGCAATCTAAAAATTCATATGGAACAATAAAAGACCCAGAATAGCAAAAACGATCCTTAACAGAAAGAACACTGCTGGAGGAATATCAATACCAAATTTCAAACTCTACTATAAAGCCATAGTAATCAAAACAGCTTGGTATTGGCACAAGAACAGACCTCAGGACCAATGGAATAGAATTGAAAACCCAGAAATGAACCTACAGACCTATAGCCATCTAATCTTTGATAAGGGAGCTAAAAAAAAATAGAATGAAAGAAAGACAGCCTCTTCAGTAAATGGTGCTGGCAAAAATGGTTAACTAGTTGTAGAAAATTAAGCTAGATTGTTATCTATCTCCCTGCACCAGAATCAACTCCAAATGGATCAAATATCTCAGAGTCAAAGCAGACACTCTGAAAACTTTACAGGATGGAGTAGGAGAAACCGTAGGTCTGCTTGGCACAGGCCAAAATTTTCTTAATAGATACCCAGTAACACAAGAAATCAAAGAAAAGTTGGACAAATAGGATTGCATGAAAGTGCATAGCTTCTGTATGGCAAAGGACATAGTTCGCAAGATTAATAGAAAGCCCACGGATTGGGAGAAGATCTTCACTATCCTTACAACAGACAAGGGTCTTATATCTGAAATATACCTGGAACTCAATAAATTAAATCCCCCAACAACAAATCTTCAAAGAAACAACTCCCCAATAAATAAGTGGGCTAAAGACGTAAAGGAAAAATTCTCTGAATAGGAAAGAAGAATGGCCAATAGACACATGCTCAACCTCTCTAGCCATAAAAGTAATGCAAATCAAAAAAATATTGATATACCACCTCACACCAGTTACAATGTCTATAATCAAGAAGTCTAATTACAACAGATGCTGGAGGGGATGTGGACAGAAGGGAACCTTACTGCATTGTTGGTGGGAGTGTAAACTTGTTCAACAACTTTGGAAAGCAGTATGGAGGTTGCTCAAAATACTCCACATAGAGCTGCAATCCCACTTTTGGGCATTTACCCAAATGTTCACAATCAACAACACACTAAAGCTCCCAGCACAACTATGTTTACTGCAGCATTATTTACCATTGCTAAGATATGGAACCAACCCAGATGCCCCTTGGTAGATGAATGGATCAAGAAAATGTGGTATATATACACAATAGAATTCTATGCCTCCATCAGAAAGAATGGAATTGCCCCATTTGTTAGGAATTGGAAAGACTTGGAAAAAAATATATTAAGTGAAGTAAGCCAGGCCCAAAGAATCATAGGTCCCATGGTTTCCCTTATTTGCAATAACTAGTATATGTCTGAGTCAACTAGAAAAGGTCAGATAAGTTGATGTTAGGGGAATGAACCCCAAGGTACGTATTCAGATGTTTTTTTTGTTTTTTTTTTTCCTTTCTTGCAATTGTTTCTATCATATTTACAAGATTATTTCTATCTTGCTTTGTATGTCCCTCCACCACAGTATAACCCATACTTTCACTGTTTTTGTTGTTGGGATAATTTGTGGAGGAGAAGTGAAAAAACAAATCGTTTAACTAGGGATACAGGTGGACCCATTGCACCAATGAGATGTACAAGTTGTTATGTCGAAAAACGAACTTAACAACTTGGGGGAGGATCGGTTGTGGGGAGGGGAGGAGTATGGGAAGGGATGGGAAGGGGAAAGGAGGAGTCAACAATGCTTGATAAGAAATGTACTCGTTATCTTGCCCATGTAATTGTAACTCCTCTGTATGGAATTCTCATAGTAAAAAAAGTAAAAAATAAAATAAAATAAAATAAAAAGATGTTGGAAAGGGTGGCTCGTCTGAAATCTGAGCTACTCAGGAGGACAAGATCTGAGGTTTGAGGTTTGAAGCCAGCCATAGCCAAAAACTGACACTTTTGTCTCCAGTTAACCAACAAAAAACCTCAAGTGTATCTCAAGTGACAGAGCCCTAGCCTTGAGCACAAAAGTGAAGAGAGAGTATAAGGCCAAAAATTCAAGCCCTAGGGCCATCACACACATATACACGCACACACACACACTCACACACTCACAGAGTGGGAGAAGCTACGTGGACTAAATGAACAATTGGGACTCTGCCAGTGGTTTTTTGTTTTGTTTGTTTGCTTTTGTTGGTCATGGGGCTTGAAGTCTGATGCTAGGCACTGTCCCTCAGGTCTTCAGCTCAAGGCAAATGCTCTACCACTTGAGCCATAGCGCCACTTCTGGTTTTCTGGTGGTTTATTGGAGATAAGAGTCTCATGGACCGGGCACCAGTGGCTCATGCCTGTAAACCCATGGTTTCCCTTATTTGCAATATCTATTATATGTATGAGTCAAGCTGAAAAGGTCAGATAATGTGATGTTAGGAAAATGAACCCTTAGATATGTATTTTAATTTTTTTTCTTTCATGCATGTGTTTCTAACACATTTATAAGATTATTTCTTTGTTACTTTCTATGTCCCTCCCCCACAATATAATCCCCGCTATCACTATATTTGATGTCAGTATAACTTGTGGAGGAGATGGGGGAAAAAAGTCGTTTAAGGATTCAGGTGGACCTGTTGCAACAATGAGAAGTGCAAGTTGTCATGTCAAAAACGAGCTTTACAACGTCGTGGGGGGGAAGGATTGAGTGGGGTGAGAGGGGGGAGGCTGGGAAGGGATGTGAAAGGTAAACAAAGGAGGAGGCTGCAATGCTTGGTAAGAAATGTATGCATTATCCTGCCCATGTAATTGTAACCCCTCTGTACAGTATGTTCACAAATAAAATAAAAAAAATTAAAAAAAAAAAGAGTCTCACGGACCGGGCACCGGTGGCTCATGCTTGTAATCCTAGCTACTCAGGATGCTGAGATCTGTGGAACGCGGTTCAAAGCCAGCCCAGGCAGGAAAGTCTGTGAGACTCTTATCTCCAATAAACCACTAGAAAACCAGAAGTGGTGCTGTGGCTTAAGCGGTAGAGTGCTCACCTTGAGCTGAAGAGCCCAGGCCCAGAGTTCAAGTCCCATGATGGAACAACACAACAAAAAAGAGTCTCATGGACTTTTCTGCCTGGGCTGGTTTTGAACCATGATCCTCAGATTCAGCCTCTTGAGTAGTTAAGATTGCAGCCATGAACGACTGGCACCCAGCTATGCCAGTGTTTTTAATGATCTCCTTCCCTCATGAGTTCTGCTTGAGAATGTGGCTTCTGCCTTTGGACAGTGGCCACCGGTAGCGCTAGCTCTGGTCAAATCCAGGCAGGAATTTCTGAAGCTTCTCTGACCCTGTGTACCCAGGCACCCTCACCACCAGCCCTCGCTGCCAACAGGAATGAGTAATGAACAATCCCATGACCAGATGAAGTGCAGAAAATTCCATGCTTAGTGATCTTTTACTCTAAATAGCATTTTTAAAAGAAACGTTTGGTAACACAATGAAGAGACAAAGGTCAAGGGGGGAACCAATACAACAACAATATAAACAAAACAATATGTTGGAAATGATCTGTACAACTTGGGGCTGGGTGATGGGGGTAGAGAAAGCAGGAGAAAATTGAGGGATGGGGTAACAAGTTTGTCAAGAAATGTATTTATTACCTTATGTAACACTAAACTGTACATCATCTTGACAATAAAAATAAATAAATAAAAATGTATAAATAAAAGGAAAATTTCAGCATAGCAGACTGGGAGTGAAAAGTCACGTTTATGAAAGTACAGTCAAACAAGAATAGTTTCTTAGGTTAGTGAAGGAAAAGATGATGTCATATTCATTTTTATATTACTCAGCCTCAGAAGACAATGAGCACATATTTAAACATACATTTTATGCGAGGCACTATTGTCTCATGGATACAATTCTAGCTACTCAGGAAGCTGACATCTGAGGACCAACGTTCAAAGTCAGCATAGGCTGACAAGTTTTCAAGACTGTTATCTCCAATTAATTAGCAAAAATAATGATACTAGAGGCATAACTATATGGCATAGCACCAGCCACAAGCCAAAACAAAATAAAACAAAGAACCCCAGTAAGAATGAGAGATCCATTTTTCAAGACCTAATAGTGGGACACACGCACACACACACACACACACACACACACACACACACACACACACACACACACACACACACACAGGTAAGCAGGATGCTAGCACTGTATGCCAGAGATTAACTTGTAGGTATGCTAGAAACTACTTCTCAGGAGATCTCTCCCAACCCTGAGCATAGGACAGGCTCTCTGAGAAGATCCTCTCTTCCCCTGGCAAGTCCCACATATGCACAGCCCTCTGTCCTCCAATTAAATCACTTTGTTTTGTGTTTGCTGTTTTGTGGTCTTGAACTCAGGACCTTTTACTGTGATGTAGCTTATTCACCTTTTCAGTGCTTACTTGGAAATAAGAGTCTCATAAACTTTCTTCCTAAAACTGGCTTTCAATCTCTTATCTTTAGATCTCAGACTTAGTACCTAGGGTTACAGGCGGGAGAAATGAGTGCATGACCTCTAAACTATTTTTAAGCCTTAAATTTCTTTTTTGTGCATTCATGGTCCCCCCTCTTCTTTTCAATGGCAGTATCTGTGGTTTTCTGACTCATTTCCTTTGGCATTCAGTGATATCAGTAACCAGATCTCTGATGGTGGGACAAATCTCATTGTTTGATAGACATACAAGGAAAAAGTTGGGGCTTGAAATTTTTCCCCAGGTAACAGGAGATTAAAAACTTGGTGAGGATAGGAGTAGAGAGGTGGTCGTTAGGATTCTAAGGTGTATTAGTTAATATTGTTTAAATAGAAATTAGGATATACTTACATAATTTTTCCAATTTTTAATGCTACTCATTAAAATCATATTCATTATGGTTCGGACCTGGAATTTCTCCAAAAAGGATAGTCATCCATTGTAGCAATTAATGTTCAGAGATGCAGCTTCAGTGAAGTAATTGCATTTGAGTGCTCTGTCCTCATCAGTAAGTAAATCCATTGTTAAGTTCCTAATTTGATAGACTTTTGGAAGCGATGGAATCTTTGAAGGTTAAAAGACCTAGTTGAAAGACCTGGGGTTTTAAAAGTGATATCCTTTCCTGGCCTGTTCCTCTCATTTATCCTCGTGCTCTGTTTGCTTCCTATTTGGTCCATGAGCTGAGTAGCTTTTTCTTAACACATGCTTCCACCACAATGTGGCAGACTCTCTGGAATCTTCCCAGATTCATCAAAGGACAAAGCTGCCCTTGAGTGTGTTTACCACAATGATAAAAATAGGTAAATCTGTCATTTTTGGAGGTTAATTGCTTTTAATTAGAACAGTGATTCTCAGAGTATGGCTCAAACCTACATCATCAGCACTGAGGAATTGTCAGAACTGTCCGGTTTTTTGTCTTTTAATATTTTTTGGTAGTTCTGAGGTTTGAATGAAGGGTTTTACACATTGTAGGTAGTCACTCTAGCAATTTGAGCCATGCCTTTTAAACTTTAGTTATTTTTCCTATAAGGTTCTATGTTTACAACCCCAAGGCAAGCCTCAAACCATTATCGTATCATCTAGCTTTCTGAGTTATTGGATTTACAGGTGGGTTTGATCCTGAGATAGGATCTTGATAATATTTTTTCTGAGTTGGCCTTGCTTCCTAAGTAGCTGAGATTATTGGCTAATGCAAACCCAAATTGTTGGCTGTCCTTTTCCTTTGCCCCAGATAAGCTAATTAGAGAAGAAGGGTAAGAGTGAGCCTATCCAAATGATTTTGGGGAAATGTAGATTAAATGTAGATTGGATTTGCAGGAACTGTGTTGAGGACTGCTTTAGTAGAAATTTAAAAAAATATTCTAAGGATGATAAAGGCTGATTTTTGAAGAGATATGAGTGATGGAAAAACATGTTTATCACTCTTTAATTTGTTATCTGTCCCTTCACAAACATGTGACATCCAAAGCTGGCAAAACTATGTCCATATTGTCAAACATAGCTAACATCCTGTCCACACACAGCCAGCAGGCAGCAGATATCCATTATTAAGTTAACATGCATAATTGAATAAAAGTAGAATAATAAACTATTATTTCAGTCTTTATTAGAAAGACAGTCAGCAATGTAGGCCCATATAGTTCAAGCATTTGTGTGTCTTAAATCATTTAAATAAGGATACAGTTGGACTCATTGCAACAATGAGATGTACAACTCGTTATGTCGAAAACGAACTTTACAACTGTGATGGGGGAGGAGGATTAGGTGGCGGGGTGTGGAGAGGATGGGAAGGAATGGGAAGGGGAAACAAAGGGGGAGACTACAATGCTTGATAAGAACTGTACTCATTATCTTGCCCATCTAATTGTACCCCCTCTGTATAGTATTTTCACAATAAAAAAGTCTACAAAATATCTGGGTTCAAGTTGTAATTAATTAACTTTAATTTTTGTGCCTTTCCTGGGCTTGAATTCAGGGCCTAGACAATGTCCTCATGCATTTTTGCTCAAGATTTGTGCCCTACTGCTTCAGACATGGCTCCACCTCTGGTTTGTTGATGGTTCATTCGAGTTAAGAGTATTACAGACTTTCCTACCCAGACTGGCTATACATATGATTCTCAGATCTTAGTCTCCTGAGTAGCTGGGATTTATGAATATATCATCAGTATCCTGAAAGCTTTTATTATAGAGATCTTAACATGTTCATTTGTATGCAGAATTAGAACAAATCATTATTCTCCTTAAAAGCTTTGATTGCATATTCTAATTATAGCATGTGCATTAATTTTGTTGCTGTCATTAAAAATCCCTACAACTTCGGGGATTTAATTGACTTAAATTTTGTATATCAAAGTGACAGATAAGCTTGGTACTGGTGGTTCGCACCTGTAATCTTTGCTACTCAGAAGAGTGAAATCTGAGAATCATAGATAAAACTAGCCCTATCAGGACAGCCTATGAGACTTTTATCTGCAATTAAGAGCCGAAAAATGGCAGAAGTGGGGCTGTGGCTCAAGTTGTAGGGCATTAGGCTTTTATCAAAGCAGTTTAGGGACTCAGAATCCAAGCCTCAGGACTAGCAGACATAAAAGGAGACAAGGGAGCTGCACAGAGGCAAAAGGCCTGAGAAACACTAAAGGTTTGTGTTTTTAAGTTTTAATACAAAGTTGTATAAAGTTGTAGAGATTTGATTACTCACAACGGTGGTACTTAAATGAATTAGCAGGCAACAAGTGAGTGTTTGTGGGTCTCCTTAGATGACTCAGTTTATTAGAGGGTCAATGGAAAAGTTCACCTGACAAAATTAAAAGGGCAAAGATGAATTTTGGCTATTACAATACGAGTTATTCAACTCAGCTGAAACAAAATTGGGAGAGAGTTTGCTGTGTGTGCCAATTCTGTGGTTTAGACAGGGCCTGGGTGCTGTCCCTGAGCTTTTTATTGCACAAGGCTAGTACTCTGCTCCTTGAACCACTGTTCCACTTCAACTTCTCTGTGTTTAATTGGAGATAAGAATATCACAGACTCCTCTGCCTGACCAGTCCATGTTGCACATGTAGTGACAATACGAAATGGAACCTCATTATCAAAAAATAACCATGGTTAAGTTCATACTTATGATAAAATATTTGAACTATAATTTTTAGATATTAACAAATATATTTTTGTATGCTAGGCATTGGTGGCTCATGCCTGTAATTCTAGCTACTAAGGAGGCTGATATCTGAGGATCAAAGCCAATCCAGGCAGGAAAGTCAATGAGACTTTTTTTGTTTTAATTTTTCTTTCATTTCTTTTGTGAACATACTGTACAGAGGGGTTACAATTACAGTGGCGAGATAATGCGTACATTTCTAATCAAGCATTGCAGCCTCCTCCTTTGTTTACCCTTCACATCCCTTCCCAGCCTCCTCCCCCACCCCCCCGCCACCCGACCCAATCCTCCCCCTCTCCCGCCCCCCCCCCGCACCAACTTTGTAAAGCTCCTTTGCTACATGACAATTTGTACTTCTCATTGTTGCAACAGGTCCACCTGAATCCTTAAACGACTTGATTTTCTCCAATTCCTCCACAAGTTATACCGACATCAAATATAGTGGAAGCAGGGATTATACTGTGGTGGAGGGAAATACAAATCAACAAGGAAATAATCTTATAAATGCATTAGAAACAAATGCATGGAAGAAAAAAAAATTAAAATACATATCTAAGGGTTCATTTTCCTAACATCACATTATCTGACCTTTTCCGCTTGACTCATACCTATACTAGATATTGCAAATAAGGGAAACCATGGGACCTATGTTTCTTTGGGCCTGGCTTACTTCACTTAATATAATTTTTTCCAAGCCTTTCCATTTCCTAACAAATGGGGAAATGTCATTCTTTCTGATGGAGGCATAGAATTCCATTGTGTATATATACCACATTTTCTTGATCCATTCATCTACTGAGGGACATCTGGGTTGGTGCCATATCTTAGCTGTGGTAAATAATGCTGAAATAAACATAGTTGTGCTGGTAGTGTTAGTGTGGTCTTGTTTGTAAACATTTGGGTAAATACCCAAAAGTGGGATTGCTGGGTCATAGGGGAGCTCTATGTGGAGTCTTTTGAGGAACCTCCATACTGCTTTCCAAAGTGGTTGAACAATATTACATTCCCACCAACAATGAAGTAAGGTTCCTTTGTGTCCACATCCCCTCCAGCATCTGTTGTTGTTAGAGTTCTTGATTTTTGCTGTTCTAACTGGAGTGAGGTGATATCTCAATGTTGTTTGGATTTGCATTTCTTTTATGGCTAGGGAGGTTGAACATTTCTTCATGTGTCTATTGGCCATACTCCTTTCTTCTTCAGAGAAGTTTCTCTTCAAGTCTTTAGCCCACTTATTTATTGAGCAGTTGTTTCTTTGAGGATTTGTTGTTGGGGGATTTAATTTTTTGAGTTCCAAGTATATTTTAGATATGAGACCCTTACCTGCTGTATGGCTAGTGAAGATATTCTCCCAATCAGTGGGCTTTGTAGTGATCTTGCTAGCTATGACCTTTGCCATGCAGAAGCTCAGCAAGTCATGCAAACACATTTCTCCAACCTTTCTTTGATTTGTTGTGTTTCCGGGTCTCTATTAAGAGAATTTCAGCCTGAGCCAAGGAGACCTAGGGTTTCTCCTATTCCATCCTTTAATGTCTTCAGAGTGTCTGCTTTGACTTCGAGGTCTTTGATCCATTTGGAATTTATTCCGGTGGAGGGTGAGAGATAAGGATCTAGCTTTACTTTTCTACAAGTAGTTAACCAATTTTGCCAGCACCATTTACTGAAGAGGCTGTCTTTCTTCCATTCTATTGTTTTAGCTCCCTTATCGAAGATTAGATAGCTATAGGTCTCTGGGATCATTTCTGGGTTTTCAATTCTATTCCATTAGTCCTGAGGTCTGTTCTTATGCCAATACCAAGCTGTTTTGATTACTATGGCTTTATAGTAGTTTGAAATTTGGTATTGATATTCCTCCAGCAGTGTTCTTTCCGTTGAGGAGCGTTTTTGGTATTCGGGGTCTTTTATTGTTTCACATGAATTTTTGGATTGCCTCTTCTATTTCCTTGAAGAATGAGTTTGGAATTTTGATAGGTATCACGTTGAATTTATAGATAGCCTTGGGAAGTATTGCCATTTTCACGATCTTAATCTTCCCAATCCAGGAGCATGGGAGGTTTTGCTATTTTTGAAGTTCTGTTTTGATTTCCTTTTTCAAGATTTTAAAGTTTTCATCATAGAGGTCCTTCACCTCTTTGGTTAAGTTAATTCCTAGGTATTTTATTTTTTGTGGGGCTATTACAAATGGAGTTACTTTCCTAATTTCAGCCACAGTTTTCTCATTGTTGGCATACAGAAAAGCCATTGATTTTGGGGGGTTAATTTTATACCCTTCTACCTTGCGAAAGTTTGAATTACCTTGAGTAATTTGGGAGTGGAGTCTATGGGATTCTTTAAATACAAGATCATGTCATCTGCAAAGAGGGAGAGTTTTATTTCTTCTTTCACTATTTGGATCCCTTTTATGTTTGCATTTTGTGTCATTGCTGTAGCTAGGCATTCCAATACTAGATCGAAGAGAAGTGGAGAGAGTGGATATCCTTGTCTTGTTCCTGAGTTAAGAGGAAATGGCATTAGTTTTTCACCATTAAATATAATGCTGGCTGTAAGTTTGTCATATTCAGCCTTTGTTGTATTGAGGAATGTTCCATGGATTCCTAATTTTTCCAGAACGTTCATCATAAAGTGGTGATGGATCTTGTCGAATGCTTTTTCTACATCTATTGAGATAACCATGTGGTTCTTATACTTGCTCCTATTTATGTGATGAATAATATTAATTGATTTGCGTATATTGAACCAGCTTTGCATCCCTGAAATGAATCCTGTTTGATCGCAGTGTATGATTTTTGGATGAATTGTTGAGGTCGATTGTCCAAAATTTTGTTGAAAAATTTTGCATCAATGTTCATCAAAGTAATGGGTCTATAGTTCTCTTTCTTTGATGAGTCCCTGCCTGGTTTTGGGATGAGGGTTATGATGGCTTCATAGAATGTGTTCGGTAGTGAACTTTCCTATTTCAATTTCATTGAAGAGTTGGAAGAGTATTGGTGTGAGCTCTGCTTTGAAGGCCTTGTAAAATTCCACTGTAAAACCATCTGGTCCTGGACTTTTCTTAGCAGGAAGTCTCTTATTGCTGTTTCTATTTCCATGCTTGATATGGACCTGTTAAGATGGTTTAACTCATCTTGGTTTAGTTTTGGCATGTCAGTATTTGCTAGGAAAAGGTCCATTTCTGTCAAGTTCTCAAACTTATTAGCATAAAGTTTTGAGAAGTATTCCCTTATAATGTTCTGAATCTTGGTTGTTTCTATGGTGATGTTTCCATTCTCATCTCTGAGTTTATTAATTTGGGTGTGTTCTCTTCTTTTTCTGATAAGATTTGCTAAGGGTCTGTCAATTTTGCTAATTGTTTCGAAGAACCAACTCTTTGTTTGTTGATTCTTTCTATAGTTTTTGGATTCTAATTAATTTAATTCTGATATAATTTTAATTATTTCTTTCCCTCTACTGGATTGGGGTTTATCTTGCTGCTCTTTTTCAAGGAGGTTTAGATGTGTCATTAAATTATTGGTTTCAGATCTCTCAAATTTGTTTATGTAGGAGGTCAGAGCTATACACTTGCCTCTGAGTACTGCCTTTGGTTTATCCCAGAGGAGCTGTTAATTTGTGTGTTCATTTTTGTTGAATAGCATAAACATTTGAATTTCCTTTCTAATGTCTTCCATATTCCACTCGTGATTCAGCAGTGTGTTGTTCAGCCTCATGTGTTACCAGAATTTCTTTGGTGGCTTTTGGTGTTGAGTTCTAATTTTATTCCCTTGTGGTCAGAGAGAATGCATGGTATAACTTCAATGTTTCTGAGTTTGCTTTGTGGCCTAAAATGTGGTCTATTTTAGAAAATGTTCCATGGGCTGCTGAGAAAACGTGTATTCTGATGGTGCTGGGTGTAATGTGCGGTTGATGTCTATTAAATCTAATTGACCTATGCAACTGTTTAGATCTGCGGTTTCTCTGTTGAGTGTTTGCCGAGTTGATCTAACTAGTGGGGAGAGTGGTGTGTTAAAATCCCCAACCATTAATGTCTTTGGATCTATGTGGGTTTTGTGGGAGAAAAGTGTTTCTTTGATAAATTTGGGTGCTCCATTGTTTGGTAAATAGATATTTAGAATTGTAATATCCTCCTGAAGGAGGGATCCCTTAATTAGTATGTAGCGACCTTCTTTATCTTTTCTCATGAATTTTAATTTGAAGTCTATTTTATCTGATATTAGGATTGCAACTCCCGCCTATTTATGGGGTCTGTTTTCATGGTAGATTTTGTTCCAGTCTTTAACATTGAAAATGTGTTCGTTTTTACGGGCAAGATGTGACTCCTGCAGGCAGCAGATAGAAGGAACTTGTTTTTTAATCCAACTAGACAGTCTATGTCGCTTACTTGGAGATTTAAGTCCGTTAACATTAGTAGATAGAACTGAGGGGTATTTGGTATTTCCTGCCATGTTATCCACCTTCTTGGGGGCTGCGAAAACTAGTTTCTTCCTAAGGTTCTTGGATTCTCAGTTTGGGTGCAGTTTCTTGGCCTTTATTGTGGTCTTGTTGGTTTTCTATGTGTAGGACCTCTTTAAGAATCTTTTGTAGGGCTGGTTTGGTGGAGATGTATTGTTTCAATTTTTCTTTGTTATGGAAGGTTTTTATTTGGCCTTCAGTTATGAAGGAGAGTTAAGCTGGGTACAGTATTCTTGGTTGATAGTTGTTTGTTTTTAGGGCATGGCATACATCATTCCAGGCTCTTCTTGCTGTGCTTTTCTCTGCTGAGAAATCTGAGGTGATTCTAATTGGTTGCCCTTTATAGGTGATTATTCTTTTCTCCTTGACAGCTTTAAGGACCTTTTCCTTGGTCTGAGTTGATCCTGTTTGGATTATAATGTGATAGTGGGATGTTCTATATTCTTCTTGTCTATTTGGGGTTCTAAAACTTTCTTGTATCTGAATAGGCCTATCTTTTTGCATGTTTGGGAAGTTCTCTGCTAGAATCCTGTTAAACAAATTTCCTAGAACATTAACTTCTGTTTCTAGGTGCTCCTCTACGCCCATTATCATTAGATTAGGTCTTCTGATGGTGTCTTCCAAGTGTTGGACAGATCTATCATATTTCTTGGACTTGTCTTGGATGGTAGTATGTTCTTTCTCTATAATATCTAGGCTGTCTTCAGACCCTGAGATTCGATCTTCTTCATGGTCTAACCTGCTGTCCAGACTTTCTACTTTGTTTTTTATCTCTTTTCCTTCTAATTGGTCGCTTTGATGGCTTCAAATTCTTTGTTGAAGCTTTGTTTTAGATCTTGTATGAACTTCTTTACTTCCTTAATTTGATGTTCAGTGTTTATTCTCAAATCACTTAGTTGATTATTTATGGTTTCCTTGGACTCCCATTCCTTCTGTTAGGTTCCATTCATCATTGCCTTTTTGGTCTTCCTGACTTCCTTCAGCTCTTTGTTAATGTATTCCATGAATTCCTTTAGTGATCTTTGTGTATTCTCATCCTGCTCTCTCAATTCCTGTATTACTCTTTGCTAGCTTCCTCCCTTTTGTGGGATTCCTGTAGTTCTCTTTGAGTATTCTCAGCCTGCTCATGCCATTCCTGCCTTTCTCTTTGTGTATTCTCATGCTGCTCACGCAAATCCTGTATCAATTTTTGAGTAGCTTCCTCGCGCTTATGATATTCCTGTATAAACTTTTGGATTGCCTCCTCTCTCTCCCTATCACGCTCATACAGAGTCCTTTTTATGTTTTCAATCTTTTCATTTATCATTTTTGCCAGCAGTGTTTGTAGAGCTATTTGGGAACTCTCCTCTGGATTATTCATTATTTGTTCCTACCCCTGGTTATCAAGAGTGGGAATTGAGATACCCGGGTTTGCCATTTTTCTTGTGTTTTTCCAGCTTACTCTGCCCGTTTGAGATGAAAAGAGCTCCAGTGTTGTGCTAGTACACTATCTTAAGGCAAGCATCAACCAAAGTCTGAATTTGCACACACAATAGTCTACAGATACAATCTAGTTCAAAAGATACATCTATTCCACATCAAACAACTGTATGTTAATGGGCTACGTACCTTGAAGAAGAATTTTCACAACCAGAAATTATTAGGGTTAGGGAGAGACGTGGTTAAAAAAAGTAATAGATTGATGTGGGAAGGCACAGTGAGAGTTAACTAAGTCCTAATCTCAAAGCAGGAAATAGGTTGTGTAGGATGAAAGTAGAGAGATAAAAAAGAAGAAATGGAAAGGGAAAAGAAAGAGAATAGAAAAAATATAAAAGTAAAAATTAATAATATTATGCAGAACAAAAACAATCTATTTAGAGAAGAACGTGAATATATTGAGAGAAGGGGACGGATATAAAGGAGATGTGAAAAACTTAAAAATAAAAATGCTTAAGGGGCTGGGATGGTGGCTCAGTGGTAGAGTGCTTGCCTTGCATGCATGAGGCTCTGGTTTTGAATCCTCAGCACCACATATACAAAAAAAGCCGGAAATGGTGCTGTGACTCAAGTGGTAGAGCACTTGCTTTGAGCTGAAGAGTTAAGGGACAGCGTCCAAGCCCAGAGTTCAGGCCCACAACCAACCAAAAAAATAAAAATAAAAATAAAAATGCTTAAAATATTATATAGGTATAAAGAGGTAGTACTGCTATTAAGGAATTTAAGCCTCAGAGGTTTTGAATTGAGTAATAAATTTGTGGATTAAGTGTGTACACAATGGGGGATATTGTCTAATAGTCAACTAAGAGTTTATCTGAGGATGTGCAGGACAACAATTAAGTCACATAAAGAAGAACAAAAGAGAGGAAATGGTGAAAAGGACAAGAAAGGAAGAAAAAAGATCAGCAGTCCAGTAGAGCTAAACAAAAAACAAAAAGATAATTAAAAAAGAAAAAAAGAGAAAGAAAACAAAAAAAGAAAGAAAAACGCACACTCAGGTATCCCTAAAATAAAAATTATAAGAGGAATAAAAAGTTACTGGAAAACCATTTTTTTTAAAAAACGCAAAAATTAAAGATTAAAAAAAGTTTTAGAAAAGAAAAAAAATTTATATCAGGTACCAAAAGAAGAAGAAGTAGAAGAAGAAGAAGGAGAAGGAGGAGGAGGAGGAGAAGAAGAAGAAGAAGAAGAAGAAGAAGAAGAAGAAGAAGAAGAAGAAGAAGAAGAAGAAGAAGAAGAAGAAGAAGAAGAAGAAGAAGAGGAGGAGGAGGAGGAAGAAAGTCCTTTGATTTTTTGGGGAGGGGTGGGAAAAATCCAGTATCTCCCTTGTGTAGGTAACCAGCCTCTTGTTGGAGTCTCTGGTCTGCTTGTGGTCCTGTGTCTTGGTTGGTTTCTTAAGTCAGTTTTTTCTAACAGGCAGAAACATGCTCTGCTTTACCCAGGATTTTGCGATCCTCCTCCAAGGCTAGTTCAATGGGAGGCAGATCTACTTTGAGAATCACAAAAGAGGGAGTTGCAGTGATGAAGCTAGGTTCTGGGTAGAGTTGAGGCCTTTCAACAAACAGTAGCTTTTCACGCTGGCTAGTTTGTGAGAAATTCACAGCACCCACTCTGGAGCCATTCTCAGGGTTTCTGTTTACTGAATTTCAATTGATTGTCGAGGCTGCTGAAGGGAGGGGCAGCTTCTGGCTCTGATTACCCAGTGAAGAAAGCCACTGCTAGGGCTGGCGCCTGAGCTGGGTGACTTTTCCCTGGGTGGAGCTGAGTCTGGCAGGTCATGCCGCCGTTAAGTTCTTTTGACCTGCTAAATGACTTGTTTCATTCCAAGGCTTGAGTTGGGGCTAGCAGCTCCAATGAGCTTTGTCGGTATCCAAGATGGAGATCTCCGATACTGGGGGGGTGGGAGGGGTGGCCTTCCTTCCTCTGCTCCCTGGGAAGGAGTGAGGATATCAGGCTTCTACTCCCGCCGAGTCTTGGTTCCTGGGTCATCTCTGGTTCTCTGAACTGCAGGATGAAGATGTCCGCTCCTTGTCGGTTCTTGCTGGTGTTGAATAGAATCCACTTGCCCGCTGCATCTGGCTCCTTCATCCCAGACTCTCTGTGGTTCAGGTATGGCCCCTGCAGTCGCCGCCACCACCGCTGCCGCCGCCGCCGCCGCCGCCGCAGCTGCTAGCAAGAGCTCAGATCTGTCTCCTAGCCTGGATTTTTTCTCTCTGGCCTGACTCTCTTTTCTGTGATGGCACACTTGGTGTGATTCTCTGGCTTAGGACTGTTCACTGAAACTCTAAAACTGCTTTCTATGCGAGAGCTTGTTTAGACTCCAGCTTCTGCTCCTCCATCTTCCCGGAATTCCATCTCCATGAGACTCTTATCTCGAATAAACCACAAGATAAACCAGAACTGGCACTGTGATTCAAGTACAGTGTTAGCCTTGAGCTGAAGAGCTAACTGACAGCGCCCAGGCCCAGAGTACAAGCCCCATAACCAAAAATGTGTATACTCACTCACACACACACACACATACGTAGGGATTGTGTTTTTCTTTTACCCATTCATCATTGGTGGACCTACAGCTTTCTTAATGATTGCAATAAATATGGACAAGATCACATAGTAGATCTACTATTGCCAACTTAGATATTTTTAAATGTGCATTTCCATGCAATTTAGTACATTAATGATGTTGTCCAGTGATCTACTTTGAAACTTTTTCCATCTTCTCTAATTGAAACATTGGAGAAATGCACCTTCTACAGATCTGCTTTGCTAATTACATCACCATCAATTATTTAATGCATATGGCATTCCATCAAGGTAACTGTCTTTTGAACTAGTGCAGCTGCAAGCACTTAATCATTCATATGTTTACTCATATTTTTTTTTATTTTCAAGATGATGTACAGAGGGGTTACATTTACCTAAGTAAAGTAGAATGTGCATTTCTTCTCAAACATGTTACCACTTCACTCATTTTTCTCATAATTTCCCTCCCCTCTTACACCTTCCCCCCAAGTTGTACAATCATTTCCGACATATTATTCTGTGTATATTGCTGCTCTGTCATCTTTTCTCACCTTTCTGTTGTTCCCCTTCCTTTTCCTTATTCAGATAAATGTATATAAAATACCAGAGTACCAAAATCAAATACAGTGACAACAGGGGATATATCATAGTGGGAAGAAAATACAAAAAATTTACTTGTTTTTATTTTTTATTTTTGGCAGGGGGCGGGTGGTCATGAGGCCTGAACTCTGGGCTGGGGCCTGTCCCTCAGCTCTTCAGTTCAAGGCTAATGTTCTACTACTTGAATCATAGCATCACATCTGGCTTTTTCTGTTTAGATGTTGCTGAAGAATTGAACCCAGGGCCACATGATTGCAATAAATAGAGGCAAGTACTCTACTACTGAGCCACCATCCCATCCTGTTGTTGCACTTTTAATGTACTATGTGATTTTTTCGTTTTTTTGGTACATTCTCTTTTTTTTTAATGAGTTTCAAATAATTGTGGAAAATTCTTTCATATACAAATAGATCCTGTGGAGATTTTATCTAGAAAAATTTTCTATGTGTTTCATTATTTTTTATTTTTGTCGGTCATGGGGCAAAAAAAAAAGAAACTTTGCCACTTTAGCGGGGAGGGGGGGAGGGAGGAGGAAATGGGAAGGTATGGGAAGGGGAAACAAAGGAGGAGCAACAATGCTTGATAAGAAATGTACTCATTTCCTTGCCCATGTAATTGTAATCCCTCTGTGTGGTATTTTCACAATAAAAAACAATAATAAAAAATTGCTATGTGTTCTGGTATATAGGTATAATACTGTCTTCTTTGGAGGCCAAAGTAGGAAGATTTCTTGTTCAAGTCCAGCCCTAGTAGATTAGCAAAACTATATAACCCCCAAGTATAAACAAAAGGGGTTGTGGACATAACTCAAATACTATAGCACCTACGTAGCATGCACAGGCTTTGATTCAATCTTCAGGGGAAACAAAAGTGAAAAGGAAGAGAAAAAATCCTGAATTATCAAAGTTGATACTGTGCAGATATTTCTAGATAACCATTTAGCCATCAAAACTATACAGGAATTTTTAGAAAGAGATAAGAATTTCAACAAATTGCAATTGCAGCAAACATGGCTTATTTATCTTATTTATATTATGGTGGGAATAATAGGCAATTAGAATGAATATGAGAGCTTCAGAAGAAATTGGCAATTTATCGAGGAAGAATGTCAAGCATTGCTTTGAGACACTAAAAATGGAAGCAGCAGGTCAGATTTCAGACATATTTGCAGCTGAACTGGGATGTAGACCAGCCCTGCCCTTACTACAGTCCCCTGAAAAAATTTTTGCCAACCTCTGCTATCCTTCTGGGCTGTAAAGCCATTCTCCTAACCTGCTCAGAGACAGGGGCTTCACCCCAACCAACGTCTTACAAAACAGTTCACCTTTTGCCAGCCCCAATCAAAAGTCCTGACAAATAAGCAATGGAATTCCCATCTCTCCTTCGTGTTTTTGAGCTAAAATTCTGCAGCCATATTTTAAGAATGTATTTTCAAGATTGTTTGAATTCGTGTTTCCTGGATGGGAAACTGGAATAGCCCCAAATGCATCTATTTTTATTTGTTTCCCACTCTGCTGATGTTGTACTCACTTGACACCATGGAAATCATTGTGGGTAACCCTTGAAGTTGAGCTAATTTTTCAAGGCCCCTGGGCAGTGGGATAGATCACCCTCTCAGATTAGCTATTACAACCAGTGATTAAAGTGTAACCTGGTCTTTCAGAAATAACAGAAATTCTGCCACGTTTTTCAGTTCTGTTAAATGTGGTGGACAGAGCTAACCCTGAATGCTGGCTGCATGTTGGGTTGCCATAGAAGCAAGCAGCATCCTTGGCCACTTGTTCCACAGAGAAGCTCCTCCCTGTGCCAGCTTAATAAAGCAGAAAGTACCTTTCTTTGTTGCTGGCATAGCTATCTCTGCCCTCCCCAAGATAGCTGAACAATAGAAGGGGTATCTCACTAATATGTGGCATGGAAAATACAGGCAACAAAGTGATGGACTTAGCTGTGTCCATCGCTGGCCTTAATGACCCTAGGGGATAGGTGAGATTTTACATTAGACAAGATCATCAGTAATGCCAGTGGGAGATTCTTGTCTAAGCATTGGGAATAGCTCTCAGTGTTTCTTTTGCCTACATTAAAGGCTGCTTAATGCACTAGAGCTTGTCTTGGAAAAGACACTGAAAGGAAAAACATAGGGGATCGAAAGGGCCACAGAGACACAGAGTTGTCCTAGCCCCTTGTTAGGGATCTTAGAAGAGGAGGTGCACACATGTGGAAGCCCTCAATTTAAGCCTCACTTGATTTGTGAAATAAAATCATTCACTGAGTTGATGTGCCTCCTGAATTCTGCCTACCTGCATGTTTCCCTTTACAATTCACCCAAATGCCAAGGATGATACAGTACACTGTACTCAACACTCTTTAAATAAACTGAGGCTCAGGGATATGAGCCTGAGTTCCTTGGTAAGCAGCAATGCTGGCACTTGGATCTATGACTCCAGCTGTGAACCTACACTTCATTTGTCTTTTCTGACCTTGAAATAAGAAAATTCTCTTTTCCTGCCTGCCAGCTAACTAGCTCCATGCTCAGTGCCCACTTCCCTATACTCCAGTTCTATCTAGAGAATAAAATACTCGAAGTCAACTATCTTCCACACTGATGTGTCTCTGCTTACCAGGAATCAATGCCTGGGGTGCTGGTAGGGCAGCAGAGGACAGCCTCCTTCTGCCTTCCTTATTTCATGCAAGTTTCTTTGTATATACTATCTCTCTTGTAACGCAAGGCTCTGGTGGAGCAGTGTTGCTAATGGGGCAAGATAGAAATCCTAGGAGGTGGAGTTCTCTTTTAATTTTAAATTCCTTAATTCTCAGTTGTCTTACTTTCTGAGGTATAACATATAAGCAAGGGGACAAAGAAATATGCTTTTAGCAAATATCAGAAGAGTTCTCTGTGTCTATTAGAATTGTTGTTTTTGTTGATCATAGAGTTTGAACTTAGGGTCCAGGCACTGTCCCTGGGCTTTTTTGCTCAAGACTAGAGCCCTACCACATTGAGCCAAATTTCCACTTCCAGTTTTCTGGTGGTTAATTGGAGATAAGAGTCTCACAGACTTTCCTGCCAGGGCTGGATTTGAACCACAATTCTCAGATTTCAGCCTCCTGAGTAACAAGTATTACAGTCGTGGGCCACCAGCACCTGGCAGAAATTTTTTCTTTTTTCTTTTTTTAAATACTGTGAGATTTGCAGAGAAAGCAAGAAATTAGAATCTATTGTTGGGAGAGCAAATTAATTAAATGTTTTGTGGACAGCTTGACAAAGTACATTAAGTAATGAAATATGCCTCATCTTTGACCCAGGTAAATACATCTGAATATTCCTCAAAATAAGTCACAGAGAGAGGAAGATATTCTGGGCAAGCATGCCTCAGCACCATATGTCCGTCCTAGGCAAGGTCTGGAAAAATAACCTAGGTGATAAAATTATTACTGCATGTATTCAACTAACTGGAAAGCAATTCTTAAAATACTACATGCCTATTGAAAGGAAAAGGTATTCTTGACACAGGAAGCAAAACAAAAGCAAAGTGTTAAAAATAATAGAGTTATCTTGGGGTTCATTTCGCCTAGCATCATCTTTTCTGACCATCTCTGCTTGTCTCATATGTCTATAGTTCTAGCTATTCTGGAACCTAAAGCCAGAAGCTCACTTGAACTCTAGTTCAGGGCTCACCTAAGCAACATATTGAGATACTGTCTAAACACAAATAGCTGTCTTCATCTAACCAGACCATGCTCAAGAAATTATGTAGTCCCAAATGTTTGTATAAAGTACACTTAGGAAGAAGAGGTTCAGGTGTACCTTCACATACAAGGGTGACAGATAGGTAATGACAAATATTTAAGGCTTGAAGACAGAATTTTTATTGTGTTCACTATAAATGATGTATTTGAACAGATCAGACAGACAGATAGAATTGTGTCCATTCATTGAGCCTAAATCAGAATAAAACATACTTAATCGAATCCATTACATGTTACCACAAATTATAAGGCAGCTATCCAACCTGGGTCCTTGCATCCAGCATAAGGAGAATTCAGGTAAGAAGAAAACATATGTAAAGATGATCGAAGGGTTTAGTAGAAGAGAAAAATAACAAAGAGCACATATTATAGACACACCACAGAGAAAAGGGCAATTCGGCCCAGGTCAGCCATCTTGGCCATCTTCCTCATTACAGAGATTGGTCTTGGGTTAAATAGGGAGAATTGTAGACCTTGAAGATGGCTTTCCGATTGGTGGCTATCCTTTCTGTTTCTTGTAATGTTATGACTTCAAAGATTTATTGCCCCATCCTTATGTACTCAACATTTTGAGCATACTCTTTATTCTTCTGTAGCCCTCTTCGCCCATATCCATGTCAGCTAGCTTTGGTTTAGCAGCTGATCATGCCATCTGCCAGTTCTATAGACCACATGTTCTGATTGACTACTTTGCACTAACTCACACTAGAATTACTCTGATTTAAAAAATATGCCATGTTATACATGTATCTGAACAACATGTGGTAGCACATAGTACATTATGTATCAGGTAAAAATAGGGAATAAACATTTTCAGAACAAATACTGTAGTATATTCCCTAAAGTATTAAGTACTACAATTGTTTTATTGAAATGTATAATCATACATAACTGGTATTTTTGTCAATAAACCTGCTTTTATTTAGGAGGTAGTATGTACAGAAATAGCTCTTAGACATAATATTAAGTTATCGTAAAAAGAACTCCACTTCCATTTCTATTCAAGATGGGTAATTTAGGTATCAATTCCCTCACTTTCTAGAGCAATGAGTTCTCTTCTTCATAGGCAGAACACAGATTCTGATAGCCTTCTTGCTTTAGAGCTGGCCCTGACATCACCCTGACACACTGGCATGGCTTTTTCTTCCCACCAGGTTTCTATCAGATAGGGAAGCTTTATGGTTGCACACTGAAGACTGACCACCCCAATCTCCAGTCCATGTCTCCCAACTTGAGATAGGGTATTCCTTACAGTACCTGAAGTCCATTAGTCCATTAGTCCATTATCTATCTATCTATCTATCTATCTATCTATCTATCTATCTATCTATCTATCTATCTATCTATCTATCTATCTATCTATCTATCTATCTATCTATCTATCTATCTATCTATCTATCTGTCTGTCTGTCTGTCTGTCTATCTACCTATCTATCTATCTATCTATCTATCTATCTATCTATCTATCTATCTATCTATCTATCTATCTATCTATCTATCTATCTATCTATCTATCTATCTATCTATCTATCTATCTATCTATCTATCTATCTATCTTTCTGTCTGTCTGTCTGTCTATCTATGCTCTATTTTGTGTGCCAGTACTGGAGTTTGAACAGAAAGCCTCATGCTCTTCCTTAGCTGTTTTTGTTCAAGGTTGTCAGCCTCCCATTTTAGCCACACTTCTGCTTCCAATTTTTTGCTGGTTAATTAAATATAAGAGGCTATAGACTTTCCTGCCCAGGGTGGCTTTGAAACACAATCCTCAGATCTCATCCTTCCAAGTAGCTAGGATTACAAATGTGAGCCACCCCTGGGTGACTTCTTATCTTCATACACCTCCTATGGTTTGTGTCATCACCCAAAGGGCTTCTAGCCATAGAAAGCTTACCCATTCTGTCCATGGTTTCAAGATGGAGGCAGCCAAAACTGACAGTCTCAAAGCCTGTGATTTCATCCCACTAGACCCTACCGAAGCCTTCACCACATGAGGCATCTCCCTGCCATGTTCTAGCTCCAATCTTTTTATATCCTTTCTCCCTTTTCTCACCTTCTACCCAGACATGCATAATCTCATCATTACCTTGGAACTAGTCATCTATCCATCCCATTCCTGGCATTTAAAGAACCCCTGGATTCCAATAGCTCAAGCCTGTATTCCTAGCAACTCAGGAGTCTGAGATCTGAGGATTGTGGGTCAAAGTCAGCTTAGTAAGAGTGAAGCCCACGAGAACCTTACCTTCACTTAACTACTAGAAGTTGAGCTGTGGTTCAAGTGACAGAACACGCTAGCATTAAGTAATAAAGTTCAGGGACCATGTACAGGCCCAGGTCTCTTGTGCATGTACACAAATACGCATGAAAACACATAATGTAATCTGGTTTTATTGTTTGGTGTTTGAATAAGGCTACTTGTTTACAACCTTAGGAAAGAGCACATTTCAGTTGCTTTTTCTACAGTGAACTTGGATGTAAGTCCTGTGTTGTCCTCAAACCCCTGAGTTTCAACAACTGAATATTACAAGTACTGGGATGTTATGCCTGAATGAAATCAACTGATGGTTGAGTCTGCCTTTGCCAGCTGACACTGTCCACAGGGTACTTCTAGTCTTTAGACACTTCCTATGGAAGTGACTGTCCCTTGTAATGTAAAGACTTTTCAGCGGGGGGGGGGGGAGGGTGTTGGGCTGGTAGGGATGGTAAGGGGAAAAAAAGGAGGCAACAATGCTTAATAAGAAATGTACTCATTACCTTGTTCATGTAATTGTAACCCCTCTGTACAATGTTTTCACAATAAAACTTACTAATAATAAAACAAACAAACAAAAAAGACTTTTCTGCCCCCTGGCTCCTGAAACCTCCTCTGAAGTTTTCTTCCTCCTGTTGTCAGGATTCAGCTCATGTGTGCTCCTCTCCAAAAGGCTGAGCAAGCTTTCTTGGAAGATGCATTCTGTCTCCAGGGAGAATGAGACATAATACCTCTTTGGGCAGTAACTCAGGTTTCTGCCCAATCCCATCTGCCAGGATTTTGACTCTGCACTCAGAGCTGCAGCTAATATGGAATGAATGAAAAAGACAACAGTGAAAAAGAAGACCTCCCAAAAGAGCTTAGAGAAAGAGTCATAGATTGGAAATTGCTTGGAATATGGTCTTCCGTCCATGAGGCCTCTCCATTTACTAGCTAGCATTCCTGGGCTGGAGTGCCTCTTTGTGGCTCCACCCTTGGTCATGTATACAATTCCTATATTGCCAATGTAACATCAAAAGCTGATGTTCCCAGGGACATTGGAGGGGACAGCAAGAGGTAGCTACCTATTACTTACACACAAACTACTTAGGCTGTCTAAAGAAATGAAGTCTGGTCATTTGTAGCATTGTGTTGGCAAATTCACCATCTATGGATGGGAGTGCACCTTAATCCTAGTGGAGCTAGAAGAGTCATACAAACGGATTACCCTGAAGCTTTGAGCAGAGCTAGCTGTTGCTGCTGGCTTCTCGACTATTTTGTCTTTGAAGTACCAAGAAACTGATGAAAACATCAGCACATCAAAGCAATTCTCAGTGTTCTTTTGTCACAAGAGTTCCAAAATAAGTTTCCAGCAATAGTTTTGCAAAAGCTTTGGCTGCTCTGTCCCCAGGAGAGACGTCACCTGCCCAAAGTGCCTATTGGACCTGGACATCATCTTTGAAACCAGCTCATCTGGGCTTGTTTGAGGGCTCTTGAGGTAGAGGCGGGGGTGGGAAGTTGATATCCCCAGACCTTATGTCTTTTATCGAGGCATTATCTCTTATTATAATGGTCTCTTTTCTTTTCAGTGAATATCAAGTGTTGTCCTGAATACTGGGTACAAAGCTGTGAACAGAATGAGGTACTTTCATCATGGGGCTTATTTATTGCTGCAAAGCCTAATGCATCATAAATAAGTGGAGATGCAGAATATTATGAGAAAAAGGCATGGTAAGGAAAGCCAAACTGTATGATTTCACAATTGAGGGATGTGTAGCTTATACACAAAGCCCAAAAAACAAACAGCTTTAATGTTGTTTCTCTTTTTTTTTTTTTTGGTGGTAGTAGGGCTTGAACTTTGGGATTGGGCGTTGTCCTTGTGCTCTTCAGCTGAGGTTGAGAACTCTATTTGGTTTTCTGGTGATTATTTGGAGATAAGAATCACAGGGAGGGCTGGGAAGGTGGCTCAGTGGTAGAGAGCTCTCCTTGCATGCTTGAGGCCCTGTGTTCGATTCTTCAGCACCACATAAGCAGAAAAAAAAAAGCCAGAAGTGGCGCTGTGGCTCAAGTGGTAGAGTGCTAGCCTTGAGCTGAAGAGCTGAGGGACAGCACCCAGGCCCAGAGTTCAGGCCCCACCACCCGACCCCCACGCCAAAATAAAAAAGAATTGCAGGGAGTTTCCTGCCCATGTTGGTTTTGAATCGTGATCCTCAGATCAGCCTCCTCAGTAGCTAGGTTTACAGGTGTGAACCACTGGTGCCTGGCTAATGTTGCTTCTTACTTGCTCACCTTTGGTGCCAACGACCTCCATGAGTCAAATCTCGAAGTGTCAAATTGAGAACTATCTTGTACTTTGAGAAGTTATAGGGAAATAAAAAATTCAGAGATATATGCCACAGGTTAGGGAGTCAAAGTTGGATTTGAATGTTTTGTCTCCCTTTGGGTGAATGCTTCCTCTTTAAAGATTTAACACTTTTCTCAAAAACAAAACCAAAAAATATGGGATGGATATACTTAAGCCATATCTTGTCTTGAAAGCCTTCTTGTTTTGAAATTATTTTAAACTCAAAGAAGAGTTGCAAAGAGTAGTGAGAGTTCCCACATACTTCTTCACTGCTTTTTTATTATGAACATACTATTAACATCTTATATAACCACTCTCATTTACTGATTCTAAGACATTCACATTTGCACAATATTTTCAAGCTCCAGATGTTATTTGAATTGTATCATATCCCTCTCTAATGTCTTTGTGTATGTGTTCTTGTATTAAAGTACTGATGGCCACAAAAAGGGGTCAGAAATCATTTTTTCCTTACCTGAAAAGGAAGAGGCATGGGACATAGTTCTAACAGTGTGTAAGTGTGGAGACTGCACATTTTGGAAATGGTTACAAGCCTTATTAAAAGAACTATCTAGTTAATAAAAGTTGTCACCCTGGTCAATTGTCCTGGGCCACTGCCTCAAATGTTGCCTTAAAAACCAGCTGGACACCCGCCTATCAAGCCTATGCCACATATCCTTAACCAGTCTTAGTAGAAATTTGCAGCCCAGAAAAATGTGTGATAACCCTTTTGAGTCAGTGTGGGACCCTGCTGCTGCTTCTACCCTCCCTTCTGGATAAAGTTCAAGGACGGCCTTATAGTCATCTGGAAGGAAATCTATGTTGTCATCCTGACCATGTTGACCATAGTGACAGTGGACTGGACTCCTGCCTGACTCCATCACCTCTGACTGCTTCCCAGTGGAAAGCTGCTTTGGATCTGCTGAAACTGAGTCTGTGGTATATTATTTCAGTGATATCCAGTAACTCTCTCTATTCCCACAGTAGATATTGAGGGCAAGGATGATATCACTGGCTTGCCTCAGGCACTTCAAGGATTAGGAAACTAGAAATCCACTCTACAATCAAATCCTTGCTTGGTTTGGGTGTGGTAAAAGGCCGCTTCCAACAATAGCTATAAAGGAGAGATCTTTATCAATGGAGGTAGTAGGAGGAATGAAACTCACCCCTGCTATTAGAATTAAAAATTTAACAAAATTCTCCACCCAAGGGATGCCTTGAGGCAGTTCTGATAACCTGGTTCCTCAAGCCAAAGAAGCAAAATGGGCCCAAAAGCCACAAAGAAACTCAGGGAAAGAAAGAGTGTAGTAAAGAAAGCCTTAGAAAGGAATTGAAAAAAAATCTCATCTGGATTAAAAAAAAAAAAGATATAAAAATAAGGATTGTCTTAAAATGTTTGTCACAGTGAAAAGGGGAAGAAGACAAACCCCAGAAAGTTTAAGTATGTAACAAATGGTAGGAGTATGTCTTAAAAATGAAGCTTATGAGTAAGTTGGTATGAAATTAAACTAGCTTTCATATACATAGAGTCAGGATGGGTGAATTGATGTGGAACTATTCTTTATGTTTATCTGTATGGTAGGGAGGAAGGATATGCCCACTTCAATCTAGATGCTGGTTTAGCTAATTAGAGCAGCCAGGTAGACTCGTTGTGAGAGGGGATTCTCTTAAATTTACCATGACTGAATGACTCCTTCCCTTTGCCCTTTTGCGCTCCCATTGCATTGTCTATTCCAAAGGGTTTATGCCCTGTGAAATGATGTTTGGCAGACCATCCTTCTTGTATCCTCGCTTAAAAACTGCAATGTTGACATAGATGACTGCTCCAGTCTTTACAGGCACTGCAGACTGTTCAACAGGAACTCCATTCCCAATTTCAGGCACTCCTGCAGGCAGCCCCTGTAGTTGGCCCTAATTACTGATCATGAGACACTGTGTAGGTCATATGACATAAAAAAAACTAACTATCCTCAGTGGAAAGGACCTTATACTGCTATCCTAACAGCTCCAACCACTGTCAAGGTGAATGGGATCTGGTCCTGGATCCACGCTTCACCACTTAAGGTGGCCCTGCTACCAGAAGAGACAAATGGATGGACCCTGAAAAGCCTCTCAAGCTAAGACTCATCTCATCATAATTTTTCATTTATGCTTCTGTGCTCTAAATGATGTTAACTACCACTGGCAGTTTAAAATCAGAGACAAGGGGACAGTTTTCTTACTTCTGCTATTGTAATGTCCCTGATTGTAGCAATTTAATTTTACCAACCAACTCAACTTGTGGAATATGACAAACTGCTTCAGATATCTTGATGTCACACCCCTTCTCCTACTATGTTCTGGTGCAATGGAAGCCTATGGTCATACATTAATCCAACCTTGGCCTCTTGGATTTTGATAACAGCAGTTCCCCAATTAAATCTTTATACCAAAAGTGAAAATTTTCAGAGATTGTTATGCCACCTCTTAACCAAGAGGACAGATTTTATTCCTATAATGTTAGGGATGAGTCTGGTTACCTCTGTTGGAGGTTTAAAACTTGCTCAAGAATTTGAGGAGAGGGTAGATGAGGATACTCATGCCTCTTCAGTGTCTCTGGCATGCATACAAAGACAACTGAACTCTCTAGCGGGGGTGGCCTTGCAGAATCATACGGCACTAGACCTTCTCACAGCTTCCAAAGAGGGAACCTATGTTTTTCTAAGGGAAGAGTGCTGATACTGTGTAAATGAATCACGGCTGGAGAAGAAAACATAAAGGTTGTAGGTAAACTGTGTGAAGGACTCCACCAGCATCCATCTGCTAAACTAGATCTAGTATGGGTTCAAAGCCTTTTGGCCTGGTGGCTAGTATCCCTAGCCACCAGCAATTATACTATTTCTTCTACTTGTTATTACTGGTTCCTGTGTGGTTAAGTCTTTGATATCACTTATAGAAAAAATAATTGGGACTGTCAAGCTGATGGCCCTTCAGGCCCAGTACAGCCTCCTGAGTCAGGAAAAAGAGTCAAGAATTTGACTCAGTTACAAAAAGAAAGGGGAATGTAAGGATCTCTTAGGATTAAAGACCCCAAGACCAAGCAAGGACACTGAGTCAGAATATTAACCTCTTATGGGGAACTGAGGAATGCAATAATCTCTTGCTTGAAACTGAGGAATGAAATAACAGGAAATTGCCATTGTAAAAGTCCCTTGTTTGGAAAAAAAAGTTGATGTTATCATACTAATAGAACTTTGCAGCTTGTACCTGCTTGTGTTTTTTGCCTTCATTAGCCTAGGCTGTGTTCATGTTTAGGGTCATAGTGTTAGCTCCCAAGTCTACACTGTGTCCCTGGCAGGACAACTTCTGTAACACCTAACAAACTTCTTTAATCTCTAAGCCCGCTTTGATGGACTCATTCTCAGACCCTGTAAGAATTGAAATAACAGTGATTAAGTTGTCTTAGATACTAATGAGGGGAATTTGTTTTAAGGATATCTCAGGTAACCTCAAAGTAAGAATAGAGTAGGATCAGACCTAAAATCTAGAAGTAGCCATGAACATCCATTGGCAACCTGGGAATGATTGTCTCCTGAACCCACATACCTGTTTCAGCATTCTCACTGTTAAGAAAATGGAGGAAAACAGAAAAGGAATAGGCCAGACTCAATGATCAACAGGTGGGGACTGTTTATTGCCAGCAAGGTGCATAGACCTTTCAGGTTTGGAGGTTGTTTGAGGGACTATATTTTGGATGGACTTATATAGGGCTTGTTTTCACAAAGAAGCAGAAAATAAAAAGTGGCTTATGCTCTCTTAGGCCACAAGGAGACTTCCTTGACCAGGCCCACAAGTTGAATGTTCTACACTGGATGAAGGGCTATTGTCCCCTGGGGACCAAGTGTTATATCCTTGGCCAGGCACTGATTGGAACCTGCCTGCTGACAGGCATGTGGCCACGCTTGTTTTCTTGTACCTGGTGTCTTGCTTGAGCTGGAGGAATTAGGCAGGAATCAATCTTTCACTCACTGTAACAAATTTTTCAAGCCAAATTGCACAGATTCCAGCCTGTTACCTTTCCTGCAGCAGAATGTGGGGACATCAGGTTATACAGTGCTGTGGCGTTTTAGTGAGAGCAATGAAAAGAGTCCCCAGTATGTGACTTCTGTTAGAGTCATAGGAACTCTTGAACAGAAAAGTGTTGGTAGCTAGTTGTGATTCAGCTAGCTGCAGAAGGTCTCTGGCATCTCTAAAGGAGAACTGGGTCTCTCTGTTGACTGCCACTGGCAGGTAAGAATGTTACTGTAACAGAATAGAGTTCTAATGCCTGTTCCCAGAGCTAGGGCTGGCTCTGATTAGTAGAACCAAAGGACGAGGCTTGGGAGTGGTAGAGGCTGGTGGTCAAATGAATCTAGCTGCTCAGCAGAAAATGGAATATGAATTTTACTAAGAAATACTGGAGCATCTCTTACTCATGAGATACCCTCAAATCAGGCTTTCACTGAGCTGGATGCAGAGCAAAACAAGCACAAAGCCACTGGTAACAACCAAAAACCAGCCCTGCTTCTATTCCCTGCAAACATTCTCCAGGAAATATTGCCACACCATGCAGAACAATTCCTACCAGATCTGCTGAGTTTCTGCTAGGCCCAAAAGTCGGGTTCCCTTTCCATTTTACTTTTCATTTTCAGTCTTTTTCTCTTGTTTGTTTTTCTATGAGATCTTCTTTTATTTGTATTTATACACACACACACACACACACACACACACACACACACACACACACACACACACACACACACACACGCATTTGTGAAAATACCTTACAGAGAAGTTACAATTACATGAGTACATGAGCAAGGTAATGAGTACATTTCTTATTAGGGATGGTAAGAGGAAACAAAGTGGGAGGCAACAATGCTTGATAAGAAATGTACCCATTACCTTTTATTTGTATTCTGTGACAAGTGATCTGAATTTTCCCTGTTACTGCTTCCAGCACATGCTGCCCTAGGTCCAATTGAACACTCTACCACAATGCCTGGACCTCTGCTGTAACAGCTTCACCTAGTCCTATAATTGAATCCCAGGAGGCTGGGAATATGGCTCAGTGATAGAATGCTTCCCTAGCATGCATGAATTCATGGGTTCGATTCCTCAGCAACACATAAGCAGAAAACACCAGAAGTGGTGCTGTGGCTCAAGTGGTACAGTGCTAGCCTTGAGTAAAAGAAGTTCAGGGGCAGTGCAAAGGCCCTGAGTTCAAGCCCCAGGACTGGCACAAAAAAGAAAAAAGAATTGAACCCCAGGGCTTCCGATGTCACATTTAGAAGGCATGTTTTCTTCCTACATTGTCTGTCATGTGTATCTACAGCTTTCTCTAACAAAGGTTTTTCATTGAAACTACAGTTGCTTACATCTTAGCCTTAGGATCTGATATAGGGATTGATCTCTGGGCAACAGGGCTGGTTGAAATGCAAGACATTTCCTTAGCACAATTCAAGGGCCTACTCTACTTGTTTTAATGTTCTGGGAAAGTTTTCTCATTTTTTTTTTTTTTGGGTCCAGTCGTGGGGCCTGAACTCTGGGCCTGGGCACTGTCCCTCAGCTCTTCAGCTCAAGGCTAGCACTCTACCACTTAAGCCACAGCGCCCCTTCCGGGGTTTTCTTTTTGTTTATGTGGTGCTGAGGAATCAAACCCAGGCCCTCGAGCATGCAAGGCAAGCGCTCTACCACTGAGCCACCTTCCCAGCCCCTGGGAAAGTTTTGTAAAGCAGTTTTGAAAGTTTGAAACAAGAAAGCACCAAGCTCATGGCTGGTCTCATTAACTATTGGGTGAAAACTCCAGAAAAGTGGTGGGAGGTGGGGATGTCTTCCTGCTTGGCCCATAGTAGCATGGCATGCAGCTCTTCTGCAATCAAGCATATTTCTACTGATCATATGTGGACATGGCCAGCTCATCCTGGTACTCTCCAGGTAGTATTTCTTAGGCACCAGGAACTCCATGTAATGAAGTTCAGGGAGTTTACACAGTGCAGAGAAGAGGCGCTTGAGGGTGCAGGCTCACAGCAGGTTAGCAAGGAACTTGAGCTCCTAGAGATAGAGGCAGGAACACAGGCCCAGGATCATCATGACCACATAGCTATGGGTAATAGCACACTCCACTGGGGTCCACACCCGCACTATCTGGGCAACCTGTTGCCGGAGCTTGAGGAAAGTAGAGGGATATAAATGAAGCAGATTGTGTCTACTGAGGTGCAACACATCCAGCTGGGCAGCATGGATACAGTCTGCCAAGAAGTTCATGTCCACATGGTTCAGAGCACAATTGGCCAGGTCCAGCATTCTCAATCATGTCCTGAACGGGCTGTAGAACATGGAATAATCAGCACTAATCAGGGGAGTTCCATGTGAGCAACAATGGATGTGAGCAATCCATCTGCTTGTCTGTCACAGAGAACAAAGACTACACCTTGCAGGGCAAGTCTTGTTCTTACCTGACTGCATGCAGTCTATGAAAATAGTTTGTGACACATGATGCTACATGAAATGCAAATGTCTGTGTCCATAAATATGGTTCACTGGGATGCAGGCTGGCTCCCTTGCTTTCAGACAGTCTACAGCTGCTGGGCTTGCTGTGTGGTTCAGAATTAACCTGAACCAACGAAACCTTTGTCTTCATCTCACCTAAATGGCAGATTTTATCAACAACCATTTTCATATGAAAGGAGTTATGTACATGATCCTGGAGAGAACATCCACTCTGAGAGCTTGCTACAGAGGAAATGAGGCATTAGTAAGAAAAAAGAGCCATTACTCTAACAATAGAAGAATCCATTACTATAGAGCCAGGAAGGGAAAGCCAGACATCCCCAACTGAGGCACCATATCCACAATCCAATAATTCTGATTTAGATAGTGTTGGCAGCAAGCATCAGCAAAGGGGCAGCTGGGCCCTGTCTCTGACTGAGTCCCTCACTGTCTGTGCATGCCCCTCTTGATATCATAACTGCAAATGGGTGAAACTATTAGCTAAGACCTTATGATAATCCTGCTTATGGAGGAGGCCAGGCATTCCCCCAATTCCCATGAATGATCTTGGGTTAATATCTGCTCAGAAAGGCCAGGGTGACACTGCAGTCCCACAGTCAGCTGACAACAACCTCATGTCACCCAGCTGAGCCAGATTTCTATACCTGACCTGAGATAATGCCAGTCACACAGTGTTGGGAACTTTTTTGCACCACAATAGACAGCTACAGGAGTCACTATAGTTAGCTTTGCCTTATAAAGCAACATTCTAGACCCATTAGTTAGCATGTTCTTTTCACAGAGACCTCTCCCTCTCCCTTCCCCCTCCCCCTTTCCCTCTCTGTCCTGCTCTTCTTGCTTTCCCCCACTCTTCCTCCTATCTATGCTAGGGATTACAGCCAGGGTTTTTCATGTGCTAGTCAAACACTGTAGCATCAAGGCACATTTTAGCCCTCATTTTTCTTTCTTTCTTTTTTCTTTCTTTTTTTTTCTATCTTTCTTTCTTTCTTTCTTTCTTTCTTTCTTTCTTTCTTTCTTTCTTTCTTTCTTTCTTTCTTTCTTTCTTTTTTTCTTTCTTTCTTCCTCTCTCTCTCTCTCTCTCTCTCTCTCTCTCTCTCTCTCTCTCTCTCTCTCTCTCTCTCTCTCTCTTTGTCTGTCTCTTTCTCTCTTTCTTTTCTTATTTTGAAGACCAAGACACCATTCAAACTCAGTATCTGATGCTTTTGCTCACTGGCTGGTACTCTAATATTTGAGCTACACCTCCAGACCTTGTTTTTTGAGGCAGTCTCCCCATGTTATCCATGCTGGACTTGAACTCACTTTCCTTCTTCCTCAGGCTTCTGAGTGTTGGGATTGCAAGCCTGGTTTTGATGCCTACCTTACACATTGTCTCTTTCTAACTAGAAGCAGTCCCCTGAGGTCCCTCACTATTCTGGATCACTCCTGGTCCTCCAACTTCTTTATTTCTCTTTTGTGCTCTCTTATGTGCAGCTCCAGAGAGCATTGAGCTTGGGGCTTTGTGAATAAGCTGTTCTTCTACCTATCACTCAGTGCCCCTACAGCCTGTGAAGCCAATGACCAGAGTGCTTGACCCATCCCTCCTCCTTTCAGTATCTGAGATTCACCCTAGGAGAATCTGGATCTTCCCTGTCAGCATGGAGAGGGCCACACTCAGCTCTATCAGGTAAGTCATGTGACTGAGCTCTCAGGAGATGGAGCCAAGGAGGCAGTCTTCATGCTTAGAAGTTGGGACAGAAGTGAAGGGTGTGTCAAAGGCCTTAATGGGGAGGATGAGTGAAGTCAGACGAGGGAATCCCACCTGGGCTAACAACTGCTGCACATGCCAGCATGTAGCCGCACATTGTGGGCAACTTCCAGCTTGCACAGCTAACCTGTCCTGGCTAGGCCTAACACCTGCAGAAGCTACCCAGGGCTCAAGCTGTCTTCCCTGAATGAGGGGCAGTGCATTTGCAGAGCAGCCATACCTGCTGATTCCAGGGCCTGCACCACTATCTCAAAGTTGCCTTCAATGGGCTGGGAAGGTGGCTCGGTGGTAGAGCGCTTGCCTTGCATGCCTGAGGCCCTGAGTTCGATTCCTCAGCACCACATAAGCAAAAGGAAAAAAGCCGAAAGTGGCGCTGTGGCTCAAGTGGTAGAGCGCTAGCCTTGAGCTGAAGAGCTGAGGGACAGTGCCCAGGCCCAGAAGGGCCCCACGACCGGACGCCCCCCCCCCAAAAAAAAGTTGCCTTCAATGACAAAGAAATAAATGAGGACTTCAATAGGTCACCTAACTGCACAGGGCTCTGCCTGTAGTTGGCAGCATATTCTAGCCAGGAGCTCAGTGTGGCTCCATATTCCCAGAGCCCTTCCACAAAGGCATTGCTGTACCTGCACATCCCGGATACCCATAAGGTCAGATCTCTGCAGCTGATGAATCCTTTTAAAGAATTATTTAAGAAAGATTTTTCCTTTGTTTTATTTAGAAAAGAATATTTTAAAGGTTCATTCCCTGGAAAACACTTCCCCAGTTTTAAATGCCAAGACAAATAGTTGGGTTCCACATGAGAGTGCCATTAAGATACTAGAACTCTATGTACTTTTCAGGGATACAATGAATTTTGGGATGACTCAATGTTTTAGGTATCCATGATTCTAACACTAGATACATTTCTACTTTCTCAATACACTGAGAAGAGATTTTGATTCCAAGAGACTTTGAAAAATAGTATGAAGTCTTTCATAACTCCGCATCAACTCTTCATTTTATGAACTTATTTTCCTAATATAATTTATGAAGCTTTATAGTTAATTATTTTCTCCAAAGTCACAAAATCATTTTTTGAAGATTTTCTAATAGGGATAAAGCTTTGAGACTGAAAGGTCAATATAATCCTTTTTGTCTACTATAATCAAGAATCTCTTAAAATCATTGTTGAATGTTAAATTCCTCCAAAGCCTATACTTGAATGGAATCGCTTCTATCTTGAGGGTATGAATTGTGTGTGCTTGGGAAAAATTCCATTTATCCCATTAATATGTGGAGGATATTTCACAGTAAGGAGATCCAGGTAGTACTTACCCACTTTGGTCTCATCTCTGTACTCTGTGCGTTTGGGCAAACTTCAACTTTGTTCACGACTCATTTAACTTCTGTAGATTCTATGATGAAGATACTCTTTTTTTGTGGGGGGGGGGGTCTGGTTGTGGGGCCTGAACTCGGCCTGGGCACTGTCCCTCAGCTCTTCAGCTCAAGGCTAGCGTTCTACTACTTGAGCCACAATGCCACTTCTGGCTTTTTTCTTTTTGCTTATGTGATGCTGAGGAATTGAACCTAGGGCCTCAGGCATGCCAGGCAAGCACTCTACCCCGAGCCAACTTCCCAGCCTGATGAAGATTCTCTTAAATTTAATTTTTTTCTAAAATATATCAGAAGCCTGTAAGTATTCCTCAATACATCATGTATTCCCACAACTTATGCAATCCCTTCCTTTGATAAAAAGTCCTTCCTCTAATTAATATTAGCTAACTCCAATAGTATAGTATAAATAATTACTCAGGTTGAGGAGAGAAAGTTGTTCTATAAGTGAAATAAATACTTAGTTTTATCAAATTTTATCATTTTTAACCTCTGAAAAACTCTAGAGGTCCTAACTAAAAGCAGCTTTCATTTACACACACAAGAAAAGAGGTTAATTAATCTATTATACACTAAGAACAATGAACCTCTGAGAGAAAAACCCATGGCATTTTTAATTATGGCTGTTATTATTATTTTAAGAACTTTTGTATCCCTTTTTATCCAAAGAAAAAAATTAGATACTATTCTTAAACAGACCAAGTTTCATTACCAAGAAAGTTAAAAAAAAACCTAAATAATGTGAGAAAATAACTATATATTATAGATTTTAACCTCAGAGAATATATGAAGAACTCCTCAATCAAGTAACACAAAAGGAAATTCACTTTAAAATAGTTGTGGAACTTCAACAAACATTTCTTCAAAGCAGAGAGATAAAGCACCACTAAGCAACCCCAAAGTTGCTAGGAAAATGCCATCAAATCACAGGAAGATACTGCTTCATGCCTTCTACAATGACTGTGACTTAAAAAAAATACAGAAAATGGTCTGGGAATGTGGCTTAGTTGTAGAGTGCTTGCCTAGCATGCATGAAGCCCTGGGTTCAATTCCTCAGTACCACATAAACTGAGAGAGCTGGAACTGATGGTGTTGCTCAAGTGGTAGAGAAAAAGAAGCTCAGGAAGAGTGCCCAGACCCTGAGTTCAAGCCCTAGGACTAGGAAAAAAAGAGGAGGAGTTGAACTCTTTTGGCACAGCTAAGGTAATGAGAATGTAGAATGTTACAACCACATAGAAAAAAAGTTGGTGAATCTTCAAAGAGTCTAACATAGAATTACAATATGACTCAACAATTCTATTTGTAAAGATACAAACAAACAATGGACAATAGAACTTACATGGATGCCAGTGTTCATTGTAGCCTTATTTATAAATACTGGAGAGAAACCTTCCGAATGTTCATTTATAGATGAATGAATAAACAAAATATGGCATCTCATAGTATGGAAATTAATGTGCCACAAGAAATAAATGACACTCTGTCCATGCTGTAACATGGACTGCACCAACCTTGAAAAACATTATAAAACTAAGTATTTCAAACCAGACACAAAAGCATAGCTCATGTATGATTGTACTTATAAGAAATATCTAGAATAGACAACAGAAACTGATAGCAGATTAGAGATTGTCCACAGTTAGATGGAGGAAGAGATGAGTGACAATTTATTGATTAATGATGATACAGTTTCTGTCGGGTCTTTGTCCGTCCCACGAAAGACGGACGGGGTCTGAGGAAAGGTAAGTGCGGCGCTCGCCCGTTCCCCAGCCTCCCTCAGCCCGGGAGACAATCAGACACAGGAGGGAGCCAAATCCAGCAGGTAGAAAACTCATTTATTAAAAGAGAGCAGCCCTTTTTAAAGACAAAAAGGCAAGGGAGGAAGAGGAACCAATCACTGTCAAGGTCATACCCTATCATGCACCTAAGCCTTCACGGACTGGTTAGGAACTGATCAGAAGGTCAATTGGGCTCTGCCCACTCTACTCCCTCCCAGCGCCATCTTTGCTGCCCATGTGCTCTACAGTTTCTGTTTGAAGCAATAAAAAATTTAAATACTGGTGATGGTTGCACAACACTATGAATATGAGCAATGTAACTTAAACACTTATATATTGGAAATTTGGTTATTTATAATTCACCACAGTTTAAAATGTCAAAACATGAAAATTAGTATTAAAGATGTGTTTCATGGGCTGATAAAAACCAAAATGACAGCTCAACATGAGTGGCTCATGCTTGTAATCCTAGCTACTCAGGAGGCTGTGACCTGAGGATTACAGTTTGCAGCTAATCCAGTCAGGACTTTTATCTCCAATTATATACAAAATAAACTAGAATTGTGGCTGTGACTCACATGGTAGAGAGCCAGCCTTGTGTGAAAAGGGCTAAGGGACTTGGGCTCAAGCCCCAGTAGTAGCACAAAAGAACAAAAAAAAAAACCAAATGATAATGGTTGTTCTCAGCACTCAAGAAACCTACTAATATTTGTTCTTTCTCAATGTTTCCCTAATGTTAGGATATGAAAACCACATCCAGGAACTTTTAAAAATTCATCTTTCCTCAGCGTTTCCATAAATGCATGGCAAATCCCAGAATTGCTATACTGATTTCTATTACAGGCTTGTGACATCATGATTTCAAAACCACACACAAGGGGCTAGGGATGCAGCTCAGTGGTAGTGTTCTTGCGAAGTGTGCACAAGACCCTGTGCTCCATCCCCACGACTTCTATGAAAAAACTCCAAATCACAACACACATACTCATAAACAAAAGTATTGTTTTAACTGATCATTTCCTATAAGAATGGCTTCTATTATTTCTTTGACTAATGTTTAGCAAATCTGTGGCTCCTAAGAGAGACACAATTTACACTAACAGAGTTAAATGAAGTGATAATTTATGCGGAAGGTAGAAATTTCTCATAAACTCTAACGGAGAGCATTATATTTCAAGTGGTACTAGGGAATTTCTTTTATCTTGCAGAAACCAGTAACATTTAGAGGCACATCAAAGACCTTTTAGAAGAAAATATGGGAAAGAATAACACGACCATTTAGGAATGCCTCAATTTCTTTTTGAGACAACAAAATAATAATAATAATCAGAATGAATATTTTCTGGATTTTGAAGATTCTGTGTATTAGCACAATGAAAATATGAAGTTTTTATAAAATTTAAAACTCTTCATTCTAACAGATCACATACAGTTGGATTTAAAAGTTTCTCTTTCTTATTTGGTAAAAGAAAATGTTATATTTTGTCTGGCTTGCCCCACAGGATCAAAAAAAGCAAGAAAATCCAAGTATTCCAGCTGGTTGCTGGTGGCTCATACATGTTATCTTAGCTGAGGATGAGATCTGAGGATTGCAGTTGAAAGGCCAGGAAGAAAACTTCCTGAGAAATTTATCTCCAATTAACCACCAAAGAAAGCCAGAAATAGGGCTGTGGCTTAAGTGGTAAATTACTAGCCTTGAGCAGAAATGTTCAAGTACAGGACCCTAGTCCTGAGTTCATGCCCCAGGATTAGCAAAAACCAAACGAAACCAAACAAAAAATACCAAATATCCCCTTTATTCCAATCTTGCTTTCTCAGATATTAGTGAGCACATGCCTGATAAGTCCTGCCCCATATTGGTGAGCATTGTCCCCCGAGGAAAACTCGATCATTCTCCATCATGTAAACTCTGAAGTGGATGAGAAAGAGAGGTGTTTGAGACTTAAGCACTAATATTTCGTTTAGTATCTTTTTTCCAGTAGCAGGAAAAATTGATGAAAGTCTGTTATTGCAAAATCTCAATGCTGGGATTCAGCCGAGATGCATTCCTGAGTTCATAGAAGAATTTACGTTAGGAAGTGGCGCTGTAGCTCAAGTGGTAGAGCGCTCGACTTGAGCTGAAGAGCTAAGGGACAACGCCCAGGCCCAGAGTTCAAGCCCCACGACCGACAAAAAAAAAAAGAATTTACGTTATGCTCCTCAGTTCAACAAGAAGAGGTCCATGTTTTTATTTTCCATCCTACTTCAACACTTCAACCCTTGACATTCAGATAGAACACACACACACATATGCCTTAAAGGGCTTCTCTTCCACATTTTGCAAAATATAACGTTGAGCATGTAGGTTTAGGTATCCATTTCTGTTGTTGCCAGGGACCAGCCTCGGATCACAATCCTCTACATACTCATCCTTCATAGCTCAAATTATAATGTGTACCATTATCCCTGCTTGTTGGTTGATCTGGAAACTCACATTTTACCCAAGCTGGCTTCAAAATGCAATCTTCTATACTACTTTCCAAAGTGGTTGAGCAAGTTTATACTCCGACCAACAATGCAGTAAGGTTCCCTTCTGTCCACATCCCATTCAGCATCTGTTGTTAATAGAGTTCTTAATTATAGCCAATCTAACTGGGGTGAGGTGGAATCTCAATGTTGTTTTGATTTGTATTTCTTTTATGGCTAGGGAGGTTGAGCATTTATTTCTTCATTGGCCATCCTTCTTTCCTCTTCAGAGAAATTTCTCTTTCATTCTTTAGCCCACTTATTTATTGGGCAGTTGTTTCTTTGAGGATTTGTTGTTGGGGGATTTAATTGAGTTCCAGGTATATTGTAGATATGAGACACTTGTCCGTTGTATGGCTAGTGAAGATCTTCTCCCAATCAGTGGACTTCCTATTGATCTTGCCAGCTATGACCTTTGTCTTGCAGAAATTCTGCAATTTCATGCACTCCCAATTGTCCAACCTTTCTTTGATTTGCTGTGTTTCTGGATCTCTTTTACAAAAATTTCTGCCTGTGCCAAGGAGACCTAGGGTTTCTCCTATTTTATCTTGTAATGTTTTCAGGGTGTCTGCTTTGACACCCAGGTCTTTGATCCATTTGGAGTTGATTCTGGTACAGGGTGATATATAAGGATCTAGCTTTAGTTTTCTACAAGTGATTAACGAATTTTGCCAGCACCATTTACTGAAGAGGCTGTCTTTCTTCCATTCTATTTTTTTTTAGCTCCCTTATCGAAGATTAGATGGCTATAGGTCTGTGTGTTCATTTCTGGGTTCTCAATTCTATCCCATTAGTACTGAAGTCTGTTCTTGTGCCAGTACCAAGCTGGTATCATTACTATGGCTTTGTAGTAAAGTTTGAAATTTGGTATTGATATTCCTCCAGCACTATTTTTTCTGTTAAGGATCGTGTTTGCTATTCGGGGTATTTTATTATTCCATATCAGCTACTTTGAAAAGTAGTATGGAGGTTCCTCAGAAGACTCCATATAGAGCTCCCCTATGACCCAGCAATACCACTTTTGGGCGTTTACCCAAATGATCACAAACAAGGCCACACTAAAGCTACCAGCACGACTACGTTTATTGCAGCATTATTTACCATAGCTAAGATATGGAACCAACCCAAATACCCCTTCATAGATGAATGGATCAAGAAAATGTGGTATATATACACAATGAAATTCTCTGCTTCCATCAGAAAGAATGGCATTGCCCCATTTGTTAGGAAATGGAAAGATTGGTACAAATTATATTAAGTGAAGTAAGTCAGGCCCAAAGAAACATAGGTCCCATGGTTTCCCTTATTTGCAATAACTAGTATATGTCTGAGACAAGCAGAAACGGTCAGATAAGTTGATGTTAGGCAAAATGAACCCTAAGATAAGGACTCATGTTTTTTTTCTTTCTTGTGATTTTTTCTTTTTTTGAGGGGGGGGTCTGGTTGTGGGGCCTGAACTCTGGGTCTTGGTACTGTCCCTCAGCTCTTCAGCTCAAGGTTAGCGCTCTATCACTTGAACCACAGCACCATTTCTGGCTTTTTTTCTTTTTGTTTATGTGGTGCTGGGGAATTGAACCTAGGGCCTCATGCATGCAAGCAAGTGATCTACCACTGAGCCACTTTCCCTGCCCCTTTCTTGTGATTATTTCTAACATATTTATAAGATGATTTCTTTCTTGCTATGTATGTCCCTCCCCCACAGTATAACCACTGTTTTCACTGTAGTTGATGTTGGTATAATTTGTGGAGGGGAAGGGAATAAACAAATTGTTTAAATAAGGATACAGGTGGATCCATTGCAACAATGAGATGTGCAAGACGTTATGTCAAAAAACGAACTTTACAACTTTGGTGGGGGGGCGCATATGGGGGAAGGGATGGGAACAAAGAAGGAAGCAACAATGCTTGATAAGAAATGTACATTACCTTGCTCATGTAATTGTAACCTCTCTATATGGTACTTTCACAATTAAAAAATGCAATCTTCCCTATCTCCACCTCCAGAATAGCTAGGATTATATATATGCCACCGTGTTCAATGTAAAATTAACTCATTTTTTTGTTTGACTGAGGTTTGAACTCAGGGTGGCATTCTACCACTTTGTCCATACACCAGCTCTTATCAAGTTTTTTATCTTTAGTTTATGGATCACTTAATTCACTCCAAGTATCAATTTCATTTTAATTTTAAGAATTATAGTTTATTTTTGTTTTCCTTAAAATATTTGTGCAAAGGAAGGAATGTTCTGTTTGAAAATAAAGATAGTTACCCTTTAAAATATTTACTCTGTATTGAAACTCTTAGAAGGCAAGGTATGGCTCAAGTGGCAGAGCACCATTCTTGAGTAAAAACCAAGCAAGCATGTGAACAAGCCCAATTTTACCGCACCCACACACACCCACCCACCCACCCACACACACACACACACACACACACACACACACACACACACACACACACACACACTACAACACTTGGCATGAAATTTTAAGCTTTACAGGTATTAATAATTTTACTTCTCACAAAAATGATTGTGTTAACTAATACCTATAGTTAACACACGAAAAGTCACTAGAATTATATATACTATTTTATTTTCCAGATGAGGAAACTGAGTCATGGGAAAGATCAGAGGATATTTTAGAAGAGGAAGCCAGGAATTCTGTTTTAGAACCCACAGGACTTAACACACTATTGACACTATAATACTGCTTGATTTAGTGTATTAAAAATCCCCTCTGTACATTATTTTTACCACACCTCTGATGGACTTCCTGCTCATTGTGTTGATTAAAATTTGACCACTTTCATTAATTCACTAAACATTTTCCCAGAGCTGCCCAGGCTTCTGAAAACACTAAGCTAATAGATATTTTTGAGGGTCAAGTAAAAATCTGCAGAGATAGGTTTGTATGAAGCTAATGAAGTTTAAGCTTATCCTCTTGGGAGCCCTTCAAGGTCATGGAAGAGGAACAAGCTGTGGTCACCCAGTCAAAAATTTTGATAAATTTTGAGACATATAAATTCAAATGGATAGAACTAGTATATCTTTCTAACCCAATATCTCCTGTGTCATTTGGCATGCTTTCTTCCCTTCTTAATTATTTTTAGATAGTTGTAGGAGTTTCAACTAAATGTGTCCCTTTACATGTACAGTGCATTTTGATCAGTTAATGCTTGCATCATTCTCCCCTCCACCTATCCATTTCCTTGCCTATTTTCTAATATGTCTGAGTTCCATTTCCACATGTGCAAATTGAATATTATGACTATATTTGCCCACCATTCATCCCTCTATTTGTCTACTCACTTCTCCTTATTTCCCATCCCTCTCACTCATATTTGAGCTCCTTAGTATTCTTTTGTTAAACTGTTGTTCAAAGTTGTACTAATTTATATTTCCACCAATTAAGGTTCCTTCTCCCCTCCTACTCCATTCTTGTCAGCATTTGTTGCTGTTTGTATTCTTGATGATGGCCATTATGTCTAGAATGAGATGGAATCTTGATTCTGTTTTGATTTGCATTTCTTTTTTGGCTAGAGGTCTTCTACAGGTTGTATTTTTAGGTAAATAACCATGTCCTTTGCTGTGCAGAAGCTTTTTAGCTTGATACAATCCTATTTGCCAAGTCTCTTTTTTATTTTCTAAGTTCCTGGAGTTATATTTAGGGAGTTTCTGCCTATGTCAATACATTCTAATGTTTACTCTTTCCTGTAGTAAAGTTTTAAATCTTATATTGAGGTTTTTGATCCACTCTGAATTGATATTAATTTAAGGTGTGAGAGAGGTCATATATATGGACATTTGGTTTTCCCAGCACCATTTGTTGAAGAGGCTGTCTTTTTCCACCATACATTTTATCAGATAGCTGTGGGTTCTTGTATTCATTTCTTCGCCTTCTAGTCTGTTCCACTTCAGGTCTGTCATACTTTCTAGAGTGGCTAGGACTATTTTGAGATTAACTAAGGAGAATGTGAGTTGGAATTCATTTAGTTTGACTTTACAGAAGTCTCTGATAATCACATATTGAATAATTTATTTACTGATAGTGATTGTACTGTAGCAATAATTTTTATGGCACATTTTTAATAGAAACATTGAGCAAAGCTGTTTAATTGTTTAATCATTTGTTAATGAAGAGGAATTCATCACATAGATTGAGAGAATATTTTGGTTCTCTTGCTGATTGATACATATACACCTAAAACTGATGAAAGCAACATAATTGTTAGACACACAGGTTAATGAGTGTCTAAGTAAGTTGAAAATGATTTAAGGTTAGTCTCTGGACAGGAAAAAAATAAAAGGATCTGAGAATATAGAACTCACCTAGAAAAAACTTCAGAGAGAGGATTTCACAAACAAGACAATTCAAAACTGAAAATATGGAAGAATGAAAATATAGTCAATTATATTGTATGAAAGTATGAATTATTTTTTATAAAATATATTAATAAACAATTATCATTTTACAAAATATTTATAGTATAACCTAAAATAGTAAAATACCTTTTCATTTCAAAGAATGAAAAAAAAGATACCAAAGGAATATGGGATAACTGCAAAAGACGTTACATATGGATGATGGGAATATCATAAGGAGTAAAGGAAAAGAAATAGAAAAAGTATTTGAAATAATAATGACAGAACTTTCCCCAAATTAATGTCAGGTATGAGATACACTTTCAGGAGAAACTCTGGTAACAGCAAGTTACCAGAATGAATTCTGCAAACAACAATAAAGGCCCCTAAAAGAAGAAAAAAATCCTCACAAAACAGGTATATGTGGCATGCTGTAATAGTTCATGGTTATAAATTAAAAATAGCCAAAAGGTCTAAGCATCTTTCAGAACTGTAGTACAGGTGATGACAAGTCCCTGGACACTTTCCTAATGTCTATGACAATCAGAGGGAAACCTTCCTTGACCCCATGAGAGCAGAACTTTCTAGAGGATTACGAGGTTCCTATGACAATGAGTCTGAAATACCTTATTTTCCCTGGGGACAAAGTCATTACACTACTTATAAGCTATATGAATCTTAAAATGAAGCTTACTCCTGCAAAATCTGCTTAAAGTGCATTTATGAAAGTAAGAACTGATAGCTCAATATAAGAATAAGAAAATGGGAAGCATTCCTAAACTCTGAAAATGGAATTCTCAAAGTTAGTCAGCTGACTACTGACTACTGCCCTGGACCTGCTTCTATTTTCTACATTGTAACACTGCTAGTGGTTCATACCTGTAATTATAGCTACTCAAGAGGCTGAGATCCTAGGATGGCAGGTCAAAGAAGTCAGACTGGGCAGAAAAATACCAGAAAATCTTATCTCCAATTAACCAGCAAATAGCCAGAGGTATGACTCAAATGGTAGCATGCTAGCCTCAAATCTCAAATAAATAGAGAGAGAATCCAAGGCCCCGAGTTCAAGTCTCAATTCCGGCACACAGAAAAACAAACTAAAAGAATACTGTTATGGGGTGAGGGGAGCATCAAAAATATAAAAAATAAAAAAGAATACTGCTAAAGGAAAGTTTTTGAGTATTAGAAGGGGCTCAAGGTTTATAACTTTATATTATATACGCATATAATACGTACAGCTATAATTTAAAATATATAATCAATTTATACATGTAAGAGAGTCCAATCATGATATAGATTATATAATATGTTTTTCCTTTTTTTACTTTTTTATTGTGAAAATACTGTACAGAGAGATTATAATATATTTTTCTCTGGACGAACAAAGACAAGAATTTCATTTTTAGAAGCCAAACAAGTAAGAATATGAAGTGAAATACTTAAACTCTACTAAAAACAAAAATCACCAACCTGGAATTCTGAACCCATGAAATTATCCTTCATCAGTCAGATAAATATAATTGACATCTACATTAGAAGGGATTGTATTCAAGTTCACACATGAAAAAAAAAAAAAAAAGGTCACACATGAGCTTTCATTGAGACAGAGAAAATTCCAGGTAAGAAGATAAATGAAAACAATAGAAATAATATAATACCTGCTCTTGCACCAAATAGAATTAAACTTGAAATCCATAATATAAATTAATAATAGAAAGATACTTAAAGATTAAACACTGCTAGGTGTCCAGGGTACATATCTGTTGTCTTAGCTATGTGAAATGCTGAGACTAGGCAGATTGATGTTCCAGGCCAGCCAGGGTGGAAAACAAAAGTCTTCAAAACTTCATTTAATGGAATGAAGATGGTATACACCAGTCATCTCAGCAATGATGAAAATCCATATGGGAAGGAGGTGAGACACATCTCAGAAGTATATAACCAATGCTAAAAAGACTGGAGATATGGATCAGCAGTATGACACCTGACTAGCAAATGTGAGGGCCTGAGTCAAACTCCAGTGTCACCTAAACAAAGAAACGAACAAATATATCTCAAACTTTGAAATGCATCAGAAGCAGTGCTTTGAAAGAAACTTCTAGCACTGAATGCATACAGTAGGAGGTAGACCTCAAGTTATTAAACCAAGTTTCTATTTTAGTTAACTAGAAAAATTCCTGAGTTCAATCTCTAATACCACTACCACCACCCAGAAAAAATAAATGAAACTTGTAGAAAATCCATACACCGAAACCTGCAATGATAAATTCAAAAGTAATTCTTTGAAAAGATCAAGAAAATCAGTAAGATACTACTTAAGATGAGGATTAGATAAATTAACAATATGAGAAATAAAAGAGATATCTGATAATTTCAATGATGTTAAAGTATAATAAAGATAACAAAGGAATATTGTGAACAAACCTATGCCACAAATTTGATAATCTAAATGTAATAGACCAATTTCTTCCAAAATATCTGTCAAAACTTACACAAGAAGAAATCAAGCAGGATAAGTCTGAATCAATTGAAAAAAATTGAATAGCTAGGAATACAGGTGTGAGAACCAGAACCTGTCCATCTTAATGTATTTTTAATGACTTCAAGTCTATCAAGTTATCACAAAGACTTTGAAATCTTATTACTTATTTATCCCTTTTTATACTAGCTGCTATTCTAGTTCTTTTTCCATGTATTATTAACCTGTGTGATAGTTACATTATGCTTTGAGGTTGGTGTAACTACAAATTTTCCAGAAAGAAATTGATGCAAAATAAATTGTTCAATTCTATGAGGCGGTTTAAATGGCAGACCGGGGGCTCAAACCAGAATTTGGTGTTTGTGCCTTAGTGCAGTGTACTCCTCTCTGTGCCACTTCTGTGAGATAGGATGCATTTATAATTCCATACCTGGATTTCTATTTCACTTTGAATTCTATAGCATTTGCTATGGGTTCCATAGCTTTGTTTTTATTTCCTCTGTTGTAATTTTAGGTCTTAGAAAGGGCAGTGATTATTTTTTTACTCTGTCCTATTGTTTCAGACTTTTAGACTATATATGGACCCAGCATTATAAAGCAATTTTCCACTGGTCTAGATAATTTAGCACACACTGCAAACTCTGAAAGCTTCAATTGGGAGATACGTCCAATTACTTTCCAATCTATTTTTATGTAATAATCAATTTTGAAAGTATAAACCATATTCCGTTTGTAGGATTTGCATTTTGCTTAAAATAAAGTCCAATTTCTGAGATTCTCTAATAAGCATTGTAGATTATCCAAAACCTTAGCAAGTCAAATACTTGTCTCACTTCGTCTACCAAGAAGAAACCTGGAGTTCCCCAATCTTAATATTTTGTGCCATTTTGAGCATAATATTGTAACAGGTTCGAAGGCCCTTTGACTGAGGGGCACTATCATTTGGGCTCAGAGATTAACCAAAAGCAGTATAAAAGCTTGGCATCTCAGCTTCCACTTTATATCCACCTACCAGACCAATGACTTACTGTATCCAGGTTCCAGCTGAGAAATCCTGAGATGATGAACTGCCTGGCTCTCTATGAGTACTGCCTTCCAACTCTCACCACATGAACACGTGTGTGACTGGGATTTTAAAATTATGCATTTGTTATTGGATGCTGGTGTCTCACACCTGTAATCCTAGCTACTCAGCAGGCTGAGATCTGAAGATCCTGATTCAAAGCCAGCCAAGGCAGGAAAGTCAGTGATATGTATCTCCAATTAGGTAGCCCTGAAAAGCCTAAAGTGGAGCTGTGGCACAAGTGGTAGAGTGCTAGCTTGACTATAAAAGCTAAAGGAGTACATCCAGGCCCTGAGTTCAAGACCTAAGAGTAGAACAAAAAACCAAACTACAAAAACATAAAAAATATGCATTTCTCTCCTGCCACTGCCTTTTCCTCCTATATAAAGCTAAAGAAAATGTGTACTCAACTTGGGAGGGGGAAGGAAGGAGCTGGGGAGGTGGGGAGGGAAGGTATGGTAGAGGAAAAACAAAGGAGGAGGAAACAATGTTCGATAGGAAATGTATTCATTACCTTACTCATGTAACTGTCCCTCTGTATTCTATTTTTATAATAAAACAACATAAAAAAGAAGAAAATATATGCTTAGACTGGACCTATGGAACCAGGAGTATATTCCTGGACCCTGTAACAATGGGTTTCATCTATCAAAGTTAATGGACGTATCTTTGATGCTTATATTCATAAGCCATCTATTTGGCATTTTGAATTTATGACAACATTTTTTGCTAGCTTTCAGACTTGAACTCAGAGCCTTGCACTCTTGCTTGGATTCTTCTCTCAAATCTGGTGATCTCCCACTTGAACCACAGCTCCACTTCTGACTTCTTGTGGGTTAATTGGAGATAAGAGTCTCTTGGATTTGCCTACCTAGGCTCACTTTGAACTGTGATCCTCAGATCGCAGCTTCCTGAGCAGCTTAGAATACAGGCCTGAGCCGCTGGCACCCTCCTATAACAAATATTTTTAACTTTTCAAAACCTCTGTGATCACCTGCCCTTGGAACAGGTAGCAGTACTCTGTTCTATACCAATTTTCCTCCACAGCACCTAAGCAATCGTCCCAGAGAAATCTTCCCTTACCTCCTACTACCCTGTCCCTAGACACTTCTCTAACCCCAATTTCTGTCTCTCTGCTCACACTGTCTTCATTTTCTCCACACTACTTACTCTCTTCTAAAATAACAAGTTGAACTACAAGAAATTGTGATTCACTTAGGGTAGAAGCTCTTGTTTGGTTTCTATGTTTACTTCCACATGGTCCAACATAAAAACAAGACATTTTATCTGCTTCATCAGTCACCTATCCTTACTTCCCTAAATCCAGTACCTGGCAGATATAATAAGATATAAACCATCTTTTCAATCTCAATCATTTCCTTCAATACTGAGTTAAGATAAAAAAAATCAGGATGATAATTGACAGCACTTCCACAGAGAAGGCCTTTGGGTGTGATTTCTCTACATGTCTAATGATACACCTTTCAATACAGACACACATCAACCCTGATCCCAGCACACGTTGTGAACATGCCACAGCCATTGCTCTGTCATGGGATTGTAATATAAATTCCATTTAATAGAGTCATTACATAATGGAGATTTTTGTGTTTCCCTGTGAGCATGGTACTTGTTAACTTTGTAGCAAATTTAACAAGCATCTCAGTGACAACCAAACCTCTACATCTTTTTCCTGTGAAAGGTGCAATGGGGAATGATACCAGGCAGGCCTGTATCCTTATATTGATTCAGTTAATCAATTTTATGATAGAATCATTATTTTGAACTTATTCTGCTAAACTGTAGTTAGTTTGCCAGATATGCATTTTTTGAAAATGGAAGAGCTTTGTGGTGCTAGGTCCTCTCCAGGAGCAAACCCACACAAAGGGATAGATTTTTCTATATCTCTTGCTCAACAATCTATTTTGTAAATATTTCTAATTGTGGATTGTTTTTTGCAACTCCTAACTCTTGAACTCAAGTCCTGTGCAATGTCCCTGAGCTTCTATTACTCAAGGATAACACTCTACCACTTGAGCCACAGCAACACTTCTGGCCTTCAATGAGGAATTGAACCCAGAACTTCATGCAAGCACTCTACCACTAAGCCACATTCCCAGACTATGGGTTTTGTGTGTGTGTGTGTGTGTGTGTGTGTGTGTGTGTGTGTGTGTGTGTGTGTGTGTGTGTGTGTGTGTGTGTGTGTGTGTGTGTGTGTGTGTGTGTGTGTGTATGTATGTATTGGTTCTGGGCTTGAACTCAGGGCCTGAACACTATCCCTGAACTTTTGTACTCAAGGCTACTGCTCTATCACTTGATAGCTCCACTCCAGGGTTTTGGTGACTAATTGGAAATAACAATCACACCAACTTTCTTGTTCAGGCTGGCTTCAAACCATGATCCTCAGATCTCATCCTCCTGAGTAGCTAGAATTACAGGCGTTGGAAATCTAATTCTGTTTGTTTTATTTTTGCTTGCAAATAAACCTATGCACATTGAATTTCAAACTTTACACTGGAATATTGTTTATATGTTTGATGAATAGTGATATTTCTATTGCAATGTTCATCAGAAAAGTATGAATAATTTCTGAAATTGGGTCATTATTTCTGTAGTCAATAACATTGTGATAACAAGTCCAGTCTCTGGCAAATGATTTAAAAATTTATTCTCTGAGATCAATTCATCTTTTTAAATTTGTACCTATCTTCAGTGATCTTAAGGATCACTTAAGGAATAATAATAGGAAGTACTAGTTTGGGGACTATAATAACTGCTCTTGCATTTTACATTAATGAAATGTATGTGAGAAAAATTAAGTTTTTAATTACCTTTTCTCTGAAATTTCCAAACTACCAACAGATTATTTGATAACCTGAAGTTAGTGGTGACTCTGGGGAGGAAGGACCTTGATTTGCAGCATTTGCCAAATTTTGTGCTGTAAGTAGTCCCATAATGGGCTATTTTAAGCTAATCAAAAGTTAAGCCCTTTTATATTTCTAAGTACTTTGTCACGGATTTTTGTAAAGTCAACGATGCATTCGCCTTCCAGCTGACTATTATACTATGAAACTCCTCTTCAAAAACATTGGCCAAGATAGAAAAATAACAGTTACTCTGTCATTTCAGAACTAAAATATGTGGCTTAGATGGTAAGACTTCCTTCAGTGCAGTTTACTCTATGGTTAACAGGTGGCTTATTGGCTTCAACTGTTGATAATCCAGCACTGATCCTAGATTCAGAATCAAAGTAAAACTTCACAGTTACAGCCAGAGTTTATTCAGTACTTGCTTTTAAATTACAAAATAAGCTTAAATAGTTAAAACACAAATAGGACACAGATTTACTTTAATCTGTCAAAAAGATAAATAAATATTTAATGGTTTAAATTGTGACCTTCAAAAATAGGTACAAAGTCTGACCCTTCTATTACCTTTGCGTACCTGGGAGTATGATCTCATTTAAACATAGGCTCTTTGCAAATGTAGTCAATAAAGGATCTTAGTGAGACAACATGTGAATTTAGAGTAGACCCTAAACCCAATGATAAGGTAATTTCAGGGATTGGATTTGTTTGGGTTGTTGTGCAGTACGGCACAGATCATAATTTACCCGAAAGACTCAGCTACTCAATCCCAAGCTGCTTGTTGCCCATGGAAATATGACCTGCCAGATCTTCTGGGTGTTGTTCTTTTGTTTCGTTTGGTTTTGTTTTCCTGAGGAGAAGCCAGAAGCAAGATTTTCATTTGATAGCACTGTAGATTTAAATGTCTCAAGCAAAGGAAAAGGAAGAAAAGAGAAAAAAATGATTGGTTCTTTTCAGGTTTTGAACAAATGTATGACCTTTGCTTTATAAAGTAACATCTAGATCTAAAAGAGTTATGCTAATTTGTTGCTTGGTAATTGTCATTGTTTCTCAGTGCCTTCAATTAACAATGCTTCCAAATAAAATAGGCTTAAAATTTGTCATCCTTTATCATCCTAGTTAGAGTGGCCGATGTGTATACAGGAATATCTTAAATTTACAGGCAACTGGTTTTCTAGAACCATTTTGAAGTAAAGAATTTCAAATGATGAAAGTGTGGTATTACAAAACAATAATTTATTTTGAAGGTTCAGCTTTTTCATATACTGCAAGGTAAGCTATTGGGCTGTTGGGTGCTCATAATAAAATGATTGTATAAAGAATTTCAATCTCCCATTTTAGGTTTTAAGCCTACAACTTTTAGAACTAGTTATGTCTTTAAAAAGTCAACTATCCAAGTGAAAAAGGAAATCCATTTTCTCAATTTTCAATCTAATTTGAAGAACATATTTTTAGCTATGGGAACAATAGTTAGCTCTGCCTGATGACATGTTGTCTTTAAATTTTATGAAAAGAAAGAATTAGAAACAATTTCGCGGCTATATATTGCAGAACATAGAGGAGGAGGTTATATTGTAATTTGATTCTTTATTATTATATGCTGTGAGGTTACAAAAGATGGTGACAATTTACATTATTCAGAGGTACAGCTCATGAAGCACTGCCATGGTAGCTGGAAGTCTGACTACAGAATTGGTCCAGACAAGACCCGCCTGCCAAGAAAGCAAACTAAAATGACGTGATATGATAAAAACAAATGAGTGAAAAAGTGGCTACAGCCATTTCCTATCAAATAAAATGATGAAAGAAAGACAGATGGGCCTCGTGGAGCAAGATGGTCGGGTTAACAGTGAGGATAAAATATTTAACTAAAGGCAGCCACTATTGTTGCAAATATATTTAATAAGTTGAAATAAACAAGTGTATATAGCCATAAAGACGAACTGTAGTTCATTGTAGTTCTCTGAAGAGGAATATGGGATATATGGAAAACAAATTATCATAGGAATAGGAATGGGCAACAAATATTTGCATAAATGAAATAGAAATAAAAGCTGTTTTCTGGAAAACTAATTGTTTTTTATAGGTGGATGATTCATAGATGATCTGTGTGTGTGTGTGTGTGTGTGTGTGTGTGTGTGTGTGTGTGTGTGTGTGTGTGTGTGTGTGTGTGTGTGTGTGTGTGTACGTGCGTGTGCGCTGTTGTCACTGGGCACTGGGACTTGAACTCAAGGCCAGGGTACTACCCCATAGGCTTATTGCTCAAGACTGGTGCTCTAGAAGTTCCAAATATAACTTCTCCTAGTTAGCTGGAGATAAAGTCTTCTCTGTCCTGGCTGTCTTCAAATTGTGATCCTCAGATCTCAGCCTCTTGAATAGTTACAATTACAAGCATGAGACATGAGTCAGTGGCTACCTGATAAGTCTATGCATGTTTTTGTGTTTTGTATGTTTTTAAATATTCTCTTTTAAGAAAAACCATAAAACATATGAAAATAAAACTTAGTTGAATTAAAAATTTAGCCAGACTTTGTGAAATATTAAATGCCTTAAGATGTGTATTGCCTGGGATTTCACTTCTAAAATAAATAATTTAAGCCTTTTTATTTGAGAGATGAGAAATAATTTTCTTCTCAAATGCACATTTGCAAAAGATTTTGGAATGTTGTCTCTAGTGATTTTGACTTTTTTAGGAGATGAATAATGATGAAATTATATTTTATTCAGGGTTCAGAAATCTATCAAACATTTTTGGTTTGCATAAATAAACAAATGGTTAACATTCTATTTTAAAATAAAACAAAATATTCTCTTTTGGTAAAGTTTCCCATAGAAACCTAAGAAAAATAAAATAAATAAATGAGAACATCACTGAGGCTTTGCTCCGAATGATTTACAGTATCCAAAAGTTTTCACTTGCTTTGTGCTAATATTGTCCATGACCATTACATGGGTTTTCAGGAAAAGCTATTATCCATTATGTATACCATTCATAATTGACTCATAGCTCTTACCAACATGCTGTTGAAATTCTTTTCACTTACTATTTTGGGAACAAAGAAAAACTCAAGGGATTTTTATGCAAAATTGGTAGTATTTCCCCCATTTCAGAGTCCAGGAAGGCAATGTAAACTTTTATGACTCTCCTGAGTCTCAAATTATTCTGCTTTAAATATTCCCTGTATGAGAAATAAAAAGAAGCAATCTATATGTGTGAACTATTTTTAATGTCAGTTTAAACAGATGTTTATCCAAAGAAGTCATACAAATCATCATCATTAGTCTTTGAGAGTATGTTCGCCATCATTATCAGGGAAGGCAAGTAAAATTATCTTAAGATATTATTGCTGTTAAGATGGCTATTATAAAAAAAGATAAGAAAACAGATAAGAGGAGTAAAAACAACTATTGTCAATCAGATAGAGAATTCAGAACCTAGATCTCAGAACCTTTGTGCTCTCTTGAGGGTAATTCAAAATAGTGCAATAACTATGGAAACCAGTATGAAGATGCCTCATAAAACTAAAAATAAAACTTCTATATGATTAGTAATTCTACATTTGGATATATATCTAATATATTAAAATCAGGATCCCATCAAAGACCTTGGAGTCAAAGCAGACACTCTGAAAACATTACTGGATGGAGTAGAAATAAACCCTAGGTCTCCGTTGCACAGGCCGAAATTTTTTTAATAGAGATCCAGAAACACAACAAATCAAAGAAACGTTGGACAAATGGGATTGCATGAAATTGCAGAGCTTCTCCATGGCAAAGGACATAGCTAGCAAGATCAATAGAATACCGACGTATTGGGAGAATCTTCACTAGCCATACATTGGTCAAGGGTCTCATATCTAAAACATACCTTGAACTCAAAAAAATTAAATCCCCCAACAACAAATCTTCAAAGAAACAAGTGGGCTAAAGACTTAAAGAGAAACTTCTCTGAAGAGGAAAGAAGGATGGCCAATAGACACATGAAGAAATGCTTAACCTCCCTAGCCATAAAGAAATGCAGGAGCTGGGAAGGTTGCTCAGTGGTAGAGCGCTTGCCTTGCATGTATGAGGCCCGGAGTTCGATTCCTCAGCACCACATAAGCAAAAAGAAAAAAAAAGCCGGAGGTAGTGCTGTGGCTCAAGTGGTAGAACACAAGCCTTGAGCTGAAGAGCTGAGGGACAGCGCCCAGGCTCAGAGTTCAGGCCCCACGACCAGACCCCCCCCCAAAAAAAGGAATGCAAATCAAAACAACATTGAGATACCACCACACTACAGTTAGAATGGCTAAAATCAAGAAGTCTAATAATAACAGATGCTGGAGGGGATGTAGACAGAAGGGAACCTTAAGTCATTGTTAGTGGGAGTGTAAACTTGTTCAACCACTTTGTAAAGCAGTATGGAGATTCCTCAAAAGACTCCACAGAGAACTCCCCTATGACCCAGCAATCCCACTTTTGGGCATTTACCCAAATGTTTATGAACAACACCACACTAAAGCTACCAGCACGACTATGTTTATTGCAGCATTATTTACTATAGCTAAGATATGGAACCAACCCAGATGCCCCTCAGTAGATGAATGGTTCAAGAAAATGTGGTATATATACACAATGGAATTCTCTGCCTCCATCAGAAAGAATGGCATTGTCCCATTTGTTAGGAAATGGAAAGATTGGAACAAATTATATTAAGAGAAGTAAGGCCGGCCCAAAGAAACATAGGTCCCCTGGTTTCCCTTATTGGCAATATCTAGTATATGTCTGAGTCAAGCAGAAAAGGTCAGATAAGGTGATGTTAGGGAAATGAACACTAAGATATGTATTCAAATGTTTTTTTATTTCTTTCATGCGATTTTTTCTAACACATTTATAAGATTATTTCTTTGTTGCTATGTATGTCCCTCCACTACAGTATAACCCTGCTTTCACTGTACTTGATGTCGGTATAATTTGTGTAGGGGAAGGGGAAAACAAATTGTTTAAATAGGGATACAGGTGGACCCATTGCAACAATGAGATGTACAAATCGTTATGTCTAAAATGAACTTTACAAACTTGGTGCGGGGGGGGATTGGGAGGAGGATTGGGTGCGAGGGAAGGGGTAGGATGTGAAGGGATGGGAAGGGGAAACAAAGGAGGAGGCTACAAGAGGCTACAATGCTTGATAAGAAATGTACTCATGGGCTGGGAAGGTGGCTCAGTGGTAGAGCGCTTACCTTCCAAGCATGAGGCCCTGGGTTCGATTCCTCAGCACCACATAAGCAAAAAGAAAAAAAAATGGAAGTGGTGCTCTGGTTCAAGTGGTAGAGTGCTAGCCTTGAGCTTGACTGGACTCCCCCCCCAAAAGAAAAGAAAAGAAAAGAAAAGAAATGTACTCATTATCTTTCCCATGTAATTGTAACCCTCTGTACAGTATTTTCACAATAAAAATAAATAAATAAATAAATACATAAATAAATAAAATAAAATCAGGATCCCAAATAGACATAAATATTTCATATTTTTTGCAAAATTATTCACAATAGCCAATATAATGAACCAAACCAAGCATTCCCCAATAGATGAATGCAGAAAGTACAGTATGTACATACAAAGGGATATAAATGAGCCTTAAAAAATTCTGCTACAGAAAAGGTCAAAAGCTATGCACATGTGGCCATAGAAGATGACCCTAAGTGAAATTAACCCCAAGATGGGGACAAAAGTGGTTTTTTCTTTCTCACTGTTGTTTTTAATTTACTAGGTGATTTTTTGTATGTTCTTCCCATCATGGTATAACCCCTGTTGAAACTCTATTTGATTTCAGTGCTCTTCATCTTCTAATGTGGGGAGTGGAAGGGAAATAACAAAGTGCTGAAACAAGGATACAGTTTGACCCATTGTAACAATGAGATGTACAAGACACTTTGTTGAAAATGAACTTTACAACTCTGTACAACTTCGGTGTCGGGGAGAGGGAGGAGTTTGGGAGATGGGGAAGGAAGGAATAGTAGGGGAAAAACAAAGAATAAGTAACAATGCTCCATAGGAAATGTATTCATTACCTTATTCATGTAACCATAGCCCCTCTGTAGAGTATCTTTACAATAAAAAAATAAGTTCTGCTACGTTCCCCAAAAGGTGTGAACTGGAGGACTTTATGTTAAGTGAAATAAGCCAGTCACAGAAGAATGCCTACGAGATTTGGCTTCTTTGAGGTATCTATAATGATCAAACCTACAAAGATAGGGAACATAGTGGTGGTTTCTAACAACTGAGGGGAAGGGGAAAGTGGAATGTTGCTTGATGAGAATAATGATTGGGATTTTTTTTCTTGTGACTATCCTGGGACTTTAACTCAAGGCCTGGATGCTATTTTGCTCAAGTTTAATGCTCTACCATTTGAGCCACATCTCCAATTCCAAATTTCTTAGTACGTAATTAGAGATGAGTTCTATGGGCTTTCTTGCCAGGGCTCACTTCGTACGAAGATCTTTAGATCTCAGCCTCCTGAGTAGCAAATATTACAGGCATGAGCCACTGGTGCCCAGTAAGAAAAAAACTTTATGTTGGATAAGTATGTTCTGGAGATTGGTTTACAATATGGTGCTTGTAGTTAACAATTCAATATTGCATATGCCAAAATTTAAGATGTTTAGATTTCATAGCAAGAGTTTTTGCTACAAAAAAAAACAAGGGAATATGAAGAAATTTTGGGTTGCATATGTCTATTACCAGGAGGGAAAAAGGAGCAAATTATTCTGTAATCTGTTTATATTATCTCCAAAGGATCATGACCTAAAAGCCCAAAAGCTTTGTCTGCATTTAGCAGGTGACAGTGGTAATCATTTCTACTAGACATTGAATCAGCAATGTTGAGTAGAAATCTAGAGTGGGAAAGTGAATGTTTATGGCTTTTCAAGTTCTCAGTTCCTGGAAATTTCCATACTGATTACAAACAAGTGAGGAGAAATAGGTGAAATTAATCCACACAAATATACTCTAAAACATATAGTGGTCCTGCAAATTACACACTCTCAAACATATTTCTCATCTATTTCTGAAAACCACTCACAAAATTCTCAAGTAAAGAGAAAACTTTTGAAAGAATTTTATATTTAAAATGCTAATTGGAGACATATACTGCTTTTTTGATTGGAAATTTAGTTTGTCAGGTAGCATTATATTTCTTCTAGAGTAAATGAGGTTTATAAAAAGATGAGGCAAAGTAAGAATGTTCCTTAACATTGCAAAGATACATTCATTTCCCTGTCCTGAATAAGAATCAATTTTCAATACCCAAGATACCTTCTTTTATGACCTTTATAGAATTTTAAATATCAGAACATGCCCTTTTTAATTGTCCAAATTTCTGACAGGAAAATATCTAAATTATTTACCGTCAGCTTTCTTACTTTTGTACTCTTAGCTCTAAGCCCAGTGCTTGACATGTAAGTGTCTAATAATTGTTAGATGAGAGGAAAGGTATTCTTAGAAAAATTCAGTCGTTTTGATCAAAGATATAGCCTCTGTCAGTATTGTTACCTTGTCACCATAAGGTATTCATTAACAACTTTTGTCAATGTAGGAGAAAATCTTGTCAAAGTAACGATGTTTTATAACAAAGGCAAGGCTTGCCATGAAAAATTTTAACTTGGGAAATGAAATCAGTATTAATCAGTGAAAAACATTATATTCTCATCTCTGTCACTATAGTAGCAACTGGATTTCTGCTTGTTTTGATCTCTATCCTTTATCTTCTATCTTTCATCTTCGATCCTTTATCTCTGCTCTTTCAAAACTAGGATTGAGAAGGAGTTCATGTCTAAGGAGGGGGATAGAAGAGTAAGATAGAGTAGAAAGAAGGAAAAAATTACTGTAGAATATTAATTGATTTCAGTATAATGCTGCCCATTTAGGAAGTATATATGGTTACTTATTTTTATCCGAACATATGAAAATACTAAGATGGTCTCAGTAAAAATAGCACTTAAACCAAAATTACACCAAAGCCTAGTGTTTACACCAGGTGGTCACAACATTTCAGGAGAATTGAGCATCAGCAATTGCACATCATAACGAAGGATGACAGGTTGTGTTCAGGATGAAAAAGGACTCAAATGACCCAGGAAGGGATTAATGATGATAACTCAGTTTTTCTCTACCACCTTGGAGACAACTCTAGAAGATCTTAATAATATTAAAAAATAATAATAAACATATAGAAGTGTAACAATATTAACAATACAGGTCGATATCTTAAGATGAACAATGGATTATGGTTAACCTTGTCATCATTTAAAAGTACAACTTACAACATAACTATGCAGATAAAATGATTAGTGTAACTGACTGTGGAATGCATCATTTTAGTTGTAGACCCTGAAGCACGAAGATATTTTGAATTGTGGTCACTTTTGTAGCATGTTTGTAATATTTGTGATGTTATTCTGGATACATAAAAGGCAAATAAATGTTTTAATACTATTAGTAAGAAATATTTTCAGAGACAGAGATGAAAGAAGAGGAGAAAGCTGAGGAGAGAAATTCAAAGATGTTGAAGTAAAAACCTTGTGTATTTAAACTTAAGTTAGAAATATTAGACAGAATTCATGATTGCTATTTTCCCCTCTAAGGAAAAATGCAGCTGTTTTTAAGGCATGGGAGTATGACAAATCAGATGCAATGAACATGAAGAATTCCAAATTGTCATATAAAAATGTGCTCCTAAATGGAACCAGAGCTCCTTGGGAAAATGGTTGGTTCTTTGTGTAGGACAGGAAGTATTCTTTCAGTATGAACATCTGATGTATTTTTGTATCAGAAAGCAAGAAACAAAAACTAATGAGGTTATGTCAAAAATAGGATGCAAAAATCTAGGTGCCAGTGGCTCATGCCTATAATCCTAGCTATTCAGGAGGTTGAGATCTCAGGTTTGAAGTCAGCCAGGGTAGGACTCTGATCTCTGGCCAACCACCAGAAAATCAGAAGGTAATGATATTGTTCAAAACTTGTTTAGCTGACTTAACTGTAACATCTCCATACATCACTTTATAATAATAATAAAAGTGCACAAAAGGAAAATAAAGTAAAACTAAAAAGAATAAAATTGCAATGTAATATAAGTTGCTTCTGTTGGTACTTAAAAGGAGGCAGAGGAACAAAAATGAAAATCACATACCAAACTCATTGAAATATGTATGTCATTGTTAAAACATCAACTCATTATTTTAACTATTAGTAACTTTAAAAAAAGTTAAGCAATTATCCTATATTTACTTACAAATGTTATTTCAGATAACTATAAAGAAAGAAATTATAAAGGAATACAGAAAGATTCCAGTTAGTTAATTGTGAAGGATAAAAAAAAGTCATATTTAAACACTAAGTAATGATGATCAATATATGCCAGAACTTTTAGCTAAAATCTTGATGTAGAGCTTTACAATAAAAGGAATCAAATTGGCAAATCCTTGAATTCACTGATGGTCTTAGCACCAGTAACTTCTGGCATAATATATTACTAAAGCAATAGCACCTCCTATTATTTATCCTTAAGAGCACTTTCTCCTTCAAATAATGAATCTGATTCACTTCAGTATTTAGTGCTCATTTCCAATCAATGGGAAATACTTTAGTACACGTCAATTGCCATAGGAGGAAATAACCACGTGCATTTGCAGATATTCAAGAAAATAATTGACTAATTTCTATAATAAGCTAAAAACATAAAGGAAGAGAGTGAAAGAAAGAGCATGAGATTTTAAGACAACTTAAAAGACCAACAAATAGGAGCAATACAAGATAAACTCAGATATACAAGAAGCATAGATACGAAAATGATGGTCCAAGGCAGGCCCCGAGAGAAAATGGAAATGGGTGACTCTCTCCAAAAAATAACGAAGGCAAAAGAAGGGCTTGGGACATGTCTCAAGTAGGAGATCACCTGCCGAGCAACTAAAAAACCCTGGATTCAAATCCCAGTATAAGCAAACAAACAAAAAAGTAAGACCAATAAATATCAGCAGATTGATTTTTATGCTTATTTCCCAAAACAAAATGAAATAAAACAATGGTAATGATAATTTGGAAATGGGCTCCTAATTGAAATATAACAAAGACTCACTAATTTGGGTAGCTGTGATAATACTCCTTTGTCAGAGACATCTTGAAATGTTAAAACATGGAATAACATGATTTTGCTATTGCTTTAAAATATTCAAGGAGAAAGAGAGTAGGAAGAAATAAAATAATTTTGGAAACATGTTGATGGGGGTTTCAGGTAGTGAATGGGTGTTAGAAATGTTATACTTCGCTATACTTTTGTCTGGAAAATGTTATAATAATTCTTAAAAGTTTCACTTTTTGGTAAGTTGCGCCATCAAGTTACATAGAAGAGAAACATTTAAAAATATGGATTGCTAAAGTTTAGAGTTGAATCCAAGTTTAAAGAAGAAATTAAGTCATTTGGTTTAAACAATAAACAATCTGCCACAAACTGGTATCCTTTACTGATGTGGTGAGACTATCACAAACCTTGGAAGATGTCAAAATAAGTCCAAACATGATGAAGAGTGTAAGTCTTATAGTGTAGCTCTGGTCTTAGTCTGGTGTAAAATCATAAAATGTTAACACATGGTGCTGATATGTTTTAATAAATTTAATTGTATACTTCGTAACACATTTTGTAAGTCATTGAATTTGTGGGACCTTTGCTGTGCAAAGATTTGATGTATTAAAGGAATCAGTTATGTTAAATTATAATTGCAATGTTGTATAGAAATACTCAAATCTGCTGGGCGCCAGTGGCTCACGCCTGTAATCCTAGCAAATGAGCTGGCTGCCATATGAGGATCACAGTTCAAAGCCAGCCCGGGCAGGAAAGTCTATGAGACTCATCTCCAATTAACCACTAGAAAACTGGAAGTGGCGTTGTGGCTCATGTGGTAGAGCACTCTCCTTGAGCTGAAGAGCTGAGGGACAGCATCCCAAGCCCAGAATTCAAGCCCCATGACTGACAAAAATTAAAATTAAAAAATTAACTAAATAAATAACGAAATACTCACATCTGTAATCAATGGTTAGATGCTCAGAAAAATATTTGTTTCCAAACTTTCAAAAGATTCATAAGATTTTCATTAGATGCACAAAAAGACCTTAGTGAATTTTTGAATTATTTAGCACATACTTGGCATTTAAAAATCCTGTCAAAATTAGTATTCAGAAATTTAAAGCTTTATGTTATTTTTTTTACTAAAGAAGAAAAAAATCCATCCTATGAAAATTGAAACACACTATGTTTATTTTAAGATGCTTTCTTTGTTCAGGATTTTATGAAATTTTTAGAATTCTAGTATCTTTCATTTGCATATTGAAAAGGAATCATGACACTTCACATTTGTCATGACTGATATAAGTTGATTTGATTATTTGCTGTTTAAAATAGAGGAGGTTGTGTGTTTGTGTACTGTACATTCACATAATCATTTTCGTAATGAAACAATTGTATTTGCAATACATACCTCTTGGTGAATAAATCTGATCAGGACACTACTTAAGACAGACGTCATTGAGATATGCCCTAGAGCAATGTATCTCCTGAGACAATAAAGATAATGATTACAGGACTAAATGTTCATATTTTAATTAATTAATTTTAATTTTAAAATTATTTTTACATAGCTAGTCACATCTTTTTTTTTTGAAAGAATTCTGTTATATAACTGCAGTCTGAAGTTCTGTGCATTTGAAATTTCAGGTATTCTACAAATTGAATATGAAGATTTCATTTATTTTTCCCAATAATATATCAACCAGCAGATATCTGTTCAGAAAGAGATAATTGTCTTCAGTGGTTCTGGGTAGATGGCAGAGGAGAAGCTGGAGGCTAAACAAGCTCTCGCATGTAAAGCAGGTTTAGTGTTCCAGTGAACAGTCTTAAGCCAAGGAATCACACCAAGTGTGCCACTACAGTACAGAGACTTTGGCCAGAGAGGGAAAATCCAAGGAAGGAAACAGACCTGAGCAAATGCCAGAAGCCGCAGCTGCAGTGACAGCAGAGGTGGCAGCGTCCGTAGCCACCATACTTGCAACACAGCGAGTCTGGGACCTAGGTGCCAGACGAAGTGGGCATGCAGATTCTACTCAACACCAGCAAGAACTGACAAGGAGAAGACATCTTCATCCTGCAGATCTCAGAAGAGAGACAACCCAGGAACCAAGACTCTGGCGTGAGTAGAAGCATGACATCCTCACTCCTTCTCAGGGAGCAGAGGAGGGAAGGCCACCCCTCCCCATCCCCACTACCAGAGATCTCCATCTTTGATACTGACAAAGGGCTGGCTGGGGAGCTAGCTCCAACTCAGGACTTGGAAGAAAACAAAAGATTGATTTAGCAGGTCACAGGAACCTAACCTGACTTGGCAGGCTCAGCAACACCCAGGGAAAAGTCACCCAGCCCAGGCAGAAAAAGCTCCACCCATACAGGAGTGGTTTTGTTCACTGGGTAAATAGAGCCAGAGGCAGCCCCTTCCTACAGCAGCCTTGACAATCAATGGAAATTCAGTAAACATAAAGCATGAGAATGGCTCCAGGATGGGCTCTGTGAGTGTCTCAGAAGCTAGCCCCTCAGGGAAAAGCTACAGTTTGCTGAAAGGCCTCAACTCTACCCAGAACCTAGCCTCATCAAAGCATCTCCAAAATAGAGGAAACAGCCATCTCCCTCTTTTGTGATACTCAAAGCTGATCTCCTCCCAGAGAACTACCCTAGGAGGAGGATCACAAAATCTTGGATAAAGCAGAGCAATTTTCTGCTTACCCAAACAAACTGACTTAAGAAACCAATCAACCCACAGGAAAATCAAACACCATAATCATACCAGAGACTCCAACAAGAGACTGGTTATGGACACAAGGGACATACAGGATCTTCCCATGCCCCTCAAAAATATCAAAGAACTCTTTTATTGTACCTTTTTTTTAAAAAAAAACTTTTTTAACTTTTCTTAATTTTTAATTTTTAACTTTAAAAAATTGTTTTCTATTAAACTTTTTTTCTTCCTCATAATTTTTATTTTAGGGGTATATGTGTGTGGGTGTTTTTGTTCATATAGGTTTACTAATGTTTTGATCCTTTATTTTCTTTCTTTCTCATTCTTTTCACATTCTCTTCTCTTTTGTTCATTTTTGCGTGACTTAATTGCTGTTCTGCTCACCCTCAAATATACCCGTGGTTGATTAGATTTAAATTCCTTAATAGCAGTACTACCTCTTTATACCTATATACTATTTTAAGCATTTTTATTTTTTAGGTTTTCAGGTCTTCTTCCTATCCCTCCACCTTTCTCATCCTATCCCCGTTCTTCTCGGTATATTACATTTCTAATTTTGCAGAATTTTAAAGTGTTTCACTTTTTAATTATAATTCTTGTTTTTCTTCTCTCTTTTTTCTTTTTCTTCTTCTTTTCTCTCTCTCTACTATCATTCTATCCAATCTATTTCCCTCTTTGAGAGTAGGACTTAGTTAATTCAACACTCCCTTTATCTTTCCACAGCCCTCTATTCCTATTTTTACCCACATCTTACCCTAAACCTAATAATTTCTGGTTTGCCAAATTCTTCTTTGCTGTTTGTAGTCCATTAATACACAGTTGTTTGATGTGGAATAAATATATCTGTTGAACTAGATTGTATCTGCAGACTTTTGACTGTTCAACTACACACTTTGGTTGATGCTTGCATTAAGATAGTATTCTAGCACAAAACTGGTGTTACTTTCATCCCAAATGGGCAGAAGAAGACGGAAAAACAAAAGAAAAATGTCAAGTCCTGGTATCTCAAGTCCCACTCATGAAAATCAGGGGACAGAAGAGACAATGAATAATCCAGAGGAGAGCTCCCATAAAGCTCTACATACACTACTGGTAAACATGGTAAATGAAAAGATTAAAACCTGCAAAAGACTCAGTGTGAGCGTGATAAGGAGAGAGGAGGCAAACCAAAGATAAATACTGGAATATCATGAGCTTGAGGAAGCTACTCAAAGATTGATACAGGAATTGCATGAGCAGCTTGAGAACACTCAAAGAGAAATAAAGGAATGGCGTGAACAGGCTGAGATCAGTCAAAGAGACAGGAATTGCATCAGCTTGCTGAGGACAGACAAAGAGAAAGTCAGGAATGCTGTGAAAATGCTCAGAACACTGAAAGAGAACTACAGGAATTGCATGAACTGAGGAAGCTAATCAAAGAGTAATAAAGGAATAGAGAGAGCAGCATGAGAATACACAAAGATCACTAAAGACATTCATGGAATCCATGAATGTCTGAAAGAAGCTGAAAGAAGTCAGGGAGTCCACAAAGAGAATGCTGAATGGAAAACAACAGAAGGAATGGGAGTCAAGGAAACCATAACCAATCAATTAAGTGATTTGAGAATAAACACTGAACACCAAATTAAGGAAGTAAAGTTCATACAAGATGTAAAACAAAGCCCCAACAAAGAATTTGAAGCCATCAAAGCAGACCAAATAGAAGGAAAAAAAATATAAAAACAAAGTTGAAAGTCTTGATAGTAGGCTAGACCATGCAGAAGATCGAATATCAGGGATTGAAGACAGCCTAGATATTATAGAGAAAGAACATACAACCGTACAAGACAAATCCATGAAATATGATAGATCTATCCAAAACTTGGCAGACACCATCAGAAGGCCTAATCTGAGAATAATGGGTGTAGAGGAGCACTTAGAGACAGAAGTTAATGGTCTAGGAATTTTTTTAACAAAATCTTAGCAGAGAACTTCCCAAACATGCAAAAAATAGGCCTATTCAGATACAATTAGCTTTTATAACTCCAAATAGACAAGACCAGAATAGGACATCCCCGCATCACAGTATAATCCACACAGGATCAATTCAGACCAAGGAAAAGATCCTTAAAGCTGTCAAGGAGAAAATATTAATCATATATAAAGAGAAATTAGTCAGAATCACCTGAGATTTCTCAGCAGACACAATTAAAGCAAGAAGAGCCTGGAATGATGTATGCCATGGCCTAAAGACAAACAATTATCAACCAAGAATACTGTATCCAGCTAAACTCTCCTTCATAACCAAAGGTCAAACAAAAAACTTCCATAGCAAAGAAAAATTGAAACAATATATATCCAACAAACCAGTCCTACAAAAATTCTTAATGATGTCCTACACATAGAAAACCAGCAACTCCACAATAAAGGTCAAGAAATCGCCCCTAAACTGAGAATCCAAGAATCATAGGAAGAACCCAGTTGCTGCAGCACACAAGAAGGTGGATAACATGGCACAAACTCCCAAATACCTCTCATTCCTATCTCTCAACGTTGAAGGACTTAACTCTCCAATTAAGTGACCTAGACTGTCTAGTTGGATTAAAAATCAAGATCCTTCTATCAGCTGCCTTCAGGAGTCACACTTTGCCCATAAAAACAAACACATTTTCAAGGTGAAAGGCTGGAACAAATTTTACCAAGCAAACGGCCCCCATAAACAGGCGGGAGTTGCAATCCTAATATCAGATAAAATAGACTTCAAATTAAAATTATTGAGAAGGGATAAAATATGTCACTACATACAAATTAATGGATCTCTCTTTCAGGAGGATATTACAATTCTAAATCTCTATTCACTGAACAACGGAGCACCAATAGTTAGCCACTACTTTCCCTCAAATCCCACATAGATCCAAAGATATTAATTGGGGATTTTAACACACCACGCTCCCCACTAGATAGATTAACTCGGCAAAAACTCAACAGAGAAACCACAAATCTAAACAACTGCATATGTCAACTAGATTTAACAGACATCTACCTTATATTTCATTCAGGCAGCATCCAAATACACATTTGTCTCAGCAACATATGGAATATTTTCTAAAATAGACCACTTTTTGGGTCAGAAAGAAAACTTGTCCAAATTCAGAAACCTTGAAATTATACCTTGGATTCTCTCAGACCACAAGGGTATAAAATTAGAACTCAACACCAAAAACCACCAAAATCCTGTAACACATGGAGGCAGAACAACACACTGCTGAATCACGAGTGGGTCATGGAAGAGATTAGAAACGAAATTCAAAGGTTCAAGATATTCAACAAAAATGAACACAAAAATTAACAGCACCTATGGGACACAGCAAAGGCAGTACTCAGAGGCAAGTTTATAGCTCTTAGTTCCTACATCAACAAATTGGAGAGATCTGAAACTAACAGTTTAATGACACATCTGAACCTCCTTGAAAAAGAGCAGCAAGATAAACCCCAGTAGATGGAAAGAAATAATTAAAATTAAATCAGAATTAAATGAATTAGGATTAGAAAAAAACATATATAGGATCAACATAACAAAGACGTGGTTCTTCGAAAAAATTAACAAAATTTACAGATCCTTATCAAATCTTATCAGAAAAAGAAGAGAACACACCCAGAAACATCACCACAGAAACAACCAAGATTCAGAATATTATAAGGGAATACTTCTCAAAACTTTATGCTAATAAGTGTGACAAATGGACAGAAATGGACCTTTTTCTAGCGAATATTGACATGCCAAAAGAAAGCCAAGAAGAGTTAAACCATCTTAACAGGCCCATATCAAGCACTGAAATAGAAACAGCAATAAGAAACTTCCCAGCTAAGAAAAACCCATAACCAGATGGTTTTCAGCAGAATTCACACCAAGCAGAGCTCACACCAATACTGCCCCAACACTTCAATAAAATTGAAAAAGAAAGTTCACTACCAAACTCATTCTATGATGCCATCATACCCTCATCCCCATACCAGGCAGGGACTCATCAAAAAAAGAGAACTATAGGCAGTTTTCTTTGATGAACATTGATGCAAAACTTCTCAACAATATTTTGGCCAATCGACTTCAACAATTCATCCAAAAAATCATACTATGAAACAAGATTAATTTCAGGGATGCAAAGCTGGTTCAATATAGGCACATCAATTAATATAATTCATCACATAAACAAGAGAAAGCATAACAACCACAACGTTATCTCAATAGATGCAGAAAAACCATTTGACAAGAGCCAACACCCCTTTATGATGAAGGTTCTGGAAAAATTAGGAATCCATGGAACATTCCTCAATACAGTAAAGGCTGTATATGACAAACCTACAGCCAGCATTATACTTAATGGTGAGAAACTAAAGCAATTTCGTCTTAACTCTGGAACAAAACAAGGAATTCCACTCGCTCCACGTCTCTTCAAACTACTATTAGAATGCCTAGATACAGCAATAAGACAAGATGCAAATATAAATGGGATCTAAATAGAGAAAGAATAAGTTAAACTCTCCATTTTTGCAGGTGACATGATCTTGTATTTAAAGAATCACACAGGTTCCACTACCAAATTACTCAAACTTATTCAAAAGTTTGGCAAAATAGCAGGGTATAAAACTAACCCTCAAAAATCAATGGCTTTTCTGTATGCCAACAATGAGAAAAGTGTGGCTGAAATTAGGAATGCAACTCCATTAGTAATAGCCCCACAAAAAATAAATTACCTAGGAATTAACTTAACCAAAGAAATTAAGGACCTCTATGATGAGAACTTTAAAAACCTGAAAAAGGAAATCAAAACAGAACCTAGAAAGTGGTAAAAACTCCCATGCCCCTGGATTGGAAAGATCAACATCATGAAAATGGCAATACTTCCCAAGGCTATCTGCAAATTCAATGCAATACCTATCAAAATTCCAACCTCACTCTTCAAGGAAATAGAAGAGGCAATCCAAAAATTCATATGGAACAATAAAAGACCCCGAATAGCAAAAACGCTCCTCAACAGAAAGAACACTGTTGGAGGAATATCAATACCAAATTTCAAACTCTACTACAAAGCCATAGTAGTAAAAACAGCTTGGTATTGGCACAAGAACAGACCTCAGGACCAATGGAATAGAATTGAAAACCCAGAAATGAACCTACAGACCTATAGCCATCTAATCTTCGATAAGGGAGCTAAAAAAATAGAATGGAAGAAAGACAGCCACTTCAGTAAATGGTGCTGGAAATAAAATGGTTAACTACTTGTAGAAAACTAAAGCTAGATACTTATATATCACCCGGCCCAAGAATCAATTCCAAATGGATCAAAGACCTCAGAGTTAAAGCAGACACTCTGAAAACATTTCTGGATGGAATAGAGGACAAACCCTAGGTCTCCTTGGCACAGGCAGAAATTTTCTTAATAGAGACCCAGAAACTCAACAAATAAAAGAAAGATTAGACAAATGGGGTTGTAGGAAATTGCAGAGCTTCTGTATGGCAAAGGACATAGCTAGCAAGATCAATAGAAACCCCCGGTTTGGGAGAAGACCTTCACTAGCCACACAATGGACAAGGGTCTCATATCTAAAATATAGCTTGAAATCAAAAAATTAAATCCCCCAACAACAAATCTTCAAAGAAACAACTGCCTAATAAATAAGTGGGCTGAAGACTTAAAGAGAAACTGCTCTGAAGAGGAAAGAGGATTTCCAATATACACAGGAAGAAAAGCTCAACCTCCCTAGCCATAAAAGAAATGCAAATCAAAACATCATTGAGATATCACCGCGCCCCAGTTAGAATGTCTATAACCAAGAACTCTAATAACAACAGATACTGGAGGGGATGTGGACAGATGGGAACCTTACTGCATTGTTGATTGGAGTGTAAACTTGTTCAACCACTTTGGAAAGCAGTATGGATATTCCTCAAAAGACTCCACATAGAGCTCCCCTATCACCCAGCAGTCCCACTTTTGGGCATTTACCCAAATGATCACCAACAAGACCACACTAAAGCTATCAGCACGAATATGTTTTTTTCAGCATTATTTACCATTGCTAAGATATGGAACCAACCCAGATGCCCCTCAGTAGCTGAATGGATCAAGACAATGCCATGTATATACACAATTGAATTCTCTGCCTCCATCAGAAAGAATGACATTGCCTCATTTGTTAGGAAATGGAAAGACTTGGAAAAAATTACATTAAGTGAAGTAATCTAGGCACAAAGAAACAAAGGTCCCATAGTTTCCCTTATTTGCAATAACTAGTATATGTCTGAGTGAAGCAGAAAAGGTCAGTTATGTTGATGTTAGGGGAATGAAACCTAAGATATATATTCAATTTTTTTCTTTCATGTGATTGTTTCTAACATATTTGTAAGATAATTTCTTTGTTGCTTTGTATGTCACTCCCCCATACTATAACCCCTGCTTTCACTGTATTTGATGTTGGTATAATTTGTGGAAGGGAAGGGAACAAACAAATCGTTTAAATAGAGATACAGTTTGACCCATTGCAACAATGAGATGTACAAGTCATTATATCGAAAAATTAACTTTACAACTTTGGTGATGGGGGTATAGGGAGCGGTGAATTCGGTGGAGGTGGCGGGGTGGTGGGGAGAGGATGTGAAGGGATAGGAAGGGGAAACAAAGGAGGAAGCTACAATGCTTAGTAAGAAATGTACTCATTATCTTGCCCATGTAATTGTAACCCCTCTGTACAGTATTTTCACAATAAGAAAACGAGATCATTGTCTTCTTAATCCTTAACATCCATAACATCTGTTAACATTCTTAATAGTCTATAACATCTGTTTATTCTTCTGAAAGAATGTCACTTTCAACAAAAAATGTCATCCTCAGATTGCCGGGACAGAATTCTTGCAAATGCAACCAGCAATTGATGTTTATGCCTTCCAAAATTAAGTTTGAGCCTGTTGCATATTAGACAGTCCATGAACGAAATGTATTCACCTTCCTGCTTTTTTTGGCATTTTCTTTTGGCATTCTCTTCCATTACCTGCCTGTGATGCTCACAGTCACAGTGCTCTTCCTCCTTTGGCTTTGAACCCACTTTCTATAGAACATGGCTGTCATTTGGACTGCATTTTAAATAGGCTTCAGATTCTTGGAACTTCTGTTTGTCCTAGACGTCTAGCCTTAGAATAACAAGACTATGTCTATTAGATTTTTTATGGTAGTATATTACATTATGGTCTCTAATAAGAGTAGTAAACTGGGTGTGCAAGTACTTCATGTATTTCTAGATAAATTACTTCATTCTCTGCTGTTTCAAGGTAAACAAGATTCGTCATATTATTTAGCTGTCTGCCAATTTTTTTTTTTCTTGTCTCAAGGATCAGATGCCTTCTATGATTCAGAGTCTTCCTCTGCTGCTATTAGAATATTTCAACCATTTGGGGGGAAGGCTTTTTGTAAATTTTCACTTGCAAGGTTTTCTTCCATGTAAGTGTTAATTGAAAAATACAAGGCAGTGTTGTCAGCTTTAGCAAACTCAGTATAAAAAAAGAAAAAAAGCAGACAATGTTATTTCTCAAGACTTTATGACTGTTTGTGGACTTGTTCTGAATCATTTTTATGTGACTCCTACCTCAAAAATGCAACAAAACTAGTTCCACCATCTATCCCATAATGTTCCAGAGTTTTCCTGTTGTTACCATTGATAAATGCAATGAAGGGACCAAGGGATTCATTGAAAATAAACGTAGTGCTAGGTTTCCAGATTTGGAACTATAGTCTAGGAGTTTAGATATGACACCACAGCAGGAACTTGTTCTTAGAAATAAAATACAATCCCTACTGATAAAAATATCCTATCATTTATGAACTTTGAATGCCTTTTTTGTTGCTTTTTATGAAATAATAGCATTTTTTCTGAAGGCTAGGAAATCCAAGCTCAAGGTCTCTTTTGGTTAGGACCCAGGCTCTCTGTTTCCAAGATGATATCTTGTCACTGCACTCTTCTAAGAGGGGTGCTCTATCTTCACTATAGGAGATCTAAGGGCAAGGAGGGGACAATTCTCTTCATCAAACACATACAAGGACTTGTAATCTACTTACCTGTCAAGTACCTCCTAAAGGCAATGCCTCTTTCTAATAGGTCTTGGATGATGAAGTTTCAGTGCTAGTTCTGAGAAGACAATAATATTCTAAACATAGCAAAGCTAGGTGCCAGTGGCTCAAACCTGTAATCCTAGCTACTCAGGAGGATTATATCTGAGGATCACAGTTCAAAGCCAGTCCCGGCAGGAAAGTCCGGGAGACTCTTATCGCCAATAAACCACTAGAAAACCGGAAGTGGAGTTGTGGCTCAAGCGGTAGAGTACTTGCCTTGAGCTGAAGAGCTGAGGGACAGCGCCCAATCCCAGAGTTCTAGCCCCACGACCAACCAAAAACAAATGTCCTACACATAGCACAGATATTTATTAAAAATGAAGTAGTAGTTTTTTTTAATACTATCCTATACAAAGAAGAGTAGAAAATATTAGCAGTGATGTTTAGAGTTGAAGGTAACTGTCATACAGGAAGTGGACATGGTGGGAGAGGTAGAGTAGAGGAATGCTTTCTTGTTATGATTTGAAGTACCAATGAGAGTTTAACCATGTCACATGAATTATTTTAATGAGAATAAAAATATTTGAAGAAAATTTTGAGTGACAGCCAGACATTGACATTGCAGAAGAACTAAGTCTGATGTTAAAAATCAACCCATTCTAAAATGGAATCTGACAGAGTAGAAATCCTAGAACCCGAGATGAATGCTAAATACTTAAAAGGACTAGATTTTAACAAGAGTATCTGCCTCTTAGTTTTCTATTGGGCCCTTCAAATTATGTAGCCAGAGTGACCAATAATAATTACTTGGATTCTAACAATTCTGATTAATTTTGACTGTTTTTGAGATATATGTAAATAGATTTATGTACTATGTGTTTTTCTTTTGTTTGGTTTCTTTCATTCAACACTGTATTTGTGAGATCCTTCCATATTCGTGTATTTATTGGTAGATTATTTATACTCACACTGCATAGCACTGTTTTCAAGACTTTGTATGTTTAGAAAAAATCTGGAGTGTTTATTAAAGCAGATCTCTAGATCCACTTTCAGAACTTCTGTTTTAGCTACTCTAGGGTAAGTTTTAAGGGCTGGTTTTACTAACAATGCCCATATGTGATGCTGGAATGGGGATCGTATCTTGAGAACCATTTCTATAGAGGATGCCATATAGGAATAGACTACCATGCTTTCAATATGCATTTGGTTTGTGATTACTGTTTTCTTTCTTGAGATAAGGTCTCCCTGTTGCTTAGGTTGGCCTGGAACTCTTTATCAGAATTCCCACTTCTGCCTCTCAAGTGCTGAACTTACAGATATATACCACAATGCCCACCTTTTTCTGATCACTTTAAAAAATATTATCCATGTATTTACTTTTGGCTATACTAGTTTATTCTGATAATCTTCATTAATTCCTTTATTAAAAATAAATAGCTCATGTAGTGAGACTATGTATTATCTTATTTTAAAAAATACATTGTACAGACAAAGGATAATAATGACATCATATTGTTTTCTGAGTGTCAAGCAATAAACTCATTTTATTACCATCTCCAGTTTGCTTATGAGAAAGTAAAAAGTATAGGATGCTGAGGTTGGCAAAGTTCAAGGACATGTCCTTAAGTACCACATCTCTTCCCCTAGACATGCCATATTAAGTATGACAAGCCAGAAGTGTAATCTATATAGGTATAGATCAGAAGATACAGGAGAAATCACTCTCACTGCAGAAATCTCTGCCTTGCATTCATAGAGCCAATACTCCAGCTGATGGGACAGATACAAAGTATATACAATAAAGGATAACAGCAGGTAGGTGGGTACAAGTCAGTGAGCTCAATTTCATTTGATAAAATATACAGAAATAATTCAAAAAGAAAAGAATTGAGTCCTACAATCCACGGAGAAATTTAGTAAACAATGTGAAAGGGCCTTCAAGGCAAGGAGGATATTCTGAGTAAAATATCATATGTTCTGACAACTGAAAATAGTTCTATCTGGTTGAGACATGAGGTGAATACGGATGAATTGCATCGTAGAAAACACCTCATGGGGGCTTTGTTATATGAGAGTTTAGAAAAAAGTAAACAAGGGAAATGCGGTCAGATTTGCACTGTGTGTGCATGTGTGTGTATGCGTAGGTACGCATATGTGCAGAGCATGTGTGCACTGGGCCTGGAGCTTGAATTCAGAGGCTAGGTATTGTCCTCAAGGCATTCTGCTGGTTAATTGAAGATGAGACTTTGGACTTTTTTTCCCTCTAGCTGGCTTCTAACCTCAGTCCTCAAATCTCAGCCTTCTGAGCATCTGTGATTATAGATACGAGCCTCTGGTACCTGGTTCAGAAGTAGAAACGGTCAGATAAGTTGATGTTAGGTGAAATGAACCCCAAGATAGGGACTCAAATGTTTTTTTTTTTCTTACTTGCTATTGTTTCTAATATATTTATGAGATGATTTCTTTGTTGCTTTGGATGTCCCTCCCCCACGGTATAACCCCTGTCACTGTATTTGATGTTGGTATCATTTGGGGAAGGGAAGGGAAAAAGCAAAGTGTTTAAATAGGGATACAGTTTGACCCATTGCAACAATGAGAAGTACAAGACGTTATGTCGAAAAACGAACTTTATAACTTTGGTGCGGGGGAGGGGGGAGGAAGACGGGGAGGTGCGGGGAAGAAGGGGAGATGGGAAGGGATGGGAAGGGTAAACAAAGGAGGAGGCAACAATGCTTGATAAGAAATGTACTCATTACCTTGCTTATGTAATTGTAACTCCTCTGTACGGTATTTTCACAATAAAAATAAAATAAAATAGGTTTAAAAATTTGCCTTTTAAAAGATCACTAAGATGTCAGATAAAGGATAGACTATAAAAAAGGAAGAAAACAATACATTGTCATAACTGAAACTTTTAAGGAGTATTCAGTCAATAGTACATTTTCCTCAAAATTTCTAGCCATAATAGAGCAAGTGATTGATATAATTTTTGTTAGGCACTTTAAGTAATTTCTAATATTAATCTATCTATGCCTACTATATTTATTATCTACTAAAACAAAGATAATGATAAAAATGTCATTCCATTGTAATACTTCACTTGAAATCACTCTGTCTCCAAAGATAACTCAATAGATAAGTTACAAAAGTATTCTGGAAAATTACAGACTTGAAAGAAATTGAACTGATTGTAAAAACAAATTATTTCAACTTGATTGATTGGTTCTAAGAATACAGAGTACTTCTAAAGGGTTGGGTATAACAATAGTCATGAAATTAAAAGAAGTGATATTCCTCTGGTATGTGAGAACTCTCTGTTATAGAGCTACAGAACTAGGTATATACATACTCTGTTCCACTTGAGCAGTACTTTCAAAAATTTTAGATACACTGAAAATGTTAATTATGACGATGGCATTAATGATATAGGTAACTACTGTTCATTAAGTGCTTATTGTGAATTGAATGTTTCATTTTTAAATTAATTTTATTTCTAATTAACATTTTTTATTATTGTATAAGTGGTTTCAACTCAATGGTCAAGTGTTTCATTTCTATTATTTCAATTATATAGATTAACTATCCTTTCTTTGAAATGTTAGGCATCAGAAGTGTTTTAGATTTCAGATCTGTGATTGGATTTTGGAATATTTGTACATGTGTGTGTGTTTGCATGTATCTTTTAGGACAAGATTGAAATAAAAATATGAAATTTACTGTTTCATATACAATGTACATATTCTGAGGTGATTATATATATATATATATATATATATATATATATATATATATATATATATATATATATATATATATATATATATATATATACAGTGTGTGTGTGTGTGTGTGTGTGTGTGTGTGTGTGTGTGTGTGTGTACCTTCATTTTCGCTGAATTACATCAGAGGCAATTGGGAATTTTCCTCTTGTGAGGTCGTGTCAATTCTCTGAAAGCTCTGGATTCAAGTATTTTGGACTTTAGATGTTCAGGTTAGGAATATTCAGCCGTTTCCAATTCTATGAAGCTGGTATCATTATTCCCAATTAGCGCTAACAAAACTAAGGCTTAAATAATTTATCCAAAACACTCACATTGAATGTGTTAATTACTTACAATGTGAGGATTTTAAGCCTCACATTTATGAGGGTTTTAAGACTCACATGAATGTTACCTAGAAACTCATGTCTTCAATTACGACATAAATCTCTTTGTTCTCTAGAACTGCATGTGATACTCAATTTTCAATAAATAACTGGCTCAAAAATACATGAAATATGTCAAACAATGCATTGAACAAAGCTTTTTAGGGCCTAAATAACTTTCTTTAAATCTTCATAAAAGATAAGAATGATACACAATTAACAGAATTATATCCCATAATTATAGCCATAAGGAATAGGACTATAATTATAACCATAAGGAATAGAAAAAATGTGTAAAATTTAGAACTGATTTCAAAACATTTTCTCAATTAATTCTAAAAAAAAAGAAAGATAAACATAATGAAAGTAGAGATCTCTATACAATGGACAAGAGAAGGGGTTTAAGAGGAAGATTTATATGCAATGGGAACTAGAACAATAGATAAAATATATGTAAGCGCTCGTGCCTGCTATCACAGCTACTAAGGAGACTAAATCTGAGGATCCTGATTTGGAGCTTAGCCAGACAGGAAAGCCTGTGAAATTATTTCTGATTAACAAGAAGTAGATGAGTGGTTTAAGTGGTAGAGAGCAGAGAGCCAGCCTTGAATGAAAAAAAGCAAGGGAAAGCACTCAGCAAGCCCCAGTACTGGGAAAACAGGGAACACACACACACACACACACACACACACACACACACACACACACACACACACACACACACACACACAGCACATAGATATGGAAACTGAGAGTGTGATAGGGCTTAAGGGTTTGGTGGAAAGTATCCCTTCTGATTGCTTTGGTAATTAAACTTTATATCATAACATTATAGAGAGGAATGACCCCCATGAAAATATCAAGTAAATATACAGACATAAAACTATGAGTATTTCAACCCCCAACTCTAAAGCAGAGGGAAGACATTGGGATTTTGTAGAGGGATTAGGCAGCCAAGAGTTGGAGTGTTAAGTTCTGGTTAGCTTGGAACTTGTGTGTCTCAAAGTTTTTGACTATTAAAGGTGTATGTTCTGTTGGGCACTAGTGGCTCACCCCTGTATATCTTAGCTTAAAAATTGCTTTTTACATATAAAATTAATGATTATAAATACTAAGAATGAAGTTGACATAACTAATTTAAATATTTCATTAGTTATTTCTGGACTTTGACTTTAGTCAGTTTCATATTTCGAAACTAATTTCAAAGTATTTTTATGCTTCCAGCACTTATGTAAGTCCTTGAAATGCTAGCAGGTGCAAGGCTTAGGTCCTATATTGTATAACAGAACCAATGGTCATGCACCACATGTTACATTGAGTATGCACTGGTGTGGCATGAAGACAGGCACACTTTCTCCTGCATCAACCTATGAGGGAAAACTCCAGTCATTCTCATAGAGGGTTTTGAAACAGAAGTTCAAATTCTACAAATACACACACACACACACACACACACACACACACACACACACACACACACACACACACACACACACACATACACACACACACACACACACACATAGGCATTTTACCAGGGGCAAGATCACAGAAGATCCATCCTCTTTCCAGCAGTCCCTTTCCTCCAAAGGCTTTTCACTTAGCAACCAGTAATTTTGTCTGACTTATCTCTTAGCATTTATTATAAATATAAAATGGTAAATTTCTAACTACATTGTTCTCTCTGATGTATTCAGTGTCACACTTCTACTGTAAAAAGAAGCCTTTCCTTCACATCTATTTACTATCTAATTTATATAATTATCCATACATCTACCCACATAGCTATCTATCTATCTATCTATCTATCTATTTATCTATCTATCTGTCTGTCTGTCTGTCTATCATCACTGGTGTCTTGCACTTTTGGAAGAACCAATGTGTAGCCTTGGATTCTTATTCTATCCAATGGATTATTGTCTACTTACATTTTCATAGATATGGCCAAATGGGACTTTTTTAGAATTGATCAATTGCCATGTTTTTTTGTGGTGTCCCCAGATATTTATATATATTATTTTCCTAGGAACTCTAGATCTTATTAGTGTGGAAAGGTACTAAGGAAAAAAGAATTGAGTGCTTGATAATGTGTTTAATTAATTTTCTTTAGTAAAGAAAGCTAGAAAACACAAAATATGTCCATGCATTCAAACTTCTACTAAGCTTTACATTCTAATCCAGACTTCATAGAATTTTTCCTTTACTATCAATATTCCATTTGTAATGCCCATCTATAATGAGAAATTTTGTTCCCACTATAAATACATTTCCTTACTTGTTCAATTTATGTAGTTCTACAATATACACAAAGTTTCAGAATAACTAAATTCTTACACTCCTAAAAAGGACAGCAAAAAAGAGTTTATAATTTTTCCAAGTTTTTATTTAGTAAGAGCTTGCTGAATAACCTAGGGTAGCCTCAAAAGCATGATCCTTCTGCCTCAATCTCCCAAGTAATAAGTATACAAGTCTGTTTGACCACCACCTCTAACATTGCCTTTGCTAGGCAAGCTTTTTGCCACTAGCTATATGTTAACTCTTTATCTTCTTTAGATTAAAGATATAACGTAAAGCTATTATATGCCAAAATAACTGGGATAAGTTGGATTTATTTAATACTATTTCTGGTTCATTATCAAATGTGAGGTATGGATAATTTCTACTCCACTTATTAGCTTAAATAAAACTTTCTAATGCTCTGAATTAAGTTCTGTTAGGTGATTTCAGTATCTTTGTTTTTCTGTGAAGAAATTTCCCTTTGAATCTGTTGTGTTTCAAAATAGCAGTGATCTGGTCTCTCATTTCAGCTCTGTTAACCTCTGAACAAGTGGTGAGTTTCAACACACTTTTACTGAAAAAATTGAATTTTATGTAATAATTGCTACAGGATTTTTTTTAAAAGTAGGAATTGGAAGAGGTAAGTTGTTACCTATCTTTCTGCTCTATTCCACCTCTTTTCTTTCTGATTTCACAGGCAGAAGAGATACTATTTGAAGTTTGTTGACAAACATTTCTTAAGATGTTGGGTATATTCTAGGCACTGAAACAACGAGATCTATCTGAGGATTAGCATCTAGTGTCAAAATGAAATTGTCCTGTGACATGAGGCATCCACTGAGAACATTATAAGCTTTTTCTACATGATATATCAAAAAAGTACATGTTTTTATTTGACTAATAATAAGCACATTTCTGTTTATTTTAAAGTATATTTTTGCCTGGTTTGCTTTCCCTCTAGTGATTAAATGGCAAAACTAAATTTCTCACTTGGAGTCCTATGTATCAAGTTTGTGTAAGAGTGTGAAGATCCATTACTGACATCACTATACTATAAATCATTGTAAATAATTTTTAAGATGGGTCAAATCTATGTAACCTAATTTGGACCCACCAAATGAAAATTATATGTTCAAAATTAATTTTTTCATATGTATTTACAAATGATAAAAAGAAGACACAAGACAATGTATCTTCAACAATAGGGGAAAACCTCTTCACACAAAATTTAAATTAAGTAGGAAAAATATTAACATGAAGTGTTTTTTGTCTCATTTTCTCCCTAGATTCTATGAGGTGTGCACCATCTTTCTCTATAGTCTAAACAGATTATTGCTTATTTCTGTTAAATTCCTATGATGCAGTTGATAAGATTTCCTTCTTTTGCCTTAATTGCTGGAGAAAAGAGTATAGTAATGAACTAGAGAATGCACAAGGAACTCCCATGGACTTATGAGCAAGTTTATGCTAGAATCCAGAAAATCCTTTCCCTGTATCTCTCCTCTTCTGAAAGGAAAGCCTTGGATAAAGCCAGTGTTTATTACTAAATAATGGTCCATTTTGAGGATATATTTTTTGAAGATTTAAAATTATATGATGTTCCTCATACTTTGACTGATGGTTAGTGATCATAAGCAATTTGTAGGCCTTATGTGGGTTCTCTTTCTTTTTCTGTGCACAGGTCTGTTCTGTGGACAAATATAAATTAATGCTCAGATACAATTTCTGTTATGTATGATTGGGTGGAAAGGGGAACAGTAAGAGGGATAAACCTGATATTATTCTTAATAGTGAAGCGAGAATAAAGCCAGTCACTGCAGACACAGCACTTATACACTCAGCAGCATGCACTGGAGGATTTTTTAAATTTTAATTTTATTATAAAGGTGTTATACAGAGGAGTTGCAGTTATATAAGTAGTGCAATGAGTATATTTCTTGTTGAACAGTGTTACCCCCTCTCCTGTTTTTTTTTTTCTTTTAGAGGATTTTTCTGACACGAGACAACAAAAACAGTGCCTACAAATTCCAGGAGTTGGTTCTATGAGTTATCAATCATAGTTTTTAATGGACACGAAGTCAAAAGTGACCATGCCTGGCCTTGTAGCAAGATTCAAAATGTTGGCCAAATATTGTCATAAAACATTCAGGTGTTAGCTGGCTGGTGGCTCATGCCTGAAACCTCGCTACTCAGGAGGCTTAGATCTGAGGATTGAGGTTCAAAGCCAGACTGGGCAGGCAATTCCGTAGACTCATCTCAAATTAAGCACCAAAGACCTGGAAAAGGAGGTGTGACTCAAGTGGTAGAACATTAACCTTGAGCAAAAACCTCAGGAACAGCAAGCTGGCTCAGAGTTCAAGCTGTAACATACCAAAAAAAATCAATCAAACAAACAAAAAGAACTGATATACTCAACAATCTTGTTAAGGGAGGTTTTCAGAAAACAGAAGGCAGACAAGAGCTAGGTAACAGAATTGCTAATACAGAGTAAGGGCCAATTCCTAAGAATTAAATCTCAATGTATCCTGGGTTTAGGTTAACATACAAGGTCTCTAATGATTAGATGTTAATTAGGTTACTTACAGAGGCTTTAATACTTTGGCCATAAAATATATCCATTTCAAACAGGTGTTACTTCATACAAATAACACCTTATATGAAGCATGTCTATGTGGGAATCTATACGATTGGATTCCTGTTATGTTTACAATAAACAATCTTATGCCAGGTATACCCCACTGTGAATGACAACTTTCTTGTTAGCAATACCCTGGGTTTTTGGTTAAAGGATATTATCCTTAGAATATTTGTTTATAAGGATATTTAACTAGTCATCTTTTCTCTTCCCTAGAAGTATCCTCTTACAATGGAAACGAATGAATTGGAAACCTTTTGTTTATTTCCCAGATGGCAAAATCTAGTGGGTTGAAATCCAGCCAAGTTCTTCCTTTCTGAAATCTGAATTCATTTTGTAATTACTTAAGAACAGAATCAGATAAACTTTAAGGAATTTTGTTTGTCTCATATTCATTTACCTAGTAAATGTATCTCACATCAAATTTTAATAGGTAAAACAGTTCAAGCATTGGTGGCTCATGCCTGTAATCCTAGCTATTTAAGAAGCTGAGGTCTGAGGATCATGGTTTGAAGCCAGCCAGGACACAAAAGTCCATGAGACTCTTACCTCTAATCAAACTCTAGAAAATCACAAGTGGCTCCATGGCCCAAAGTGGTAGAGCACTAGCCTTGAGCAAAAGAGCTCAGGGACAGTGCTCAGACCCTGAGTTCGAGCACCACGACTCACACAAAAAAAGGAAAGGAAAGAAAAGAGGAACGAGAGAGGGAACGAAAGTGGGAAGGAAAAGGGGAAGGGAAGGGAAGGGACGGGAAGGGAAGGAAAGGAAAGGAAAGAAGGAAAGGAAAGGAAAGGAAAAGAAAGGAAAGGAAAGGAAAGGAAAGGAAAAGAAAGGAAAGGAAAGGAAAGGAAAGGAAAGGAAAGGAAAGGAAAGGAAAGGAAAGGAAAGGAAAGGAAAGGAAAGGAAAGGAAAGGAAAGGAAAGGAAAGGAAAGGAAAGGAAAGGAAAGGAAAGGAAAGGAAAGGAAAGGAAAGGAAAGGAAAGGAAAGGAAATCACTGGCCTTGAGCAAAAGAGCTCAGGGACAGTACTCAGATCTGAGTTCAATCACCATGAGTCACACATACAAAAAGAAGAAGAAGGAAAGGAAAGGAAGGAAGGAAGGAAGGAAGGAAAAAGTAAGGAAAGAAAAAACTTACACATGATACTTAAAAACGTGCTCTTTACTATCTGGCATAAGGGAGATGGGACAAATTGATATAATCTGGGCAGTTTTTGTGAGCTTTCCTCTTTGAATTTAACTTATTCTCTCAGTGTGATATAATAAGGATGCATTATGCTAGGGGATGATATCCTGTCTTATAAAATCAAAGCATACTCACCCAAAATGCAAAATAGGAGTAAACGTAATAGAGTAAGTCACATTTACTAATGTTAGTAAATAGAATAAATAGAGTAAGCGTACGTAAAAGTAGTAGAGTAAGTAATATTTACTAATGTTAGTAAATATCCTTTAATGATATATATTCTCTCTTGAATGGGATCAACTTAATTTATCATTAATAAATTCATGACCCATTATCAAATTCAGAAATCTCTCTTAGCAACATCTCATACCACCTGGAAATATTTTGTAAAGAAATTGTTATATCTCAACCATAGCTTCTCATGAACAGTTTCATATCAAACTAAATGTCAGTAGATTTCCTTCCAGTTTAGTTTTTGCTCATAGTTAATGAATAAGCAAGAATTAGATATCTTGCATATAAATAATACAAAAGAAAAGAAAACTGAGCAATATTAGGACTATGAGTCTGTTGGCTTTGTGTCTTCCACTTGATGGGCTTTGATACACTAACTACTATGAAAATTTACTTTTTAAAAAAGAATCCATGGGCATTTAGAGCTATAACATCAGTGCAGAGAAATTACACATGGTAGGAGCATACAGCTTCTCTGAGACTTTTGACAAAATATGTGAGCAATGGTACATGCCATATAAATCTATTTTTATTTCATATTTATTTATATTTATAGTGTATTTATTATATCATAATATTTATATATTTATTGCTGATACCATGGTTTAAACTCAAGGTCTTGTGCTTGCTTAGCTTGTTTTCTTTGCTGGCATTTTACTACTTGAACATGTCTCCAGTCCTGCTTTTTGCTGTCTATTTCAGAGATAGATTCCCAAGTACTTTTCTGCCTGGGCTGGCTTTGAACAGTGTTCCTCTGAATCTGAGCCTCCTGAGTAGCTAAGCTTATAGGCATAAGCCAACTCTATTAAGCCACCTCTGTTTTGGAGATTTCATGACAGTTCAAATGTAACTATAGGCTTAAAGAGAAAGATATACAGGATAGACTATTATATATTTTTGAAAAGCAATTAAATTATAATCAAATCCACGTCCTTGAATATAGATGATATAGATTTTAAGAAAAAAGTTTGAAACTACTAATTTGCCAATCTTAATGAGCTTTTATTTATTTATTATTGTCTAATCTATTATTGAAAATAGCTCTAAAAAAATCTTATGTTCTACCCGTATTAGTAACATCTCAATGTGGAAACAGCTTTTGCTTGAAGTACAATTGAATCTCAATGTGGATGGTACTCAGGAGTTTGTAGAGGAGCCTCTGCTGGCCTCCTAAAGATGTGCCTACTGCCATCAGAGTACTGGCTGCCAACCTTCTGCCTTTCAAGTCCAGCAGATGAGGGATTCTAAGAAACATCACTTCTTGCCTGTGAAACACACTAGGCATAAAAAGAGGGTTACTACAGGCCAAGGATGGATACTATAGCTTACTATCTCACTATCTGGTACATTGAAATTTTATTTAAAGCATCTGTACACAATCTTTGTATGTTAACATTCATGTATTTACCTCAAAGATATGAATTATATCTTCTTTATATAAAAATTAGCCACTTTAAAGTATAGACTGAAGGAAATTCAAAATGGATTTGTCTCATAGTTGAAAGTAATCATGTCAAGAAGACATAACCTTTTGATACTTATATTTATCATTTTAGTCACAAATGTTGCAGAATACTCTGAATTTTGCTTTGTGTTTTGATAAGCAAGAACTGTGGTTTATCATTCTTCAGTGTCACAAGCATGACTAGAAGACAATAATGGTTGGGATAAATTTGTGATCTTTTCTTCATTAGAAAAAAGGTTTTAAGAATCAACATATAAGTATGTATTTACTTCAGTTAACAATACTATTTTTAAGTGTTTAATATTTATTTGAAATCATTCCAGGGAACCATATGGAAGGGGCTAATAATATTCCTCTTCCTACTACTCGTCTTCCTCCTCCTCCTCTTCCTCGTCCTCCTCCTCCTCCTTGTCCTCCTCTTCATCCTCCTCCTTCTCCTCCTTCACGAGTCCTGGGCTTGAACTCTGAATGGGCACTGTCCCTGAGCTGCTTTTGCTCAAGGCTAGCAGTATACCACCTGAGGCACAGCACTACTTCTGGCTTTTTCTGTTTATGTGCTACTGAGGAATCAAACCCAGCGCTTCATACATGCTAGATAAACACTCTACCACTAGGCCACATTTCCAGCCCAACAATACTATTTTTAAATTAAGGATCTGTAGGAAACAAATTGGTAGTTTGCCAATTTGTTTTTCACATGAATGGTTTATACTGGATATATTTATGAGTTATTGAATTATCAAGTCCTTTTATGTGTAAAATTGTTTGAAATGATGCTATATATCAGACATTCATATCTAAATTTTATGAGGAAGAAATATGGAGGCTAACATCACAGATAGTCAGTGATATTATCTAGGAATTTGATCTAGGTGGCTCCTGTTAACCAATTGCAATTGAAGGTAATATTATAGAACTAGTGGGAACTATATATATATTTTTTTTATTTCAGTATACTAAAAGCCAAAGAGCTGAAGTATCTTGCCTTTGACTATATTGTGAACTACAGAGCTGGAATTATAAGGTACAATAGCAAGGCTACGTTAAGCAAGGTTGTAGCAAACGTGAATCTCAGTGGATTTAATATAGAAAACTGTGATTTATTCTTTCATAATGGCTACTAGGTATTCAGAACACCCTGAGAAATGTATTCTACTTCCCTTACTGCCTTAGACTGGAAGTGACACATTAAATTCCTTTACAAAGAATGAAAACAAATGATCTCAACCTCACTTTCAGAATGTGTGCAGGAATGTAGTCTTCTTACAGATGTCCCTGTCAGAATGAGTCCTTATACTCAGCCACTTACTCTTATCGTGACACTTACCTGTGTCTCAACTTAGATACTGTGAACTTTGAATCTGGTCTGATGTTATTCAAAGAAAATTTGTATCCTTAAGAACTGTTTATTCTTAGCTTTCCTTGCTTTAAAAATATTAACTTAAATATTAAAAAATATTATTATTCTTATAATGGATGGGATTTGGGATATTTTCTTTATCATACTCAATATTAGACAACAATAAACCCTTATTCAAAATTGATGGAAAAACTCATTAGGCTTCAAGAAAGAATTTAGGTTTCAGATTTATTTCTTCAGGTTTTATAGTGAAAATGGGCACTCTGAACATTTCATATCCCTACTTTCTCTTGAAAAATGTCATTCTATAGCTCCAACTACATTTTCTTAGGTGAAATAGCTACAAAAAATATCATTGTAAAACAGAGGAAAATTAAGCCAAGAAATGATGTTTTTATAGTACTCTGAACAAAAGCCATGGTATATAAATGAGAGACATACACTTCATATTTATCATATTCATATAATATATAATGATGCAAAAATTCTAAAATTAAGTAATAGTTTAATAAAATATGTAAACCTCACTCTACACTGACACCAAAGGACAATAAAATATGGTAGAACAATTTAATATCACCAAACAAGTTGTGCCATGAAGATTTTACTCTGCAGCCATGTGCCCATATCAAAGGCCTGGCTCATAGCCTCTGGGAGCTTTGGAAAGCTCTATCTTTGTACAGAGAATTTGGGACAAACCAGAGGCTTTATACTAAGGATGACACGTGTGAATGTTTTTGTTATCCTAGGATGCTGACCATAGTATGTAAGTTTACTTCAATGAAGACAGGAGGTTATAGGGACTGAGTCTCATAGCTGATTCATGCCTCCATGAGCAGCCCCCAGTAAAAACCCTGATGTTAACACTCTTGTGAGTTTCTCTGGTTGGTACCAAACCTTGTCTCATACTGTTGCTGGGGGAATTAACTTCTGTCTGCTTCTACTATATTAGTCGAGAATAACTCAAAGTTTGCTCATGGACTTTGCTGTCGGGTTTGTTTTTAATGCCTTTGCTTCAGTTTTCACTGCAATAAATGGCACTGCTTTACCCAGGTCTTCAAGTCTTTCCAGTGAATTACTAAAAAGGAGGGAGTTCTTAAGTCCTTTAAAGCTCAAAGTGACTAAAAGTTCATAAATAAACTATTTTCTAAACAAATTATGAGACCAAGTATCATAATAATATTTCAAGTATTTGTTAGGCACTTTTGAATGAATATCCTTTTCTCTTTTTTCTCTAAAGACAAAGAATCCAGCATCGTTTTAATCTGTAGAAGTCTTAAAAGCTTTGTGCATAAGGGTATGAGTTTTAACCTAATCTTACAGAGCTCAGGAGAGAATAGAGCAATGCTTGAAAGCTGCAATCCAGACAACAGTGTAATGAGAAGAAATGAGTTGAAATGTGACTATGAGGTAAGTAAAAAGTTAGTCCTAACAATGTAGATTGGGGCCAAGTTGAAGAGGTTTTTTATTTTTCTGTTGTTTTCCATGAGATCAACAGATACACTTTCAGTAAATTTCAGTTAATCAGATTTGTGAAAGTTTCTGTATGAAGACAATTCCCTATAGGGATCTCTGTATGCTGCTAAATTCTAATCAAAATCTTACTGTTAGAAAAAGCACCTGTAATAAGGATATTGCAGTATTCCACACATATTCTCTCATTGTGACGTCCTTATCAAATTAACACAATACAGAACTGCAAAACTGATTTGTCTCCAGCCAGAAGTTGTTTTCTCCACCTACCATCTAAGAATCCAGCTATGTTCTCTTGGATTATTGTAAATCACAGTAGTAAAGGTTTCACAATCACAATCATAATTTGAGTAATGAAATATGATGCAAATCCACTTCTGTCCCAGTTTCCCTGTGTTTTCCATGGCTCTAAAGCTTCCAGAATGACTGTTGTCAGAAAGATGCACTGGCATTTATGTTATTGATCACAGAGAACCTGAGTGCATACTGGTTTCTTTGGAAGTTATTTTTGAGGGATGAGGGTTAGAATGGGTGGAATTCATATGTGTCAGGTTGAGGTAAATATTTAGATTACACAAGAACTTGAGGACCTCATGTAGGGTTTCAAAGGTTATAGCTTCATGATGACCACCTCACATTTTCACTTGCACCAGCTTGGCCACTGCCTTTTCCCCACTGCTATATAAAGATAATATATGAAAGATATGCACTGATTTTAGTTTGTATTGTTTGTTTGTGTTTCTTCTGTCAAATGTGGAAAATAAAGGCAATCTATACTTGATGCTCCTTAATTTGATTCACTTCAAAATTCAGGTGTATTGGCCATATTGTAGTACTAATTTTCTCACAACTATAGGCTATCTTTCACATTTATGAACGTATCATCTGTATTTATATTATGTGAACATTTATTCCATTTGCTTCTTACTATTTAGTAGACATGAGCTTGCAATACACTAAAATTAGACCTCTTATTTATTTCCTTTTCCTTAAAATTATATTCTTTCATATATTTCCTATCTCAATGTCATCAGTGTCCACGGTGATTTTTAAGTCAGAATCTGCAATCATTATGACTTTTCCCACTTCTTCATAAGTCCATTTAGCCACCATGTTCCAGATAATTTACTGCCAGAAACTTCATTATCCTATGCTCATTTTTTCCTGTTTTCCTATATATAAACAGCAGCATTAGTTTAGGCAACTATTCTTGTCTGATTCCTGTTTCTTAATTTGTATTTTTCATTTTGAAAATATATCATGAAATGTTATAACAGATGCTTAGAGTATAGAGCAAGAGACATAAAAAGGTCAAGGTAAATCTTGTTTCCCTATGCTGCTAATCCTAGAGGAGTCTTCTATTGAGGAAAACGAACTGGAGCTATAGAACTGGAGTTCTATTGATATGTTAGGCTGAGCACCTGGGTGGAGATGTTGAATTGATGACTGACCCATAAATTGGATTTAAGGATACAGATTTTGGATGTCACCTGGTTAGTAGTGGTATCAAAAAGCCAAAAGGTTGGATAAGGTCAAAAGGAACTGAGTCTAAGTAGAAAAGGTAGCTGTCTGTAGACTAATAAGTAGAAATTTCCAATTATTTAGGGGATGAGATAAAGGGGACAAGGGAAGTATAATGTAGGTGAAGGTCAGCTACAGGGAAGTATAGTTGTAGATGTGGGAGGGAAGGGATGGTAGGGGAAAAACAAAGGAGGAGGCAACAATGCTTGATAAGAAATGTACTCATTACCTGGCTCATGTAACTGTAACCCCTCTGTACAATATTTTCACAATAAAAAATTATTAAAAAAAGAATAATTGAGGTGATTAAGCAGGAGCTTCCAGAGATGTGTGGTGTTGGAAACCAAGTGATAGGCTCTGTGAACTGATGGTGAAGGGGAAATACATGAGAACTATTAGCAACTTGAAGCTTATTGGTGACTTTCCAATTCTACTAAAACATTGGGGCAAAAATCAATTATGAACAGTGTCTAAAAAGAATTAGATAATACATTGAGAAGGAAGAGTATAAGTGAGGTGTATAAGGAAGAGTATATAAGTGAGCAGAGAATTGGGATGGTTTTCTAAAAAGAGAAGTACACTCTAAAAGGGTTTTTGAGATGAGAGGTGTTTCATGCTACTGAGCAAGAGAAAATTGATGGTACAGGAAAGGAAGAAGAGAGGGAGCAGAGTAATGTTCTTGAATAAGCAAGAGGGGATTGGATCTGATACATGAGTGGAAGGACTGGATTTATCTAAGATCATGGAGATTTCCTGAATGCACAGAAGAGGAGGCCGAGTGCATAGCTCAGATGTGGACAGATGAGATGTGATGAGAGCTTGTGAAGTTTTCTTCCTGTTGATGCAATTCTCACTGAGAAATGAAGGTAGCTCAGTGGTATAGCACTTGCTTTGCATGCATAAGGCCCTGGGTTCGATTCCTTAGCACCACATAAGCAAAAAGAAAAAAGCCTGAAGTGGTGCTGTGGCTCAAGTGGTAGAGTGCTAGCCTTGAGCTGAAGAACTGAGGGACAGCGCCCAGGCCCAGAGTTAAAGGCCCACGACCGGACCCAAAAAAATAAAAGAAATGCAAACCAAGGTCATGATCTGGAAGTGAGGAACTGAAAACTTTGGGAGGTAATTTTCTTTTTCTCATGTCTTAAAGAAATTTATATAAGCCTATGAACTGGGTACCTGTAGCTCACATCTGTAATCTTAGCTACTCAGGAGGCTGAGATCTGAGAATCATGGTTCAAAGCCAGCCTAGGCAGGAAAATCTGTGAGATTTTTATATCCAGTTAACCACCAAAAGCCAGAATTGAAGCTGTGGATCAAGTGGTAGAACACAAGCCTTGAATGAAAAAGGTGAAGGACAACACCCAGGTCCTGAGTTCAACCTTTGGGACTAGTACATGTGCACACATGTACGATTGTGTGCACACATGCCACCACACCCACACATGGCTACTTGAATAAAAATAAAACAATTTATTCAAGAAGTTGGAGATTTAAAAGATAAAAAACGATACATAAACCTTCAGCTAAGCTGACTAAAGGAAGGCGGGAACAGGCTCAAATGAATAAAATTGTTGGTGGGAGTGTAAACTTGTTCAACCACTTTGGAAAGTAATATGCACGTTCCTCAAAAGACTCCACATAGAGCTCCCCTATGACCCAGCAATCCTACTTTTGGGCATTTACCCAAATGCTCACAAACCAGTCCACACTAAATCTACCAGCACGACTATGTTTATTGCAGCCTTATTTACCATAGCTAAGATATGGAACCAACCCTATGCCCCTCAGTAGATGAATGGATCCAGAAAATGTGGTATGTATACACAATGGAATACTATGCCTCCATAAGAAAGAATGACATTGTCTCATTTGTTAGGAAATAGAAAGACTTGGAAAAAATTATATTAAGTGAAGTAAGCCAGACCCAAAGAAACATAGGTCCCATGGTTTTCTCTATTTTCAATTCCTAGTGTATGTCTGAGTCAAACAGAAAAGATCAGATAGGTTGCTGTTAGCGAAATGAACTCTAAGATAGGTATTCAAATGTATTTTTTTCTTTCATGCAATTGTTTCTAACACATTTATAAGATGATTTCTTTGTTGTTTTGTATGTCCCTTCCCCACGGTATAATATCTGCTTTCACTGTATTTGATATTGTTATAATTTGTGGAGGGGAAGGGAAAAAACAAATCATTTAAATAGGGATACAGGAGGAACCATTGCAACAATGAGACATACAAGTTGTTATGTTGAAAATGAACTTTACAACTTCGGTGGGTGGGAGCGGGGAGAGTGGGGAGGATTGGGTGAGGGGGGTGAGGGGAGGATGGGAAAGGATGGGAAGGGGAAACAAAGGAGAAGGTTACGATGCTTGATAAGAAATGTACTCATTGGGGCTGGGAAGGTGGCTCAGTGGTAGAGCACTTGCCTTGCATGCCTGAGGCCCTGGATTCGATTCCTCAGCACCACATAAACAAAAAGAAAAAATCTGGAAGTGGCGCTGTGGCTCAAGTGGTAGAGCATTAGCCTTGAGCTGAAGAGCTGAGGGACAGCGCCCTGGCCCAGAGTTCAGGCCCCATGACCGGACCCCCCCCCAAAAAAAAGAAAGAAAAAAGAAATGTTCTCATTATCTTGCCCATGTAATTGTAAGCCCTCTCAACAGTATTTTCACAATAAAAAAGAACAAAAAAAACAAAAAGGGATAACACACACATCAATGAAATAATGAGCATAATGGGCTGGGAAGGTCGCTCAGTGGTAGAGCGTCTTGCCTTGCATACCTGAGACCCTGGGTTTGATTCCTTAGCACCACATAAGCAAAAGGAAAAAAGCCGGAAGTGGCACTGTGGCTCAAGTGGTAGGGCGCTAGCCTTGAGCTGAAGAGCTGAAGGACAGTGCCCAGGCCTAGAGTTCAGGCCTCATGACTGGACCCAAAAAAACCCAAAAATAATAAAGAAAAGAAATAATGAGGATAGTGAGGGAATATTTGAAAGCTTATATTCAAGTAAACTGGACAATCCCAAAGGAAGACACACATTTCTAGAGGTACTTGAACTACCAAAATTCAAACAAGAAAATATAAATCACTTAAATAGATCTATAAGGAATGAGAATGAAGCAGTAATAAAATTCTCCTGACCACAAAACGTCTAGGATCATATAATTCAGTGCTGAATTTGACCAGACCTTTAAAGAAAAACAAGCATAAATACTCAAAATTTTCCATGAGTAGAGGGGAAAAAATACTTTTAAACTTGCCACGCCTACTCCGGTGGAGTCTGCTTAGCATGGAACACCTGCTTTCAGACCTGAGAATGGGGCTTCACAGAAGCCTACCTCTGAGAATGGGACTTTACCGAAGTCTACCCTCAGAGAATGGGGCTTCAAAGAGGCCTACCTCTCAGAATGGGACTTCACCGAAGTCTACCTCAGAGAATGGGGCTTCAAAGAGGCCTATCTCTGAGAATGGGACTTCACTGAAGTCTACCTCAAAGAATGGGGCTTCAAAGAGGCCTACCTCCTGGAAAGGCTGGCAAGCCCCTGGGAAAGATGTCTTTCTGTTTCTGTTTTTCTTTTCTTCGCTGTATAGGAGTGCCTATTAATCTTTTACTGTTCTTGCTGCTTGTTCTACTTACTCATGCTCAACGTTCCCTTATTCAAGGCTCTTTCTTGGAAGTGTTGATGATTCCAACATCTGATGAGTGTCCTGAGATTATGACTAACTCACCAGACTTAAGTGCTACCCTAAAAACCCCTCTTAAGGAGGGTATTAGACAAGTCATAAGTAAATATAAAAGTATTGGGGGTTTCATGACGTCACTTCAGCAGAAGGAATTGTTTGTAAGAAATTTACAAGAAGCTGTAGGCACGGCTAGAGCAAAAAGAATGTATGGCTATTGGAGACTTCCTTTTAATCTTAAAGCATATACAATAGACTCATATAGATACCCTGTAGATAAAAAAGATGCAGAGGGATATTTGGACCAAAAGCTAAAAAAGATCCCTAAAAGGTTGATAGATGAAAGGTGACAATGGCTTATCAGAGGAAAATGGTGGGATCCTCCATTATCTAGAGGACCCCAAAGACTTCCCCCAGATCCATAGCCTTTTACAGGTGTGTATGATAAGGATGGCAACCGTTGGGAAAACTACTTAGGAGAAAGAAATTCCTATTACTCTCTTTCATTTACTGAGAGACTTGCTAGATCTAGGCCTCCTTGGTGCTTACTATCAAAGAAGGAATAAGAAAGATCTTATGAGACAGTTAAGGCCACTATGGAAAAGAGTAAATGATTATGTGAAAGGGTTATAGAAAAGACACTATGAACTTAAATTTGATATATGGCCAGATTTAACTAAGTATACTGAATATCATGATTTTGGCCACAAATTGGGGACCCTCTAAAGAATGACAAAGGATCACAATTGCTTAGAAAAGATTTGAAACGCATGAAGTACAAAACTAAACAAAAGTAACAATAAAGTACTAGAGTTCATTCCTTTCTGTCCAGCACCTGGCACATATGCTCTGGTTAATGGTTAATAGATGATAAACATCGAAACCAATTGTATTTCTTAAAAGTAGAGCTAAAGCCGAAAATAAGTGCCTATCGTCATAGCTCCTCATCCAAAAAACAAGATCAGGTGACCAGCTGGTGACCACCCAAGAATGAAGCCTTGCAGCAAGATTGTGTAACCTTTTGCCCTTTCTCATGGAGACTTTTGCTATAAAAGCTTGTTATCCTCTGCAATAAATCGCACTCAGCATTCACTCCTCTTGTGTGTGAGTTGTGTTTGCCATCTCCCCACCTGTTCCAGTTACCTCCACTAGGTATCCTCTGTCATCCCGACAGAGCCGGTCCGCGGCACAAACTCATCATATGAAGCCAGTATTCCACTTATTCTAAAACTAGACAGAATACAACAAAAAGAGATTTATAGACCAATCTCTATGATGAACATAGATGTAGAAATTCCCAAAAAAATTGTTGCACGCCAAATGCAATACATCAAAAAGATTATATCCTATGACCAAATTGCTATATTCTAGATACTCAAGGTTAGTGGATCAACAAACTTACATCAATAAATGCAATATCACATATGAACAGACTCAAGGAATCCTATTATCATCTTAATTCAGGCAGAAATATCCTTTGACAAAAATTCAACATCTTTTCATGACAAAAGCTCTGGAGAAACTATGAGTTTAGGCAATGTTCCTCAATATAATAAATGCTATATTTGACAAGCCTATATTGTCAACGTCATAGTAAATGAAGGCAGAACTGAAATAATTTTTTCTAAAGTCAAGAACAATACAAGACATTCAGTCTATTCCCTTTATTTCTATTCACAATAGCACTGGAATCCTAGCCAGAGCAACAATGCACAAGAAGAAACAAAAGGGATTTAAATAGGGAAGGAAGAAATAAAGTATTGTTATTTTCAGATGATACGATTCTATACTTAAAGCACCTTAAAGTTCCACCTCTTTTGTAATATAGCAGAATATAAAGTCAGCATTAAAAAACCAATAACTATTCTGTACATCAACAGAAAAATAGGAGAATAATTCCATTTCCCAATAGTTTCAATTTTTTCTATGAATAAATTTAACAAAGGTGAAAGATTTCTATACTTAAAAGCATGAAACATTGAAGAAGAAATTTTAAAAAGACACTAGAAGATAGAAAGGCATCCCTTGTTGCTGAATATACAGAGTTAATATAAAGAAAATGGCTATATTAAGGAAAGCAATGTTTGCAGATAATGAAATTCCTACCAAAATCTCAATATCATTACTCACAGAAACAGAAAAAAAATCAATACTACAAATATAGCAAATATCCAATGCAATCCTGAACAAAACTAAAACAAAGTTGAAGGTATCATGATACCTCACTTCAAATTATATTACAAAGCCATAGGAACAAAAATAGCAATCAACTGGCCCCAAAATAGACATGAAGATTACTGAATAGAATGCCCAGAAATGCTGCTACCACAATCTGATTTCTGACAAAGGATCTCAAAGCTTGTATCAGAGAAAAGACAGACTTTTCAAGAAATGGTGCTGGAAAAACTAGCTTTCTTCATGCAGCAGACTGAAACCAGATCTCTTTCCCTCTCTCTCTCCCCTCCTCTCTCTCTTTCTCTCTCTCTCCTAACGTCAATTAAAAGTGAATCAAGAATTTTAATGTAAGACCTGAAACTTTGAAACTACTAGTCGTAGTCAAAATACTGGAATGCATTGGCATAGGTAGTGACTTCCTGATTAGAAATTCAATAGCTCAACAAATAAGGGCAAGTATTGACAAATAAAATTATATTAAACTAAAAAGCTTTTACACAACAATGTCTCTAAAGGCTAAAGGGACAACCTACTGTATGGGAGAAAATCTAAAGCAATTATTCATCTGACGAAGAATATACATAATACAGAATATACAGTATATACATAAAACTCAAAACACTGAACTCTTCAAGAACAAAAATGGGCAAAAGTGCTGAACAGATCATTCTTGGGGTAAGAAGAACAAACGACCAATAAATACATAAAGAAATGCATAACGTCCCTGGCCATAAAGAAATGCAAATCAAAATGACAGAGATTTCATCCCACTCCAGCCAATATGGCTAGAGCAGAAACAACATCACAGAGCATATGAGGATGCCAAGAGAAAAGAGTCCTGTTTGTAGGAATGCAAATTAGTGCAACTACTATGTAAATAAGCCTAAATTGATTTCCTCAAAAAAAATAGTACTGTATGCTGCAACCATGTCATGATTGGGTATTTTATTTATTAAATATTGTTAGTGGGAGTAGGTATTGAATTTAGAGCCTTGAACTTGCTAGGCTGGTGCTCTCCCACTGGAGCCACACCTCCAGCTCTGCTTTATGCTGGGCCACACCTCCAGCTCTGCTTTATGCTGGTCATTTTCAAGATGGAGTCTAGCAAACTTTCTTAGGCAGGTTGTCTTTGAACTGTGATCCTCCATATCTTAGCCTCCTGAGTAAGATTAAATGTATAAGTTATCATCATTTGGCTCACAGTTAGGCATCTATCTGAAGGAATGAAAGTCATAAAACAATAAATGTACTTATATATCCATGTTCATTACAATACTTTTCTTAATAGCCAAACCTGAGAAAAACCCAGATGCCCTATAACTGATGAGTGACTCCAAATATGTGCTCTATATATACAATAGGCAAAGAAAAGAACCACATGGTCATCACAATATATGGGGGAAAACATTTGACAAGATCCAACACCGCTTTATGATGAAAGCTCTGGAGAGTCCAGGAATATATGGGACATTCGTCAATATAATATAGGCATACATAACATAGACAAACCTACAGCCAGCATGTATTTAATGGTGAAAAGTTAAAACCATTCCCTCTAAAATCAAGAATGAGAGAAGGATGTTCACTCTCTCCACTCCTCTGCAATATAGTACTGGAATTTCTAGTTAGAGCAATAAGGCAGGAGACAAACATAAAGCGGATCCATATAGGGAAAGAAGAAATAAAACTCTCTCATTTTGCAGATAACATGATCCTTTATTTAAAGAGCCCCATGGATTCCTTTCCTAAGTTACTTTGGCTGAGTTAGCAGGGTATAAAATTAACCCCAAGCTGGGCACTGGTGGCTTATGCCCGGCATCCTAACCACTCAGAAGGCTGAGATCTGAGGATTGTGGTTCAAAGCCAGCATAGGCAGGAAAGTCCGTGAGGCTCTTATCTCCAATTAAGCACCAGAAAACCCAAAGTGTCATTGTTGCTCAAAAGTTAGAGCACTTACCTTGAGCTGAAGAGTGCTGGGACAGAGCCCAAGCCCAGAGTTCAAGCCACATCGCCAACAAAGGAAGAAAGGAAGAAAGGAAGAAAGAAAGAAAGAAAGAAAGAAAGAAAGAAAGAAAGAAAGAAAGAAAGAAAGAAAGAAGAAAGAAAGAAAGAAAGAAAGAAAGAAAGAAAGAAAGAAAGAAAGAAAGAAAGAAAGAAAGAAAGAAAGGAAGGAAGGAAGGAAGGAAGGAAGGAAGAGAGAAAGGAAGGAAGGAAGAAAGAAACCCCCCAAAATCAGTAGCTTTTCTGTATGCCAATAAGGAGAAGAGTGAATCTGAAATCAGGAAAGAAAGTCCTTTTGTAATAGCCTCAAAAAACACTTTGGAATTACCAAAGAGATGAAGGACCTCTGTGATTAAAACGTTAGAAACAGGTTTAAGGAAGTAGAAAAACCTCCCATTCTCCTGGATTGGAAGGTTTAACCATGAAAATAGCAATATTGCCCAAAGCTATCTACAAATTCAATTCAATACCCATCAATATCCAACAAAATTCTTCAGTGATATAGAACAAACAATCCACAAACTAATCTGGAATATTGGAAGACCCTGAATAGCACAACCAATCCTTAGTAGGAAGATCAGTGCTGGAGGAATATCAGTACCAGGAGGAATATCAGTACCAAGCTTTAATCTCAATTAAAAAGGTATAGAAATTAAAACAAACCAAAACAACTTGGTACAGGCACAAAATAGGACAGAGGACCAATGGACTAAAATAGAAGAACCAGAAATGAATTTACAGACCCATAGCCACCTTATATTTGATAAGGGAGCCAAAGGATGGCAAAAAGGACAGCCTCTTCAAAATTGATGCTGGCAGAATTGGCTACCCAGTACTTGTGCAGAAAACTGAATTTAGATCCTTATATATCAACCTGCACCAGAATCAACTCCAAATGGATGAAAGACTTTAATGTAAGATCAGATACCCTGATAATATTACAGGAAGATATAGGGGACACGTTAGGGGGTAGTACAGTTCAAAACTTACTAAGTAATGATCCAGAATCAGAACAAATCAAAGACTAGGTAAATGGGATTGCATACAACTGAAGAGTTTCTGCCTGGCAAAACACATGCTTTAACAATTGCTGGTGGGGATGTGGCCAAAAGGGAACATTACTACACTGTGGTTAGGAATGCAAACTGGTTTAACTACTCTGGAAAGCAATATGGAGGTTCTTTAATAGACTAAACATATAACTTCCCTATGACCCAGCAATTTCACTCCTGGGTATGTATCTAATTGTCTAAAATCAGGCTATACAAAATGCCACCAGCATGACCATGTTCAATGCATCATTGATTACCATACACAAGACATGGAATCAGTTCAGATGTCCCTCAATGAATGAATGGATCAAGAAAATGTGGCCAGGCACTGGTGGCTCATGCCTGTAATCCTAGCTACTCAGGAGGCTGAGATCTGAGGATCGTGGTTCAAAGCCAGCCTGGGCAGGCAAGTCCAATATACCACTAGGAAAAAAATGGAAGTGGTGTTGTGGCTCAAGCCGTAGTGCATTCGCCTTGAGCTGAAGAGCACCAGGACAGGGCCCAAGCCCAGAGTTCAAGCCCCACGATGAGAAAGGAAAAAGAAAATATTGTATGTAACAATGCTCAACAAGAAATATACTCATTGCCTTACTCATGTAACTGTAACCACTCTGTATAGCATCTTTAGAATAGAACAAAACTGTTTTTCCAAAAGAAAGAAAATGTGATATGTATACACAGTGTAATTCTATGCTTCCATTGGAGAGCATGACATTCCCTTGTTCATAAGGAAACGAAAAACTTGGAAAAAAATTATAGTAAGTGAAGTAAGACAGGCCCAAAGAAATACAAGCTGCATAATTTCCCTCATTTGTAATAATTAAAATGTGCCTATAAATCTACAAAAAATTCCAATGGATAGTAAAAGACAAATAACTACACTTGGACATAATGAATTAAACAGAAGTCTAAACAGTCATACAGTGAGACCAAAGGAGTATATCCTTAATAGAGGGCTCATTAGGTATGTACATATGAGCATATAAAATGATATTTATAGAAATGAACTCCAAAAAATGGAAGTAAAAAGTTTTTTATTGTACTGTTTCAGTTTTTTAAAATCTTTCTTCTCTTCTCTTCTTTCTTTTTCTTTTATTTTTTTTAATTTTTATTTATTTTTTTACTGTGAATATACTGTACAGAGGGGTTACAATTACATGGACAAGAAAATGAGTATATTTATTATCAAGCATTGTAGCCTCCTCCTTTGTTTCTCCTTCCGGTCCCTTCCCAACCTCCTCCCCCCCCCACCCCAGCCTTCAAGCCCCCCCAACAAAGCTGTAAAGTTCGTTTTCGACATAACGACTTGTACACCTCATTGTTGCAATGGGTCCACCTGTATCTTTATTTAAACGACTTGTTTTTCCCATTATTCTCCACAAATTAAACCGACATCAAATACAGTGAAAGCAGGGGTTATACTGTGGGGGAGGGACATACAAAGCAACAAAGAAATTATCTTATAAATGTGTTGGAAACAATCGCATGAAAGAAAAAAAACTGAATACATATCTTAGGGTTCATTTCCCTAACATCACCTTATCTGAACTTTTTTGCTTGACTCATACATATACTAGATATTGCAAATCAGGGAAAACTTGGGATTTATGTTTCTTTGGGCTTGGCTTACTTCGCTTAATATAATTTTTTCCGAGTCTTTCCATTTCCTAACAAATGGGGCAATGTCATTCTTTCTGATGGAGGCATAGAATTCCACTGTGTATACGTACCACATTTTCTTGATCCATTCATCAACTGAGGGTCATTGGGTTGGTTCCAGATCTTACTATGGTAAGTAATGCTGCAGTAAACATAGTTGTGCTGGTATCTTTAGTGTGGTCTTGATTGTAAACATTTGGATAAATGCCCAAAGTGGGATTGCTGGGTCATAGGGGAGCTCTATGTGGATACATTTAAGTAATCTCCATACTACTTCCCAAAGTGGTTAAAAAAGTTTACACTCCCACCAACAATGCAGTAAGATTCCCTTCTGTCCAAATCCCCTCCAGCATCTGTTGTTATTAGAGTGCTTGGTTATAGACATTCTAACTGGGGTGAGGTGGTATCTCAATGTTGTTTTGATTTGCATTTCTTTTATGGCTAGAGAGTTTGAGCATTTCTTCCTGTGTCTATTGGAAATCCTTCTTTGTTCTTCAGAGGAGTGTCTCTTTAAGTCTTTAGCCCCGTTATTTATTGGACAGTTTTTTTCTTTGAGGATTTGTTGTAGGGGGATTTAATTTTTTGAGTTCCAGGTATATTTTAGATATGAGACCATTGTCCGTTGTATGGCTAGTGAAGATCTTGTCCCAATCTGAGGGCTTTCTATTGATCTTGCTTGCTATATCTTTTGCCATGCAGAAGCTCTGCAACTTCATGCAATCCCATTTGTCCAACCTTTCTTTGATTTGTTGTGTTTATGGGTCTCTATTAAGAAAATTTCGACCTGCACCAAGGAGAACTAGGATTTCTCCTATTCCATCCTGTAATGTTTTCAGAGTGTCTGCTTTGAATCCGAGGTCTTTGATCCATTTGGAGTTGATTCTGGTGCAGGGTGATATATAAGGATCAAGCGTTAGTTTTCTAAGAGTAGTTAACCAGTTTTGCCAGCACCATTTACTGAAGAGGCTGTCTTTCTTCCATTCTATTTTTTTTAGCTCCCTTATGGAACATTAGATGGCTATATGTCTGTAGGTTCATTTCTGGGTTTTCAATTCTATTCCATTGGTCCTGAGGTCTGTTCTTGTGCCAGTACCAAGCTGTTTTGATTACTATGGCTTTATAGTAGAGTTTGAAATTTGGTATTGATATTTCTCCAGCATTGTTCTTTCTGTTGAGGAGCCTTTTAGCTATTCGGGATATTTCATTATTCCATATGAATATTTGGATTGCCTCTTCTATTTCCTTGAAGAATGAGGTTGGAATTTTGCTAGGTATCACATTGAATTTATAGATAGCCTTGGGAATTATTGCCATTTTGACGATGTTGATCTTTTCAATCCAGGAGCATGGGAGGTTTTGCCATTTTCTAAGTTCTGCTTTGATATCCTTTCTTCAGGTTTTTAAAATTTTCATCATAGAGCCCTTCACTTCTTTCGATAAGCTTATTTCTAGGTATTTTATTTTTGGGGGGTTATTACAAATGGAGTTGCTTTCCTAATTACAGCCACACTTTGCTCTTTGTTGGCATACAAAAAAGTCATTGATTTTGGGGGTTTAATTTTATACCCTGCTACTTTGCCAAAGTTTTGAATCAGCTTGAGTGATTTGGGAGTGGAGTCTATGGCTTTCTTTAAATACAATTTCCTGTCATCTGCAAATAGAGAGAGTTTTACTTCTTTTCTTATTTGGATCCTCTTTATGTTTGCATCTTGTCTTATTGCTGTAGCTAGGCATTGTAATAATAGATTGAAGAGAAGTGGAAAGACTGGACATCCTTGTCCTTTTCCTGAGTTAAGAGGAAATGGCTTTAGTTTTCACCATTAATATAATGCTGGCTGTAGGTTTGTCATATACACCTTTTATTGTATTGAGGAATGTTGCATGGATTCCTAATTTTTCAAAAACCTTCATCATAAAGGGGCGCTTGATCTTGTCAAATGCTTTTTCTACATCTATTGAGATAACCATGTGGTTCTTATCCTTGCTCCTGTTGATGTGATTAATTATATTAATTGATTTGCGTATATTGAACAAGCATTGCATCCCTGAAATGAATCCTGTTTTATAAGAGTGTATGATTTTTTTATGAATTGTTGATGCATCTGTTGAACTAGATTGTATCTGCACAGTATTGACTGGGCAAATACAGACTTTGGTTGATGGTTGCCTTAAGATAGTGTTCTAGCACAAAACTGGTGTTATTTTCATCCCAAATGGGCAGAGTAAGCCGGAAAAATAAACACAAGAAAAATAGCAAGTCCGGATATCTCACTCCCACTCATGATAATCAGGGACAAAATAGATAATGAATAATCCAGAGTAGTGTTCCCAAATAGCTCTATAAACACTGCTGGCCAACATGATAAATGAAAAGATTGAAAACCTACAAAGGACTCTGTATGAGCGTGATAGTGAGAGAGAGGAGGCAAACCAAGATTTATACACGAACAGCATGAGTGTGAGGAAGATACTCAAAAACTAATACACAACTTGCATGAGCAGCTTGAGAATTCTCAAAGAGAAAGGTAGGAATGGCATCGGAAGTCTAAGAACACTCAAAGAGAACTACAGGAATGATGTGAACGTGAGGAAGCTAAACAAAGTGTAATACAGGAATTTAGAGAGCAGGATGAGAATAAACAAAGATCACTAAAAGCATTCATGGAATCCATTAACAAAGAGGTGAAGGAAGTCGGGAGACCACAAACGGAATGCTGAATGGAAACCAACAGAAGGAATGGAAGTCCAAGGAAACCATAACCAATCAACTAAGTGATTTGAGAATAAACACTGAGCACCAAATTAAGGAAGTAAAGAAGTTCATACAAGATCTAAAACAAAGCTTCAACAAAGAATTTGAAGCCATCAAAGCTGACCAATTAGAAGGAAAAGAAATAAAAAACAAAGTAGAAAGTCTTGACAGCAGGTTAGACCATGCAGAAGATCGAATCTCGGGGATTGAAGATAGCCCAGATATTATAGAGAAAGAACATACAACCCTCCAAGACAAGTCCAAGAAATATGATAGATCTATCCAACACTTGGAAAACACAAGCAAAAGGAATAATCTGAGGATAATGTGTGTAGAGCAGCACCTAGAAATAGAAGTTAATGGTCTAGGAAATTTGTTTAACAGGATCCTAGCAAAGAAGTTCCCAAAAATGCAAAAAGATAGGTCTATTCAGATACAAGAAACTTTTAGAACCCCAAATAGACAAGACGAGAATAGGACACCCCACTGCAACATTATAATCCACACAGGATCAACTCAGACCAAGGAAAAGATCCTTAAATGTATCAAGGAGAAAAGATTAATCACCTATAAAGGGCAACCAATTAAAATCACCTCAGATTTCTCAGCAGAGAGAATGAGAGCAAGAAGAGCCTGAAATGATGTATGCCATGCCCTAAAAACAAACAACTATCAACCAAGAATACTGTACCCAGCTTAACTCTCCTTCATAACTGAAGGCCAAATAAAAACCTTCCATAACAAAGAAAAAAAAAAAAAGAAACAATATATCTCCACCAAACCAGTCCTACAAAAGGTTCTTAAAAATGTCCTACACATAGAAAACCAGGGAGACCACAATAAAGGCCAAGAAATTGCACACAAACTGAGAATCCAAGAACCATAGGAAGAACCCAGTTTTTGCAGCCCCCAAGAAGGTGGATAACATGGCAGGAACACCCAAATACCTCTCAGTCCTTTCTATCAACATTAACGGACTTAACTTTCCAATTAAGCGACATAGACGGTCTAGTTGGATTAAAAAACAAGATCCTTGTATATGCTGCCTTCAGGAGTCACATCTTGCCCCTAAAAACAAACACATTTTCAATGTGGAAGGCTGGAACAAAATCTACCAATGAAACGGCCTCCATAATCAGGCGGGAATTGCAATCCTAATACCAGATAAAATAGACTTCAACTTAAAATTTGTGAGAAGAGATAAAGAAGGTCTCTACAGATTAATTAATGGATCTCTCCTTCAAGAGGATATTATAATTCTAAGTATCTTTTCGCCAAACAAAGGAGCACACAAATTTATCCAAGAAACACTACTTTCCCTCAAATCCCACATAGATCCAAAGACATTAATTGTTGGGGATTTTAACACACCACTCTCCCCACTAGATAGATCAACTTGGCAAAATCTCAAAAGAGAACCCGCAGGTCTAAACAACTGCATAGATCAACTAGTTTTAACAGACATCTACCGAATATTTCACCCAGCAGCATCACAATACACGTTTTTCTCAGCAGCACATGGAACATTTTCTAAAATAGACCACATTTTAGGCCACAAAGGAAGTTATACTTTGCATTCTCTCAGACCACAAGGGAATAAAGTTAGAACTCAACACCAAAAGCCACCAAATAAAGTCCGGTAACACATGGAGGCTGAACAACACACTGCTGAATCACGAGGGATTCATGGAAGAGATTAGAAAGGAAATTCAAATGTTCATGTTATTTAACAAAAATGAGCACACAAATTACCAGCTCCTCTGTGACACAGTAAAGGTAGTACTCAGAGGCAAGTTTATAGCTCTGAGTTCCTACATCAACAAATTGGAGAGATCTGAAACCAACAATTTAATGAGACATCTGAACCTCCTTGAAAAAGAGCAGGAATATAAACCCCAATCGAGTAGATGGAAAGAAATAATTAAAATTAAATTAGAATTAAATGAATTAGAATCCAAAAAAACTATAGAAAGAATCAACAAAACAAAGAGTTGGTTCTTTGAAAAAATTAACAAAATTGACACACCCTTAGCAAACTTATCAGAAAAAGAAGAGAACACACCTAAATAAATGAACTCAGAGATGAGAATGGAAACATCACCACAGAAACAACCAAGATTCAGAACATTTTAAGGGAATACTTCTCAAAACTTTATGCTAATAAGTTTCAGAATTTGGCAAAAATGGACCTTTTCCTAGCAAATATTGACATGCCAAAACTAAACCAAGATGAATTACACCATCTCAACAGGCCCATATTAAGCATTGGAATAGAAACAGCAATAAGAGCCCTCCCATCTAAGAAAAGTACAGGACCAGATGGTTTTACAGCAGAATTCTACAAGTCCTTCATTGCAGAGCCTACACCAATACTCCTCCAACTCTTCAATGAAATTGAAAGAGAAAGTTCACTACCGAACACATTCTGTCAAGCCATCATAACCTTCATCCCAAAACCAGTTGGGGACTCATCAAAGAAAGAGAACTATAGACACATTTCTTTGATGAATATTGATGCCAATCTTCTTTCTTTCATTCCCTTCCGTTGTTGTATAAGATTTCTGCAACCTTCATCTTGTATATAAGCTCATCTGATTTGGGAAGGGGGAACACAGAAATAGTGGGACAATAGGAAAACCAATCTGCAGTTGGATATGAACTATACAACTTTTGGGGGGAGAGAAGTCAGAAGGTGGAAAACTGGGAGAGAATGACGGATGGGGTGACCCCGTTCGAAAGAAAATGTACTCATTACCTGAATCATACTACCCCTGTGGACATCACCTTTACAATAGAGTTTTTAAGAAAGAAAATGTATTTTATTTCTAAATAGAAGAAAGAAGAAATGGTTGGAACTGGGAACACATTAATTGAAGTAAGCCATGTTCAGAAGGACAAAGGTCAAATGTTTTCTCTCATATGTTCATGCTAGACCTAAAAAGTTAACATATACATAAACACATAAAAATGTTTGTAATTTAGGGGATTGTTGAGGAATGATATAGAGGAAAGGAAAAACAAATGTTAGCTGATGAACAATATAGAAATACAGTGCACCTGTGAAGAGAGCAGAATGAAATTCAGTGAAAGCATTTGAGTAATAGATAGTACTGGAGATAGGAGAAAATTAGAGCAAAAGAGGATAGCAATAGAGTAAATTACACACATGTAAAAGGGCATGGTGAAACCCGTTTGAATAATAACCATACACTGAAACAAGCGAATGACAATCAGGAAAAACAGGTCTTATCCAGGGTATAGGTACTAGTGGCAAGGGGAAGGGAGAAGGAAAAGGAGAGTAAATAAGATCAAACTACTCTATGCTCACGTGTGTATAATGGATAATGAAGCTTGTTGTGATTGGTTTGGGAAAGGTGGAAGGGAAAAGAGGGAGAGAGGAGGGATTGAGTCTAATGAAAGTGCATGGTATAAGTATGGACATGTCAAATTGTTCCTCTGCAACTAATTGATGCTAATAAAAATATACAAAAGGAATTGTTATGCACTAAAATGAGATTATTAATTTAAGTTAAAAAAACGATTATATTTGTTGGAAGTGTGCTATTTCAGGTAAATAAAGAGATGGCATTAAGACTACTTTCAGTGATCATTTTTATAGTTTGTTACTAGAGAAACTCTGCTGATTGTGTAGAGTACCACTATATTATAATGGGAAAAAATCAGAATCACTACAGATCTCTCTACACTGAATGCAACAAAGGCCTGGGAAAGTATGATCCGAGCCTTGAGAACCAATAACTGCCAGCGCAGACTGATTTAACCAGGAAAGCTAGCAATCACATCCAATGGAGAAACTAAAATTTGTAAAAATAAAGAAAAATAAATGGATTCATAAACAATAAGCTATCATTACAAAGAATATTAATATGGGGAACACAACCTGAAGAAAGCAATCATGAACAGAAATTCACATCAACAGATATCACTAGAAGTCTGACTTAATAAGCTCAGAAGAAAGGAAAGAAGAAAAACTTAGGAAAGCAGGAAATTGACAGGAAACACAATGCATCTCTCTATAATAATCATAAATATTAATGGGCTCAATTCATCAATAAAAAGAAAAAGAACTGCAGATTGGATCAGGAAACAAGACCTATCCACCTGTTGACTTCAGGAGACCCACC